>NC_079493.1:63165739-63795549 GCF_030052815.1 Hevea brasiliensis
AGACTTAAGAAAGCTTGCATGAAAAATGGCTATGGAGTTTCCTTCACTCTTCAATTCGGCAATTTGAATGCAAATGAGGAAGATGACTTATTCAGCTGCATTTTAAGTGTACACATGTCCCACTATGTATGTAATTAATCCCTGAGTGGTCCACTTAGTCACTTAATCATATAATAAAGTAATTATTCATTTATTCCACATTTAACCCATAATTTCCACTATTTATTTTAGGTACCACCAATTTAATTTTTCATTTTATTTTCTAAGTGTAATACTATTTATTTTTAATGGACATTTAGGTCAAAAGACACTTGGGATGTCAAATGACCATAATGCCTGTTCGTGGCATTCTGATTTTCGGTATTCTGGGTTTTGTCTGTTTTTCGATTTCTCACTTTTCTTTGTACTAATTATTTAATTTTTCTTTGATATTTCTAATGATATTTATTCTTCAACAAGGGTCTATTTATGTCCCAAAAATGTTTTCCAGGGTTCTCATGATCCGAGGCAGATCAACGGTCTCTGCCGTGACTTCCCAGTCTTGATCACCCATCGTGAGGTTTCAGCTCGTTTAACTTGATCACATTTCTTTGCAATCATTTTTCCTTTGTTTTTCTTGTACTTTCTTTTCTTTTATTTCATTATTTTATGTCTCCTCACTCTCATTGAAGTGTGGTTCTAGGCATCCTAATTTGTCCAGGACAACACCGGTCACTGGAGCAAATGAATGCACTACCGAACTTAGGGGTGTTACAATTCTCCCCCCCTTAAATAAATTTCGTCCACGAAATTTTACCCAGTAATCATCTTACAATAGTCATACGTTTATTTTCTCCTTTTTATATGATCGTAAGACTTTTAACAATCTAATACAATGTTTACTTTGTTTGGATAACACCAATCTCCTCTTACTATTATGTTGTCTAATATTTGACTCACGTTCCTTCTTGAATGACCCTTGAGGTCATATTAGAATCATTCATCGTGCATTGGTCCTCTGACCATTCTAGTCCATAGTCTTCCTCACATTCGAATATTTCTTTGTTACATATGAATCAACTGCTCAAGTCTCTACTTCCATAACTCTTTTATCTGTCAATGTTCTATAACTTACTTCCTTTTATCTTGAACTATAACCTTTCGATATTTTAACTTTTGAGTTTTAGATCCTAAGTAGGATTTTCAAACTTATTTCTAACAATTAAATTACGTCACGGCATAACTATGCCAAAGCAGATCGTTGGCAACTATTCTCATCTAGGTGTACTATCGGTTGATGCGTAGCTCTACACAATAATCTCAAGTTAATCTGTGTCTGCGACACGGTATAAACATCAAGAACATTGCATAGTTACTACGATACATCCCAATAGATCAAACTTTGTTATCTTTTATTCTTTTTGAATTCACTGATATTCGAATCTTATTCTGATTACAATATCCATTAGCAATTTCTAACAGTAACCTCCTTGCCCTTATCAAGAGCAATTCCATTACTGCATCTTACTTTTACGTCCTCTTGCCTTACATTAAGTAGGCTCACTAATTAGCTTTATAATTTATGGTGTGTTAGAAAATACTTTTCGCCGATAAACTCTTTCAAAACTAATTTCACTTATTATCACAATCCTTATCTTAAGGGCTAATCACTAATGCGTCAAAATTTATTCCTCTGTAAACGAATAACAACAGAACATATAGTTCTAACACTAATGTAAAAATATGAAAATTCAGGTCAAACAATACATATATATATCTCAGTTGCTAATTGAGAAAGTACCAAGAATGATGTCAAAAGTCTCACTCTTTTACTCGTCGGATAGCGTATACTCTCGTTGAAGCATCACCCTGTTTTGGCTGATTCACAGTAGTCTGACTTCTAGGTGTACTACCCCTACCTCTACCTTTGCCTCTACTAACTGATGGTGAACTCTTTGGGGTAGAAACTTGGGTTGATCCCTTTGGTGTAGTAAATGATCCGAGCGACTGGATTTACACAATCCTTAGCAAAATGACCAGTCTCTCCACAATTAAAGCATGCTCCTACGGCTCTATAACATACCCCACTATGTGGTTTACCACAAGTTTCACAAAGTCGATCTGACAGCGCATTTCTGGGTTTCTGTTGAGTTGGCTGATCGGATCGAGGTGGTTTCTGTCCAAAAGATCTATCTCTACCGGACTTCTTAATATCTCTGTCTTATCCCCCAAATTTTTTCCTCTTTCCAGTAGGACCACTAGAACTCTGTTCTGCTGACTTTCCCTCTTTTTCTGCCTTCTCTGATTTCTTTTTCTCAAGAGCCGCTTCAGATTCAATTCTTTCTAATTCTAGTGCTTGAGAAATAAGTTCAGAGAAGTTGTTATCTTTGAATCCGACCACTTGTAATCTAATACTAGGCTTCAAGCCGGTTTCAAACCTCTTACATCTCTCCCTGCTGGTAGAAAGTAGACTTACTGCATAATGGCTTAGGCGGGAGAATTCCCTTTCATACTCGACCGATGCCCCTGTTTGGACTTAGGAATTCTTGCGACACGGTCTACATAAGCATCAAGGACATATTTTTGCCTGAATTCCCTGAGGAAGTCATTCCATGTTAGCACTGCAGGTTCTATCAGACTGTGGGGGATGGTTTTCCACCAGTCATAAGCATCCCCCTGTAGCAAAGATACTGAGTACTCAAATCTAAGCTCCTCTGTGCAATGCAGTTTCTTGAATACCCTATCCATCCTCTCTAACCATTGTTCTGCCTCTAGAGGATCTACTGTCCCCTTGAACTCTGTAGCCCCATACTTCATCAATTTGTCATATTGTCTAGCAGAAGACTGTGGTTGTACCACCGGTGTCTGTATTGGGACTTGAGTAGGCACATTACCATCCATTTGTTGGAACATTGCAGCCGTCTGCTGAGCGAACTGAGCAGAGAACTGCGGTACTGCAGGGGCTGGTGCTACTGAACCACTGACATTATGTAGGCATGGGGCATCCCCTTGCACCTCAGCCTCAATAGATTGATCGACTGAACGATCACCCTCTTCCATAGTCAATGCGAGGATTTTAGATCTCCTAAACCAATAACACAAGGAGATTTCCTCCCGTTAGTGCATATTTATAATGTAATGTACTGTATGTATCAAACAATGATATTGAGCAGTTGTACTGTGAAGAAAGAATATTCAAATGACAGGTGAAAACAGAATTTAAAAACTTTGCTCTGATACCACTAAAACATGTCACACCCTACCCCTCTGTAAGGCATAACATGATCCCGTAGTATACCTAATGAATTACCAACTCCGTCTACTGATAATCCATTAAATACACTACAAGGGATTTTAAAAACTTTTCTTACTTCTTTTACAGTGGTGAGCACTATTTACAGGTGTGAAAGACTTTGGTGAACTGAAGTGAAACAACTAACTCATTTGATTTATTTGGAATATCTGTAAAAATTTTGGCAAGGTGCCATTTGTATTTTGGACAAAACAGTTCTTCAGAAAACCTGTAAAAAGCACTTCAATATATTTTCAAATCTCAACTCCAACATTTTTATCAACACAACACATTTCTCAAGTCAAATCCACAGTGATTTTCAAAGACTAAGATACAAAGATATAACACAATTTTTACAAGCCAAATAACTCATAATTATTTTACAACTTTACTGTACAACTTAAATTTACAACTGCTCAAAACCAAGAACAAAATATACATACAGTGAATATACATTACAGTACAAAATGCCACATGTGGTATACTCACTATACCCAAAAATCTCTCGCTGGCGATACTAGCGACCTAAGCTTTTGCCATCTGTCTCTCTACTGCGGCAAGAATAAAGCTATCAACGAGACAATGTCTCGATTGGTGCAACATTAACCAAATACAAATTTTAAATCACAATTCATAAATCATATCAATAGTGGATACTTAAAACCATAGTTAAATTCAAGACAATAAATGTCAACAAGAATTTAAACTCCATTTGTTAATATCACAATAATTTTCAATAAGTCAGATCATGGTTGAATTCAATAGACAGTATATGTCAATAAGAGTTTAAATCAATTTCACAATCTCACAATACATAATAACACAATTCGATCAAATAACTGAAGAATACAGTGTTGCCAATCTATAACACAATTTAGGCCATGACACAATTTTTCCATATATGCCGTGTTGTACACCACGACAAGACATGCTCACCCCAATAATCGAAATCAATGAGGGAGGAAGCTAGCTATATAATGAGAACTCATCCATACTCACCTCGGTGGGAAGTCAAAGAGGGAGGAACATAATCATACTCACCCAGAATAATAAGTCAAAGAGGGAGGAATAATCACACTCACCCCATTAATGGTGGAGGAACATATTATCAGTGTCATGCCAATTGTGAGTCAAAACAATTCCAAACATTTTATTCAAATGATCCGTAAGAATCCAATAAATTTCCAAAGTTATAATTTCATTCACAAAATGGCAACACAATTCGTAATTCACTTCAATTACTACAAAAACCATTTACAGTGCTTTTCAATCAATAAGTATCCATCAAATACCATTCAAACAATTTTTCACAGTTTCAAACCATTCACAATGTTTTTCAATCAATAAGTGTCCATCAAACACATTTCCACAATTTAAAACAATAATATACAAATAGTCAATATTTATTTCAATTGAAAAATTCAAGAGAAATAGTTGTTGTGCACAAACCTCTGATGACTGTCCCCCTGATCTGGACTCAGTGTTTCCTTCCCTTTTCCTGAGTCTTTGGTAACTGAGAAACACAATTTGAAGTGTTTCAGTACTAATTTAAACTGTCTCTATCGATGGTGTTTGGTAAATAATGCACTGAACTCAATTATTCACTTAATCACCTAATATACCGACCCTCATTGCGTTTTAGGTAAATTAGGTTTTAGTGTCGTTAATATGTCACATTTGATAGGGTTTTAGGTTTGGTATGTTTTACCAAAGTCATTTCCTTGCTTAGTGCATTTTAATGCAAATTGCTGGATTCCGGGACATTGGTTTGACCTAACCGGACGATCTAGTTCCCTCGGTTTTCGGGTCTCGGTCGAAACTACAAACTTGTAGATTTAGGTCTTATGGACCGGGGTGCAAAATTTCAGGTCAATCCGAGTTAAGTAGACCGAGTTATGGTCATTACACTCTTGCTGGTCAAATGGTACCATTTTAGGTCAATTTTAGGTCAAATTGGTCAATTCTGGTTCGGCCAGTTTTTGGACCCGAACTTGTGCAAGTTGTTTGACTTGCTTATGGTCATTTCTGGGCTTTGGTGTCTTCATAAGACTTGTAGGTATGGGTCTTAACTGTTTTTGGTTAAAATTTCAGGTCAATTGGACCTGGTTTGAGTGAGTTATGGCCTAAACACTCACTGCTGCCCAATTGGTCATTTTTCAGGTCCTAATTGCACCTAATCCGAATTGGTCATTTTTTTAGGTCACCTTGCAAGCAGAATTTTGGCATGGTTTCTCAATGAAAGTTGGCACATTTTGTGCCTAGTTTCACCTCAAATTGGTCTCATACCAATTGAGGTTACACATTTAAGGTTATAGGCTAAAATGTGTACTGCCCTCAATATGCTTTTCACACCCCATTCAAAACACATATTTACCTTGCAAAGTTTACTTCCATACCCTACCAAATCAGTTTTGGTACATTACCAAAAGCACTTTCTACTTTACATTAACATTATTTTGGGCAGATTCCAATCAGCCTCAACACACCAATATCATTCACAATTACAATTTCTAAGTACTATTACAAACACACCTAACCATTACAAATTTTACACACACTTTACAAGATCAATCTACATACATATCATCAATCCTTCTAGGTTAATATTCTGCATACATTTCCTTCAATATATACCATTACTCAAGTGTCCCCAAGCTGCCACAAACCATTCTTCAACATCAAAGTGCCGTCCATTTTACAATTTCCCATCCAAGTGCATAAATCACCACATAAACATGAAATAATTCACTAGGTTACTAATTCATCATGATCAACACCATTTCTCATCAATTATATGCACAAATATCTCATCAAAAACGTGACTCATGGCTGTCCAAAATGAAAACAACAATAACCCTTCAAACTCAAAATTTTCTTTCACCAAACTAACACCCATAACATGAACATAAACTTTAACAAAGAAATTCTCAAAAATGCAAACTTACCTTTAATTGTAACTTGCTAAACCTTCATCAAACTTCTCAAAATTAGTATCAATATCTTCCTTGTGATGTGTAGACAAAGTTTAATGAAGAACACTAAGAGGTTGGAGTTGAAAATGGAGACTTAAGAAAGCTTGCATGAAAAATGGCTATGGAGTTTCCTTCACTCTTCAATTCGGCAATTTGAATGCAAATGAGGAAGATGACTTATTCAGCTGCATTTTAAGTGTACACATGTCCCACTATGTATTTAATCCCTTAGTGGTCCACTTAGTCACTTAATCATATAATAAAGTAATTATTCATTTATTCCACATTTAACCCATAATTTCCACTATTTATTTTAGTTACCACCAATTTAATTTTTCATTTTATTTTCTAAGTGTAATACTATTTATTTTTAATGGACATTTAGGTCAAAAGACACTTCGGGATGTCAAATGACCATAATGCCCCTGTTCGGGTGGCATTCTGATTTTCAGTATTCTGGGTTTTGTCTGTTTTTCGATTTCTCACTTTTCTTTGTACTAATTATTTAATTTTTCTTTGATATTTCTAATGATATTTATTCTTCAACAATGGTCTATTTATGTCCCAAAAATGTTTTCCAGGGTTCCCCGCAGTCCAGGGCCAGTCAACGGTCCACGCCGTGACTTCCCAGTGCGGTCACCCATCGTGAGGTTTCCCGGCTCGTTTAACTTGATCACATTTCTTTGCAATCATTTTTCCTTTGTTTTTCTTGTACTTTCTTTTCTTTTATTTCATTATTTTATGTCTCCTCACTCTCATTGAAGTGTGGTTCTAGGCATCCTAGCTGTCCGGACAACACTGGTCACTGGAGCAGCAGAACGCACTACCGAACTTAGGGGTGTTACAAATTTGGTCTAACTTTCTTCATATGAAATGTTCTACTATGCCTTAGGTTTCCATCGGTTCAAGAATCGCCTAAATCCGAGTTTTCTAGAGAGAGTTATAGTCCTCCAAACATTGCTGCTCAAATGAAAATTGAAATCTCGATCTGATAAACTTCACTTTGCTCAATGATTTGATTAGGTTCTGGTCATAATTTTGGGTAGGTTTCTTCATGAAAGTTGTTTGTCTATGTCTTAACTTGTTCAATTGACCAAATCTACAGTGAGTTATGGCCAAATGAACGATTCTTCGCTTATTTGGTCATTCTGCAGGTGCGTGGTGTCGGATTGGGGCCAAGTTTTGGTCCTCTTGCTTTGGTCTTTTGGGCATGGTTTCTTCAGCAAAAATGTGCCATTATAAGCCTAGTTTCATGTCCAATTGGCCAAACACCAATTGGACTAACACAGCCAAAGTTATGGCTGTGTAATTGGACTGAAATCTCGGTCCATTCTTCTGTCCCTAAGCGAGATAGTCATTCCCTTTTACCATGCTATTTTTCAATCCATATTATGGTCAAATCTCCTCAAATGGTCACTAATTGACCATTAAAATGTCCTTTAACAATTTCATAAGCCAAGTCCACATTTTCACTCCCAAACCCTAGTTTCCCATTATGATTCACACATACACCTTAGAAACACACTTTCATTCATCACATATGTGTATATGCTCCTTAAACGTAATCTCTAATTCATTTTAAGTCCATTAAAATCATCAAAAATACTCCATCATTGTTCCTTCCTTAGGGCTGCCAAAATTTATGGTACACATACACATGAGTTTTAGTCCATTTAACTTACAATTTCATACTAAATTCAAGTCCTTAACATGGAAGTAAAGGAATATTAGCATAAGTAAGCACTAACCTCTTGTAGAGAAAAATTTTCCAAGCTTAAACTTCGCTTTCCTTCACTTTCTAGGCTGCCAAACACCTTCCCAAGATGAGTGGACAAGTTTTATTGAAGAGAATTTAAGGTTTAGTGGTGAGAATTCAAGGTTTGGAAGAGAGAAAATGAAATGAATTTTAATGGAGGAAGAAAGGTTCACGTATGGAAATTGGGAAGAAGAAGAAAGCTGCATTTTTCTCTCATTTTCTGTCCATTTTATTGATTTTAAATGGGTTATAGCCATGTGTCACCATATAATTGGGTGAAGGTACACTAATGACATCATGTGATGTCATAAATTCCCATTTAATTCATTTTTTTTCTTTTCTTTTCTACTCATTTTCAATTCAATTTCTAGTAATATTTATTCATATTTTATATCATATTAATTATTTACTCAACTGGACAAGTCGGCCAAAAATCACCTCTGAAGGCGAAATGACCAAAATGCCCTCCGTTTGGCTTAACGGGTCAAAATTGTCTGTACCAATTGAAAAATTTTTCTAGGTATTTTCTTGGCATTCTAATGCCATGGGAACCTCAATAACCCTTCTCTGGAGTCCCAAAAATTATTTTATAATTTTTCCCCCGGGTCTAGGGCTCCTCGTTGCGAGAACCGCAACTTTCCTCTGGGTTACCCCTCGCTAGGGCACCGGCTCGTTTAGCTTGGTTGTATTTTATTTCTAAAATTTTTACTAAATTTTTCTTATTAATATTTGAGTTAATTATGGTTCCTGATTTTAGTTTAAATATTTTTTCGGACGTTCTAGCTGTCCGGACCGACACCGGTCACCGGAATAGTAGAATGTACGGAGTTGCTACCGGGAGGATGTTACATAAAGCCTTTCGCAGTACTACTAAAACAATACCCTATTGGCATGCCAAACTATC
The DNA here is from genome assembly GCF_030052815.1 of Hevea brasiliensis. Classification (NCBI taxonomy): domain Eukaryota; kingdom Viridiplantae; phylum Streptophyta; class Magnoliopsida; order Malpighiales; family Euphorbiaceae; genus Hevea; species Hevea brasiliensis. The sequence goes on from NC_079493.1 coordinate 63,174,643, forward strand.
CAATCTGACACACATGTCTAGGCAATACAAGGGCACATAATATCATTAAATATTAATATATTGTGTTTTATGACTTCATTATTTCATGATAAATTTCAATTATAATTCATACATTCATTTGATCATTTATATGATCACAATTCACATCAATTATCCTTTTATACCATTGTACTCAAAATACTTCTCCTCTCTACAATAATGAGAACTAATGTCTCATTCATACATTAATATGGTTCATTTATTCATTCATTATGTTATTCATATTGATCACACTTCTAAACAATGGTTCACATGTACCATTGTATTCAAAACATTTTTCCTTTCTCATTTATACATTTAAGAATCTACTTATGTAGTCACAAATTTTATATTTCAAGTTAAGTTATTAATATTTTATGAATTCCATTTGTGATGGGCATATAAGCCCTAACTATCTATTCACATCAATTAGGTGACTTATTTTTCATGTTTCAAGTAATCCATGAATATTTCATGGATTTCAAATTTATGGCCTTAATTTCTTTTTAACAATTTTGACTAGGATGCATAGTCCACATTCGTCATACAATTCTAAGCATTTAAGCTTAGAATTAGTTCTAGGTCTTCATCTTAGTTTGTTACTCATTTTGATTACTATTCACCTTACTAGTCAACCAAAATGTTGACTTTTTCATACTTAAGGGATATGTTAATTCTAATTACACCAAGATCCCACATTTTGAGTTTTACATTTGCTAGTATTAATTGCCAATTGCAATTTAAAGTCCCCTAGATGCATTTCTAATTTCAAATTTTGAATTTCAAGTTTTGGTGTCACTATTCACCTCATTGGTCAACAAAAATGTTGACTTTTGGATAGAAATAGGTGTATTGGTTTTAACACCCCAAACATACCACATTTTGTATTTAAAACTTGTTGGAATTGATTGCCATTACCATTTCTATGCTTAAAACCAAGAGGGCAGAATTTTCAGTTTTTGAAGCCTAACTTTACTGTTCCATTAAGCCCTGTTGCAGTGGGAATTTGAGGAAATGGTAAACATGAAAGTTGTTCCTTATTTTGTCTAGTTGAATTTCCTTTTTTGAATCACTCCATTTGGAGTTTTGTAGCTCCAGATATGGTCCAAAAACCACAGCTGGCCGGATTGCCAAACTGCAGAATTGACCATATCTACAGTAACATGAACAGTAACTGGAATCACTTTGTTGGATGGGTTCTGGCCATAATTTGGGGTAGGTTCCTTCATGAAAGTTTTTTGTCTATGTCTTATCTTGTTGCTGTAAAAATTTCAGGTCAATTGACCATATCTACAGTGAGTTATGGCCAAATGAACAGTTACTGTTCATTTGGTCATTTCTGCAGGTGCTGTTGCAGGGTATCCGGATTGGGGCCAACTTTTGGTCCTCTTTCTTTGGTCTTTTGGGCATGGTTTCTTCAGCAAAAATGTGCCATTATAAGCCTTGTTTCATGTCAAATTGGCCAAACACCAATTGGACCTACACAGCCAAAGTTATGGCTGTCTAAGTGGACTGAAATTTCAGTCACTCTACTGCTATCCTTAGGCAGCCTATACATTCACTTGGCCATGCTATATTTCAGTCCAAATTGTGGTCAACTTACCTAAAATGGTCACTAATTGACCATTAAAATGTTCTCTAACAATTTCCTAAGCCAAGTCAAATTTTCACTTCTCAAAACCCTAGTTTCCATTTCAATTCCCCCATACACCTAGTTAAGCACTTTCATTCATTATATATGTGTATATACACCTTAAGCATAATCTTTAATTCATTCTAAGTCCATTAAAACCATCACAAACACTCCACCTTTGTTCCTTCTTTAGGGTAGCCGAAATTTATGGCATACACACACATAGTTTTTATTCATCTTACTTACAATTCCTTACTTATTTCAAGTCTTTAACATAGAAATAAAGAGCTTTAGGTGTATATGTGCACTAACCTTGAATGGGGCAGAATTTCTAGCCACCCAAACTCCTTTCTTTCTTCCTCTTTTGGCTGCCTAGAGGTTGCTCAAGTTGCTAGGTTAATTTTTTGTAAAGCTAGGTTATGATTTTGTTGGGTAGAAATGGGTGAATCAAGCTTTGAAAAGCTTGAATATGCTTAGCTATGGAAGAGGTCACGTATTGGAGGAAGAAGAAGAAGAAGAAGAAGAGCAGAATTTTTAGGTCCATTTGTCTCTTTTATTGGTTAAGTAAATGGTTGTTTAAATGTGATTGGGGGGAAACTCTTAGATGACATCATATGATGTCAAAATTGACATTTATTGTCATTTTTCTTTCCTCTTCTTCTCTACCCATTTTCACTTTAATTTTTAGTAATATTTATTCATATTTTAGACCATAATAATTATTTACTTAACTGGACAAGTCGGCCAAAAATCATCTCTGAAGGCGAAATGACCAAAATGCCCTCCGTTTGGCTTAACGGGTCAAAATTGTCTATACCGATTGAAAAATTTTTCTAGGTATTTTCTTGGCATTCTAATGCCATGGGAACCTCAATAACCCTTCTCTGGAGTCCCAAAAATTATTTTATAATTTTTCCCCCGGGTCTAGGGCTCCTCGTTGCAAGAACCGCAACTTCCCTCTGAGTTACCCCTCGCTAGGGCACCGGCTCGTTTAACTTGGTTGTATTTTATTTCTAAAATTTTTACTAAATTTTTCTTACTAATATTTGAGTTAATTATGGTTCATGACTTTAGTTTAAATATTTTTCCAGACGTTCTAGCTGTCCGGACTGACACCGATCACCGGAAAAGTAGAATGTACGGAGTTGCTACCGGGAGGATGTTACATTTATAATGTAATGTACTATATGTATCAAACAATGATATTGAGCAATTGTACTATGAAGAAAGAATATTCAAGTAACAGGTGAAAATAGAATTTAAAAACTAGCTCTGATACCACTAAAACATGTCACACGCTACCCCTCTGTAAGGCATAAGATGATCCCGTAGTATACCTAATGAATTACCAACTTCATCTACTGATAACCCATTAAATACACTACAAGGGATTTTAAAACTTTTCTTACTTCTTTTTATAGTGGTGAGCACAATTTACAGGTGTTAAAAACCTTTTTGAACTGAAGTGAAATAGCTAACACATTTGGACTATTAATGACTTCTGTAAAAATTTTGGCAAAGTGCCATCTGTATTTTGGATAAAACAGTTCTTCAGAAAACCTGTAAAAAGCACTTCAATATTTTTCTCAATCTCAACTCCAACAGTTAAACACCACAATATATTTCTCAACTCAAATCCCCAATAGTTTTTCAAAGATTGAGATAAAAGAAATACAGTACAAATTTTACAAGCCAAGATAACTCATAATTTATTTTACAACTTCAATGTACAATTTTAATTTACAACTGCTCAAAACCAAGAATAATATATACATACAGTGAACATACATTACAGAACAAAATGCAAAATGTGGTATACTCAATATACCCGATGATCTCTCGCTGAATGCACTAGCAGCCTAGTCTGCTGCCCTGTCCGTCTGTCTACCTGTGACAGCAATGAAAAGCTATCGCTAAGACAATGTCTCAGTGGTGCACAACATTAACCAATTATAACTTCAAATCACATATCATAAATCATATAAATGATGGATACATAAAACCACAATTAAATTCAAGGCCATGAATGTCATAAGGAATTTAACACAATATCACAATAAATCTCAGTAATCAAAACATAGTTAAATTCAAAAGACAGTGAATGTCAATAAGAATTTAAACTCCATTTCACAAATTATCGAAGCTCATAATAACACAATTTAGTCAAATAATTTAAGAATACAGTGTTGCCAATTCATACACAACTTAAGCCATGACACAGTTTTCCGATCAATGCCGCGTTGTACACCACGACAAAGCAATCACGACCCCACTAATCGAAATCAATGAGGAAGGAAGCTAGCTATATAATGAGTATTCATCCGATCTACAACCTCAACTGGTAAACCAGAGAGGGAGAAAAATAAACGATCACAACCTCATAAATGGAGAAGGAATGATGTGATACTGTAATGCTAAGTGTGAACACAAAATCAATTCCAAACATTTTATTCAAATGATTCGTGAGAATCCAATAAATTTCCAAGGTCATAATTTCGTTCACAAAATGGCAACACAATTCATAATTAACTTCAATTTTCACAAATCACACTAAATCAATTTTTCCACAGTTTCAAACCATTTACAATGCTTTTCAAGCAATAAGTATCCATTCAAATATATTTCCATAATTGAAAATAATAATATACAAATAGTCATAATTTATTTCAATTGAAAAATTCAAAAGAAATAAGTGTTGTTCACAAACCTCTGATAACTGTCTCCTGGCCTTGACTCAGTGTTTCCTTCCCTTTCCCTAAGTCTTTGTTAACTGAGAAACACAATTTGAGGTGTTTCAGTACTCAATTAAGCTTTCTCTAATGATAATGCTTGATAATTAATTCACTGAATTCTACTATTTGCTTAGTCAACCTAATATGTCAACCCTCGATGCATTCTAGGTAAATTAGGTTTTAATGTTACTAATATGTCACATTCAATAGTCTTTTAGGGTTGGTACATGTTACCAAACTCATTTCCATGTATCTTGCATTTTCTTGCAATTTGCTAGATTCCGGGATACTAGTTTGACTTAGCCGGACGACCTAGTTCCCTCGGTTTTCGGGTTTCGGTCAAAACTACAAACTTGTAGAGCTATGTCTTATTGCACGTGGGGCAAAATTTCAGGTCATTCTGAGTTATGTAGACCAAGTTATGGTCATTTTACTATTACTGATCAAAATGCATCAAAATTGGTCACTTTAGGTCATTTTAGGTTCGGCCTGTTTTTGGACCCGAAATTGTGCAAGCTGTTTGACTTGCTTATGGTCATTTCTGGGCTTTGTTGTCTTCATAAGACTTGTAGATATAGGTCTTAACTATTCATGGTCAAAATTTCAGATCAATTACACCTGTTTTGAGTGAGTTATGGCCTAGAAACTAACTGCTGCCCAATTGGTCAATTTTCAGGCCTTAATTGCACTAATCCGGATTTGGTCATTTTTCAAGCTACCTTACAAGCAGAATTTTGGCAAGCTTCCTTCATGAAAGTTGGAAAATTTTGTGCCTAGTTTCACCTCCAGTTGGTCTCATACCAATTGGAGCCACACACTTAAGGTTCTAAGCCCAAAACACAAACTGCCCTATTGTATTTTGTTCATACTCATCAAAGGTCACCTTTAACACTTACCAAACTTCACATTCATGCCCATTATGGTTTGTACCATAACCTAAACATATTTTCCCACTTATTGTTGATCATTTTGGCAGCTTATAATCACATTCAACATACACCATAAAGTGCAGAATTTGTCAAACTCAATTACAACAATTTAACCACCTATTCATGCTCATTTACATGTCCAATCTCACACCATCACACATATACCCAAGCTGCCATAACAACCATCACAATTCAACATTATTATACCATAATCCAAATATAAAATAACATCCTTATAGTTCACCAAACCAGGCTGCAGATTCATGCATTTACATTCCATTAATTCCCAAGCTTCAAATTTCAAATACACATTCACATATACTAAGTATACATCACCCAAATAATTTCCTACACACATAAATATTTAATCAATCCTTTAATCCACCATTTACAAGCAAAAATAAACTATCTTCAAGGAGTTTCCATGGCTGCCAAAAGTACACATCCCTCTTTAAACATCAGACCTCAAAAATCTCTCCTTAAATCAAATACCCATAACACCCTTACAAACTTTAATAAAACAAAAATCAAAAACACAAACTTACCTATTGATGAGGCTTGTTAAATCTTCACCAAACTCCCTTGATTTTAGTATCTACTTCTTCCTTGTGAGGTTGGGGTCAAAATTAGTGAAATGACTTTGGTGTGTGGAGGTGGAAATGATGGAGATTAAGAAGCTTCAAGCAAATCAGCCATGGAGGATTTTCAAGCTCTTCATTTCGGCATGGAAGGAGGAATGAAGAAGATGAAGTTTTAGTGGAAGTACACCTGCCCACATAATGTTTAATTTAATCCATAATGCTCCACTCACCACAAATTAATTATGTTATATATTTCAAAGTGTTATTTACTCAATTTATATCCTATTTTTGCTATTTACATTATGTACCACTAATTTAATTTTTCATAAAATTTTCCAAATATAATATCATGTATTTTTAATGAAAATTTAGGTCAAAAGACAACTCAGGATGTCAAATGACCACAATGCCCCTGTTCGGGTTGCATTCCCGATTTTTCGGTAACACCGGGGTTTGTCCTAATTAATTAATTTTTCTTTGATATTTCTAATGATATTTATACTTCAATTGATGTCTCTTTAAGTCCTAAAAATATTTTTCAGGGTTCCCCTTGGTCCAGGGCTAGTCAACGGTCCACGCCGTCACTTCCCGATGCGGTCACCCATCGCTAGGGTTCTCGGCTTGCTTAACTTGGTTACATTTCTTTGCTATTATTTTTTCTTTGTTTTTCTTGTATTTTCTTTTCTTGTATTTTATTATTTTATGTCTCCTCACTCATATCGAAGTGTAGTTCTAGGCATCCTAGCTGTCCGGATAACACTGGTCACCGGAACAATAGAACGCACTACCGAACATAGGGGTGTTACAGGTAGAGGTAGATCTTCTGGACAGAAACCACCCCAATCTGATCAGTAAACTCAATAGACACGCAGAAATATGCTTTCGGATCGACTTTGTGAGACTTGTGGTAAACTACATAGTGGAGTATGTTATAGAGCTATAGGAGCATGTTTTAATTGTGGAGAGACTGGTCATTTTGCTAAGGATTGTGTAAGTCCACGTCGTTATGGATCATTTACCATGTCAAAAGGATTAGCCCAAGTTTCTGCCCCGAAGAGTTCACCAGCTATTGGTAGAGGCTGAGGCAGAGGTAGGGGTAGTACACCTGGAAGTCAGAGTACTGTGAATCAACCTGGACAAGGTGATGCTCCAGTGAAAGTATACACTATGCGACAGAGGGACGAGGATGAGACTTTTGACATGGTTGCTGGTATTTTCTCGATTCTTAATTAAGATATGTATATGTATAAAAAAATAATAATAATTTTGATATGTTAGTGACTAGTCTTTTAAAAATTAATTTTGGAAGAGTTTGTCAGTGAAAAGTATTTGCTAGCACACAAGAATTTATAAAGTTACTTAGTAAGCCTAATTAGGTAAGGCAAGAGAACCTAAAAGTAAGTTATAGTAATATAGCTACCTTAAATGCGGGTAAAGGTGTTAGTGCTAAGAGATGTCAGTGGGTTCCATAATCAAAATAAGTTTAAGATATTAATGGATTTGAAAGAAATAAGATAAGAGAAAGTTTGATCTATTGGGATGTATCGTAATAATTATATAATATTCTTGATGTTGTGCTATAAGCTGCAAATTACAGTACTGACTTAGGATTTATTGTGTAGAGCTACGTACTACCCAATAGTACATAAAAATAAGAATAGTTGCAAACAACATCTGTTTTGGTATAGTTACGATAAGATAAAGATTTCTTATTGGAAAGGAGTTTGAAAGTCCTAACCTGGGGTTTAAAACTCTAAAGTTAGAATATTGAAATGTTATAGTTCAGTACAAAAGAAAGTAATGACTACACATCAGTGCAAAATAAGCTATAGAATATCTATAAATAAAAAAAAAAAAAGAAAAATTTATGGAAGTAAAAAATTAGAATAGTTGGTGCAAATGTAATAAAAAAAAATAATTATGAATAGTAGTTAAAGTGTTGACTAGAACGGTCTGAGGACTAAATTAAAGTAATATTGAAGTATAGCGGAGTTATTAGGGATGATAAGAAGTGCTAAATTAGGACTCGATAGTCAAGTTAAGGAAGAGGATAAGATTGAAGAATAAAATAATTAAAGTTAGGTTGTGAAATGAAAAAAGGAGAAATAAATAGAACAATAAGAAATGATAAAAACACTAGATGAGGAATTGCCACCAAGGCAAACAACTTACTTAAGACGCTTAACGATATCCCGAACTATTTTATCAAGAAAGAAATAAGTTAAACAAAAGCAAACAAGATAGTGCAAAATGGCCCATAGGCCTTGGTCATAAATGGAGATGGTAAAACAATGGTTATGGACCTATGGCCAATAAAGAGATAAGTAATTCATATATGACCAACAAGGTCATTTAAAAAAAAAGAAACTAAAGGGGAAAATAATTGCTAAAACAACAGCAAGAAAAGACTAAAATATTCTAAACTAAACTAAAGGTTGCATCAAATGATCAAGAGATTTGATAAGAAAAGAGTAAAACTAAGTTCTCACCCATAGGATCCACTACAAAAATTATGGCTTTTAACGACCAATAATTAACGATAAAATAAAACTTTCCTCGTTAATGACATATAAATAACGAGCAATAATACAATTGGTCGTAATTATGTACAATTTTAACTACCATTTTAAAAAACCCTTGTTAAAAGTTAAAATATTAGTCGTTATATGTAAATTTTTATATAAATTTTAATTTCCTGATTTTAGAAGTCTATCACAAGGACAAAATTGTCCTCGTAAATGAATTTTTTTTAGATTTTCCTTTTACCTCTAGCGGTCTTTTCTTTCTTAAGAGGTTATTTCATAAAAGGTTTCTAATTAATAACTCCCGTATACTTGCGCAACTTGGAAAACTGAAATAGTCTATCACTGGCTTAATGAGTTCCTCCCGAGGGTTTTGCAAAATTGAAAGTCTATTACTCCCGATTCTCATTGGAAGCCTCTGCTGTGCCAAGTGTGGATTTGGAAGCTTCCTTCGCGCTGTGTGTGTCTTCCATATATAGGTATGCCTCACATTCACAATTTCCATTCCAATTGTTGAGTCCCTTTTGATGGTTAATTCATTTAGAAACTTTAGATTTTGGAAAAAAGTCTGTAATGGGAGAAATTGATATGATCCATGGTTGTACCCTTTTTTTCTTTTAATTTTGTTGGAATTGAAAGTGCTACAATCGGTGGGTTGATTCCCCATATTTGGTGCTGTTTTCTCCTAATTTTTTCTTTATAGAGATTCCTCGTGGGTTCTGTTGTTCTTTTTGATTTTTTTCATGTATCTGTTTTTACCCCTATTTTATGTAGACTTGGTTATATGTTTTAGCAACAAATTGTGGTTGAGGGTTGATGCTGGTTTATGAATTTAATTTGGTTGATTGTCACTAATTGTCTCTGTTCTTTTAAAATGCCTTTAGGTGATTTATTCAAAATCTTATATTGAAATGAATTTCTATTGGTAATCCTTTTAACTTTCGAAAGCCTCAAATTTATATTGATATTGGTAATTATGCCTCAAGTTATGTGATTTGGGAAGTTGGATTTATAGATGTTATTGACTAAGTTTTGACAGTAAAGCAACATCCCAAACAATGAGTGTTCTAGGGATAAGTATGCCATTATGGAGGGTGGTACTGTAGGAACAACTAGATTATGGTATAAACTTAAATGTGGACAAATGGATTAGAATGAAGGAAAATTAATTAGAGATTTATGAAAGATGACTTGTTAAGAGTGCAGCACATCAACAGTACCTAGTTTTATCTTTGATTTATAATAATTGCATTGTTAATCTTGGCTTATCTATTTTTTATAGAAACTCAAACTAATTGAGAGATACAGATACTAATCTGTAAGTATTTGTGTATATGGGATCCTATAGATTTGTTTCGCTTCCCTTTTAAGTGTTCTTTGTGTTCTACACGGTCACTTTTAGATTAGCTAATGGAAACCAAGGTTTATTTTTTCTTAATGAATTTCTTCCTTATTTTTCCAGCATTTGCAGTACCAGGAACCTAGGGTGCAGTTTATGGTGACCCTTCTATAGTTTGAAAACGTGGATTTGAAATTATTGAAAATGGATTCCTTGCAGAAAATTTGATTTTCTGTCAGATATTCTAATGCATTGTATCTTTGCTATTGATTAAAAAAATGGAATAACTCATCTTTCTTAATCCTAAAACAAGTGGATTCTGCCATTTGTGAATTTACTGGATTTTATTTTGAAGGATGGAATTAGTTTAGTCATGGAGGTGCACATACTTAAGTTGTAGAATGAATTTTATTACTTGGTAGAGATTATTGCTGCTTTAAGTGTTGCTAGGCCAGCCTTCAACATGAATATAGATTATAAATCTATAATCTATTATTTTTGAGTCATAAGGAACTTTTAAATATTTTCCAGTCAAAATCTTGCATATCTATCCTTTGCTCAGTTATACTTTCTTTTTTAGCAAGAGCACCAAATGCATAACAGAGATGGTATTCAATTAGCAACTTATGATTCTAGTCATGTAGATGGATTGCACTTTGCCAAGCTTAAAAAAGATATCTTAAGACAAAAGGTAGTTAGGCTAAAGGGTTAATTTTGTTTAAAAAAATTATTCCTATCAGATTAAGATGGATTGTGTAACCACAAACTTATAAAGCTATGTTTCTTATTGGCCTTTTCATACACCTCATTCCACAATAATGGTTATTATTATGTAATTATAAAGTGCTTTGAATGAGACCCTTTAACTAGTCCAAAATATTGGTTATTTAAAAAAAATGTAAACGGGTTAAAATTTTTGTCCAAGCTCAAGCTACTAGTCCAGAAATTCTTTCTTGTTTTTTTTTTTTAATTTTAGAATAATATGTAAAATAGGACACCATATATATATATAATTTGGCCATGAAAATTGACTTCAAATGGCATCTACAGTTCTTGGTCATGTCTAGTGAAATTTGTCTTTGTTTTTAATGAAATTCTCCCTATGTTATTTGGATACTTTAGCAATGTCTTGTTTCTTGTTTACTAATTTGCTTGATACTATCTTGGTTACAAGGGAATTGAAGATTGCCACTCTTATGCTTATTTAGTTAAACATTTGAATCAAGGTTAGTACCACTACAATAAACATAGCTTTTAATGATCAAGTATTAATAATAAAATTAAAATTTTCTTTCATGTAAAATTTTCTGAAGGACTAATTTAAACTTTTATTAAAAATAATTATAATAATATTAAGTTAAAAATCCATAATTGTTTTTAAATGTTTGATAATTATAAAATTTTAGTTGAAGTAATACCTATTACACTATTAATGCTAAGAAACTTCCCTTTCATGCATGCGTTTTCATTTTGTCTTTCAAAAAAAAAAATCACTATATTATTTGCACTTTATTACTTCTTTGCTTTATCTCAAAGTATACTTATTTTGAAATGAGTTGTCTCTCAATATCAATAATAACATCCATATACATTTTTCTTGACATAATTATGATTAAAAAAATTCAAGCTTCTTCATGTATTTTATAATTTTAATTAAAATTTATAATTTTTTTTGTTTTAATCCTTAATATTTAATATTTATTTTAATTTTAAATATTCAATTATCAAAACTGAAATTAAAATTTTTGTCCAAATTTAAAAATCATTTAATAAAACAAAGTGCTAGGTTTTCTTTGCTTTGCTTGTTGAGGTACAGTAATTTCTTTTATCGTGTTTATACAATGCTTAGTGGCCTCTTTATCCTTCATGGCACCATCCTTTTTGCGATCAATGTTATTTAATTTTTTAATGTTTATTTATTTAATAATGTAACCTAAATTTTTTTCTTTGTCAAATGTGTTTGCATTTTTTTTAGGTTATATTTCTAACTATCTATTTATTAGATAATGGCTCCTAGTAAAGGATGGATGGATCTTGTTGGTGATCGTCTTAATAATATATATTTATGTGGAGTTGAAGAATTTTTAGACTATGCTTTTAAGAAGACTGGGAAGCATGGGAAAATACGTTGTCCATGTGTCAAGTGTAGTAACACGTATTCCGCCACACGAGAAGTGGTAGGGACACATCTCAAGGTGTATGGAATAATACGTAATTATACATTTTGGTATCACCATGGAGAAAGGGTAGGTGAATCTGAATCTAATTTAGAAAGTGTTGAACAAAGTGAAGATGAGCCTAGTAATGAGATGCATGACATTTTAAGGGATTTATATCCAGAGTTTTGTGGTCAAGATACAAATGATATGGATACGGATATCTTCGCTTGTGATATTCATAAAGAGGAACCGAATGAGGAAGCGAATAAATTCTATAGGTTACTAAGAGATTTTGAGCAACCATTATACCAAGGTTCTAAGAGCTCAAAGTTATCTTGCTTAGTCAAATTGCTCCATATCAAGAGCCTTGGTCGATGGAGTAATGAGTCATTTACTATGTTGTTGCAATTATTGAAAGATGAATTATTACCTCAAGGATCTAATTTGCCACAATCGTATTATGATGCAAAAAATTGAATTTAAGATCTTGGTCTCTCATATAAAAAAATTGATGCATGTGTAAATAATTGCATGTTATATTGGAAAGAGGATGAGAGGCTAGATTTTTGTAAGATTTGCGGCTATTCTAGATGGAAGACTGATAAATATAATGGGGAAGACAAGGTTAAAACCAATGGGAAGAGAATACCAAAAAAAATTCTGCGTTACTTTCCACTAAAGCCAAGACTTCAAAGATTGTTTATGTCCACAAAGACAGCGTCTTTGATGAGATGGCATAAAGATAAGAGGGTAGATGATGGAGTGATGAGACACCCTGCTGATTCAATGGCATGGATTTCCTTTGACAAACTACATCCAAATTTTGCCTCAGACTCTCGCAATGTGAGACTAGGCCTTGTTAGTGATGGATTTCAACCTTTTGCCATTCAAAAATGCCATATAGTGTTTGGCCAGTTTTACTCATTCCATACAATTTGCCACCTTGGATGTGCATGAAACAATCAAATTTTATTTTATCAATGCTTATTCCAGGTCCTGAGGGTCCCGGAAATGCAATTGATATCTATCTTCAACCCTTAGTAGAAGAACTAAGAGAGTTATGGGAAACTGGCATTGATACATTTGATGCATATGCACAACAGAATTTCAAGTTACATGCAGTTTTACTATGGACTATCAATGATTTCCCTGCATATGCGAACTTATCAGGTTGGAGTACTAAGGGAAAGTTGGCTTGTCCTTGTTGTAATAAGGACACCTGTTGGATGAGGTTGGCTAATGGAGGCAAGCAATGTTATATGGGTCATCGACGATATCTTCCTCTTAATCACAAATGGAGAAATGATAACGAATCTTTTGATGGCACAAGGGAGCGAGGGTTACCACCCAAGCCACTTTCAGGAGATGATATACTTGATCAAGTGAAAAATCTTGAAGGGGTCATATTAACTAAGGCTCCTCATATGAAGAAAGCAATCTCACATGATGGTAGGGGGGACAATTGGAATAAAAAGAGTATATTCTTTGACCTTCCATATTGGAGGACCTTATTGCTACGTCACAACTTAGATGTCATGCACATTGAAAAGAATATATGCGATAATATACTAGGGACAATCATGAACATAAAGGGAAAAACTAAAGATGGCATCAAAACTCGCCTTGACTTGCAAGCATTAAATATAAGGCCAGAGTTACACCCAGACAACAGGGAATAAAGTTGTGATACCTCCAAAGATTGTACAATTTATCTACTACTGAAAAATACAGGCTTTGCCAATTCTTGAAGCAGTTAAAAGTTCCAGATGGATTTTCATCCAATATTTCTCTTTGTGTAAACATGAAAGAGAGTAAAATCTCAGGATTAAAGAGTCATGATTGTCACGTTCTTCTATTACATATACTTCCTCTTGCAATACGTGGTTTACTTCCTAAGGTAGTATATGAACCACTTGTTGAGCTGTCATTGTTTTTCACTCATTTAGGAGCAAAGTCATTAAAGGTAGATGTATTGGAGCAATTAGAAAAGAAAATTCCTATAACTCTTTGCAAGCTAGAAAGGATCTTTCCACCTTCATTTTTTGACATTATGGTGCATTTGCCTATGCATTTGGCTAATGAAGCTAAAATTGGTGGACCAGTACAATATCGTTGGATGTACCCAATAGAACGAGCATTATATTCATTTAAGTCATGTATTCGTAATAGAGCTTGCGTAGAAGGTTCAATTGCAGAGGCATACATTGCAAATGAGTGCATGACTCTTTGCTCAAGGTACTTGCATGGCATTGAGACAAAGTTCAATCGAATGGAGCGCAACTATGATGGTGGCAGTAATAAAAATAAAGGAGGCTTATCAATTTTCTCCAAAGTAGGACGAGGATTAGGTGCTAGTAAAACTCGTGATCTTGATACACAGGAGTGGGAGCAAGCTCATATTTATGTATTAAAGAATTGTGATGAAGTCCAGCCATACATCGAGTATGATATTTTTTTTTGCTTATTCATATTGTATTTACTCTTTTTTTTTTAATTTATCACAATCGCCTATAATCCTCTTTTTTTTTTTTTTTTTGCCCCTTAGAGAGTATTCACAATTGCCAGCAACCAATTTAGTAGGTATGTCAGAAGGTCAATGGAATAAAAATTTTGTTAGATGGTTTAAGACGAAAGTAAGTACACTTTAAGTTTTGTATGTATTTTGAGTAATTAATTATTTCAATTGTTTATAACCATTAGGAATTGATTTTTCACTTTTTCAAACAAATTTTTTTTATAGGTTGCGTGGTTGCATAAAAATGACTCAAGTCCAATGATGGGAGCCCTACTCTCATTATCACGCGGTCCTGCTCGATATGTGACATCTTTTTATGGTTACATTGTCAATGGGTATAGGTTTCATACTAAATATCATGACCAAGGTTTGAGGACACAAAATAGTGGAGTTGTTGTAATTGGAGATATTGGTGATGAAGTTAACAACATAGATTACTACGGTGTCTTAACTGAGATTATTCAATTGCAATATCTTGGAGGAAGACGTGTGGTGTTATTTCGTTGTAATTGGTGGGATGTTTATGATCGAGTGAGGGGGGTTAAGATTGATGAATATGGGGGGGTTAGTGTTAATTGTAAACAAACTTTGAAAACAAATGAACCTTTCATTTTAGCTAACCAAGCATCACAAGTCTTTTATGTTCCAGACAATATTCACAAAGGCTGGCATTGTGTGATAAAGGCACATCCTCGAGATTCTTATGACATCCCATTAGAAGAAGACATTGACCCCGTTGACTTGAATCAATTAGGTGAAGCATATCAAGCTGATGAATCTGTCAATCTTGAATCTGGAGAAACAACTACAGCTGATGCAAATGACCAAATTAGTTGGAAGAGGATGGATATAGAGCCACAAATAATTGATATATCTTCAACACAGAAGAAAAGAAAATATGGATCATGAAGTTTATTTAATTATTATTGTTTGAATGCTAGTGTATAATGTTTCTTTTCAAAATAAACTCTATAATATATACATAATTTATTTTGGATGTTTATGTGTAATTAAGTTATTCAATGTAGTTTACATTTCATTTTGTCTTTTCCCATATTTTATTTATGTTGTTTCCCATATTTATTTATGTCATGATATATTTTGTTGGTTTGAAAAAAATTCACATATATTTGATGTGCTAATATTCCAGGTAAATGACGCTAGAAATGGGGTCACAAAAAAAGAAAGGACCTAGGACAAATATAGTGAAGAGTTCATTTATACCACCGGGTGCATTAAGAAGGGCAAGGGGACATGGACATCAATCAAGATCATTTTTACCTATGACATCCACACAAAGTCAAACTGCATCAATTGCACGTTGTTCGTTAGAGCCACATAATGACATCTCTCTTTTTCAAGATGTTGATCATAGGGAAGAAGATGGTGGAGTACAGGAACAAATACCTGAACAAGTGCATGAAGGTTCAACTCCTATTTTTCTATTTTATTCAGGGTTATGAATTTAGTTTACATTAATAATTTACTTTTTATTTTTAATATTGATAGATTTTGATACTGCAGAATGTAATACAACAAGGCAACATCAAAGTAATAATAATCCAGCTCAGGAAGAAACACAAGAAGGTTCAAATAATTATTGTCATATGTATTATTAATAATTTATATTTATTATTGATGCATTATTTCTATATCATTAATGAAGTTCTAAGGACTTTTTTATTAAGGTATTTCCACTATACAAAAGAAGAGAAAAACAAGAGGAATGAACAAGGGTAAAAAGATTGCAGCACTTAAGAATGGAGAGAAACTGGATGTGGTTTTTTATAATAATCGAGTTGTTGGAGAAAATCATGCAGAATGGTCAAGACATTTGGGCAAAATAGTGCGTGACCCAAATATTTGTCCAATAAGAGTGCACTCATGGAAGCAAATTGGAGAAGATGCAAAAGATCATATGTGGGATTCAGTCAAGGTACCTTTACTTTTAATAAAACATTGGATTAATTTAATTTGCATCTATTCATTCATTCTTTTTTTTTTGTAGGAGAAATTTAAAAATGTTGACATTGAGCTATATCGAGAAAAGACTTTAGAGCATATGAATCATTTGTGGAATAATTGGAGAGGGGATTTGAAACGCCACAATATAAAGCCTTGTGGTTCTTTTCCAGAGATGTTGAAAAATGTTCCTCAAGGGATGCATCAAGAAGATTGGGAGTGGTTAGTTAAGAACCATTTTTGCACCAAAAAATTTAAGGTATGACATTTTATTTTACCAATATTAGAAATTGTGTAAATTAAATATAAGTATTTTTATCTTTAGTTTTATTATTTTTTAGAAGGGTTAACATAATGTTTTTAAATACTTTTTTTAATGTAGGAAACAAGTGTTCGAAACTCTGAAAATAGGAAAAATTTAACTATGCTTCATCATACTGGTAGCAAACCTTACAGACAAATTATCTATGATTTGGTAATGTTAGTGAAATTTTTTCATGCTTTTGCATTTTAGAGATTAAATATATTATGCTATTGTGTAACAATATCGTATTTTGTAAAGGGAGGCAAGGATGGCAATCCACCAGACATTGGAACTATATTCTTTGAAACTCATAAGAAGGGTGCAAATTTGGTTGACTCTAATGTTCAAGAGAAATATGTATGTTATATTACTTTTATTGCAAATCTTTGTCTTTTCATAAATTGTTTTATTTGTGTCATTGATTAATCATAATTATTATAGGATCAAATACGTGATGTCATCCAATCCAACCCTTCTTTGTCTCATATGGAGGTTGTAGAACAATGTTTTGAAACACGACATCGTGATCAAGTTATTGGTTATGGGGGTGGAATAAAGGCAAAAGAAGTTAAGAAATCTCATTCCAACATTGGCCTTCAAGAGGAGAATCGATTGCTTAAGGATCGTTTGTCTGAAGTAGAAACTAGGATGAAATACCTGGAGGACTTATTATTGAGCCAATACTCTAATGCTCCATCTAGAACTTCTCTATCTACAGATCAATCTACTTGATTGTGATAAGGTAAATTATCTTCTTTTTCATCTACTATATTCTTTATATTGTTTTTAATATAGGTCATATTTTAAGTTGTACATTTACAAATGGAAATAAATATTCACTATTATATATTTATTGAAGATAAATGTATATAATTTAATTAAAGAGCACAGAAATCGGATTGGAAGTTGATGAATATTTTTGAATTTATGTTTTATGCAAGTTATGAATTTGAATTATTTGTTTGAAATTTTGAAAATATTCAAAATACAAATGGAATTTTGCCGAATTTTTTATTTGATATATTATACTTAAACTGTTTAGAAATAAAATATTAACAAATTTTAAGTTAAATGTGAAACTTATTTCAAGCTATTAGTGGATTTCATAGTTGTTGCAATCTAATTATATTTTTCTATTGTGGTGCAGATGTGATTATGCAAATAGTAAAAGCATTGAAGTAATTTTTTTGGGTGAAGGTGTTCAAAAGTAACTTAGAAGATATTGTTGAATTTTATTTCAGCCTTCACGTATTTATAGTTTTCTTATTTACATAAACAAATTAAGTGTAAATAATTAATATTAAACCGACATTTGAGACGGTTGTTATGACATTTTTCATATTGATGTATGAATGTTATTTTATTTATGAAGCATATTATTTATTATTATTAATTGCTTATTAAATTTTTTAGTGTTTTAAAAGTATTAATGATGATTTTTGTATTCATATTGATTGTTAATCACCTCTTTTTGTTATTGTTAATATGTTTTCACAACTATTTTTATGATTGTTAATCATTTTTAACGACCATTTTGCATCGTTGTTATCAATTTTTAATGTTCATCCTCAATTATTTTCAACGACTACTTTTTACTATCGTTAGTAATTTTTAACGATCATCATTTGCTCTCGTTAATACTTTTTAACGAGATTTTTTTTAATTGTTAATAACCATTAACGAGCATTATTTGCTGTTGTTAATATTTTTTAACGACCAATTTTTTCATTGTTAATAGTTTTTAGAGGCCGTTACATTGTAAAATAACGATCTTTTAATTTAAATTTGATGACCATTTTCTCCGTTGTTAATAACATTAACGACGGCTAAAATAGTCGTTAATACTATAATTTTAACAACCGCTTATTGTATCCTCGTTATTAGTATCAACGACGAGTTATATAAATTCCTCGTTAAACTTTTTAACGACGGAGCCTATAACGACGACTTAACGACCAACTTTTGTGGTTGTTAATTATTATTAACGACCACTTTTTAACTTTTAACGATGATTTTTCCTCTCGTTAAATATTAATTTTCTTGTAGTGATCGTACGAGGTCCTAGAAAGAGTGGATCCACTAGCACACAAATTTGCTTACCTCTAAAATTAAAATGAATTTGAATCTAACTTATGACAGAAGCTCATAAGAAACTTGGCACACGAGGTAAGCAATCGATGAGTAAATAGTATTGGTTAAAGTGCTACGGACCATTATTTCGATTAGGAAACTGCGTAGAAATGTGAGAAAAACATGAGAAAATAACATGTATGACTATTTGAGGGCAGATAGTGGGCACAATTTCGAGGACGAAATTATTTTAAAGGAGGGAGAATTGTAACACCCCTATTTGTATAGCCAGGTATATTTCACTGTTTCGGTGACTAGTGTCGATCCGGATAATTAAAAGAATTAGAACCACACGTAAGACACTTAATTAAGCCCTGAAAACAAATAATTAGTAATTGTCAAATAGTTAAGTGTAAATAAGAAAAACAAAACACAAAAAGTTAAATGAGCCGAGAGTCACAGTGATGGATGACCTTCTCGAGAAGGACTGCGAGGTTGATTTAAACTCAAATTTTGAACCATAAAATATGATGTCGTGGTCCTTAGGACTATTGTGAGCACAGTAGAAAAGTGAAAATCATGAAAAAGAATTGTTAAGCTGGTTAAATAATTAGGTTAGGTATCTGGAAGAAGTATTGAATTATTTATAAACCGGGTTGAACCAGTGAGGGGCAATTTGGTCAATTGACCCCTGGAGCTGACTTCTGACCTGACTGTCAAATAAAATCAGAGAAAAGAAAATTTTAGAATCAAGAATTAAATTAAAGATCTAATGGAAAAATAAATACAAAAGAAAAAGAAAAAGGAAAAAGTTTATTACATCACCCTTATGATATCATCATGATGTCAAAATTCATTTTAAATTTCTTACCTAAATTGACTAAGTCAAAAACATTTTTAAAGACATAAAAATGCATAAAATAGAAAAGAAAATTAGATTTCCTTCTTCCTCACCCAGATGTGCTGCCCCACTTCTCTCTTCCCTCTCTCCCTTACTTCACCTCCATGAAAGCTCATTTTTTAGCTTGAAGAAACCAAAAATTTAGCCATAGAAATTGCAAATTCCTGTTAGTAGTATGCCCTAGAGCATATCATTTAGTATGTATCTTGTACATATTTTTATTAATAAAAGGCATTTCCACTTTTCCGTTTACATAATATATTTATGTGTAATAGAAAAGGTCCATTGATATTTTGCTAGAAATATTATTCTTAAGTTGTTAAGAATATGAGTGATAATATTTCTAGCACGAAGTATCATAAATAGGTTCACAATCGAGGATACTTCATAATAAGGACATGACTTATCTAGAAAGATTATATTCATGTTTGTTCCCAAGTTATTTATATGAGATATAAATAAGATGGAATGGTGGGTCTCATGCCATATAACAAACATGATAGGCACTTATAAATGATAAGTAGGCCGAACCAGTGACACTTATGGCAAGCACATGGAGTTTACTCTTGTCAATATTTTGTCAAAAATCATATCAGTGCATATAATCTTTAGACCTGAGATAGCACAGTTATCTTGTATATAGGTAGTTTGAGTTTGATACTGCCTTCATACTTGTACTGTGTATGGGTATATGGGCATGTGTTGGCTCCTACTAGTTATATATGGAGGTAGGTGTTGATCAAGATGGAATCTGTTCCTCTAAGTAAATAGAGATAAAATCCTATGTTCATTTAATTGTTCTTGATGTTTGAAGTTCCTGTCCAGGACAGATAAATTTATTCAGAAAAGAGTTTCTGATGAGAAAATCTTTTTAATCAAGAACTGGAATTAAAAGAGAACATAATATTCATAGCAAATGGAGTTTGACATAAACCATGACTCCAGCTTGAGTTGGGATTTTGTAACAGAGAGATTCTAGTGCATGGTAACATATGATTATAGGTTCATTTAAGGTAAACCTTATTACTAATTGGGTGGCCATGGCATGCTAGGCTAGGTGTTAACCATGGTCTATGAGGTTCATAAAATGATTTAGAGAAATCATTTATGGTAAGAAAGAGTTCTGATGATATTAAGAGTTGATATCATGTCTCATTGCCAATTAGTGATGAGCCTAGTAAGTCACACACATACACAAGTTATCACCTATTTAAATATGATTTAATTAATTAATTAAAGAGTTTAATTGATTAATTAAATAGGTTTGGTTTGCAATTAAATTGCAAAGTCCCTAGCATGACTTGAAACCAAATCTAGATTATTGGATGTATAGTATAAGTTAAATTTATATTTAAAGTATTTAAATATGAATTTAATTAATGAGAAATTAATTAATAGAGATTAATTAATTAATTTATATTTGATATAAATTAATTAGAAGAAGAAAAATAATTATTTTGGGCTAAGAACTCAAAATTAAGACACAGGGGCATTTTGGTCATTTTGCAGTGTGACACGTGGCATCATGAGATGGTGACACATGGCATAACACATAAGCTTGCCAAATGTTTTTTAATCATGTAAGATGATTAAAATCAAGATTAGATATAGGTTTGACACTTGGCACAATGTGATTGGGTCACTTAAACCTAGAGCTAATGAAAGGGTGACATGTGGCAAGGGTTTAATGTGTTAACCTAGCTATTTAAGTGTTGTTATGAGAAAACAAAATACAACCAGCAGCCACACTCCTTGGTCACGCCATTTTGCAGCCCTCCCTCTATTCTTCTTCATCTCTCATCAATTCAAAGAGATTAGCCATCAATCTCTTGAATTAAGAACACTAGAAATTGTTTCTAGTGTCCTGTTTACATCTTTAATCTCTTAAAAGGCAGAACTTGAATTTCTAATTAATAGAAAAGGCTTTAGAAGCTGTTCAAGGGCTGTCATAGGTGTTCTTGGTGTGGACAAGCTAGAGGGACAACATCTGGTGTCCTGAAGATGAATCTCAAAGGCGCAGACACGCTGCAGTGCATCAAGAGGTTAGTGTAATCGTTCTTGATTTAATCTAGGGTTCTAAAATTAATCTGATTAATTTTAAAATCTTGAATGGCAAATACAGATCCAAAAACATATTAAAAGAGTTTTAATATGTTGTTTATCATTGAAATCAAATAGATAAAAATAATTCTTGCATGATGCATGTGACCCTAGGTGAAAATTTTTGAATTCAATGGTATAAACTTGTATTTTTCACGCTTCCGTTCCTTCAATTCCTTGGTTAAACCTTGTTTGGCAACTTGAAAGCCACTTGAAAAGGAGTTTGAGCAAGAAAAGAAAAGAAGAAAAGGAAGGATTTGGGTGGTTGAATTTCAAAGAGAAGGTTAGTAAGCTAAACTTTGACTTTCTAGTTGAATTATTGTGTTTATAGTTGAATAAACTTAGAAATTATGAAAAATGAAAAAGAAAACAATTGTTAGAGGACTATATGTAAATTTTGGCCAGCCTATATAGAGGAGTGATTTGCATGTGTTTGATTGAATTAAATATGTTAGAAAGCTTGAATGAGTTGAGAAATGGTGTTTGTATGTTTGGAACTAATTAAATGTAACAAATCAAGTCAGTTACGATTTTGGAACCTAGGGTTTTGGAAGACAAAAATTAGAGAATTAGTCAAATGGTGTGTTTTACATTGTTTAAGCTGAAAAATGGTCATATGTGACCAATTGTGGTATGTTGGAAGTGTTAGAATTAGGTTTAAGTTCAGATTACTTAGGGACATTCTATAGGCAGCAGGACCAAGGTCCCTTTCAGGGCCAAAACTAAAAATTTACATAATCAATTGGTGTGCGGCCAATTGGGAATGAAACTAGACACAAAATGGCATATTTTTCATTTAGGAATCATGCCCAAAAAGTGACCATAACATAGTGAACAAATTGGCCAAATCCAGAATTGAGTGTTCTGCCCTGTACAAAAAAACTAAATGAACAATGTTGGTTCATTTGGCCATAGCATGGGCTAGGCAAGTCTAAATGACCTGAAATTTTACCAGTAGAAAACTGAGATATAGACCTACAACTTTCATGAAGAACACAAACCCAAATTATGCTCTTAACCAAGTCATTTGGCCACCCAAATTTGGTGCCCTAAAATTGCCAGAACCCAGAAATTTGCCCAGAAATCTGGGTTAGACCAATCTGGCAGCCATGATTCAAATGGCTATAACTTCAGCTACAAAACTCCAAATGGAGTGATTGAAAAAGGGAAATAAAGTTAAGACAATAAGAAACAATTTCTATGAAGAAAACTTGCCCAAATTCTAACAGCAACATGACCAATGGAATAGTGCAAAATAGGTTACCAAAATTGAAAATTTGAAAGTTTACCTAAAAGACTTAAGTTTTGAGAAAATGACCAGAACCAATAAGTTAGGTAACCAAAATGTGGTATGTAGGTATAATTGGAGTTCCCATACCTTTTAAGCATTAGAAAGTCAACAAATTGACTTGAATAGTATTATGAATAGTAACCCCAAAATAAAAATTTTAAAGAACGTCAAGTTTAGCATATTAAAGCTAGGTATACATAGATTTGATTTTATTTTTGGACTTATGATAAGTTGTGATATTGAAACATCGAGTTAAGGCCAATAGGCAACTCGCATCAGGTTTGTGCACAATAAACCTTAATTTATTGTTTTCCCAATGCAAACTTGTTCAGTTATACATTGTGAAATTATTGTGTTAATTATGGGTTTTAAGAACTACTGTGTTGCCACTTTGTGGATAGAAATTTGACTTTGGAAATTTATTGTGTTTTGCATAAAATATTTGAATAACTTGATTTAAATTGTTTTTAATTGTCACACCTTACTCCTCCGTAAGGCATAACATGATCCCGTAGAATACTTAATGAACTACCGAACTTCACCTACCGATAACTCATTAAGTACCCTACAAGGGATTTTAAAACGATTTTCTTACATTTTGGAAGTGGTGAGCATTTTGATGAGAATTAAAAATCATTTATTCAAGTTTAAATGCTAGTAAAAATTTTTGTCCATTTTACTTTTGCCACAATTTTTATAAAAATTTTGACAGAGTTCTGTTTGTTTTTGGAGGAAACCGTTCTTCAATTACCTGAGAAAAACACTCCCAAAATGTTTCACAACTCCCAACCACCAATAATTCTCAAATCAACTCAATTCAAGGCACTTCAAATAATTTCACAATACAAATCAAGATTTCTCATCTCAAAATATTTAATATCTTCATTAACAAAACATAAAGTACGAAATTTATATGTACAAATATTAAATTACCATAGAAAATCCAAAATAATATTATTACAATTTATTTACAACTGCTCAACTACATTGATACATACAACATTTCCATATTTACATCAAAATTATCTACAAGGGTATAAAATAATACCTGTACAAAAGCTTGATGTGATCTTCAACTCAGTAGCAGCTCACTCTGCT
This sequence comes from Hevea brasiliensis, assembly GCF_030052815.1. NCBI lineage: Eukaryota > Viridiplantae > Streptophyta > Magnoliopsida > Malpighiales > Euphorbiaceae > Hevea > Hevea brasiliensis. Next base: position 63,198,797 of record NC_079493.1, read on the forward strand.
GCTTTTTCCTTGCTCTTATCTGCGACAGCAAAATAAGCCATCGCTGAGTATAAAAATACTCAGTGGTGCACAATAAAAATTTAAAATGCCATAAATAAATCATTCATTGCCAAACATACTTTAAATATTTCTCAATCACATTTCACAAGTATCCAAGTTCATAATAACACCATTTTGTCAAATAATCTATTAAACACAGTTTAGTCAAACAATTTCATAAACACAGTGTTGCCGAGTCATACACAACTTAAGCCATGACACAAAATTTCTGATCAATGCCGCGTTGTACACCACGACAAAGCAATCTACAACCCCATTAATCGAAATCAATGAGGGAGGTGGCTAGCTAGCTAATGAGTACTCATCCGATCTCGACCTCAACTGGTAAGCCAGAGAGGGAGGAAAATAAACGATCTCAACCCCATAAATGGAGGAGGAATAATAAGTAACTGTCATGCTAAGTGTGAATCAAAAATCCATTTCAAACATTTCATTCAAATATTGCATACAAAAATCAAATCAATTTCCAAAGTTACAATTTTATCACAAGGTGGCAACACAAAAGTTCATAAATTCATAATGCGTACTAAATCAATTTTTTTTTTAAGGGTAAAATGCTTGAATAGGATTTATTATGCACAAACCTCAAGCGAGTCGTCCCTTAGCCTCGACTCGGTTCCTCGGTTTCCTTCCCGATATTCTTTTCAACTGAAACACACAATTTTACAATGTTTCAGTACTAGAACTTAACATAAATCCAAAATAAATTTAGTTTCACAATTACCTAGCTCTAACGTGCTAAATTCGACATTCTTTAAATTTTGTGTTTTGGGTTACTATTCACTGCACTATTCAAGTCAAATAGTTTACTTTCTAAGGCTTAATAGGTATGGGAACTCCAACTTCACCCACATACCACATTTTGGTCATTAAACTTGTTGGTTTTGGTCATTTTCTCAAAGCTTAGGTTATTTTGGCAAAATTGCCAATTTTCGGTTTTGGTGCTCCGAAGTTGCACTGTTCCATTGGTCAACCTACTGTTGGAATTTGGCAAACCTTCCTTCATAGAAAATGTTCCTTATTGTCTTAAGTGTATTCTCATTTTTGGATCACCCCAATCGGAGTTTTGTAGCTCAAGTTATAGACAAAATACAATTACTGTTCACGTGCACTGTTCATGCTGCAATTTTGGTTCTGGTAGATTTTTTGTCCAAATTCATTTAATAATTTGATCAAGTTAAGTCCATAATTTGGTCTAATTTCCTTCATACGAAATGTTCTACTATGTCTTAGGTTTCCATCAGTTTAAGAATCGCCTAAATCGGAGTTTTCTAGAGAGAGTTATAGCCATTGGAACTTTACTGCTCAATGGCAATTCTGCAGAGTTGCAGGTTTAATAACTCAACTTTGCTCAATAATTTGACTAGGTTAATGGCATAATTTGACTAGGTAAAATTTCAGGTCTATTTGACCTATCTAGCTCGAATTATGACCAAATGAACACTGTTCATTTGGTCAGTTTGGTGCAGTGGCAGCCTGCTCTCATTTCACTTTGGTCAATTGGTTCACCAAGTTTTAGTCAGTTTTTGGCCATGGTTCCTCAATGAAAATTGTGTCCTTTTTTGTCTATTTTCATCCCTAATTGGTGGCATATCAATTGGGCTTGTAAAATTCCCGTTTTGGTCCTTCAAAGTAGGTTTGGTCATGCTGCCAGCAGCATGACCATTTGACCTACGAATTTGACTCCCATTCTAATAATTCCCACACATTTCCTTTGGTCATTATTGACCATTTTTCAGTCCACAATTGGTCAAAGATATCATTTATGCATTTCTCCAAAATTTGGTTCATAAACCCTAACATTCAAACCCTAATCTCACTAATTCATTGTATTTAACTACATTAATGGTTTTAATGCTAATCATTCAACTAATTAAGGTTTCTACACTCATTCAAACTCATTAAATTCATGCAATTCATACTCCCTTCAACCATATCAAAATTTCAGTTTAGTCCTTCTCCCATGATTTTATTTCATTTCATAATTTCTAAGCTCATTTCAATCATCACACATGCATTTAAATGGAAGAATAAGGAGTTTAACATACTAACCTCAATTTAAAGCTTCAAATCTCTCTCTTAGCCCTTCTTTCTTCTTGTAGTCTTCTTCCCAAGTTACAATATCAAGCTCTAATGAAGTTTTTATGAGGGTTATTAAGGTTGGGTAAGGAGAAATTAAGCTTAGTGTAAGCTTAAGGGAAGGATTTTCATGGAGGAAGTGTGGGCGGCACCAAGGAAGAAGAAAATATGGTTTTTTTCTATTTTTTTTTTTTTGTTTTCTTTTCTTTAATCTTATCCCTTTTAGAAGACCAAAAATTCCAAATTAATAAATAACTTAATTAATTTCTTATTGACATCATTCATGATCTCATCACCTTTGACTTTTCCATTTTCTTCTTTTTCTTTTTTTTTTTCTATTTTTCAATTAGTTCTTTAATTTAATTCTCGATTCCAAAATTTTCTTTTCTCCGATTTTATTTAACAGTAAGGTCAGGAGTCAGCTCTCGGGGTCAATTGACCAAATTGCCCCTCGCCGGTTCAACCCGGTTTGCAAATAATTCCATATTTCTTCTGGCTCCCTGACCTAATTATTTGACTGGCTTAACAGTTCTTTTTCGTGATTTTCTCTTTTCCACTGTGTTTATAATGGTCCTAACGACCACAGCGTCACATTTTATAGTTCTAAATTTGAGTTTAAAACGACTTTGTAGTCATTCCCGAGGAGGTCACCCATCGCTGTGACTCTTGGCTCGTTTAACTTTTTATGTTCTGTTTTTCTTATTTATACTTAACTAATTGAACATTACTAATTATTTGTGTTTATGGCTTATCTAGTTGTCTTAAGTATGGTTCTAATCCCCTTAATTGTTCGGACCGACACCGGTCACCGGAATAGTGAAATCTACTAGGCTATGCAAGCGGGGGTGTTACATTAATTCACACTTGGCATGGCAATATTAATGTGTTCCTCCTCCACTTGTGGGGTGAGTTTGATATTTGATCACTTTCCTCCCTCTCTGGCTTCCCAGTCTGAGGGGTGAGTTTGGATGAATACTCATTAGCTAGCTAGCTAGCCACCTCCCTCATTGATTTCGATTAGTGGGGTGAGTTTGCCTTCTTGTGGTGTACAATACAGCATGTTTGGAAATTTTGTGTCATGACCTAAGTTGTGTTATTGATTGGCAACACTATGATTATTAAATTGTTTAATCAAATTTTTGTTTTATTAAGCTTTGAAAATTATGATTTTCTATAATTGTGTTTTGAAAAATTGTTAAATGTGATTGTGAGATTTTTGAATTATGAATTGTTCATAAATGTTTTATATTATGCATTTGTATTTTATTGTGCAGCATTGAGTATTTTTATACTCAGCGATAACTTCTTTTGCTGTCGCAAATAGAGAAAAGGACATAGCAGCAGAGTGAGCTACTACAATAAGAGAGGAGCACAGTTTGGAGATTTTGTATGGGTATTTATTAATACCTTTGTAATTATTTTGGTGTAAATGGTTTAATGTCATATGTATTTAGGTAGATTGAGCAGTTGTACAATCAATGTATAATAATATTATTTTTGAGATTTTGCGTTTATAAATTAACTTATGAATGAAAATTAAATAATTAAAATGCAATGTGTATGAGTTTATAAAATGTTTTGAGATATCAATTCTTGATTTGAAATTTAGATTTTGAATTGAAGTGTTGCTATTGCTATTGATTTGAAGTTTGGTGGTTGCAAATGGGATTGAAATTAATTATTTGGAAGTGTTTTTCATAGGTTTTGAAGAACTATTTTTCCCAAATACAGACAGCACTCTGCCAAAATTTTTATAAAATTTGCAGAAAGATAAAATGGGATAAAAATCTTAACTAGCTTTCAAACTTCAATTAAATGTTTTTATTTCCTACCAAATGCTCACCACTTCCAAAATGTAAGAAAATGGTTTTAAATTCAGATTGCTTGGGCTAGGTGTTAGTAGTATGCCCTAGAGCATATCATTTAGTATGTATCTTGTACATATTTTTATTAATAAAAGGCAATTCTACTTTTCCATTTACAAAATATATTTATGTGTAATAAAAAAGGTCCATTGATATTTTGTTAGAAATTCTATTCTTAAGTTGTTAAGAATATGAGTGACAGTATTTATAGTACAAAGTATCATAAATAGGTTCACAATCGATGATACTTCATAATAAGGACATGACTTATCCAGAAAGATTATATTCATGTTTGTTCCCAAGTTATTTATATGAGATATAAATAAGATGGAATGGTGAGTCTCATGCCATATGACGAACATGATAGGCACTTATAAATGATAAGTAGGACGAACCAGTGACACTTATGACAAATACATGTAGTTTACTCTTGTCAATGTATTGTCATAAATTATACCAGTGAATATAATCTTTAGACCTGAGATAGCACAGTTATCTTGTATATATGTGGTTTGAGTTTGATACTGCTTTCATACTTATACTGTGTGTGGGTATATGGGCATGTGTTGGCTCCTACTAGTTATATATGGAGGTAGGTGTTGATCAAGATGGAATCTGTTCCTCTAAGTAATAGAGATAAAATCCTATGTTCATTTAATTATTCTTGATATTTCAAGTTTCTAGCCAGGACAAATAGATTTATTCAGAAAAGAGTTTCTGATGAGAAAATATTTAATCAAGAACTAGAATTAAAAGAAAACATAATATTCATAGCAAATGGAATTTGACATAAACCATGACTCTAGCTTGAGTTGGGATTTTGTAACAGAGAGATTCTAGTGCATGGTAACATATGATTATAAGTTCATTTAAGGCAAACCTTATTACTAATTGGGTGACCATGGCATGCTATGCTAGGTGTTAACCATGGTCTATGAGGTGCATAAAATGATTTAGAGAAATCATTTATGGTAAGAAAGAGTTCTGATGATATTAAGAGTTAATATCATATCTCATTGTCAATTAGTGATGAGCCTAGTAAGTCACACACATACACAAGTTATCACCTAATTAAATATGATTTAATTAATTAATTAAAGAGTTTAATTGATTAATTAAATAGGTTTGGTTTGCAATTAGATTACAAAGTCCCTAGCATAACTTGAAACCAAATCTAGATTATTGGATGTACAGTATAAGTTAAATTTATATTTAAAGTGTTTAAATATGAATTTAATAAATGAGAAATTAAATAATAAAGATTAATTAGTTAATTTATATTTGATATAAATTGATTAGAGAAGATAAATAATTATTTCGGGTTGAGAACTCAAAATTAAGACACAGGGGCATTTTGGTCATTTCACAGGGTGACATGTGGCACCATGAGATGGTGACTAATGGCATTACACATAAGCTTGTCAAATATCTTTTAATCATGTAAGATGATTAAAATTATGATTTAATATAGGTTTGACACTTGGCACAATGTGATTGGGTCAATTAAACCTAGAACCAATTAGAGGGTGACATGTGGCAAGGGTTTAATGTGTTAACCTAGCTATATAAGTGTTGCTATGAAGAGAAAAAAATACAACTAGCTGTTGCTCTCATTTGTGTCACCACCTTAAGGCTCTCCCTTCTCTTCTTCTTCATCTCTCACTAATTCCAAGAGATTAGCAAACAATCTCTTGAATTAAAAATACTAGAAATCGTTTCTAGTGTCCTGTTTGCATCTTTAATCTCTTAAAAGGCAGAACTTGATTTTCTAATTAATAGAAAAAGCTTTAGAAGTTGTTCAAGGGCTGCCATAGGTGTTCTTGGTGTGAAAAAGCTAGAGGGACAATATCTGGTGTCCTGAAGATGCATCTGAAAGGCACAAATACACTGCAGTACATCAAGAGATTAGTGTATTTGTTCTTGATTTAATTTAGGGTTCTAAAATTAATCTGATTAGTTTTAAAATCTTAAATGGAAAATACAGATCCAAAACATATTAAAAGTGTTTTAATATGTTGTTTATCATTGAAATCAAATAGATAAAAATAAATCTTGCATGATGCATGTGACCCTAGGTGAAAATTTTTGAATTCAACGGTATAAACTTATGTTTTTCGAGCTTCTGTTCCTTCAATTGGTATCAAAGCCACTATATTTGCCATTTAGATTGTTGATTATATGATTTAGTTGTGTGTTTTGACCATGAGATGATTTGTCCATTACTGGTTGCAATGGATGTGTGGCGGAATGCTTGAAGAACACCATTTTTGGTGCGCCAATTTTGGCTTCCATGGGTGGCTCAAGGTTTGGCTTTTTAATTTGCAATTGTTGTATGATCTAAAAGCTCATCCCATGTCTAATTAAATTGTTTAATTAGAATTTTAATCACACAATTAAATTTTGATTCAAATCAAAATTTTAAAAATTATTTGAATGTGATTCAAATCTGAATTTTAAAAGTTGTTTGAATGTGATTCAAATCTGAATTTTTAAAGTTTTTTGAATCATATTTAAATCTGATTTTTTAAAGTTGTTTGAATAATATTTAGATCTGAATTTTTAAAAATTGTTTGAATGTGATTCAAATCCCATTTTTTTAAAATTGTTTGAATGTGATTCAAATCTGAATTTTTAAGGTTGTTTGAATTTGATCCAAATCTAAATTTTTAAATTTATTTAAATCATATTCAAATCTGGATTTTTAAGTTGAATATGAGATATTCAATTTAATTTAAGTATGTATGTTTTATTTAATTGTTAAATAGTGATATGCATGATGGATGATCATGGACTATAAAAGACCAATGTGATTGGATTTATTTCTTTTATATTTCTTTGGGATTGTACATTAATTAATTTATTTTAATTTATTTTGGGTATGTATTATTAAGTTTGTAATAATTTTTGGGTTGTAATTTCATTTATTTAAGTTCTTGTAAATTCGCCTTGGTATTCCAAGGATTACTATGTAATATTGGATTGCAAGAAATTCAAGGAGGTCAAGAGCATTGGTGGGACCAGTGGGAGGAATTCAAGATCAAGTGTTGATTATGTACTCCTTCAGCAACTCTTGTAAAATGAATGAATGAAATGCACCTAGGAATGCCCTGATTCAATTCTTGGTGACTCAGAATTGAATCCCTTAGAAAGTCCATGATCATACCATATTTATTGCTTATCCATGAATGCATGAGATGTATAGGAATGTATGCAATTATATGATATATGCATGCTAAATGGATAATGTACAAAGTGAGACCTTAATAGTAATTAGGATGACCATAAAATCTTCCAAACAAATGATTCAGTTAGAAATGCTATAATTAAAGTAATTATAACATAGGCCCTTCATTGAGGTAATTATTTTAAGAAATTTTAAATACTTGCATAAAATGTAATTAATTTAAGAGATTTTCTTAAGAATAATTATTAAGCATGAGATGTTGTAAATAAGTAAATGGTTTGGTGGCCAATATTGGATGTACCTGAGGACATTAAAATTATTTGCATAATTACTGGCTCAATGGGATCAACTTAACTAATGCAAGATAAGTCAATAATGGATGTACCTGAGATTTTGAGCATTAAGGGCTAGGTAAAGGATTGAACCTCACATGAGATGTGATGGGCAAGGAGTTGCTCACTTATAGTTTATTGTAATTCTAATAATGGATGTACCTGAGGATGATCAATAAAATTATAAGAATTCAATCACCCACTATAAATCCATCCAACTAGGGTTTTCGTTTTCTACTTTGGAAGTGTAGGATTCGCTAAGTTAGTGGGAGGACCAATTTGATTAAAAGATCATAATCATTTTGGTTAATTACATGATACATTTACTAATTAATTTGGTTATTTTCTGTAGTTAATTTTCTAATAATAATGAGCACAGAACAACCACCACCATCCAATATCCTTGCAAGCATACTTGATCGCAATAGGTTGACAAGACCTAATCTATCTGATTGGCTAAGAAATTTGAAACTTGTTCTGAACCTTGAACATAAAGGATATGCTCTAGATTCAAATGTTCTCGGTCCCCTACCTCCAGAGGCCACTAAAGAGGAACATGAAACTTTGGACAAGTGGAAGTAGCATGATATGAGAGCTAAGTGTTACATGCTTGGTTCCATGAGTAATGAGTTACAGAAGCAGCATGAGAACATGCAGAGTGTGAGTGAGATCCTCCTTCACCTACAAGAGTTGTATGGTGAGCACGGCAGGAATGCTAGGTATGAGATATCTAGGCAGTTGTTCCGCATGAGGATGTCTGAGGGGAAAAATGTTGGGATCATGTCTATAAGATGATTTGGCTGATTCAGCAATTGGAACATCTTGATTTAAACATGGATTTCCAACTACAGACGAATTTGATCATTCAGTCCCTTCCTGAGTCTTTTGGGAATTTTGTGACAAATTTCCATATGACTAAACAGGAATGCACCTTAGCTAGTTTACTCAACATGCTGGTTATTGCCCAAAAGAATATACCAGGCAATAAAGGAAAAGAGGTTGGTTTGATTGCATCTTCTTCTGCTGGAAAGTCCAATAAGAAGAAGGGCAATAAGAAAAAGAAACCTCAGATTCCTAGTCCTTCTAAGAAAATAGTTAAACAAAAAGGGAAGACTAATGTTGATGGAGGCAAAGGAAAGTGTTTCCACTGCCAGAAGGATGAGCATTTGAAAAGGAACTGCCCAGAGTATCTTACTTCTCTGAAGGACAAGAAGGATACACCTTCGGAAGGTATATCCATATCTTGTTATTTAGATTCTGATGATACTCATAGTTCATCTATAGCTTGGGTTTTAGATACTGGTGCCAATTCTCACATTTCTAATGATATGCAGGAGCTAGCAAATAGTAGCAGCTTGCATTCTCGAGATGTTAGACTCCAGATTGGCAATGGCTCAACTGTTGAAGCTTTAGCCATAGGATCTAAATCTTTTTATATGTCTGGACATGTTTTATGTTTGGATAATATTTTATATGTACCTGATGCTTTTAAGAACATCATTTCTATATCTAGTTTTGTAACACCCTCCCCGTAGCAACTCCGTACATTCTACTGTTCCGGTGACCGGTGTCGGTCCGGACAGCTAGAACATCCGGAAAAATTTTTAAACTAAAGTCAGGAACCATAATTAACTCAAATATTAATAAGAAACACTTAGAAAAAATTTTAGAAATAAAATACAACCAAGTGAAACGAGCCGATGCCCAAGTGATGGGTAACCGGAGGGAAGTTGCGGTTCTCGCAATGAGGAGCCCTAGACCCGGGGGAAAAATTATAAAATAATTTTTGGGACTCCAGAGAAGGGTTATTGAGGTTCCCGTGGCATTAGAATGCCAAGAAAATACTTAGAAAAATTTTTCAATCCGTACAGCCAATTTTGACCCGTTAAGCCAAACAGAGGGCATTTTGGTCATTTCGCCTTCAGAGGTGATTTTTGGTCGACTTGTCCAGTTAAGTAAATAATTATTATGATCTAAAATGTGAATAAATATTGTTGAAAATTGAATTGAAAATGATTAGAAAAGAAAAGGAAAGAAAAATCCATAAAAAGCAATTTATGACATCTTTATGATGTCACTTACAAGTCCCCACCAATTGCATTTAAACAAGCATTTTTATAAGAGACTAAAAAATGGACTAAAGGGAAAGAAAAACGTGAGCAGCAGCCATTCTTCTTCTTCTTCACCAAAACGTGATTTTCCCCTCCCTCCATTGATGAGCTTGGCAAGCTCATGAAGCCCTAAACTCCCACCATATTTCCTCAAGTTCTCAACACGAAAATTTATTCTAGAAGCTTGCTAAGGTGTTTGGGAGCAAAAGGGAGAAGAGAAATTAAAGTTGGCAAGCTTGGAGATTCTTCAAGTTGAGGTTAGTGCAACTATAAACATAAAACTCTTAAATTTCATGATTTTGGACTTGAACTTAGTAAGACTTGTAGTTTAAATGAACAAAAAAACCTTGTGTATGAACACTTGAATTTTGGCTGCCCTAGTAAAAGAATATGTAGGAATGTTTTGATGAGCTTGAAGTGAATTAGAAACCATATTTGAAGTTATAAACATATGAGTAATGCCTTAGTAGCTAACTAAGGTAAATGGCATAAATTATGGATTTGAATTAGGGTTTTGGGGAGTGAAAAATTGATTTGGCTTAGGAAATTGTTAGAGCACATTTTAATGGTCAATTAGTGACCATTTTAGGTATGTTGACCATAATTAGAACTAAAAAATAGTATGGTAAAGTGAAAGTGAAATCTGCCCTAGGACAGCAGCATAGGGACTAAAAATTCAGTCCCTTTGCACTGCCATAACTTGGGCTGTGTTAGTCCAATTGATGTTTGGCCAATTGGACATGAAACTAGGCTTATAATGGCACATTTTTGCTGAAGAAACCATGCCCAAAAGACCAAAGCAACAGGACCAAAACTTGGCCCCAATCCGGAACCCTGAAACTGCCTCTGCAGAATTGACCAAATGAACAGTAACTGTTCATTTGGCCATAACTCACTGTAGATTTGGTCAATTGACCTGAAATTTTTACAGAAACAATTTAAGACATAGAAAAACAACTTTCATGAAGGAACTTACCCCAAATTATGGCCAGAACCCATCCAAATAAGTGGTTCCAGTCACTGTTCATGCACTGTAGATATGGTAATTTTCTGCAGAATGCATATCCGGACAGCTTGGGTTTTTGGGCCATATCTGGAGCTACAAAACTCCAAATGGAGTGATTCAAAAAAGGAAATTCAACTAGACAAAATAAGGAACAACTTTTATGTTTTACATTTCTTCAAATTCCAACAGTAACAGTGTCCAATGGAACAGTGAAGTTGACTCACCAAAACTGAAAATTCTGCTTGTGTTGGTTTAAACTTAGAAATGGTATTAACACTTAATGCCAACAAGTTTTGAATGCCAAATGTGGTATATTGGGAGTGCCAAAGTCAATGTACATATTTTCTACCCAAAAGTCAACATTTTTGTTGACCAATGAGGTGAATAGTGACATCAAAACCAAAAATTGGCAATTTCGCCAAAATGACCTAAGCTTTGAGAAAGTGACCAAAACTAACAAGTTTTAAATGCAAAATGGGGTACATTGGGAGTGTTAAAACCAATGCACCTATGTTCTATGCAAAAGTCAACTTTTTGTTGACTATTGAAGTGAATAGTGACATAAAAACTTGAAATTCAAAAAAATTGAAGAATTCAAAAGTTTCAAATGCCCTAGTAGGCCTAATGTGATTGGTTTGGATAGGTTGGCATGCCAATAGGGTTCTGATAGCAGTACTGCGTATGATATATGGCTTCATTGCCATTCTGTGATGTGATAGCCTATGGCTATACTGATTATGATGTTTTACTTGGCTTTATGCCTTATTGCTTATATGGCTCATTAGCCATTCTGTTTGCACACCGGGAGACACATTGTGACCGATGGTGTGACGGCCCGAGGTACTTGGTACCCAGTGCTAGTTTACCCGTTTATGCAGTCTGGTCAATTTGTATAGGTTACTTGGGCATGGAAAAGTATAACTGTAATTGAACTGATTGTTAAAGAAAATACAAAAACTAAATATCAGGAATGATTACGATAGAATACAAAGAAACTCAAGATCATGGAGAAAATAATTAACAAAATGAATGAAGAAGTTAATATCATAAAACGTAATTAGCCTCGACTAAACATTAAGTTGGTAATTATTCATTTCTTATGAACACAATAGCAAGGAAATTATTATTTTTATTTGCATATTATATTTTCTTGTATTATTGGCACCACTAAGCTTTATGCTTAGCGCGTCGCTTTTGCAACGTGTAGGTACTGAAGATCTGGACAGAGGGCCCAGTAGACCACAGATTGGGTAAGGCCGTTCACAGTTCTGCATAGTGTCTGTGTTACCTCACCGTCTGCAGTGCATTGGTGGGACACTAGGTGTCTTTTGGTATTTTGTAATTGATTTTATTTTCTCATGTGTAAATGAACTTATGAAATGTAATTTGATGTTCATGTAAATAATGAGAATTGTGTTTGTAAATGGAAAAGTGAATGTTTATTTGTAATTTATATATGATTATCACATGTGATGAATGATTGAGAAATGAATGGTTGAAAAATGTTGAGATTTTGATAAGTGGAATTGAGATGATTGAACATGAATATTGGAAGTGTTTTTCACAGGTTCCGAAGAACTTTTTTTCTCCATTTTTAGCCGGTACTCTGCCGGATTTTCTTTAAAAAATTTTCGGAACCTCAAATAAATTACAATTTCAATAAATGAATTATATTTCATAAGTCATATTCAAAAGGAAGAATAAAAATGAATTAAGATAAAATAGAGTGTTCGGCACACTGAGTGGCATAACTTGCTCGGCTACACTGTAGTCGGGTAAGGGGTGTCACAAGTTTGACTAGAAATGGCTATGAATTTCAGTTAACAGATGATGTTTGCAATATTTATTTGGAAATAAATATGTTGGTTCAGGTTATATGAATGATGGTCTTTATTATTTGGATAATAATGACAAACACAAAATGAATGCAATTGATCTAAATGAATGCAATGCCATAGTGAAAAACAACTTAAGTTCAAAATATATTTAGCACTTAAGGTTATGTCATGTTGCAGAAGATAGGATTGCAAAATTAGAGAAAATAGGGATTCTATCCTCATTGGGCTCTGAGCCTACTCCAACTTGTGAATCTTGCCTTTAGGGTAAAATGACTAGATCACCCTTGTTGGACAAGGGCTAAGAGCTGAAAATATTTTGGAGCTAATACATAGTGATGTATGTGGTCCATTTAAGGAAATGGCGGTTTTCATTATTTTATTACCTTTACTGATGATAAATCAAGTTTTGGGTATTTGTATTTGGTAAAATACAAACATGAATCCTTTGAAAAGTTCAAAGAATTTAAATTTGAAGTAGAAAATCAAACAGGAAAGAGTATTAAAGCTCTTTGATTAGATCATGGAGGTGAATATTTGAGTACTGAATTTGATGAACACTTGAGAGAGCACAGCATTGTTTCCCAACTGACTCCTCCAGGAACGCCACAACTGAATGGTGTATCTGAAAGGAGAAATCGTACCCTATTGGATGTGATACGTAGTATGATGAGCTATACTGATATGCCAATCTCCTTTTGGGGATTTGCATTAGAATCAGCTTTGTATATTCTGAATAGGATTCCATCAAAATCAGTTTCTTCCATACCTTATGAGATATGGCATGGAAGAAAACCAAGTCTTAAGCATGTTAAGATTTGGGGTTGTCCAGCTTATGTTAAAAAGCTAAACACTGATAAATTGGAAACCAGATCAGAAAAAGGTCGATTTGTTAGATATCCAAAAGATAGTTTTGGATATTATTTTTATTTGCCTACTTCACAAAAGGTTGTGATAAGTAGAGATGCCACATTTCTTGAACAATAGTTTGTTCAAGAAGGAGGCAAAGGAAGGAAAATAGAGTTGGAATTGGAGAATTCTAACTAACCAACAGATCAGATGGATATAGATCCATATAGTCAACCTACACCCATTGATGAAACATCTACAGCTATTCCTCGTAGAACAACCAGGGTATCTCACCCAGCAGTGAGATATGGTTTCCTTCATGAAGAACAACAAGAGTTGTCTACTCGTGAAGAAGTAGATCATGGAGATGATCCACTTACCTATGAAGAAGCAGATCATGGAGATGATCCACTTACCTATGAAGAAGCTATATCAGATATAGACTCTTCAAAATGGATTGATTCTATGAAATCCGAAATTGATTCCATGTATAAGAATCAAGTTTAGGATCTTGTTGACCCACCTGAAGGTATTGTACCTATAGGGAACAAATGGGTTTTCAAGAAGAAAATTGATTCTGATGGAAAGGTAGAGGCCTATAAGGCAAGGCTAGTAGCGAAAGGGTTTCGCCAAAGCCAAGGAATCGACTATGAGGAGACTTTCTCGCCTGTTGCCATGCTTAAATCAGTTAGGATTCTATTAGCAATAGCTGCATGCTATGACTAAGAGATTTGGCAGATGGATGTCAAAACAGCTTTTCTCAATAGATACATTGAAGAAAACATTTTCATGGAACAACCTAAGCATTTTGAATCCCAATATGGTTCTAAGGTATGCAAGCTAAAGCGATCCATTTATGGGTTGAACCAAGCTTCGAGGAGTTGGAACATCTGTTTTGATGAAGCCATTAAATCATTTGGTTTTATCAAAAATTAGGATGAGCCATGTTTATATAAGAAGGTTAGTGATAGTGCTATCACTTTCCTTGTCTTATATGTGGATGATATATTGTTGATGGGTAATGACACAGGTATGTTGACAACTGTAAAGGTATGGTTGTCAAATACATTCTCTATGAAAGACTTAGGGAAGGCAACCTATATTCTTGGGATTCGCATCTATAGAGATAGAGTGAAAAGAATAATTGGTTTATTTCAAAGTCTATACTTGGAAAAGGTGTTAAAGAGGTTTATCATGCTTGATTCCAAGAGAGGATTGTTACCAGTGAGACATGGTATCTATCTTTCTAAAGAGATGTCTCCAAGGACACCTGAAGAAAGAGATAAGATGACCAGGATTCCATATGCTTTAACTATTGGAAGTTTAATGTATGCAATGTTGTGTACTAGGCCGGATATCGCATATGCTGTTAGTTTGACTAACAAGTCTCAATCTAATCCAGGTTTGAAACACTGGATAGCTGTTAGGAATATCCTTAAGTACTTGAGAAGAACTAAGGATTTATTCTTGATCTATGGAGGTGGAGACTTGCAATTGGATGGTTATCCTGATTTTGATTTCCAACCAGATATCGATGATAGAAAGTCTACCTCTGGGTATGTGTTCATTTGTAATGGAGGTGCAGTCAGTTGGAAGAGTTCCAAACAGAGCACGACTGCAAATTCCAATACAGAGGCTAAGTATATTGCTGCATCAGATGCTACAAAAGAAGTTGTTTAGATAAAGAAGTTCATGATAGAACTTGTAGTAGTTCCTTCCATTGAGTCAGCAGTTCCACTACACTGTGACAACAATGGAGCAGTCATATAGGCTAAGGAACCCAGGTCTCACCAAAAATCTAAACACATAGAAAGGCACTACCATATTATCAGAGAAATAGTTGCGCGAGGCGATGTAGCCATACAGAAAATAGCGTCAGCTAAAAATCCAGCTGATCAATTAACTAAGCCTATGTCACAGACTCAACTAGACCGACATTTTGAGAAGATGGGTCTAATATATTGTAATGAATGGCTATAGTACTAGTGGGAGATTGTTAGTAGTATGCCCTAGAGCATATCATTTAGTATGCATCTTGTACATGTTTTTATTAATAAAAGGCAATTCCACTTTTCTGTTTACATAATATATTTATGTGTAATAGAAAAGGTCCATTGATATTTTATTAGAAATTCTATCCTTAAGTTGTTAAGAATATGTGTTAAGAATATGTGTCACAGCTTACCCCTCTGTAAGGCATAACATGATCACGTAGAATACCTAATGAACTACCGAACTTCACCTACCGATAATTCATTAAGTACACTACAAGGGATTTTAAAACCATTTTCTTACATTTTGGAAGTGGTGAGCATTTTGGTAGGAATTAAAATTATTTATTCAAAGCTTAAAAACTAGTAAAAATTTTTGTCCATTTTTATTTTTCTGTAAATTTTATAAAAATTTTGGCAAAGTGCCGTATATATTTTGAGAAAACAGTTCTTTAAATAACTGAGAAAAACGCTTCCAATAAATTTTCCATGACTCCCAACTTCCAAATAATCTCAAGTCAACACAATTCAATTCATTCCACAATTCAACAAAAAATTTATCAACTTAAAAATATTTCATAACTTCATTCACAGTGCATATAGTACGAAATTCACAAATACAAATCTTAATTTACAAAAAGAGAATCTAAAAATAATATTATTACAATTTATTATACAACTACTCAACTTTATATTGATACATAAAACATTATAATATTTACATCAAAATAACTACAAGGGTATAAAACAATACCCGTACAAAAAGATCAGTGTAGTCCTCAATTTCAATAGCAGCTCACTCTGCTGCTTTCTCCTTGTTCTTATCTACGACAGCAAAATAAGCTATCGCTGAGTATAAAAATACTCAGTGGTGCATAATAAAAATTTAAAATACAATACATAAATCATTTATTGACAAAACACAATTTAAATGTTGCACAATTACATTTCACCAATTATCAAAACTCATTATAGCAAAATTTTTGGGTCAAATAATTTAATAAACACAGTATTGCCAATTCATACACAACTTAAGCCATGACACAAAATTTCTTATCAATGCCGCATTGTACAACACAAAAAAGCAATCTACAACCCCACTAATCGAAATCAATGAGGGAGGTGGCTAGCTAGCTAATGAGTACTCATCCGATCTACAACCTCAACTGGTAAACTAGAGAGGGAGAAAAATAATTGATCTCAACCCCATAAATGAGGGAATAATATGGTACTGTCATGCTAAGTGTGAATCCAAAATGAAATTAAAATAATTTATTCAAATATTGCATACAAAAATCAAATCAATTTTCAAAGTTACATTTTCATTCACACAGTGGCAACACAAAATTTCTTAAATCATAATGCATACTAAATCCATTTTTCAATGATAAAATGCTTAAATAGGGTTTATTGTGCACAAACTTGACGTGAGTCGCCTCTAGGCCTTGACTCAGTCTTTTAGACTTTCTGAGCCTTTTTCAGCTGAAACACACAGTTTCACAGTGTTTTAAAACCATAACTTAGCATAAATCCAAAAATAAATTAAAATTCACTTTTATCTAGTTTATATATGTTAAACTTAATGTTATTTAAAATTTGTATTTCGGGATTACTATTCACTATACTATTCAAGTCAATTTGTTGACTTTCTAAGGTTTAATAGGTATGGGAATTCCAACATCACCCACATACCATATTTTGGTCACTAAATTTGTTGGTTTTGGTCATTTTCTCAAAACTTAAGTCTTTTAGGCAAAATTGCAAATTTTCAGTTTTGGTGTCTTAGGTTGCACTGTTTCATTGGTCATTTTGCTGTTAGAATTCGGTAAAATTTTCTTCATAGAAAATGTTCCCTATTGTCTTAAATTTATTCTCCTTTTTGAATAACTCCAATTGGAGTTTCGTAGCTCAAGTTATAGACATTTGAATCATAGCTGCCGGATTGGACTTAACCTAGATTTTTGGGCACCAAACTGGTTCTGGTAGTTTTAGGCCACCCACTTTGGGTGGCCAAATGACTTGGTTAAGGGTATAATTTGGATTGGTTTTCTTCATGAAATTAGTTGGTCAATATCTCAGCTATCCGCCGGTAAAATTTCAGGTCATTTAGACTTGCCTAGCCCAAGTTATGGCTGTTCATTTGGTCATTTTTGTACAGGTCAGACTACAGAAATCCGGATTTTGTCAATTTGCTCACTAGGTTATGGCCACTTTTTGGGCATGATTCCTAAATTAAAAATGTTCCATTTTGTGTCTATTTTCATTCCCAATTGGTCTCATACCAATTGGACTTGTAAATTTTCAGTTTTCGTCCCTCAAAGCGACCTAGCATGACCATTTTCAATCCGAATTCAAACTAATTTGCAACACTTCCAACACATCTCAATTGGTCACAAATGACCATTTTACATCCCAAACAAGGTCAAACACACCAATTTACCAATTCTCACATTTTTGGCTTTCAAAACCCTAGGTGCCAAAACCCTAATTTGTCTAATCATCACAATTCATGCAATCCAACTACACAAATCACATATACAACATCAATTCACCAAGATTTCAAGTTTAACCTAACTAAACACCATCAAAATTCTAGGGTTCCATGGCTGCCAAATTTTCTCTTCCCTTATTCAAACATGGTTTTCTTTATTTCTAATGTAATTTCATCACATTTAAACTTAAATTCATGAATTCAATAAGAATCTAAACTTGAAGTTGCACTTACCTCAATTTGTAGATTCCCTAGTTTTTCAATTCTCCAAGTTTTCTCTTCCTTCTTGCTCCCAAAGTGTTTATCTAGGTCTAAGGGTAAGATTTAATGTTGGGATTTAGGGAATTTATGGAAAGGAACCAAAGAATTCCAAGCTTTTGTTCCTTAAAAATGGTGGAAGAAAATGAGAAAGAGAGGAGAGAGAATTGGGGCGGTAATATGGAGTAGAAGATGACTTTTTTTTTTCTTTTCTTTTATCAAATATTTAACCTATGGAAGACCAATAATTATCCAAAAATTTAACTTTTCTAATTATAATATTTATTGCATCATGCATGATGTCATCACCTTTTCCATTTTTTTCTTCTTTTTTTTTATTTTTCCATTAGTTCTTTAATTGAATTTTCGATTCCAAAATTTTCTTTTCTCTAATTTTATTTGACAGTTAGGACAGGAGTCAGCTCTCGGGGTCAATTGATCAAATTACCCCTCGCCGGTTCAACCCGGTTTGCAAATAATTTAATATTTCTTCCGGCTCCTTGACCTAATTATTTGACTGACTTAACAATTTTTTTTCATGATTTTCTCTTTTCCACTGTGTTCATAATGGTCCTAAGGACCGCAGCGTCACATTTTATGGTTCGAAATTTGAGTTTAAATTGACTTCGCAACCCTTCCCGAAAAGGTTACCCATCGCTGTGACTCTTGGCTCGTTTAACTTCTTATGTTCTACTTTTCTTATTTATACTTAACTAATTGGCAATTACTAATTATTTGTGTTTAGGGCTTATCTAGTTGTCTTAAGTATGGTTCTAATCCCCTTAATTATCTTGATCGACACTGGTCACCGGAATAGTGAAATATACCAGGCTCTGCAAATAGGGGTATTACAATATGAGTGACAGTATTTCTAGTACAAAGTATCATAAATAGGTTCACAATCGAGGATACTTCATAATAAGGACATGACTTATCTAGAATGATTGTATTCATGTTCTTCCCAAGTTATTTATATGAGATATAAATAAGATGGAATGGTGAGTCTCATGCCATATGACAAACCTGATAGGCACTTATAAATGATAAGTAGGACGAACCAGTGACACTTATGACAAACACATAGAGTTTACTCTTGTCTATGTATTGTCATAAATCATATCAGTGCATATAATCTTTAGACCTGAGATAGCATAGTTATCTTGTATATAGGTGGTTTGAGTTTGATATTGCTTTCATACTTATACTGTGTATGGGTATATGGGCATGTGTTGGCTCCTACAAGTTATATATGGAGGTAGGTGTTAATCAAGATGGAATCCGTTCCTCTAAGTAAATAGAGATAAAATCCTATGTTCATTTAATTGTTCTTGATATTTCAAGTTCCTGGCCAGGACAGATAGATTTATTCAGAAAAGAGTTTCTGACGAGAAAATCTTTTAATCAAGAACTGGAATTAAAAGAGAACATAATATTCATAACAAATGGAGTTTGACAAAAACCATGACTCCAGCTTGGGTTGGGATTTTGTAACAGAGAGATTCTAGTGCATGATAACATATGATTATAGGTTCATTTAAGGTAAACCTTATTACTAATTGGGTGACCATGGCATGCTATGCTAGGTGTTAACCATGGTCTATGAGGTGCATAAAATGATTTAGAGAAATCATTTATGGTAAGAAAGAGTTTTGATGATATTAAAAGTTGATATCATATCTCATTGTCAATTAGTGATGAGCCTAGTAAGTCACACACATACACAATTTATCACCTAATTAGATATGATTTAATTAATTAATTAAAGAGTTTAATTGATTAATTAAATAGGTTTAGTTTGCAATTAGATTGTAAAGTCCTTAGCATGACTTGAAACCAAATCTAGATTATTGGACATACAGTATAAGTTAAATTTATATTTAAAGTGTTTAAATATGAATTTAATTAATGAGAAATTAATTAATAAAGATTAATTAATTAATTTATGTTTGATATAAATTGATTAAAAGCAGAGAAATAATTATTTTGGGTTGAGAACTCAAAATTAAGACACAAGGGCATTTTGGTCATTTCACAGGGTGACATGTGGCACCATGAGATGGTGACACATGGCATTACATATAAGCTTGCCAAATGTCTTTTAATCATGTAAGATGATTAAAATTAAGATTTACTATATGTTTGACACTTGGCACAATGTGATTGGGTCAATTAAACCTAGAACCAATCAGAGGGTGACATGTGGCAAGGGTTTAATGTGTTAACCTAGCTATATAAGTGTTGTTATGAAGAGAAAAAAATACAACCAGCTGTCGCTCTCATTTGTGTCGCCACCTTGAGGCTCTCCCTTCTCTTCTTCTTTATCTCTCACCAATTCCAAGAGATTAGCAAACAATCTCTTGAATTAAAAACACTAGAAATCGTTTCAAGTGTCCTATTTACATCTTTAATCTCTTAAAAGGCAGAACTTGATTTTCTAATTAATAGAAAAAGCTTTAGAAGCTGTTCAAGGGCTGCCATAGGTGTTCTTGGTGTAGAAAAGCTAGAGGGACAAGATCTGGTGTCCTGAAGGCGCATCTAAAAGGCATAAATATACTGTAATGTATCAAGAGGTTAGTGTATTTGTTCTTGATTTAATCTAGGGTTCTAAAATTAATCTAATTAATTTTAAAATCTTAAGTGGCAAATACAAATCCAAAAACATATTAAAAGTGTTTTAATATGTTGTTTATCATTGAAATCAAATAGATAAAAATAAATCTTGCATGATGCATGTGACCCTAGGTGAAAATTTTTGAATTTAATGGTATAAACTTGTATTTTTCGCGCCTCCGTTCCTTCACTAGGTAGGTCTAAATGACATGAAATTTTACCAGTAGAAAACTGAGATATAGACCTACAACGTTTATGAAGAACACAAACCCAAATTATGCCCTTAACCAAGTCATTTGCCCACCCAAATTTGGTGACCTAAAACTGCCAGAACCCAGAAATATGCCCAGAAATCTGGGTTAGATCAATCCGGTGGCCATGATTCAAATGGCTATAACTTGAGCTACAAAACTCCAAATGGAGTGATTCACAAAGGGAAATAAAGTTAAGACAATAAAAAACAATTTCTATGAAGAAAGCTTGCCCAAATTCTAATAGCAACATGACCAATGGAACAGTGCAAAATAGGTTACCAAAATTGAAAATTTGAATGTTTACCTAAAATACTTAAGTTTTGAGAAAATGACCAAAACTAATAAGTTAGGTAACCAAAATGTGGTATATGTGTATAATTGGAGTTCCCATACCTTTTAAGCATTAGAAAGTCAATAAATTGACTTGAATAGTATCATGAATAGTAACCCCAAAATACAATTTTTAAATAATGTCAAGTTTAGTATATTAAAGCTAGGTATAAATAGATTTGATTTCATTTTTGGACTTATGATAAGTTGTGATACTGAAACACTGTGAAATTATGTGTTTCAGATGAAAAGAATACCGAAAAAGAACCTAAAATATCGAGTCAAGGCCAATAAGTGACTCGCATCAGGTTTGTGCACAATAAACCTTAATTTATCATTTTCCCATAGAAAACTTGTTCAGTTATACATTGTGAAATTATTGTGTTAATTATGGGTTTTAAGAACTACTGTATTGCCATTTTGTGGATGAAAATTTGACTTAGGAAATTTATTGTGTTTTGCATAAAATATTTCAATAACTTGATTTAAATTGTTTTTAATTCATACTTGGCATGGCAATATTAATGTGTTCCTCCTCCACTTGTGGGGTGAGTTTGATATTTGATCACTTTCCTCCCTCTCTGGCTTCCCAGTCAGAGAGGTGAGTTTGGATGAGTACTCATTAGCTAGCTAGCTACCTCCGTCATTGTTTTCGATTAGTGGGGTGAGTTTGTAACACCCCTATTTGCATAGCCTAGTATATTTCACTGTTCCGGTGATCGGTGCCGGTCCGGACAATTAAGGGGATCAGGACCACACTTAAGACAACTAGATAAGCCATAAACACAAATAATTAGTAATTGCCAATTAGTTAAGTATAAATAAGAAAAACAGAACATAAGAAGTTAAACAAGCTGAGAGTCACAGCGATGGGTGACCTTCTCGGGAACGACAGTGAAATCATTTTAAACTCAAATTTTGAACCGTAAAATGTGACGCCGCAGTCCTTAGGACCCTTATAAACACAGTGGAAAAGAGAAAATCACGAAAAGAACTGTTAAGCCTGTCAAATAATTAGGTTAGTGAGCCGGAAGAAATATGAAATTAATTACAAACCAGGATGAATCGGCGAAGGGCAATTTGGTCAATTGACCCCAAGAGCTGACTCCTGACCTAACTGTCAAATAAAATGGGAGAAAAGAAAACTTCGGGATCGAGAATTAAATTAAAGAACTAATAGAAAAAAAAAAAGAGAAAATGAAAAAGTTAAAAAGGTGTAGGGATATGACATCATGCATGATGCCATAAATTCCATAATTTATAAATTATTTAAAATGAATTGTGGTCTTTCAGAAGACATAAAAAAAGAAAGGAAAAGAAAAAAAAAATCAATTGGTCTTCTCTCCCAAAGTTGCAGCCTCCCATCCTTCTCTCTCCCTCACCATTGCAAACCTCCATTAAAGCTTGCTTCAAGATTTGAAACCACCATTAAACCTCAAATCCTTCATACTTGCTTCACAAAAACTTGATTTAGTCACTTAAGAAGAAGCTTGGTCATCAAAGAAAGAAGAAAAGAAGAGGGAAATTAGAGAATTCAAATTCAAGTTGAGGTAAGTGCAATTTCAAGTTTAAATTCTTATTGAATTCATGAATTTAAGTTTATGTGTGGTGAAATTGCATTAGAAATAAAGGAAATCATGCTTAAATAAGGGAAGAGAGAATGTGGCAGCCATGGAACCCTAAGGTTTTGATGGTATTTAGTTAGGTTAAACATGAAATCTTGGTGAATATATGTTAGATATGTGAATTGTATAATTAGATTACATGAATTGTGAAGGTTGGACAAACTTAGGGTTTTAGACATTAGGGTTTGGAGACCAAAAATGTCATAAACTTGTAAATGGTGTTTTTAGTCTAATGTGAAGTGAGAAATGGTCATTTGTGACCTAATTAAGTGTGTCAAAAGTATTTGAATCAAAGCCAATTTCGGATTGGGTATGCACCATGACCAAAAGTCAACTTTGAGGGACAAAAAATGGAATTTTACAAGTCCAATTGATATGGGACCAATTGGGAATGAAAATAGGCACTAAATGACACAATTTTCATTTACGAAGCATGCCCAAAAAGTGATCAAAACCTAGTGAACAAATTTACCAAAGTTGGAAAATTGTAGGCTGCCCTGTATAAAAAAAGAAAGGAAAAGAAAAAAAAATCAATTGGTCTTCTCTCCCAAAGTTGTCGCCTCCCATCCTTCTCTCTCCCTCACCATTGCAAACCTCCATTAAAGCTTGCTTCAAGCTCTGATACCAATAAAACATGTCACACCTTACCCCTCTGTAAGGTATAACATGATCCCGTAGAATACCTAATGAACTATCGAACTTCACCTACCGATAACTCATTAAGTACCCTACAAGGGATTTTAAAATAATTTTCTTACTTTTGATAAGTGGTGAGTGTTTTCTAATAGGTGTTTAAAACATTTAATTTAAGTTGGAAACTAGATAAAACTTTTGGCCCATTTTATTTTTCTGCAAATTTTATAAAAATTTTGACAGAATTCCGTTTATATTTTGAGAAAATAGTTCTTCAAATACCTATAAAAAGCACTTCTAAAAACTTTTCTCAACAACTACTTCAATTTCACAATCAAACTCAATCCATTTCAACAACTTCACAATCATTTTCTCAAGTTCAAAATTCAATAATCCTCAAAATACTAACAATACATTTCATTCAAATTAAATAAATAGTTCCACTCATATTTCATTACAGACAAAACAATTTATATATATACATCATTACAAAATTTACAACAAAGGAAATTCAAACTAAATTTTTATTACAAACTTTATACAAACTGCTCAAGACCGATTTACATGTCCATACATTTATGTGCAATACATACATCAAAATAAATATTTATAAGCAAGGTATAAATTATACCCGATAACTTCAAGCTAATAAATCTTCAATCCTCAGCAGCTCAATCTGCTGCTCCTCTAGTCTCTATATCTACGACAGCAATAAAAGCTATCGATGACTACTAGGACTCAATAGTGCACAACATACTAAAATAATCTTTATGCAGAACTTAAATCACATTTATTCAAAAATTTAACTGAACATGAGTATTAAATATAAATCATGCATTATGAGATTTTAATCCCAAACAATTTCATTTTGAAGTATCAAATCACATTTCATAAAACCCACAGTTATATCATGCCATTCGAAACAAATAGAATCTCAATAGCCAGAGGCTAAAGAGAAGTCACATCACAAGGCTAGCTAGCTCAAATATATGGATAGCCATTCACATCCTCTTCTATTGGCACACCTCAACACTTCTCCAGAGAAGGAATCAAAATTCGAAACTAATTACCCCCACTAGTCGTGCTAGTGAGGTGTTCAAATAAATGGTCATGATACTGTGGTTTTAAAACTTATCTTAACAATTTGCTAAACATTGTCATTTCAAATATACACAATAACTTTCAACAATTTCGGTTAAAGCATCATAAATAATGTCTCAATTCACTTTTTCAAATCATTCAAAACAATATGCAACAAATAATTTACAAAAATTACACGTTGTGCACAAATCTCAAGCGAGTCGCCTCTTGGCCTCGACTCGGTTCCTCGGGTTCTTTCCCAGTATTCTTTCCAACTGAAACACACAATTTTATAATGTTTTAGTAATAGAACTTAACATAAACCCAAAATAAATTTAGCTTCACTTTTACCTAACTCTAATGTGCTAAATTCGACGTTCTTGAAATTTTGTGTTTTGGGTTACTATTCACTATACTGTTCAAGTCAAATTGTTGACTTTCTAAGGCTTAATAGGTATGGGAATTCCAACTTCACCCACATTGTTAGTAGTATGCCCTAGAGCATATCATTTAGTATGTATCTTGTACATATTTTTATTAATAAAAGGCATTTCCACTTTTCCGTTTACATAATATATTTATGTGTAATAGAAAAGGTCCATTGATATTTTGTTAGAAATATTATTCTTAAGTTGTTAAGAATATGAGTGACAATATTTCTAGCACAAAGTATCATAAATAGGTTCACAATCGAGGATACTTCATAATAAGGACATGACTTATCCAGAAAGATTGTATTCATGTTTGTTCCCAAGTTATTTATATGAGATATAAATAAGATGGAATGGTGAGTCTCATGCCATATAACAAACATGATAGGCACTTATAAATGATAAGTAGGCCGAACCAGTGACGCTTATGACAAGCACATGGAGTTTACTCTTGTCAATGTTTTGTCATAAATCATATCAATGCATATAATCTTTAGACCTGAGATAGCACAGTTATCTTGTATATAGGTAGTTTGAGTTTGATACTGCTTTCATACTTGTACTATGTATGGGTATATGGGCATGTGTTGGCTCCTGCTAGTTATATATGGAGGTAGGTGTTGATCAAGATGGAATCTGTTCCTCTAAGTAAATAGAGATAAAATCCTATGTTCATTTAATTGTTCTTGATGTTTCAAGTTTCTGCCAGACAGATAGATTTATTCGTAAAAGAGTTTCGATGAGAAACTCTTTTAATCAAGAACTGGAATTAAAAGAGAACATAATATTCATAGCAAATGGAGTTTGACATAAACCATGACTCCAGCTTGAGTTGGGATTTTGTAACAGAGAGATTCTAGTGCATGGTAACATATGATTATAGGTTCATTTAAGGTAAACCTTATTACTAATTGGGTGGCCATGGCATGCTATGCTAGGTGTTAACCATGGTCTATGAGGTTCATAAAATGATTTAGAGAAATCATTTATGGTAAGAAATAGTTCTGATGATATTAAGAGTTGATATCATGTCTCATTGCCAATTAGTGATGAGCCTAGTAAGTCACACACATACACAAGTTATCACCTATTTAAATATGATTTAATTAATTAATTAAAGAGTTTAATTGATTAATTAAATAGATTTGGTTTGCAATTAAATTGCAAAGTCCCTAGCATGACTTGAAACCAAATCTAGATTATTGGATGTATAATATAAGTTAAATTTATATTTAAAGTGTTTAAATATGAATTTAATTAATGAGAAATTAATTAATAGAGATTAATTAATTAATTTATATTTGATGTAAATTAATTAGAAGAAGAAAAATAATTATTTTGGGTTGAGAACTCAAAATTAAGACACAGGGGCATTTTGGTCATTTCACAGTGTGACACGTGGCACCATGAGATGGTGACACATGGCATAACACATAAACTTGCCAATTGTTTTTTTTTTTAATCATGTAAGATGATTAAAATCAAGATTAAATATAGGTTTGACACTTGGCACAATGTGATTGGGTCACTTAAACCTAGAGCTAATCAAAAGGTGACATGTGGCTAGGGTTTAATATGTTAACCTAGCTATTTAAGTGTGGTTATGAAAAGAAAACATAACCAGCAGCCTCTCCTCTCATATGTCACACCACTTTGAGCCTCTCCAGCTATTCTTCTTCATCTCTCATCAATTCAAAGAGATTAGCCATCAATCTCTTGAATTAAGAACACTAGAAATTGTTTCTAGTATCCTGTTTACATCTTTAATCTCTTAAAAGGCAGAACTTGATTTTCTAATTAATAGAAAAAGCTTTAGAAGCCATTCAAGGGCTGCCATAGGTGTTCTTGGTGTGGACAAGCTAGAGGGACAACATCTGGTGTCCTGAAAACGAATCTCAAAGGCGCATACACTGCAAAGACATCAAGAGGTTAGTGTAATCGTTCTTGATTTAATCTAGGGTTCTAAAATTAATCTGATTAATTTTAAAAATCTTAAATGGCAAATACAGATCCAAAAACATATTAAAAGAGTTTTAATATGTTGTTTATCATTGAAATCAAATAGATAAAAATAAATCTTGCATGGTGCATGTGACCCTAGGTGAAAATTTTTGAATTCAATGGTATAATCTTGTGTTTTTCACGCCTTCCTTCAATTGGTATCGAGCCACTATATTTGACATTTAGATTGTTGATTATATAATTTAATTGTGTGTTTGATCATGAGATCAAGAGATTCATTGCTGGTTGGAGCATGAGATGTGGCGTCACATGGAGAAGCCACCATTGGTGGCAACAATGGTTCCATGGGTGATTCAAGGTTTGGCTTTTAATTCTGCAATTGTTGTATGATCTAAGGCCTATTCTTTGACTAATTAAAGTGTTTAATTAGTTGTTTTAATCACACAATTAAATTATGATTCAAATCAGAATTTTAAAAATGTTTGAATGTGATTCAAATCTGAATTTTAAAAGTTGTTTGAATGAGATTCAAATCTGAATTTTTAAAGTTGTTTGAATCATATTTAAATCTGATTTTTAAAATTGATTCAATAAAATTCAGATCTGATTTTTAAAAATATTTGAATGTGATTCAAATCTGATTTTTAAAAATGTTTGAATGTGATTCAAATCTGAATTTTTGAAGTTGTTTGAATGTGATTTAAATCTGAATTTTTAAATTTGTTTGAATGAGATTCAAATCTGAATTTTTAAATTTATTTGAATCATATTCAAATCTGAATTTTAAGTTGAATATGAGATATTCAATTTAATTTAAGTATGTATGTTTTATTTAATTGTTAAATAGTGATATGCATGATGGATGATCATGGACTATAAAAGACCAATGTGATTGGATTTATTTCTTTTATGTTTCTTTGGGCTTGTAAATTAATTAATTTATTTTAATTTATTTTGGGCATGTATTATTAAGTTTGTAATAATTTTTGGGTTGTAATTTCATTTATTTAAGTTCTTGTAAATTCGCCTTGGTATGCCAAGGATTACTATGTAATATTGGATTGCAAGAAGTTCAAGGAGGTCAAGAGCATTGGTGGGACCGTGGGAGGAATTCAATATCAAGTGTTGATTTTGTACTCCTTCAGATACTCTTGTAATTTGAATGAATGAAATGCACCTATGATTGCCCTGATTCAATTCTTGGTGGCTCGATTGAATCCCTTAGAAAGTCCATGATCATACAATATTTATTTCTTATCCATGTATGAATGAGATGTATGGGAATGTATGCAATTATATGATATATGCATGCTAAATGGATAATGTGCAAAGTGAGACCTTAATAGTAATTAGGATGGCTATAAAATCTTCCAAACAAATGATTAAGTTGGAAATGCTATAATTAAAGTAATTATAACATAAGCCCTCCATTGGGGCAATTATTTTAAGAAATTTTAAATAGTTGCATGAGATGCAATTAATTTAAGAGATTTTCTTAAGAATAATTGTTAAGCATGAGATGTTGTAAATATGTAAATGGTTTGGTGGCCAATATTGGATGTACCTGAGGACATTAAAATTATTTGCATAATTATCGCTCAATGGGATCAACTTAACTAATGCAAGATAAGTCAATATTGGATGTACCGAGATTTTGAGCATTAGGGGCTAGCAAAGGATTGAAACTCACATGAGATGTGATGGGCAAGGAGTTGCTCACTTATAGTTTATTGTAATTCCAATAATGGATGTACCTGAGGATGATCAATAGAATTATAAGAATTCAATCACCCACTAGAAATCCATCCAACTAGGATTTCCATTTTCTACTTTGGAAGTGTAGGATTCGCTAAGTTAGTGGGAGGACCAATTTGATTAAAAGACCATAATCATATTTGGTTAATTACATGATACATTTACTAATTAATCTGGTTATTTCTGCAATTAATTTTCTGATAATATGAGCACAGAACAACCACCACCATCCAATATCCTTGCAAGCATACTTGATCGCAATAGGTTGACAGACAGACCTAATCTATCTGATTGGCTAAGAAATTTGAAACTTGTCTTGAACCTTGAACATATAGGATATGTTCTAGATTCAAATGTTCCTGGTCCCTTACCTCCAGAGGCCACACAAGAGGAACATGATACTTTGGACAAGTGGAAGGAGCATGATATGAGAGCTAAGTGTTACATGCTTGCTTCTATGAGTAATGAGTTACAGAAGCAACATGAGAACATGCAGAGTGCGAGTGAGATCCTCCTTCACCTACAAGAGTTGTATGGTGAGCACAGCAGGAATGCTAGGTATGAGATATCTAGACAGCTATTCCGTATGAGGATGTCCAAGGATGTAATGTTGGGAATCATGTCCACTAGATGATTCTGATGATTGAGCAGTTGGAACATCTTGACTTCAACATGGATTTCCAACTACAGACTGATTTGATCCTTCAGTCCCTTCCTGAGTCTTTTGGGAATTTTGTGACAAATTTCCATATGACTAAACAGGAATGCACCTTAGTGAATTACTCAACATGCTGGTTATTGCCCAAAAGAATATGCCGTGCAATAAAGGAAAAGAGGTAGCTTGGTTGTATCTTCTTCTTGGAAAGTCCAACAAGAATAAGGTCAATACGAAAAAGTAACCTCAGATTCCTGGTCCTTCCAAGAAAATAGCTAAACAGAAAAGGAAGACTAAAGCTGATGAAGGCAAAGGAAAGTGTTTCCACTGCCAACAGAGTATTTCCATTGCCAACAGAAAGTGTTTCCATTGTCGAAGAAAGTGTTTCCACCGCCGAGTAAAGCAAACTAAATGAATGCAATGCCATGGTGAAAACCAACTCAAGTTCAAAATATATTTGGCACTTAAGGTTATGTCATGTTGCAGAAGATAGGATTACAAAATTGGAGAAAATGGGGATTTTATCCTCATTGGGCTCTGAGCCTACTCCAACTTGTGAATCTTGCCTTCAAGGGAAAATGACTAGATTACCCTTTGTTGGACAAGGGCTAAGAGCTAAAAATATTTTGGAACTAATACATAGTGATGTATGTGGTCCGTTTAAAGAAATGGCTAGAAGGGGTTTTCATTATTTTATTACCTTTACTGATGATAAATCAAGGTTTGGGTATTTGTATCAAATACAAACATGAATCCTTTGAAAAGTTTAAAGAATTTAAATCTGAAGTAGAAAATCAAAAAGGAAAAAATATTAAAGCTCTTCGATCAGATCGTGGAGGTGAATATTTGAGTACTGAATTTGATGAATACTTGAGAGAGCATGGCATTGTTTCTCAGCTGACTCCTCCAGGAACGCCACAGCTGAATGGTGTATCTGAAAGGAGAAATCGTACCTTATTGGATATGGTACGTAGTATGATGAGCTATACTGATATGCCAATCTCCTTTTGGGGATTTGCATTAGAATCAGCTTTATATATTCTGAATAGGATTCCATCAAAATCAGTTTCTTCCACACCTTATGAGATATGGCATGGAAGAAAACCAAGTCTTAAGCATGTTAAGATTTGGGGTTGTTCAGCTTATATCAAAAAGCTGAACACTGATAAATTGGAGACCAGATCAGAAAGAGGTCAATTTGTTGGATATCCAAAAGATAGTTTTGGATATTATTTTTATTTGCCTACTTCACAAAAGGTTGTGATAAGTAGAGATGCCACATTTCTTGAACAACAGTTTGTTCAAGAAGGAGGCAAAGGAAGGCAAATAGAGTTAGAATTGGAGAATTCTGACCAACCAATGCATCGATGGATATAGATCCATCTAGTCAACCTATACCCATTGATGAAACATCTAAAGTCGTTCCTCGTAGAACAACTGGTATCTCACCCACCATTGAGATATGGTTTTCGTCATGACAAAGAACAAGAGTTGTCTACTCATGAAGAAGTAGATCATGGAAATGATCCACTTACCTATGAAGAAGCTATATCAGATATAGACTCTTTAAAATGGATTGATGCTCTGAAATCCGAGATTGATTCCATGTATAAGAATCAAGTTTGTGATCTTGTTGACCCACCAAGGTATTGTACCTATAGGGAACAAATGGGTTTTCAAGAAGAAAATTGGTTACGATGGAAAGGTAGAGACCTATAAGGCAAGGCTAGTAGCGAAGGGTTTCGCCAAAGGCAAGGAATAGACTATGAGGAGACTTTCTGCTTTGTTGCCATGCTTAAATCAATTAGGATTTTATTAGCAATAGCTGCATACTATAATTATGAAATTTGGCAGATGGATGTCAAAACAGCTTTTCTCAATGGATACATTGAAGAAAACATTTTCATGGAACAACCTAAGGGATTTGAATCCCAAGATGGTTCCAAGGTATGCAAGCTAAAGCGATCCATTTATGGGTTGAAACAAGCTTCGAGGAGTTGGAACATCCGTTTTGATGAAGCCATTAAATCTTTTGGTTTTATAATATATGAGGATGTGCCTTGTGTAGATAATAAGGTTTTTGTCAGTGCTATCACTTTTATTGTCTTATTTGTGGATGACATACTGTTGATGGGTAATGATACAGGTATGTTGACGACTATAAAGGTATGGTTGTCAAATACATTCTCCATGAAAGACTTAGGGGAGGCAACCTATATTCTTGGGATTCGCATCTATAGAGATAGAGCGAAAAGTCTAAATTTTTTGGTTTTGGTTTTTTATTCAAATTCTAG
The DNA here is from genome assembly GCF_030052815.1 of Hevea brasiliensis. Lineage (NCBI taxonomy): Eukaryota > Viridiplantae > Streptophyta > Magnoliopsida > Malpighiales > Euphorbiaceae > Hevea > Hevea brasiliensis. Next base: position 63,230,487 of record NC_079493.1, read on the forward strand.
GTCTTTTAAGCAAAATTGCCAAATTTTCAGTTTTGGTGTCTAAGGTTGCACTGTTCCATTGGTCACTTTACTATTGGAATTTGGCGAAATTTTCTTCATAGAAAATGTTCCCTATTGTCTTAAGTTTATTCTCCTTTTTGAATTACTCCAATTGGAGTTTTGTAGCTCAAGTTATAGCCAAAATACAGTTACTGTTCATGCTGCAAATTTTAGTTCTGCAGATTTATTGCTCTAACTTCGTTCAGCAATTTGATCAAGTTAAGTCCATAATTTGGTCTAATTTTCTTCATATGAAATGTTCTAATATGTCTTAGGTTTCCATCGGTTTAAGAATTGCCTAAATCGGAGTTTTCTAGAGAGAGTTATAGCCATTGAAACTTTATTATTCGTATGGCAAATCTACAGTTCTGCAGATTCAGTAACTCAAATTTGTTTAGTAATTTGATTGGGTTAATGGCATAATTTGGGTTAGTGTTATTCATGAAAGTTTTAGGTATATATCCCATCTAACCACTGGTAAAATTTCAGGTCATTTTGACCTGCTTAGCTCAAGTTATGACCAAATGAACAAACACTGTTCATTTGGTCAGTTTATACAGGGCAGCCTACAATTTTCCAACTTTGGTCAATTTGTTTACTAGGTTTTGGTCACTTTTTGAGCATGCTTCCTAAATGAAAATTGTGTCATTTAGTGCCTATTTTCATTCTCAATTGGTCCCATACCAATTGGACTTGTAAAATTCCATTTTTGGTCTCTCAAAATTGACTTTTGGTCATGGTGCATACCCAATCCGAATTTGGCTTTGATTCAAACACTTCTAACACATTTAATTAGGTCACAAATGACCATTTCTCACTTCACATTAGGTCAAAAACACCATTTATAAGTTTCTCACATTTTTGGTCTCCAAACCCTAATGTCCAAAACCCTAAGTTTGTCCAATCTTCACAATTCATGTAATCTAATTATACAATTCACATATCTAACATCTATTCACCAAGATTTCATGTTAAACCTAACTAAATACCATCAAAACCTTAGGGTTCCATGGCTGCCACATTCTCTCTTCCCTTATTTAAGCATGATTTCCTTTATGTCTAATGCAATTTCACCACACATAAACTTAAATTCATGAATTCAATAAGAATTTAAACTTGAAATTGCACTTACCTCAACTTGAATTTGAATTCTCTAATTTCCCTCTTCTTTTCTTCTTTATTTGATGACCAAGCTTCTTCTTAAGTGACTAAATCAAGTTTTTGTGAAGCAAGTATGGAAGGATTTGAGTTTTAATGGTGGTTTCAAAGCTTGAAGCAAGCTTTAATGGAGGTTTGCAATGGTGAGGGAGAGAGAAGGATGGGAGGCGGCAACTTTGGGAGAAAAGACCAATTGATTTTTTTTTTCTTTTCCTTTCTTTTTTTATGTCTTATGAAAGACCACAATTCATTTTAATTAATTTATAAATTATGGAATTTATGGCATAATGCATGATGTCATATCCCTACACCTTTTTAACTTTTTTTTTCTCTTTTTTTTTTCTATTAGTTCTTTAATTTAATTCTCGAGCCCAAAGTTTTCTTTTCTCCGATTTTATTTGACAGTTAGGTCAGGAGTCAGCTCTTGGGGTCAATTGACCAAATTGTCCCTCGCCGGTTCATCTCGGTTTGCAATTAATTCCATATTTCTTTTGACTCCCTGACCTAATTATTTGACTGGCTTAACAGTTCTTTTTCGTGATTTTCTCTTTACCACTGTGTTTATAAGGGTCCTAAGGACCGCGGCGTCACATTTTACGGTTTGAAATTTGAGTTTAAAATGACTTCGCAGTCATTCTCGAGAAGGTTACCCATCGCTGTGACTCTCTACTCATTTAACTTCTTATGTTCTGTTTTTCTTATTTATACTTAACTAATTGGCAATTACTAATTATTTGTGTTTATGGCTTATCTAGTTGTTTTAAGTGTGGTCCTGATCCCCTTAATTATCCGGACCGGCACCGGTCACCGAAATAGTGAAATATACCAGGCTATACAAATAGGGGTGTTACAGAGTTTACCTTGTCGTGGTGTACAACACGGCATGTTTGTAAATTTTTTGTCATGGCCTAAGTTGTGTTATTGATTGGCGACACTATGATTACTAAATTGTTTGATCAAATTTGTGTTATATTAAGCTTTGAAAATTATGATTTGCTATAATTGTGAAATGTGATTGTGAGATTTTTGAAATATGAATTATTCATAAATGTTTTATATTATGCATTTGTATTTTATTGTGCACCACTGAGTATTTTTATAATCAGCGATAGCTTCTTTTGCTGTCATAGATGGAGAAAAGGACATAGCAACAGAGTGAGCTGTTATAATAAGAGAGGAGCATAGTTTGGAGATTTTGTATGGGTATTTGTTAATACCTTTGTAATTATTTTGATGTAAATAGTTTAATGTCATATGTATTAAGGTAGATTGAGCAGTTGTACAGTCAATGTATAATAATATTATTTTTGAGATTTTGTGTTTGTAAATTAACTTATGAATGTAAATTAAATAATTAAAATGCAATGTGCATGAGTTTATGGAATGTTTTGAGATATCAATTCTTTATTTGAAATTTGGATTTTGAATTCAAGCGCTGCTATTGCTGTTGATTTGAAGTTTGGTGGTTGCAAATGGGATTGAAATTAATTATTTGGAAGTGTTTTTCACAGGTTTTGAAGAACTGTTTTTCCTAAATACAGACGCACTCTGCCGAAATTTTTATAAAATTTGTGGAAAGATAAAATGGGACAAAAATCTTAGCTAGTTTTCAAACTTCAATTAAATGTTTTTATTTCCTACCAAAATGCTCACCACTTTCAAATGTAAGAAAATGGTTTTAAAATCCCTTGTAGTATATTCAATGGGTTACCGGTGGGCAAAGTATGGTAAATCATTAGATGTACTACGGGATCATGTTACATCTTACTAAGGGGTAGGGTGTGACAGGTAAAGTAAGGACTGGAGCTTCAGTCAAACACCTCTTCAACTCATCAAAACTCTGCTGGCATTTATTCGTCCACTGAAATTTCACATCTTTCTGAAGTAGCTTGGTCAGTGTAGAAGCTGACATAGAAAACCCTTTGACAAATCGGTAGTAGTATCCAGCTAAACTTAAAAAACTGTGAATTTCTGTGATATTCCTGGGTGGCTTCCAATTAAGGATAGCTTCTATTTTACTGGAATCTACCTTGATCCCTTCAGCTGACACAATATGTCCCAAGAAAGAGATTTCTTTCAGCCAAAATTCACATTTCAATAATATGTCTATCATGCTCCTCTACATTCCTCGAATATATCAAAATATCATCAATAAACACCACCACAAACCAGTCGAGAAATGGTCTAAAGATAGTGTTCATCAGAACCATAAAAGCAGCTGGAGCATTAGTTAACCCGAATGGCATTACCAGAAACTCATAGTGGTCATATCGAGTTCTGAAATCATTTTTTGGAATACTCTAATCTTGCACTTTTAACTGATAATAACCAGATCACAAATCAATTTTGGAGAACACAGCTGCACCTTTCAACTGATCAAACAGATCATCAATGCAAGGTAATGGATATCTGTTCTTTATTGTCACCTTATTCAACTGCCGGTAGTCAATACATAAGTGGAGAGTGCTGTCTTTCTTTTTAACAAACAATACTGGCGCTCCCCAAGGTGAAACACTAGGGCAGATGAAGCCCTTTTCAAGTAGTTCTTATAACTGCACCTTCAACTCCTTCAATTCTACTGTTGCCATTCTATATGGTGTTATGGAGATTGGATCCACACCAGGCATAACATTAATCTCAAACTACACCTCTCTTTCAGGAGTTAATCCTGGCAATTCATTAGAAAACACATCTGGAAAGTCATATACTATAGGGATGTCCCTCAATGCTGAGCTCCCCACTTGGGTGTTTACCACATGTGCCAAGTATGCTTCACACCCCTTTCTAATCATTTTTCTGGCTAGTGCAGCCGAAATAATGTTTGATGGCAATAGCTGCCTCTCCCCATGTATTACCACATCACTATACTAAGGGAGACCAAAAATGACTGTCTTTAGTCTACAGTCAATCATGGCATGATGCCTGGCTAACCAATCCATGCCCAAGATGATATCATAATCTCTGAAGTGCATTTCACTGAGATCAGATAGAAAAGTATGTCCTTGGATCACCAACAGACAATCCCTATACATTTTATTGATCGTGACATCCTGTCCTAGCGGACTTGTTACTAGCACCTCAAAGTCCATTTTTATGCATGGGATAGCAATGCAATCAATGATGCTAGCATTCACATAGGAGTGGGTAGAACCCGGATTAAATAACAAAAACACATCTTGATTAAAAGTTGAGAAGGTACCAGCCACAATATCAGATGTCTCAGCCTTTTCCCTCTGTCTCATTGTATAGACTCTGGCTGAAGCACTGCCTTACTTTGACTGATTTACTATGCCTTGGCTACTTGATGGACTACCTCTACCCCTGCCTCTACCTCTACTAGGTGGTTGTGAACCTCTGGTGGCAGGATTCTGAACTGACCCTTCTGCAGTAATAGGAGGTGGCCCAATTCTACGGGCACTGGTGCAGTCTTTGGCAAAGTTTCCTATACCTCTGCAGTTATAACAGGCTCCTATGCCCTTGTAGCACACCCCACCATGATTTCTTCTGCAAGTTTCACATTGACGGGGAGGGTAGGAACTTTTGGTAGTCTGTTGACCAGATAGAGGAGGTTTATGTCCCGAATATCTTCCTCTACCAGACTTTTTGCCACCCTTGTTGTGTCCCCCAAAGTTCTTTCTCTTCCCAGTAGGACCACTGAAACTCTGATCTATTGACTTCTCCTCCTTCTCATTTTCTGTCTTCTCTGATTTCTTTTTCTCTGGAGCCACTTCTGGCTCAATTCTTTCTAATTCAAGTGCTTGAGAAATGGCTCAGAGAAGTTATTATGTTCGAATCTGACCACTTATAGTTTGAGACTGGGCTTCAAGCCGGTTTCAAACCTTTTACATCTTTCTATGGTGGTAGAAAGGAGACTTCCTGCATAGTGACTCAGGAGGGAAAATTTCCTTTCATATTCTGCCACTGATCTACTTCCCTATTTTAGACTTAAGAACTCCTGTAGCTTCTGGTCCACATAGGCTTTTGGGATATATTTTTATCTGAACTCCCACAAAAAGTCATCCTAGGTTAGCACTGGAGGTTCCACCAAGCTATGAGGAATGGTTTTCCACCAGTCATATGCATCCCCTTGTAGTAGTGACACTGAATACTCAAATCTTAGCTCCTCTGTACAATGTAGTTTCTTGAACACCCTATCCATTCTCTCCAACCATTGTTCTGCCTCTAGTGGATCTACTGTCCCCTTAAACTCAGTAGCCCCATATTTAATCAGCTTGTCGTATTGCCTAGCTGAAGGTTAAGGTTGTACCACCAGTGTCTGCAGTGGGGCTTGAGTAGGCATGTTACCTGCCATCTGTTAAAACATTGCAGCCATCTGCTGAGCAAACTAAGCAGGGAACTGTAGTACTGAGGGGGGTGCGGCTGATCCACTCACATTGTGAAGGGCTAGGGCTTCCCCTTATACCTCAGCCTCTATTGATTGATTAACTGAACGGTCCCCTTCTTCCATAGTCAATTAGAGGATATTATACCTCCTGAACAAATAACACAAGGAGATTTCCTCTCGTTAGTGCATATTTATAATGTAATATATTGTATGTATCAAACCATGACATTAAGCAGTTGTACTATAAAGCAAGGATATTCAAATTACTGGTCAAAATAGAATTAAAAAAAAAAAGGCTCTGATACCACTAAAACATGTCACACCTTACCTCTCCGTAAGACAACACATGATCCCATAGTATACCTAATGAATTACTAAACTTCGTCTACTAAACTTCGTCTACCTATAAGGGATTTTAAACCTTTTCTTATTTCTTTTTACAGTGGTGAGCACTTTTAACAGGTATTAAAATTTTTTTTTTTTAACTGAAGTGAAACCAAATAACACATTTAATGTGACACCCCTTACCTATCTACAGTGTAGCCGAGCAAGATATGCCACACAGTGTGTCGGAGCACCAAATCATATTTCCATTACCATTTCCCGTTTTTAATTCATTTATTACAATTTTGATTAATCTGAATTTTGTTGTAAATTTTATGGAAAATTCAGCAGAGTGCCGGTTGTAAATTAGAAAAACAGTTCTTCTGAATCTATTAAAAACACTTCCAATATAATCATATTATCAATCTCAGTCAACCACCAACATATTTCCATAATTTCTCAAATGACTTCAATATTTCAAAATTCAATTCGTTTCATATCATACTCAAACTCAATAAGAAATACTCAAATTTATTACTGAACATGGTTTATAGATAATTACATGAAAATATAATTACATGAGTTTATAATATACATGGTAAAATAAAAGTCTAATTACAAAAGTTTACAAAATACAAAATACCAAAAATAACCTCCTACCAATGCACTGCAAATGTGAGGTGACTCTGGACTCTGTGTGTAGATCTGACAATTCACCCAGTTTGAGGTCTGCTAGACTCCCCAGCCATTTCTCCAGTACCTGCGCGTGGTAAAAGTGACGCGCTAAGCAATTCTGCTTAGTAGTGCCAATATAAAATAAAATAACTAAAATAAAATAAATATGCAGAATGTATATTTATATTTTTTGGTAGACTTAATTTCTGGTATTTATTGTAGTATTATTCAATTAAAATTTGGTAAGATTTTTTTTAATTGCCCGAGTAACCTATACTGGAGTGGATAAATGGGTAAACTGGCACTGGGTACCAAGTACCTCAGACCATCACATCATCGGTCACATTGTGTCTCCCAGTGTGCAACAGAACAGCTAATAAGCTGTAATAATTATTAGGGATAAAACCCAAGTATAACAACTCAATCAACATAGCCAAAGGCTATTTTATCACAGGATGGCATGGGAGGCCATAAAACGCAGAATGGCATGAAGCCATATGCAGTACTACTAACAGAACTCTATTGGCATGCCAACCTATCCAAACCAATCTTACTAGGTGTACTAGGGCATGTTACACTTTTCAATTTTACAATTCATGAAATTGAAGTTTAAGTGTTACTATCCATTTCATTAGTCAACTAAAATGTTGACTTTAGCATCGACAATAGGAACATTGGTTCTAATATTCCCAATATACCACATTTCGCATTCTAAACTTGTTGGTATTGGTTGCCAATACCATTTCTAAGCTTAGTGTTAGTTATTCACAATTTTCAGATTTCAAGCATTATGTTTACTGTTCCATTAGTCATTTGTACAGTAGGAATTTGGGAAAGTTGTCTTCATGAAAATTGTTCCTTATTGTGTCTAGTTACATTTCTTTTTTTTTTTTTTCAATCACTCCATTTGGAGTTTTGTAGCTCAAGTTATTGCCTAAATACCATAATTGACCGGATTGCAAACTTTCCAGATTTTTTGGGTAGAACCAAATCTATAGTATTTGTACATTGACTATAGGTCCATTTTTGAACATGTTACGATTGGATTTTGGGTTTGGTTTCTTCATGAAAGTTGTAGGTCTATGTCTCAGCTTTCTGTTGGTAAAATTTTAGGTCAATTGGACCTTTCTACACTGAGTTATGACCAAATGAATAAATATTGTTCATTTGGTCATTTTGCCTAGGCAGAATACAGGTCACCCGGATTAGGGTAATCTTTAGGTTAACTTGGTTTGGTTTTCTGGGCAGGGTTTCTTCACCAGAGTTGTGCCATTATGTGTCTAGTTTCATGTCCAATTGGCCTTGCACCAATTGAACCTATACAACTCCATTTATGGCTGCCCAAACCTACTGGACTCATACTTAGTCCTGCAGGTCAGCCAAGGCAGCTCACCCAAACTCAAATACCAAGCCACAACTCACTTCATTTCCTCATCATTGTAACACCCCTATGTTCGGTAGTGCGTTCTACTGTTTCGGTGACCAGTGTTGGTCCAGACAGTTAGGATGCTTAGAACTACATTTAATTATTAGTGAGGAGACATAAAATAATGAAATACAAGAAAAGAAAATACAAGAAAAACAAAGAAAAAATAATAGCAATGAAATGAAACTAAGTTAAACGAGCTAGCAAGGTAGCGATGGGTAACTTCACAGGGAAGTTACGGCGCAGGCAATAGCCGACCCCAGGATTGCAAGAAACCCTCGAAATTTAGTTTCGAGACATAATTAAAGACTTATTAAAGTATAAATTTCATTAGAATATCAAAGAAAAATTAATTAATTAGTACAAAGAAAAACGAGATATCGAGAAAATGACAAAACTCGATGTTACTGAAAAATCGAGAATGCAACTCGAATAGGGGTATTGTGGTCATTTGACATCCCGAGTTGCCTTTTGACCTAAATGTCCATTAAAAATAAATGATATTACTGTGACACCCCTTACCCGACTACAGTGTAGCCGAGCAAGTTATGCCACTCAGTGTGCCGGAGAACTCTATTTTATCTTAATTCATTTTTATCATAGTTTTGAAAATAACTTGTGAAATATAATTCATTTATTGAAATTGTAATTTATGTGAGGTTTCGAAAATTTTATAGAAAATCCGGTGGAGTATCGGCTAAAAATGGAGAAAACAGTTCTTCGGAACCTGTGAAAAACACTTCCTATGATCATATTCAATCAATCCCAACTCCAATTATCAACAAAGTCTCAGAATAATTTCATCAATTTCAATTATTTCTCAATCATTCATCTCATGGTACTCATATACAATTCACATTTTGTATCACATCAAGTTACAGCAATTTCTTAACGATTTCTCTATTTATCATTTCACATCATCATTAGACTCAAATCATAAATAAAATCTCACATGTGATTTATAATAACAAATTACAAGTACTTACATTAATACAAAATTATATTACATTTGTTCAAATACATATGTTAAAATAAGAGTTTAATTACCAAATTTACAAAAATCTCAAAATACAAAATGGGACCTAGTGTCCTACCAATGCACTGTGGATGGTGAGGTGACATGGACACTATGCGAGCGTGAGCGCCTTACCGAATCTGTGGTCTCTGGGCCCTCTGTCCAAATCTTGATTACCTACAGCGTTGCAAAGCGGCCGCTAAGCATAAAGCTTAGTGGTGCCAATAATACAAGAAAATATAATATGCAAATAAAAAAATAATAATTTCCTTGCTATTGTGTTCATAAGAAATGAATAATTACTAACTTATTGTTTAGTCGAGGGCTAATCATGTTTTATGATATTAACTTCTTCATGCATTTCGTTAATTATTTTCTTCATGATCTTGAGCTTCTTTGTATTTTTGTAATCATTCATGATACTTAATTTTCGTATTTTCTTTAATAATCAGTTCAATCACAGTTATACTTTTCCATGCCCAAGTAACCTATCTTTGGGCATTGGATGGATAACGGGTCGTTAACCGACACCGCGGTGCCTCGGGCCGTCATACCATGGGACGCAGAACGTCAACCATGTATGCAGTCAGTATGGCTAAAAAGCCATGATATCACATAATCGGGCATAAAAGCCATGAATACGGGCATAAAAGCCATGAATACGGGCATAAAACCATGAACACAGGCATAAAGCCTTTCGCAGTACTGCTAAAACAATACCCTATTGGCATGCCAAACTATCCAAACCAATCACATTAGGCCTACTAGGGCATTTTGCATTTTTAAGTTTCACATTTTTGAATTTCAAGTTTTGGTGTCACTATTCACTTCATTAGTCAAACAAAAAGTTGAATTTTGCATAGAAAGTAGGTACATTGGCTTTGGCACTTCAAACATACCACATTTTTCATTTAAAACTTGTTGGAAGTGATCACCATTACCATTTCTAGGCTTAAACCAAGGGAAACAAAATTTTCAATTTTTGTAACTCAACTTTACTATTTCATTGGGCACTGTTACAGTAAGAATTTGAGGAAATGGTAAACATGAAAGTTGTTCCTTATTTTGTCTAGTTGAATTTCATTTTTTGAATCACTCCAGTTGGAGTTTTGTAGCTCAAGTTATGGCCAAAATAAGTTTACTGTTCACATGCAATCGCTCATCTTTGAGATTTTGGGTCTGGAAGATTTTTGGTCCAACTTTGGTCAGTAATTTGATCAAGTTAAGTTCATAATTTGGTATAACTTTCTTCTTATGAAATGTTCTACCATACCTTAGGTTTCCATCGGTTCAAGAATCGCCTAAATCCGAGTTTTCTAGAGAGAGTTATACCCATCCAAACATTACTGCTCAAGTGAAAATTTGCAGAGTTGTAGGTTTGATAACTTAACTTTGCCCAATAATTTGAATGGGTTAATGGCATAATTTGGGGTAATGTTCTTCATGAAAGTTGTTTTTCTATATCATATCTTGTTGCTGTAAACATTTCAGGTCAATTTGACCATTCTACAGTGAGTTATGGCCAAATGAACAGTTACTGTTCATTTGGTAATTCTGCAGGGGCTGTTTGCAGGGTATCCGGATTGGGACCAACTTTTGGTCCTCTTGCTTTGGTCTTTTGGGCATGGTTTCTTCAGCAAAAATGTGCCATTATAAGCCTAGTTTCATGTCCAATTAGCCAAACACCAATTGGACCAACACAGCTCAAGATATGGCAGTCCAAGTGGACTGAAATTTGATCACCTCTTTGCACTCATGGGGCAGCCTGCCCATTCCACTTTGCCATGCAATAATTCACTCCTAATTATGGTCAACTTACCTCAAATGGTCACTAATTGACTATTAGAATGTTCTTTAACAATTTCATAAGCAAAGTCAAATTTTCACTCCTAAACCCTAGCTCAAAGTCATGGTTTTCACAATTTCTTTAGTTAACTCTTTCATTCTTGTATATATATATGTATACACTTTAAACATAATCTCCAATTCACTCTAAGTCCATTAATACAATCAAACTCATTCCTTCCTAGGGCTGCCGAAAATTCATAGGGTCCATATACATAGATTCCATTCATTTAATTCACAAAACCTTACTCACTTTAAGTATTTAACATGAATTAAAAGAGATTTAAGTGTAAATAGGCACTAACCTTGAATAGGGCAGAATTTCAAACTACCCAAACTCCTTCTTTCTTCTTCTTTTGGCTGCCTAGAGGTTACTCAAGTTGCTAGGTTAATTTTTTGTGAAGCTAGGTTATGATTTTGTTGGGTAGAAATGGGTGAATCAAGCTTTGAAAAGCTTGAATATACTTAGCTATGGAAGAAGAGGTTCACGTCCAAATGAAGAAGAAGAACCAGAAAATTTGTTTCTTCATTTGTCATTTTTCTCTTTTTAATTTGGCTTGTTGGGTTGTGATTGGTGGAAGCCTTCCAAATGACATCATGTGATGTCATATTTAGGTTTTTCTTTCATTTTCTTTTCTTCTTTTCTCTACTCATTTTCACTTTAATTTTTAGTAATATTTATTCATATTTTATGTCATATTAATTATTTACTTAACTGGACAAGTCGGCCAAAAATCGCCTCTGAAGGCGAAATGACCAAAATGCCCTCCGTTTGGCTTAACGGGTCAAAATTGGCTGTACCGATTGAAAAATTTTTCTAAATATTTTCTTGGCATTCTAATGCCATGGGAACCTCAATAACCCTTCTCTGGAGTCCCAAAAATTATTTTATGAATTTTTTCCCGGGTCTAGGGCTCCTCGTTGCGAGAACCGCAACTTACCTCTGGTTACCCATCGCTTGGGCACCGGCTCGTTTGACTTAGTTGCATTTTATTTCTAAAATTTTTACTAAATTTTTCTTGTCAATATTTGAGTTATTTATGGTTTCTCGCTTTAGTTTAAATATTTTTCCGGACGTTCTAGCTGTCCAGACCGACACCGGTCACCGGAACAGTAGAATGTACGGAGTGCTACCGGGAGGATGTTACAATTACACTTTAAAAATGTCATGAAAAATTAAAAGGAGATACATTATGTAAATAGTGAAAGTTTGGTGGCCAAATTGCAAAAATTGGAAGCTTTAAATAAATAACCATTAAATTATTCCTAAGTGCTCCACTAACTCTCATCTTGAGCCACCTATATAAGTAATTGGGACAAATTGTTTCACTAAACCATCTCATTTTCTTCAAGATTTCATCCATAGCCGAAATGAAATCCTCCCAAATTCCCCATGGCCGTTTCATGCATGAGCTCAAGTTCTCCATGATCAAGCCATTATTTCTTCAAGCTTCCTTCATGAAAAATGATCCTTACACCATGGGCAACCTATAGGCAGCAAAAAAGAGAGGAAATTTCTAGGATTTTTCAAGCTCAAGTTGAGGTTAGTGCTTAATCTTTTCATTTTCCTTCAATAATCCTTGTGTTGAGGTTTGGGTAAGTTGAATTGCTAAAAAAAAATTTGAGAAAATGATGAGTATTGGTGAACCTTAATTTTGGAAGCCATGGAAATGCAGGGTTAGTGATTCTTATACGTATTGGATGGGAATTAAGGTTGATTAACTCAAATAAAAGTTGTAGTAGGTTAATGTCCAAGTATGTGCATGTTAGTGCTTGAATTAAGGGTTTGAAATGGGACCTTGATGCTTTGGCAAACTGCCATGTTTGGTAGCCTATAATATCATGAATTTGTGTGTGAATATGAAGTTTATTAATGAAATATGATAGTGTTAAATTGTGGGCAGCATGTGTAAGTGATATTGAAGTATGAGTATATTGAAGTGTATGTGTAATATTGATATTGAGATATGTTGAATTTTGGTGGAAGTGAATGTTGAGCTTGAATGGTGAATTGTGTGCCTTGAGCACTTGAGTGTTCTGCCCAATATGCTTGCTAGAATTGTGTACAATATATATATATATATATATATATATATATATATATATATATATATATATATATATGGAAGTGCCATTGATTGAATATTGAAGTAATGAGGAGGAGAAAGAATATCAAATTAGAAGTGTAAGTGTTTTGTGCAAGTTGTGTATTGATGGCAGTACCTAAATTAGGTCATAAGTGCCAAACTATGAACCCAATTGGTATGAGGCCAATGGGGGGGGGGGGTGGTGAAACTAGACACCAAATAGGCCAACTTTCATTTAGAAATATTGCTAAAATTCTTCCTAGAAGGTGACTTAAAAAATGACCAAATCCAGATTAGTGACTTGAAAGCCTGAAAATTGACCATTTGAGTAGCAGTTAGTGTTTTGACCATAACTTACTCAAAACAGGTCCAAATGACCTGAAATTTTTACCATGAATAGTTTAGACATAGATAAACAATTCTTATGAAGACACCAAAGCCTAGAAATGGCCAGAACCAAGCCAAATAGCTTGCACAAGTTCAGGTAACAAAACTGGCCGAACCAAAAGTGACCTAAAAATGACCTAAGCCTACCATTTTAGTGCATTCTGTCCAGCAATGGTAAATTGGCCATATCTTGGTCTACACAATTCAGAATGACCTGAAATTTTTCTCCGCGTGCAATAAGACATAGACCTACAAGTTTGTAGTTTGGACCGAAACTTGAAAACTGAGGGAACTAGGTCGTCCGGCTAGATCAAAATAGTACACTAAAATCCGGTAAATTATAATAAAATGCAATACACTTAGAAATGAAATTGGTAACATATACCAACACTAAAGGGCTATAAAATGTGACGTATTGGTAACATTAGAATTGACTCACTTATAGTGCATCAAGGGTCAATATTATAGGTTGACTAATGAAATGAATTGAAGGGAATAGTACTAAGAAAATTTAAATATTGGATTTTATTGTTAGAAACAAATTCATTGAGTACTGAAACACTTTAAATTGTGTGTTTCGGCTGAAAAGGATATTGAGAAGCATAAAGAACACTGAGTCAGGGCCAAGAGGCATATGTCAAAGGTCTGTGCACAATACTTTTTTATACTCACTACTTTTATCAGAAAATTTATTTGGAGAAATGAGTTATGAATAATTTTTTATTGTTTTGACTTTGGGAATTTTATTTGGAAATTATTATGTTGCCTACTTTGCAAATGGAAATTTTGAGTTAAAATGTGATTTGTGGTTTGTATGAAATATTTAAATATTGTGATTTGGAATTGTTTTGATTCACACTTGGCATGACAATGTTACTATGTTCCTCTTCCATTTATGGGGTGAGTGTGATTATATTCCTCCCTCTTTGACTTGCCAGCTGAGGTGAGTGTGGATGAGTACTCATTATCTAGCTAGCTTCCTCCCTCATTGATTTCGATTAGTGGGGTGAGTGTGCCTTGTCGTGATGTACGCACGGCATGTTCGAAAAAATTTGTGTCATGGCCTAAATTGTGTTATTGATTGGCAAAGCTGTGTTACTCAGTTATTTGATCAAATTGTATTATTGATTGGCAAAACTGTGTTACTCAGTTTTTTGATCAAATTGTGTTATTGATTGGCAAAACTGTGCTACTCAGTTATTTGATCAAATTGTGTTATTGATTGGCAACACTGTGTTATTCAATTGTTTGATCAAATTTGTGTTATATGAGCTTTGAAAATCGTGACATGAAATTGTGAATTATTTGAATTGTAAATTGTCAATAAAAGTTTTATATACCGCATTTTAAATTGTTATTGTGCACCACTGAGTAAATTTTACTCAGCGATAGCTTTTTCATTATTGTCATAGGTAGATAGACGGATAGAGTAGCACAGTAGGCTGCTTGTACTATATTTTGAGATTTCATCGGGTATATTGAGTATACCATATTTTGTAGTTTTTGTTGTAATGTATTTGCACTATATGTATATATTGTACTTAGTCTTGAGCAGTTGTAAACTAAAATTGTAAATTATTTTGGCTTGTAAAAGTATTATGATAAATTTATCTTATCTTAGCTTTTGGAAACACTGGAGAATTGATTGTTGAATTGAGTTGATAATGTTGAGAAATTTATTGTGTTGAACAAATTATTGGAGTTTGGGATTGAGGAATTATATATTTGAAGTGCTTTTTTCAGGTTTCTGAAGAACTATTTTATTCAAAATATAGATGGCACTCTGCCAAAATTTTTACAGAAATTATTAATACTTCAAATGTGTTATGTGGTTTCACTTCAGTTAAAAATTTTTTTAACACCTCTCAATAGTGCTCACCACTGTACAAAGAAGTAAGAAAAGTTTTAAAATCCCTTGTAGTGTATTTAATGGGTTATCAGTAGACGAAGTTGGTAATTCAGTAGGTATACTACAGGATCATGTTATGCCTTATAGAGGGGTAGGGTGTGACAATCATACATTGCCAAATGGTCACTAATTGACCATTTAAACTTTCATTCACCAACACATGAACAAAGTCTCAATTTTTATACCCAAACCCTAGCTCTACCATCTCAAATTATGCATTTAACTTGCATTTCATTATCCTAATCATGAAGTTAATGTTAAGGGCAGCCATGATACCATTTTATCTCAAAGAAACTTCATAACCCTATGTGACACCCCTTACCCGTGTACAGTATACCCGAGTAAGTAATGCCACACGGTGTATCGGCACACTCTAATATACCTTACTTAATTTGTGTTATGCTTTTGAAGTTAATTTATGAAATATGATTTATTTTAACCATTTATCAAAAGTATTATTCATTTGAGGTTCCGAAGATTTTAAAGAAAATCCGACAGAGTACCGGCTAAAAATGGAGAAAACAGTTCTTCGGAACCTGTTAAAAACACTTCCAATATACAATTTCATTCATTCTCAACTCCAATATCATCATTAAAACTCAATATCAATATCTCAATAATTTGTCAATTTCAGGTCTCAACAATTTTTTCATTTCTCAAAACATCCCTTTCTCAGGGTTCTCATATATAAACAACCATTAAATACTCAAATTAATACCATACATGACCATAAATCTTTATTATTTACATGAACCTCAAAATACATTACATAAATCCCAAATACATATGAGAAAATAAAAAGTTAATTACAAAATGACAAAATGACATCTAGTGTCCTACCAATGCACTGCAGGTGACGAGGTGACACGGACACTGAGCAGAACTGCCGGATGGACTCACCCAGTCTGTGGTCTACTGGGCTCGCGATCGGGATCTCCAGTACCTACGCGTGGCAAAAGCAACGCGCTAAGCAATAATGCTTAGTGGTGCAATAATATAATAAAGGAAAATAGCAAGAAAATAAATGTGTATAAAATGTATATGCTTTCTTTGTTTGGTGTTGGTATATTCATTATTTCGTTAACTTTGTTCACTTTTATTCATTTGGTTGCCCCAAGTAACCTACACTAGACGACTGGACTGGATAACGGGTAAACTGGCACTGGGTACCTAGTACCTCGGGCCGTCACACCATCGGTCACATATGCATCTCCCGGTGTGCAGAGCAGACTAACAAGTCAGTAAATAATATCAGGCACAAGGCCAAGTCTCAATGCAAAGTCAGAATGGCTAAAAGCCATGAAATCACAGAATGGCATTTTTGCCATGTGCAGTACTGCTAACTGAACCCTATTGGCATGCCAAACTATCCAAACCAATCTTGTTAGGTATACTAGGGCATTTGAAACTTTTAAATTCTTCAATTCGTGAATTTCAACTTTTTTGGTGTCACTATTCATCATTGGTCAACAAAAATGTTGACTTTTTGAATAAAAATGTGTACATTGACTTTGGCACTCCCAACATACCACATTTGGTGTTTAAAACTTGTTGGCATTAAGTGTTAATACCATTTCAAAGTGTAAACCCACACAAGCAGAATTTTCAGTTTTGGTGAGTCAAGTTCACTGTTCCATTGGACACTGTTACTGTTGGAATTTGAAGAAATGTAAAACATAAAAGTTGTTCCTTATTTTGTCTAGTTAAATTTCCTTTTTTGAATCACTCCATTTGGAGTTTTGTAGCTCCAGATATGGCCCAAAAACCCAAGCTGTCCGGATATGCATTCTGCAGAAAATTACCATATCTACAGTGCATGAACAATGACTGAAACCACTTGTTTGGATGGGTTCTGGCCATAATGTGGGGTAGGTTCCTTCATGAAAGTTGTTTTTCTATGTCTTAACTTGTTGCTGTAAAAATTTCAGGTCAATTGACCAAATCTACAGTGAGTTATGGCCAAATGAACTTTGGTAAGTTCTGCAGAGGCAGTTTCAGGGTTCCGGATTGGGGCCAAGTTTTGGTCCTCTTGCTTTGGTCTTTTGGGCATGGTTTCTTCAGCAAAAATGTGCCATTATAATCCTAGTTTCATGTCCAATTGCCCAAACACCAATTGGACTATCACAGCCCAAGTTATGGCAGTGCAAAGGGACCGAATTTTCAGTCCCTATGCTGCTGTCCATAGGCAGATTTCACCTTCACTTTAACCTCCAATTTTTCAGTTCTAATTAGGGTCAACCTACCTAAAATGGTCACTAATTGACCATTAAAAAGTTCTCTAACCATTTCCTAAGCTAAGTCACAATTTCACCTTTGCAAACCCTAATGTCCAAACCAATTACTCATAAACCTTGATTGACATGCTTAGTTCAATTTCCATGCATATTAATACCTTAACCATGATTTCCAACCACTCTAAGTTTATTAAACAATCAAACTCAATCTCCCATAGGGCTGCCAAAAATTGAAGGTACCCTTAACACATGTAATTTACTTCAATCTCTTAAAATCTCTTAGCTCAAAATGATGTTTTAACTAAAATTAAAAGAGTGAGAACAAAAGTGTAGCACTAACCTCTTTGCTCAACTTATTGAGCTTGTGAAACTCTTGATTTTCTCCTCTTTGTGGCTGCCTAATGCTTCCTTAGGATGTGTAGATAAATTTTGGTGAAGGTGACTTAGGATTTTAAGGTTGGTTTTTGGGAGGATTCAAGCTCAATTTGAGCAACAATGGAGGTTTGGCTTAGGGCAAGGGTCACGGCTGCAAGAGGATGAGGAGGAAGGCTGCTGAAATTTGTGGTTATTTAGTCTTCATTTTATCTCTTTATTAGTTAGTCAAATGGTAGGTTAATTGTGATTGGTTGAACATTTTAAATGACATCACTTTGATGTCATAAATAGCATTTTTTTTATTTTTCTTCTCTTTTCTCCACTACTCATTTCAAATTTCATTTTTAGTAATATTTCTTCATATTTTACGTTATATTAATTATTTACTCAATTGGACAAGTCGGCCAAAAATCACCTCGAAAGGTGAAATGACCAAAATGCCCTCCGTTTGGCTTAATGGGTCAAAATCGTCTGTACCGATTGAAAAATTTTTCTAGGTATTTTCTTGGCATTCTAATGCCATGGGAACCTCAATTACCCTTCTCTGGAGTTCCAAAAATTATTTTATAATTTTTCCCCCGGGTCTAGGGCTCGTTGCGAGAACCGCAACTTCCCTCCGGTTACCCATCGCTTGTGCACCGGCTCGTTTTACTTAGTTGTATTTTACTTCTAAAATTTTTACTAAGTGTTTCTTATTAATATTTGAGTTAATTATGGTTCCTGACTTTAGTTTAAATATTTTTCCGGACATTCTAGCTGTCCGGACAGACACCGGTCACCAGAACAGTAGGATGTACGGAGTGGTTATCGGGAGGGTGTTACAACTCTTCCCCTCTAATTTAAATTTCGTCCTCGAAATTTACCTGATGCAAACAGTTGAGGGAACTGTTGCCTCATCGACTCTTCACTTTCCCAAGTTGCCTCTTCGGTGTTGCGGTGCCTCCAAAGCACTTTCACCAGTGGAATCTGCTTGTTTCTCAACTCTTTCACTTCCCGAGCCAAGATCCGTAGAGGTTCTTCTTCATATGTCAAATCCGGCTGTATTTCAATTTCTTCTCTGGAGATGACATGTGAAGGATCTGAGCGGTATCTCCTGAGCATGGACACGTGGAACACATTATGGATCTTGTCCAGCTCTGGTGGTAAAGCTAGCCTATAGGCCACTGGACCCACACGTTCAATGACTTCATATGTGCCAATGAACCTAGGGCTCAACTTACCCTTCCTTCCAAACCTCAACACTTTCTTCCACGGTGACACCTTGAGGAACACTTTGTCGCCAACCACATATTCTATTTCTTTTCTCTTCAGGTCGGCATAAGATTTACATGCATGCGAGGCAACCTTCAAGTTGGCTTTGATTAGTTTCACCTTCTCCTCAGCCTGTTTCACCAGGTCTGGCCGTACTAGTTTGTCTTCGCCCAATTCAGTCCAGCACACTGGAGTTCTACATTTTCTCCCATACAGTGCTTCATATGGGGCCATTTGAATACTAGCTTGGTAGCTATTGTTGTATGCAAACTCTGCCAGTGGGAGGTATCTATCCCAACTTCCCTCAAACTCAATGACACAACTCCTCAGCATATCCTCAAGGACCTGACAAGTATTTCAGGTTATTGTTATCATTTTAATTCAATATTGTATCAATTTCATTGGTTTCAATCGTTTACCTGGATTACTCTTTCTGATTGCCCATCCGCCTGAGGATGGAAAGCTGTGCTGAAGTGGAGTTGTGTACCCAAGGATTCATGCAACTTCTTCCAAAATCTCGATGTAAACCTTGGGTCTCGATCAGATATGATGGAAAGTGGGATTCCATGCAGTCTAACTATCTCCCTGATATACAATTCTGCTAACTTCTCCAGTGAGTAGTCAGTCCTAACTGGCAGAAAGTGTGCTGACTTTGTCAATCTATCAACTATCACCCATGCAGCATCATGTTTCTTCCGGGTGAGAGGTAGCCCACTTACAAAATCCATGGTGACCCGATCCCATTTCCATTCAGGTATGCATATAGGCTGTAGCAAACCCGATGGAACTTGATGTTCTGCCTTGACTTGCTGACATGTCAAGCATTTAGTCACATAGTCAGCTATATCCCTCTTCATACCAGGCCACCAATACTGAAGCTTCAGATCATGATACATCTTGGTACTTCCTGGGTGCATAGCATATACACTGGTGTGTGCCTCTTTTAGAATACTAGCTTTCAATTCCCCATCATCTGGTACACACAGTCTTCCTTTATAATACAGACACCCATCTGCTTTCACCCCATAGTCAGTTGCTTTTCCCTCTGAGATCTTGCTCATAATAGCCATTAGCTTCTCATCTGCCTTCTGCCCATCTAATATCTATTGTAGCAGGTTTGGCCTCACTTGCAACTCAGCCAAAATAGCTCCATCTCGAGCCAAAGGTAGACGGGCATTCAATGATCTCAAAGCTGTCATGGATTTTCTGCTCAAAGCATCAGCAACTACATTTGCCTTCCCAGGATGGTAGTCAATTATACAGTCATAATCCTTCAGGAACTCAATCCATCGCCTCTGTCTAAGGTTGAGCTCCTTCTGGGTTGGCAAATATTTCAGGCTTTTGTGGTCTGTGTAAATGTAGCACTTTTCACCATACAAATAATGCCTCCATATCTTCAGTGCGAAGATAATTGCTACAAGCTCTAGGTCATGGGTAGGGTAATTCTGTTCATGTGGTCTTAGCTGTCTGGAAGCATAAGCGACCACCTTCCCCTCTTGCATCAGTACACACCCTAACCCATTATGAGAGGCATCACTGTAGACCACGAAGTCCTTTCCGGACACTGGCTGTGTTAACACTGGTGCCTCTGTCAACATAGCCTTCAATTTCTCAAAACTAGTCTGACACTTGTCATTCCAGTCAAATCTGACATTCTTGTGTAACAACTTGGTCATTGGAGCAGCTATTAGGGAAAATCCCTTCACAAATCTTCTGTAATACCCAGCTAGCCCCAAGAAGCTTCTGACCTCGGTTGTATTCCTGGGAGGCTTCCATTCCATCACCGCTTCTATTTTCTTGGGATCCACCCTAATCCCATCAGCTGACACTATGTGTCCAAGGAATGCAATCTCATTCAGCCAAAAGTCACACTTGGACAACTTAGCATACAGCTTCTTTTCTCTCAGGGTTTGCAGAACAATCCTCAAATGTTCATCATGTTCTTCCCTGGTCTTGGAATATACCAAAATATCATCAATAAAGACCACTACGAACCGATCTAGATATGGATGGAAGATACGGTTCATAAGGTCCATGAATGCCGCTGGTGCATTTGTTAGGCCAAAGGGCATCACCAGAAACTCATAATGCCCATACCGGGTCTTGAATGCAGTCTTGGGCACATCTACATCTTTCACCCTCAGCTGATGATACCCTGATCTGAGATCAATCTTAGAAAATACTCCTGCTCCCTTCAACTGATCAAACAGATCATGAATCTAGGCAACGGATACTTGTTCTTCACGATACTTTATTCAACTGCAGAATCAATACAAAGCCTCAAAGTCCCATCCTTCTTCTTTACAAACAGCACCTTTGAGCTCCCCATGGTGACACATCAGCGTATAAACCCCTTATCAAGCAACTCTTGCAATTGAGTTTTCAACTCCTCAATTCCGTGGGTGCCATCCTATAAGGAGCAATGGAAATGGAGTGCGGTACAGTTGTCTCAATAGCAAATTCGACTTCCTTTCTCGTGGCAAACTGTGCAACTCTTCAGAAATACTTATGGGAAGTCTCTCACTGGGTATGTCACTGTGTTTGGCTTAGCTCGCCTAGTATCCACCACATGTGCTAGGTAGGCTTCATGCCTTTTCTCATCACTCTTCTTGCAATGGTGAGATGACATTGGACAAGAAATCATCCTTTCCCCACAACTGTGATCTCATTACCCTCTGAAGTTTTTAGAGAAATTCTCTTCAATTTGCAATCAACTATTGCCTGATGACGTGACAACCAGTCCATTCCCAAAATCACGTCAAACTCGTGGAAGGGTAACTCAATCAAGTCTGCCAAGAATTCATACCCCTGAATCCTTAAAGGGAAACCCTTGTATACCTTATTCACCACTACACTGTGGCCCAATGGATTAGTGACCAGAATGTCTTGGTCACTCTCCCCTACTAGTATCCCCCTTTCTACGGGTAAGTTGATGCAAATGTAGGAATGTGTGGATCCTGGATCCACCAATGCATGCACAGGAGTATTGTAGAGGGAGAACGTACCCCTGATGACGTCCGGGGCATCTTGCTCCTCCTGAGCTCTCAAGGCATAATTTCTGGCAGGTGGTCTGTTATCTGGCCTCTCTGCTGGCTCAGATGTAGGCCTCTGAGATGGTCCCACAGCTTCGGATTTACCCGACCTTCTACCCCTTGGTGGTGCAGGAGCAGGTCTGTCTGCTTGTGTCGGAGCAGCTGTAGTAGTTCTGCGTGGGCAGTTCCTCAGTTGATGTTCTGTCGACCCACATCTCAAGCAAGCACCAGTCACTCTCCAACACTCCCCCTTATGCCATTTTTGACAGTGTGGACATGCAGAAGATGCCGGGGCTGGTCCCCTGAACCCCATCCCTGGAGAGCTGCCCACTGATGGTGTGGACTGACCTCTCCTAGGGGTGAACTGTGGCCTGGGCCCCTGAGACTGACCCTGGCCCTGTGGCTGAGCTGAACTTTGTGCAGGAGGACCCTTGAACTTCTTCCCTGATGCAGGAGCTGAACTCGACTGACCCGGTCCCCTCTTCTGCTGTCTCTCTCTTCTAGTCCACTCACTAATTCTTACTTTTTCCACCTTTATTGCAGCTTCCACTAACTTGGTAAATTCTGTGATTCCCAAGGCAGTGAGCTGTATCTTGATATTGTCATTCAGTCCCTCTTCAAATCTCTTGCACCGTTCAGCTTCATTAGGGACTATCTCCCTTCCATAGCGGCTCAATCGAACAAATTCTTTCTCATACTCGGCCACTGACAACTGTCTCTGCCTCAGGTTAATAAATTCTCTTCTTCTCTCTTCCAGGTATACAGTACCCACATACTTCTTCTTGAACTCAGAGAGAAAGAAGTCCCATGTCATAACTTCTGGCTGCACTTCACTGGATACCGTGTCCCACCACTCATATGCATCATCTTGCAGTAAAGAGATGGCAGCTTCCAGGTTTTGCTATGGAGTGCAGTGGAGTTGTTTTAGTACTCTGCCTGTTCTGTTCAACCAATTCTCGACTGCAACAGAGTCATCTTCTCTCTTGCCATAGAAGTCCACAGCTCCGAACTTCCTTAGCCTTTCCAGGTGTGATTTCTGCTGTGGAGCTGGTGGTGGCGGTGGTGGTGGTGCTGGCATTACCCCAGCCATTTGTCTAAAGAAGTCGGCCATTTGTTGGAACATGGCCTGTGGAGGCTAAGCAGGCTCTGCTTGAGCTGGCGGAGCAGATTCTCTCATGCCCCCAGTCTCAGCTGCTGCAGGTGGAGCATGACTCTCCACTTCCTCCTCAACGGCTCCCTGAGATGAAGGGTCCATATCCTATTCAAAATAAGAAAGATAAATAGATCTGTGTTAGTGTCACATCGACTCTTACAAATGCAATGCATGGTATGGACTCAATCTAGGCCCAGAAACGTCTAAACCGCGCTCTGATACCACTAAATGTGACACCCCTTACCCGTGTACAGTATACCCGAGTAAGTAATGCCACACGGTGTACCGGCACACTCTAATATACCTTACTTAATTTGTGTCATGCTTTTGAAGTTAATTTATGAAATATGATTTATTTTAACCATTTATCAAAAGTATTATTCATTTGAGGTTCCGAAGATTTTAAAGAAAATCCATGAGTACTGGCTAAAAATGGAGAAAATGCTTCTTGAACTGTTAAAAACACTTCCAATATACAATTTCATTCATTCTCAACTCCAATATCATCAATAAAACTCAATATCAATATCTCAATAATTTGTCAATTTCAGGTCTCAACAACCTTTTCATTTCTCAAAACATCCCTTTCTCAGGGTTCTCATATATAAACAACCATTAAATACTCAAATTAATACCATACATGACCATAAATCTTTATTATTTACATGAACCTCAAAATACATTACATAAATCCCAAATACATATGAGAAAATAAAAAGTTAATTACAAAATGACAAAATGACATCTAATGTCCTACCAATGCACTGCAGGTGACGAGGTGACACGGACATCGAGCGAATCGCCGGATGGACTCACCCACTGTGGTCTACCGGGCTCGCGATCGGGATCTCCGGTACCTACGCGCGTGGCAAAGCAACGCGCTAAGCAATAATGCTTAGTGGTGCAATAATATAATAAAGGAAAATAGCAAGAAAATAAATGTGTATAAAATGTATATGCTTTCTTTGTTTGGTGTTGGTATATTCATTATTTCGTTAACTTTGTTCACTTTTATTCATTTGGTTGCCCCAAGTAACCTACACTAGACGCATCGGATCGATAATGGGTAACCGCACCGGGTACCTAGTACCTCGGCCGTCACACCATCGGTCACATATGCATCTCCGGTGTAATGCGGCTAACAAGTCAGAATAATATCGTGCACAAGGCCAAGTCTCAATGCAAAGTCGAATGGCTAAAAGCCATGAAATCACAGAATGGCATTTTTGCCATGTGCAGTACTGCTAACTGAACCCTATTGGCATGCCAAACTATCCAAACCAATCTTGTTAGGTATACTAGGGCATTTGAAACTTTTAAATTCTTCAATTCGTGAATTTCAACTTTTTTGGTGTCACTATTCATCATTGGTCAACAAAAATATTGACTTTTTGAATAAAAATGTGTACATTGACTTTGGCACTCCCAACATACCACATTTGGTGTTTAAAACTTGTTGGCATTAAGTGTTAATACCATTTCAAAGTGTAAACCCACACAAGCAGAATTTTCAGTTTTGGTGAGTCAAGTTCACTGTTCCATTGGACACTGTTACTGTTGGAATTTGAAGAAATGTAAAACATAAAAGTTGTTCCTTATTTTGTTTAGTTGAATTTCCTTTTTTGAATCACTACATTTGGAGTTTTGTAGCTCCAGATATGGCCCAAAAACCCAAGCTGTCCGGATATGCATTCTGCAGAAAATTACCATATCTACAGTGCATGAACAGTGAATGAAACCACTTGTTTGGATGGGTTCTGGCCATAATTTGGGGTAGGTTCCTTCATGAAAGTTGTTTTTCTATGTCTTAACTTGTTGCTGTAAAAATTTCAGGTCAATTGACCAAATCTACAGTGAGTTATGGCCAAATGAACAGTTACTGTTGATTTGGTAAATTCTGCAGAGGCAGTTTCAGGGTTCCGGATTGGGGCCAAGTTTTGGTCCTCTTGCTTTGGTCTTTTGGGCATCGTTTCTTCAGCAAAAATGTGCCATTATAAGCCTAGTTTCATGTCCAATTGGCCAAACACCAATTGGACTAGTACAGCCCAAGTTATGGCAGTGCAAAGGGACCGAATTTTCAGTCCCTATGCTGCTATCCATAGGCAGATTTCACCTTCACTTTAACCTCCAATTTTTCAGTTCTAATTAGGGTCAACCTACCTAAAATGGTCACTAATTGACCATTAAAAAGTTCTCTAACCATTTCCTAAGCTAAGTCACAATTTCACCTTTGCAAACCCTAATGTCCAAACCAATTACTCATAAACCTTGATTGACATGCTTAGTTCAATCTCCATGCATATTAATACCTTAACCATGATTTCCAACCACTCTAAGTTTATTAAACAATCAAACTCAATCTCCCATAGGGCTGCCAAAAATTGAAGGTACCCTTAACACATGTAATTTACTTCAATCTCTTAAAATCTCTTAGCTCAAAATGATGTTTTAACTAAAATTAAAAGAGTGAGAACAAAAGTGTAGCACTAACCTCTTTGCTCAACTTATTGAGCTTGTGAAACTCTTGATTTTCTCCTCTTTGTGGCTGCCTAATGCTTCCTTAGGATGTGTAGATAAATTTTGGTGAAGGTGACTTAGGATTTTAAGGTTGGTTTTTGGGAGGATTCAAGCTCAATTTGAGCAACAATGGAGGTTTGGCTTAGGGCAAGGGTCACGGCTGCAAGATGATGAGTAGGAGGGCTGCTGAAATTTGTGGTTATTTAGTCTTCATTTTATCTCTTTATTAGTTAGTCAAATGGTAGGTTAATTGTGATTGGTTGAACATTTTAAATGACATCACTTTGATGTCATAAATAGCATTTTTTTTATTTTTCTTCTCTTTTCTCCACTACTCATTTCAAATTTCATTTTTAGTAATATTTCTTCATATTTTACGTTATATTAATTATTTACTCAACTGGACAAGTCGGCCAAAAATCACCTCGGAAGGCGAAATGACCAAAATGCCCTCCGTTTGGCTTAACGGGTCAAAATCGTCTGTACCGATTGAAAAATTTTTCTAGGTATTTTCTTGGCATTATAATGCCATGGGAACCTCAATTACCCTTCTCTGGAGTCCCAAAAATTATTTTATAATTTTTCCCCCGGGTCTAGGGCTCCTCGTTGCGAGAACCGCAACTTCCCTCCGGTTACCCATCGCTTGTGCACCGGCTCGTTTTACTTGGTTGTATTTTACTTCTAAAATTTTTACTAAGTGTTTCTTATTAATATTTGAGTTAATTATGGTTCCTGACTTTAGTTTAAATATTTTTCCGGACATTTTAGCTGTCCGGACCGACACCGGTCACCGGAACAGTAGGATGTACGGAGTGGTTATCGGGAGGGTGTTACACCCTACCAAGTACAAGCTTGCCAAAATTTTTGGGGGAGGTATACACTTAATTTTTATTAAATTTTCTTATAGATTTCTACTTAATCTCACTCCCTCAACATGAATCTAAAGAGAACATGAAGTTTGGTCACTGATCTCTAATGGAGTCACTTCCAAACTTGTGAGAACTCTTCCTTTACACTTATTTTTGCTCCCAAAGGCTTCACCAAGATGAAAGAACAAGATTTTGTATTGACAACTTAGGTTTAATTGGAGAAAAACCAAGGAAATTCAAGCTTTGGTAAGCTTGGCTATGGAGGAGCAATGGGACGGCTTGAAGAAGAAAGAGAGGGCTGCTATTTTTTCTTGATTTTTCTGACTTCTTTTCTTCATTTTTTATGTATTATAATTGTGTTTCTTTATTTTGATTGGCCAAAGAATTTAATTAGCTCATGCTTACATAAGCATTATGTAATAATTCCAATTTACTTTCATTTTCTTTTCTTTCTCTTGCTATTCATTTTTAATAAATTTTTCATCATTATTTGTTCATATTTTATGTCATATAA
Source organism: Hevea brasiliensis (assembly GCF_030052815.1). NCBI lineage: Eukaryota > Viridiplantae > Streptophyta > Magnoliopsida > Malpighiales > Euphorbiaceae > Hevea > Hevea brasiliensis. The sequence goes on from NC_079493.1 coordinate 63,257,642, forward strand.
TTCACTTACATAAATGGAAAAGTTGGTCAAAAATCATCTCTGAAGATGAAAAGACCAAAATGCCCTCCGTTTGGCTTAACGAGTTAAAATTGTGTGTACAAATTGATTAAATTTTTCTTGTGTTTTCTTAACATTTTATTGTCATTGGAACCCCAATAATCCTTCCCTGGGGTCCCAAAAATTATTTCATGAATTTTCTCTCGAGTCTAGGGCTCCTAGTTGCGAGGACCGCAACTTCCCATTGGATTACCCATTGCTAGGGTATCGGCTCTTTTAACTTGGTTGTATTTTATTTCTAAAATTTTTCCTAAATTTTTCTTATTAATATTTGAGTTAATTATGGTTCCTCACTTTAGTTTAAATATTTTTCTAGATGTTCTAGCTGTCCGGACCGACACTTATCACTGGAAAAGTAGAATACACGGAATTGCTACAGTCAGGGTGTTACATCTGAAGTATCAATAATTTCTGTAAAAATTTTTGTAGAGTGCCATCTGTATTTTGAATAAAACAGTTCTTCAAAAACCTGTAAAAAGCATTTACAATATATTTGTTTAATTCCAAACTCCAATATGGCTCAACACAAATCAAATTCTCAACATTTGTCAAACTCAATTCAATATCAATTTCCAGTAGTTCCAAAAACTGAGATAAGAAAAATATATTACAATATTTTTACTGGCCAAAATAATAATTATAACTTCAGTTTACGACTGCTCAAGACCAAGTATACTATATGTACATACAGTTGCATACATTACAACAAAAACAACAAAAAAGTTGTATACTCAATACACCCAGAAGAATCCCGAAAGTGTAGCACAAGCAGCCTACTCTGCTGCTCTGTCTGTCTGTTTACCTGTGACAGCAATGAAAAAGCTATCGCTGAGCCAATGTCTCAGTGGTGCACAACATTAAGAAAATACAATTTAAAACCATAAACCATAAATCATATAAATTGTGGATACTTAAAATCATAGTTAAATTCAAAAGACAGAGAATGTCTTAAAGAATTAAACTCCATTTCACAATTTCTCAATGAATATCAATAATTCACACACACAGCTTAATCATGATTCCAAAGTCCAATTCGTCCCAAAAGCCAATGGCTAATGAGGAATAACATAGCTAGCTAGCAATTATATGAGTACTCATCCTATTCATCCTCAATTGGCACACACCTCAACACTTCAGCCAGAGAGGGAATTCAAAGTCAATTCGTCCCACTAGACAAGCTAGCGAGGAATTCAATTAAATATACATGATAGCTATGGTTTCAAACCATTTACAATTTTTTTCAAGCAATAAGTATCCATCAAATTCCATTCAAACAATTTTTCCACAATTTAAGCAATAATATACAAATTGTCATAATTTATTTCAATTGAAAATTCAAAAGAATTAACTGTTGTGCACAAACCTCTGATGAATAGCCTCTTGGCCTTGACTCAGTGGTTCTTTCTCCTTCCCTGAGTCTTTGCTAACTGAAACACACAATTTAAAGTGTTTCAGTACTCATTTAAATTGTTTATAACAATAAGGTTTAGTAATTAAATTTATTTAATACTATTGCTTTCATTAGTCAACCTATAATGTTGACCTTTGATGCACTCTAGGGGAATAAATTTTAATGTTACCAATATGTCACATTTTATAGTTTTTTTAGTACATGTTACCAATTTCATTTTCAACTGTATTACATTTTATTGCGATTTATCGGATTTTCGTATGCCATTTTAACCTAGCCGGATGACCTAGTTCCCTCGATTTTTGGGTTATGGTCAGAATTACAAACTTATAGGTGTATGTCTTATTGAACTTTTGCCACAAATTTTAGGTCATTTGGAGTTTACTAGACCAAGTTATGGTCATTTTATGAATGCTGGACAGGTTGCACTAAAATGCCAAACTTAGGTCATTTTTAGGTCATTTCTGATTCTGGCAATTTTTATACCCGAACTTGTGCAAGCATTTTGTCTTGCTTATGGTCATTTTTGGGTTTTGTGATCTGTACAAAAGATGTAGCCCTATGTCTGAGCTTTCCAACCATATAAATTTCAGGTCATTTGGACCTTTTTTTAGTGAGTTATGGCCAAAATATTGACTGCTATTCAAATGGTCAATTTTTAGGTTTGCAATGTCACCAATCCAGATTTGGTCAATTTTCATGTCACTTTTTGGACAGAATTTAGGTAGGTTTCCAATGAAAGTTGGCACATTTTGTGCCTAGTTTCATCTCCAATTGGCCTCATACCAATTGGAGTCACACACTTAGGGTTATAGGCTCATTTGCGTACTGCCCTTTACATGTCTGTCAAACACCAATCCAAATACACATTAACCTTGTTATAAGTCCACTTCTCTACTAAATTTTGAATTGGTACTAACCATAACCACTTAACACATCACATTTAGGTCAACTTGGGTAGAATATAACAACTCACAATACATTAATTATAACTCAAAATTTCAAAGTCCAATTTCAATAATACATACACATGAATACCTCTCATTCACACATCTAATTTCCCATCAATAATCTCATATACATTCTGCCATCCTTGGTACCATAATTCACTAAACTATTTCATGAATTTAAACACTCTACCATGCATCACAAGGCTGCCCAATTACTCATATATATCAAGCTTCCCAATTTCAATACATAATCTCACTTTACATTCATAATTCACACATATACATAAAATACATTGGCTAAAACATCTTATGACATTAATCAACATGATTCCCCATCAATTACATGTAAAAAGCAAGCTAAACACTTTGAACTTCTATGGCTGCCAAAAATGGAACATCACCCTAACTCAGCAAACCTCAATATTTCTTCCATAAATCAACTCACCACAACACCCACACAAACTTTAATGAAGAAAGGGAGAGGATGTGACACCCCTAACCCGACTACAGTGTAGCCGAGCGAAGTGTGCTGCATTCGATGCTGAAGCACCTATCTTGTCTTAATTTATTATTTTAATAATTTGATCTCGTTATATTTTAATATCAGTTATTTTTCCAAGGAGAAACCAGCGGAGTTTCTCCTATTTTATTATCAGTTGATGTATTTTACTATTCACCTGCTTGAAATTTTCAATAATATTTTACAATAAAAATATCATTCATGCTCATCATATTCATCTCACATTCAATTCTTGTAATTCACATACTCATTTGTACAAATCTATTCATACTCAATTTATATGTAAACATTCTCAAATTACATAAGCAAAATTTTCTAATTTCCTTAATTTACATAATTTACAAAATAATTAAATAATTTCATAATTTACATGATCTACAAATTAATTACAGTTCCATAATCTATATTTCAACATACAATTCATAGTTTACATTACAAATAATAACTAATTATAATGTACAAAATATATAATATGATCTATATGGACCCTATCTACATGCATTGCTGAGGAGGTGACAACCTTGTACACTTCTGACACTTTCGCAGATCTGGACTCTAAAATCTCTAATCTAGTGTCCACTGGGTTTTTATCTTCAGTACCTGCACGAGGAAACAAATCCATCGCGTTAAGCATTGCTGCTTAGAGGTGCAACAATATGACAATAAATAATGTATACAAATAAAAATAATTGGAGCATATTTTATATATTCAAAAATTTTATTGGGTTCATATGAAATTTGCCATACAGTACATTTTTCATCATTTATGTTGCTCTCTAGAATCTCTTTTGTCATAAGTTTACAATAATCATTTATATAATGTACAAATAAATCTAAATATTTAGTTTATGTTTATTTTATTATGGAGGATGCATTTCTAATAATTACTTACATTATGCTTATTTTGCTAGTCTTTCATTTACTCTCTTAATATTTTCTATGTGTTGTGGATCATTTCGTAATAATTAAATTCTTAATACTAGTTTAATACCTTTCAGATTTTTCTCACTGGTTTATTTAGTTTCTAATATTTTTAACTTATTTCAATATTTTTTTTTCTCTGCCCAGGTAACCTATGACAGGCTGACTAAACTGGATAACGGGTCTTGGTACTGGACACCGTGGTGCCTCGGGCCATCATACCATGGGATGCAAAACATCAACCACGTATGCAGTCAGTATGGCTAAAAAGCCATGATAACACATAATCGGGCATAAAAGCCATGAATGTTGGCATAAAGCCATGAATACAGGCATAAAGCCATGAGTGCAGGCATAAAGCCATGAGTGTAGGCATAAAGCCTTTCGCAGTACTGCTAAAACAATACCCTATTGGCATGCCAATCTATCCATTCTGACACACATGTCTAGGCAATACAAGGGCACATAATATCATTAAATATTAATATATTGTGTTTTATGACTTCATTATTTCATGACAAATTCCATAATTTATACGTTCATCATAATATTCATACATTACTTACATCATTTGTATTGATCACAATTCACAACCATGGTGTTCATGAAGGAACAGAAGCGTGAAAAACACAAGTTTATACCATTGAATTCAAAAAATTTTCACCTAGGGTCACATGCATCATGCAAGATTTATTTTTATCTATTTGATTTCAATGATAAACAACATATTAAAACTCTTTTAATATGTTTTTGGATCTGTATTTTCCATTTAAGATTTTAAAATTAATCAGATTAATTTTAGAACCCTAGATTAAATCAAGAACGACTACACTAACCTCTTGATGCACTGCAGCGTGTCTGCTCCTTTGAGATTCGTCTTCAGGACACCAAATGTTGTCCCTCTAGCTTGTCCACACCAAGAACACCTATGGCAACCCTTGAACAGCCTCTAAAGCTTTTTCTATTAATTAGAAATTCAAGTTCTGCCTTTTAAGAGATTAGAGATGTAAACAGGACACTAAAAACAATTTCTAGTGTTCTTAATTCAAGAGATTGATGGCTAATCTCTTTGAATTGATGAGAGATGAAGAGAAATAGCTGGAGAGGCTCAAAGTGGCGTGAGAAATGAGAGGAGAGGCTGCTGGTTATTTTTTCTTTTCATAACCACACTTAAATAGCTAGGTTAACACATTAAACCCTAGCCACATGTCACCTTTTGATTAGCTCTAGGTTTAAGTGACCCAATCACATTGTGCCAAGTGTCAAACCTATATTTAATCTTGATTTTAATCATCTTACATGATTAAAAAAACATTTGGCAAGCTTATGTGTAATCCCATGTGTCACCATCTCATGGTGCCACGTGTCACACTGTGAAATGACCAAAATGCCATTGTGTCTTAATTTTGAGTTCTTAACCCAAAATAATTATTTTCTTCTTCTAATTAATTTATATCAAATATAAATTAATTAATTAATCTCTATTAATTAATTTCTCATCAATTAAATTCATATTTAAACACTTTAAATATAAATTTAATTTATACTACACATCCAATAATCTAGATTTGGTTTCAAGTCATGCTAGGGACTTTGCAATTTAATTGCAAACCAAACCTATTTAATTAATCAATTAAACTCTTTAATTAATTAATTAAATCATATTTAAATAGGTGATAACTTGTGTATGTGTGTGACTTACTAGGCTCATCACTAATTGGCAATGAGACATGATATCAACTCATAATATCATCAGAACTCTTTCTTACCATAAATGATTTCTCTAAATCATTTTATGAACCTCATAGACCATGGTTAACACCTAGCATAGCATGCCATGGCCACCCAATTAGTAATAAGATTTACCTTAAATGAACCTATAATCATATGTTACCATGCACTAGAATCTCTCTGTTACAAAATCCCAACTCAAGCCGAGTCATGGTTTATGTCAAACTCCATTTGCTATGAATATTATGTTCTCTTTTAATTCCAGTTCTTGATTAAAAGATTTTCTCATCGAAACTCTTTCTGAATAAATCTATCTGTCCTGGCTAGGAACTTGAAACATCAAGAACAATTAAATGAACATAGGATTTTATCTCTATTTACTTAGAGGAACAGATTCCATCTTGATCAACACCTACCTCCATATATAACTAGCAGGAGCCAACACATGCCCATATACCCATACATAGTACAAGTATGAAAGCGAGATCAAACTCAAACTACCTATATACAAGATAACTGTGCTATCTCAGGTCTAAAGATTATATGCACTGATATGATTTATGACAAAACATTGATAAGAGTAAACTCCATGTGCTTGTCATAAGTGTCACTGGTTCGACCTACTTATCATTTATAAGTGCCTATCATGTTTGTTATATGGCATGAGACTCACCATTCCATCTTATTTATATCTCATATAAATAACTTGGGAACAAACATGAATACAATCTTTCTGGATAAGTCATGTCCTTATTATGAAGTATCCTCGATTGTGAACCTATTTATGATACTTTGTACTAGAAATATTGTCACTCATATTCTTAACAACTTAAGAATAATATTTTTAACAAAATATCAATGGACCTTTTCTATTACACATAAATATATTATGTAAACGGAAAAGTGGAAATGCCTTTTATTAATAAAATTATGTACAAGATACATACTAAATGATATGCTCTAGGGCATCCTACTAACAATCTCCCATTAGCACTAGAGCCATTCATTACAATATCTTAGACCTATCTTCTCAAGATGTCGGTCTAACTGAGTCTGTGACATAGGCTTAGTGAATGGATCAGCTGGATTTTCAGCTGATGCTATTTTCTACATGGCTAAATCGCCTTGCCCAACTATATCTCTGATAATGTGGTAGTGCCTTTCTATGTGTTTGGATTTTGGGTGAGACCTTAGTTCCTTAGCCTATATGACTACTCCATTGTTGTCACAGTGTAATGGAACTGCTGACTCAATGGAAGGAACTACTGTAAGTTCTGTCACGAACTTTTTAATCCAAACAGCTTCCTTTGCAGCATCTGATGCAGCAATATACTCAGCCTCTGTAGTGGAATCTGCAGTCGTGCTCTGTTTGGAACTCTTCCAACTGACTGCACCTCCATTACAAATGAACACATATCCAGAGGTAGACTTTCTATCATCGATATCTGATTGGAAGTCATAATCAGTATAACCATCTAATTGCAAGTCTCCACCTCCATAAATCAAGAATAAATCCTTAGTTCTTCTCAAGTACTTAAGGATATTCTTGACTGCTATCCAGTGTTCTAAACCTGGATTGGATTGATACCTGCTAGTCAAACTAACAGCATATGCGATATCCGGCCTAGTACACAACATTGCATACATTAAACTTCCAATAGCCGAAGCATATGGAATCCTGGCCATCTTATCTCTTTCTTCAGGTGTCTTTGGAGACATCTCTTTAGAAAGATGGATACCATGTCTCACTGGTAACAATCCTCTCTTGGAATCAAGCATGTTAAACCTCTTTAACACCTTTTCCAAGTATAGACTTTGGGATAAACCTATTATTCTTTTCGCTCTATCTCTATAGATGCGAATCCCAAGAATATAGGTTGCCTCCCCTAAGTCTTTCATGGAGAATGTATTTGACAACCATACCTTTATAGTTGTCAACATACCTGTGTCATTACCTATCAACAGTATGTCATCCACATATAAGACAAGGAAAGTGATAGCACTGTCACTAACCTTCTTATATACACATGGCTCATCCTCATTTTTGATAAAACCAAAGGTTTTAATGGCTTCATCAAAACGGATGTTCCAACTCATCGAAGCTTGTTTCAACCCATAAATGGATTGCTTTAGTTTGCATACCTTGGAACCATCTTGGGATTCAAATCCCCTAGGTTGTTCCATGAAAATGTTTTCTTCCGGTAACCACTCCGTACATCCTACTGTTCCGGTGACCGGTGTCGGTCCGGACAGCTAGAACGTCCGGAAAAATATTTAAACTAAAGTCAGGAACCAAAATTAACTCAAATATTAATAAGAAAAATTTAGTAAAAATTTTAGAAATAAAATACAACCACGTCAAACGAGCCGGTGCCCAAGCGAGGGGTAACCGGAGGGAAGTTGCGGTTCTCGCAACGAGGAGCCCTAAACCTGGGGGAAAAATTATAAAATAATTTTTGGGACTCCAGAGAAGGGTTATTAAGGTTTCCATGGCATTAGAATGCCAAGAAAATACCTAGAAAAATTTTTCAATCGGTACAGACAATTTTGACCCGTTAAGCCAAACGGAGGGCATTTTGGTCATTTCGCCTTCAGAGGTGATTTTTGGCCGACTTGTCCAGTTAAGTAAATAATTATTATGACCCAAAATATGAATAAATATTGCTAAAAATTAAATTGAAATGTGGTAGAAAAGAAAAGGAAAGAAAAATAAAATAAAAAGCCAATTTTGACATAATGTGATGTCATTAACATACCCCCAACCAATCAAAATTTGACAAGCCTTCTTAAACCACTTAAAAGAGTCAAAATGAAGACCAAAATCACTAAAATTTCCAGCAGCCCTCACCTTCACAAATGCTCACCCGTAGCTCTCAAATCCCATAGCCAAACTTCCATTGATTTTCAACCAAAGCTCACTTTCTCTCTTCTTTTCACCATAAACCCTAAACCCCTTTCATTAAAAGTTGTCCACTCATCTTAGGGAAGTGTTTGGCAGCCTAGAAAGTGAAGGAAAGTGAAGTTTTGAGTGGGGAAAAATCTGCCCTAATCAAGGTTAGTGCATATATGAAGTTTAAAACTCATTAGTTCCATGATCTATGCTTGTAATGAATGAAAAATTGTGAAATAATGAAACAAATCCATGTGTAGCTCTACCAAAGAATTTAGGCAGCCCTATGGGAGATTGAGGTTGATTGTTTGATAAGCTTAGAATGGTTGGAAATCATGGTTATGATATTAATATGCATGGAGACTTAAGTAAGTATGTTAATCAAAGTGTATGAGTAATGAGTTTGGACATTAGGGTTTGTGTAGGTGAAATTGTGACTTAGCTTAGGAAATGGTTAGGGAACTTTTTAATGGTCAATTAATGACCATTTTAGGTAGGTTGACCCTAATTAGAACTGAAAAATTGGATGGCAAACTCAAGGTGAAAACTGCCCTATGGACAGCAGCATAGGGACTGAAATTTCAGTCCCTTTGCACTGCCATAACTTGGGCAGTGGTAGTCCAATTGGTGTTTGGCCATTTGGACATGAAACTAGGCTTATAATGGCACATTTTTGCTGAAGAAAGCATGCCCAAAAGACCAAAGCAAAAGGGTCAAAACCCAGCCACAATCCGGATGCCCTGCACTGAATGCTGCAGAATTTGCCAAATGAACAGTAACTGTTCATTTGGCCATAACTCACTGTATATTTGGTCAATTGGTCTGAAATTTTTACAGCAACAATTTAAGATATAGACAAACAACTTTCATGAAGGAACCTACCCCAAATTATGGCCAGAACCCATTCAACCAAGTGACTCAAGTCACTGTTCATGCACTGTAGATATGGTAAATTTCTGCAGACTGCATATCCGGACAGCCTGGGTTTTTGAGCCATATCTGGAGCTACAAAACTCCAAATGGAGTGATTCAAAAAAGGAAATTCAACTAGACAAAATAAGGAACAACTTTCATGTTTTGCATTTCTTCAAATTCCAACAGTAACAGTGTCCAATGGAACAGTGAAGTTGACTCACCAAAACTGAAATTTTCTGCTTGTGTGGGTTACACTTTGAAATTGCATTAACACTTAATGCCAACAAGTTTTAAAGACCAAATGTGGTATGTTGGGAGTGCCAAAGGCAATGTACATATTTTTATTCCAAAAGTCAACATTTTTGTTGACCAATGATGAATAGTAACACCAAAAAAAAATTGAAATTCACAAATTGACGAATTTAAGAGTTTCAAATGCCCTAGTATACCTAACAAGATTGGTTTGGATAGTTTGGCATGCCAATAGGGTTCGATTAGCGATCGCACATGGCAAAAATGCCATTCTGTGATTTCATGGCTTTTAGCCATTCGACTTTGCATTGAGACTTGGCCTTGTGCCCGATATTATTTATAGCTTGTTAGTCGTTACATGCTGCACCGGAGATGCATATGTGACCGATGGTGTGACGGCACGAGGTACTAGGTACCCAGTGCGGTTACCCATTATCCATCCGATGCGTCTAGTGCAGGTTACTTGGGCAACCAAATGAATGAAAATGAGCAATGTAGAAGAAATAAAGGAATGAATATACAAATACATGACAAACAAAACATGCACATGCAATACATATTTATATCTGCTATTTTCTTTTATTTTATTATTGCACCACTAAGCATTATTGCTTAGCGCGTTGCTTTGCCACGCGTAGGTCTTGGAGATCTTGATCGTGAGCCCGGAGACCTCGGTGGGTGAGTCCATCCGGCGATTCTGCACGTGTCCGTGTCACCTCACTACTGCGATTGCATTGGTAGGGCACTAGGTGTCATTTTGTCATTTTGATATTTTGTAGCAGATTTTTCTTCATATGTAATTAAACTTGTGTAATGTATATTGATGTATATGTAAATTATGAAAATTGTATTTGTTAATGGAATAGTAAATGTTTACTTGTGATTTATATGCGAACATCACATGTGAATGATGAATGAAAATGGAAATTGAAATGTGGAAATCTTGATATTGAGTTTGGTGTTGATAATGGATGTTTGAGAAATATTGTTGAGATTTTGGATATTGGACTTTTGAGATGATGAAATAAAAATATTGGAAGTGTTTTTAACAGGTTTTGAAGAATGGTTTTCTTCATTTTTAGCCGGTACTCCGCCGGATTTTCTTTAAAAATTTTCGGAACCTTAAATAAATGATACTTTTGATAAAGGGTTTAAATAAATTGTATTTAAGTAAATTATATGCAAAAGCATTGTATAAATTAATTGAGGAATATTAGAGTGTCTTGGTACAGTGTGGCATACTTACTCGGGTATCTTGTACGGGTAAGGGGTGTCACATTTAGTGGTATCGAGCACGGTTTAGGCGTTCGGGCCTAGATTGAGTCCATACCATGCATTGCATTTGTAAGAGTCGAGGTGACACTAACGCAGATCTGTTTATCTTTCTTTTTGAATAGGATACGGACCCTTCATCTCGAGAGCCGTTGAGGAGGAAGTGGAGAGTCATGCTCCACTGCAGCGGTGAGGCTGGGGCATGAGAGAATCTGCTCCGCCGGCTCAAGCGAGCACGCTCGGCCTCCACGAGCCATGTTTCGACAAATGGCCGACTTCTTTAGACAGATGGCTGGGGTAATGCCAGCACCAGCACCACCACCATCACCAGCTCCACAGCAGAAATCACACTTGGAGAGACTAAGAAAATATGGGGCAGTGGATTTCTATGGCAAGAGAGAAGATGACTCTGTTGCGGTAGGGAATTGGTTGAACAGGCAGGCGAGTCTTAAAACAACTCCACTTGCACCCAGGCGTAACTTAGAAGCTGCTCTATCCTTGATACAAGACGATTCCTACGGATGGTGGGACACTGTGTCGATGAAGTGCAGCCAAGTCAGTAACTTGGGACTTCTTCCTCTGAGTTCAAGAAGAAATATGTGGGTACTTGTATACGGAAGAGAGAAGAAGGGAATTCATTAACTTTGGCGAGGCAGGTTGTCGATGGCGAGTATGAGAAGGAGTTTGTTCGGTTAAGCCGCTATGGAAGGGAAATAGTCCCTAACGAAGCTGAAAGGTGCAAGAGATTTGAAGAGGGACTGAATGACAATATCAAGATACAGCTCACTGCCTTGGGAATCACAGAATTTAGCAAGCTAGTGGAAGCTGCAATAAGAGTTGAAAAAGTGAGAATTAGTGAGTGGACTAGAAGAGAGACAGAGAAGAGGGGACCGGTCGGTCGAGTTTAGCTCTGCATCGGGGAAGAAGTTCAAGGGTCCTCCCGCACGAGTTCGGGTCACCACGAGTCGTGGTCGATCTCGGGGCCCGTGCCACGATTCACCCCTAAGAGAGTCGATCCACACCATCGGTGGGCGGCTCTCCGAGGATGGGGTTCAGGACCAGCCCGGCATCTTCTGCGTGTCCACACCGAGAAATGGCACAAGGGAATGTTGGAGAGTGGCGGTGCTTGCTTGAGATGTGGGTCGGCGAACATCAACTTAGGAACCGCCCACGCAGAACTACTACAAGCTCCGACACAAGTAGACAGACACGCTCTGCACCACCAAGGCGTACAAGGTCGGGTAAATCCGAAGCTGAGGGACAATCTCAGAGGCCTATATGTGAGCCAGCGAGAGGCGGATAATGCACCACCTGCCGTAAATTATGCCCGAGAGCTCGGGAGGAGCAAGATGCCGGGCGTCATCGAGTGCGTTCTCCTCTACACTACTCCTGTGCATGCATTGGTGGATCCAGATCCACTCATTCCTACATTTGCATCAATCTACCCGTAGAAAGGGGATCTTGGTAGGGAAAGTGACCAAGACATTACGGTCACTAATCCAATGGGTCACAGTGTGGTAGTGAACAAGGTATACAAAGGTTGCCCGTTGAGGATTCAGGGGTATGAATTCTTGGCAGACCTGATTGAGTTGCCTTTCCATGAGTTTGACGTGATTTTGGGAATGGACTGGTTGTCACGTCATCAGGCAATAGTTGATTGCAAATTGAAGAGAATTTCTCTAAAAACTTCAGAGGGTAATGAGATCACAGTTGTGGGGGAAAGGACAAATTTCTTGTCCAATGTCATCTCAGCCACAGTTGCAAGAAGAATGATGAGAAAAGGCTGTGAAGCCTACCTAGCACATGTGGTGGATACTAGGCAGGCTAAGCAAAACTTGAGTGACATACCCACAGTGAGAGACTTCCCAGTATTTCTGAAGAGTTGCACAGTTTGCCACCAGAAAGGGAAGTCGAGTTTGCTATTGAGACACTGCCGGGTACAGCACCCATTTCTATTGCTCCTTATAGGATGGCACCCACTGAATTGAGGGAGTTGAAAACTCAATTGCAAGAGTTGCTGGATAAGGGGTTCATACGCCCCAGTGTGTCACCATGGGGAGCTCCAGTGCTGTTTGTAAAGAAGAAGGATGGGACTTTGAGGCTATGTATTGATTACCGGCAGTTGAATAAAGTGACTGTGAAGAACAAGTATCCGTTGCCTAGAATTGATGATCTGTTTGATCAGTTGAAAGGAGCAGGAGTATTTTCTAAGATTGATCTCGAATCGTATCATCGATTGAGGGTGAAGGATGTAGATGTGCCCAAGACTGCATTCAGGACCCGATACGGGCATTATGAGTTTATAGTGATGCCCTTTGGCCTAACAAATGCACCAACAGCATTCATGGACCTTATGAACCGTATCTTTCATCCACACTTAGATCGGTTCATAGTGGTCTTTATTGATGATATTTTGGTGTATTCCAAGACTAGGGAAGAACATGATGAGCATTTGAGGATTGTTCTGCAAACCCTGAAAGAAAAGGAGCTGTATGCTAAGTTGTCCAAGTGTGACTTTTGGTGAGTGAAATTGCATTCCTTGGACACATAGTGTCAGCTGATGGGATTAGGGTGGATCCCAAGAACATAGAAGCAGTGATGGACTGGAAGCCTCCCAGAAATACAACTGAGGTCAGAAGCTTCTTGGGGCTAGCTGGGTATTACAGAAGATTTGTGAAGGATTTTCCTAATAGCTGCTCCAATGACCAAGTTGTTACACAAGAATGTCATTTGGATGGAATGACAAGTGTCGGACCGCTTTGAGAGGTTGAAGGCTATGTTGTGAGGCACCGGTGTTAATACAGCCAGTGTCCGGAAAGGACTTTGTGGTCTATAGTGATGCCTCACATAATGGGTTAGGGTGTGTATTGATGCAAGAGGGGAAAGTGATCGCCTATGCTTCCAGGCAGTTAAGGCCACATGAACAGAACTACCCTACCCATGATTTAGAGCTTGCAGCAATTATCTTCGCACTGAAGATATGGAGGCATTACTTGTATGGTGAAAAGTGCTACATTTACACAGACCACAAGAGCACGAAATATTTGCCAACCTGAAGGAGCTCAACCTTAGAGCAGGCGATGGATTGAGTTCTGAAGGACTATATTTGTGTAATTGATTACCATCACGGGAAGGCAAATGTAGTTCTTGATGCTTTGAGCATGAAATCCAAGACAGCCTTGAGATCAATGAATGCCCGTCTATCTTTGGTACGTGATTGAGCTATCTTGGCTGAGTTGCAAGTGAGGCCAAACCTGCTCTACAGATTTTAGATAGGCAAAAGGCAGATGAAAAGTTAATGGCTATTATGAGCAAGATCCCAGGGGGAAAAGCAGTTGACTATGGGGTGAAAGCAGATGGGTGTCTGTATTACAAAGGAAGACTGTGTGTACCAGATGATGGGGAATTGAAGACCAGTATTCTAAAAGAGGCACACACCAGTGTATATGCTATGCACCAAGAAGTACAAAGATGTATCATGATCGAAACTCGGTATTGGTGGCACGGCATGAAGAGAGATATCGGTGACTATGTGACTAAATGCTTGACATGTCAGCAAGTCAAGGCAGAACATCAAGTTCCATCGGGTTTGCTACAGCCTATACGCATACCTGAATGGAAATGGGATCGGGTCACCATGGATTTTGTAAGTGGTCTGCCTCTCACCCAGAGGAAACATGATGCAGCATGGGTAATAGTGGATAGATTGACAAAGTCAGCACACTTTACGCGATTAGGGTGACTACTCACTAGAGACGTTAGCGTAATTGTATATCAGTGAGATAGTTAGACTGCATGGAATCCCACTTTCCATCATATCTGATCGAGACCCAAGGTTTACATCGAGATTTTGGAAGAAATTGCATGAATCCTTGGGTACACAACTCCATTTCAGCACAGCTTTCCATCCTCAGACGGATGGGCAATCTGAAAGAGTAATCCAGGTAAACAATTGAAACCCATGAAATTGATACAAATATTGAACTGAAATGATAACAATAACGTGAAATACTTGTCAGGTCCTTGAGGATATGCTGAGGAGTTGTGTCATTGAGTTTGAGGGAAGTTGGGATAGATACCTCCCACTGGCAGAATTTGCATACAACAATAGCTACCAAGCTAGTATTCAAATGGCCCCGTATGAAGCGCTGTATGGGAGAAAATGTCGAACTCAGGTGTCTTTGGACTGAATTGGGCGAAGACAAAGCGGTAGGGCTGACACAGTGAAACAGGCTGAGGAGAAGGTGAAATCAATCAAAGCCAACTTAAAGATTGCCTCAGACAGACAGAAATCTTATGCCGACCTGAAGAGAAAAGAAATATAATATGTGGTTGGCGATAAAGTGTTCCTCAAGGTGTCACCGTGGAAGAAAGTGTTGAGGTTTGGAAGAAAAGGTAAGTTGAGCCCTAGGTTCATTGGCCCCTATGAAGTCATTGAACGTGTGGGTCCAGTGGCCTATAGGCTAGCTTTACCACCGAGTGGACAAGATCCACAATGTGTTCCATGTATCCATGCTCGTAAGATACCGCTCGGACCCTTCACATGTCATCTCGGAGAAGAAATTGAAATACAATCGGATTTGACATATGAAGAAGAACCTCTACGAATCTTGGCTCGGAAGTGAAAGAGTTGAGGAACAAGCATTCCACGGTGAAAGTGCTTTGGAGGCACCACAACACCGAGGAGGCAACTTGGGAAAGTGAAGAAGCGATGAGGCAACAGTTCCTTCAGTTTGCATCTTGTAAATTTCGAGGACGAAATTTAAATTAGAGGAAGAGTTGTAACACCCTCAGGTAACCACTCAGTACATCCTCTTTATTCGGTGACCGGTGTCGGTAGGACAGCTAGAACGTCCGGAAAAATATTTAAACTAAAGTCAGGAACCAAAATTAACTCAAATATTAATAAGAAAAATTTAGTAAAAATTTTAGAAATAAAATACAACCAAGTCAAACAGTAGGTGCCCAAGCGAGGGTAACAGGAGGAAGTTGCGGTTCTAACGAGGAGCCCTAGACACTGGGAAAAATTATAAAATAATTTTGGGACTCCAGAGAAGGGTTATTAAGGTTTCCATGGCATTAGAATGCCAAGAAAATACCTAGAAAAATTTTTCAATCGATCTGAGACAATTTTGACCCGTTAAGCCAAGCGGAGGGCATTTTGGTCATTTCGCCTTCAGAGGTGATTTTTGGCGACTTGTCCAGTTAAGTAAATAATTATTATGACCCAAAATATGAATAAATATTGCTAAAAATTAAATTGAAATGTGGTAGAAAAGAAAAGGAAAGAAAAATAAAATAAAAGCCAATTTTGACATAATGTGATGTCATTAACATACCCCAACCAATCAAAATTTGACAAGCCTTCTTAAACCACTTAAAAGAGTCAAAATGAAGACCAAAATCACTAAAATTTCCAGCAGCCCTCACCTTCACAAATGCTCACCCGTAGCTCTCAAATCCCATAGCCAAACTTCCATTGATTTTCAACCAAAGCTCACTTTCTCTCTTCTTTTCACCATAAACCCTAAACCCCTTTCATTAAAAGTTGTCCACTCATCTTAGGGAAGTGTTTGGCAGCCTAGAAAGTGAAGGAAAGTGAAGTTTTGAGTGGGGAAAAATCTGCCCTAATCAAGGTTAGTGCATATATGAAGTTTAAAACTCATTAGTTCCATGATCTATGCTTGTAATGAATGAAAAATTGTGAAATAATGAAACAAATCCATGTGTAGCTCTACCAAAGAATTTAGGCAGCCCTATGGGAGATTGAGGTTGATTGTTTGATAAGCTTAGAATGGTTGGAAATCATGGTTATGATATTAATATGCATGGAGACTTAAGTAAGTATGTTAATCAAAGTGTATGAGTAATGAGTTTGGACATTAGGGTTTGTGTAGGTGAAATTGTGACTTAGCTTAGGAAATGGTTAGGGAACTTTTTAATGGTCAATTAATGACCATTTTAGGTAGGTTGACCCTAATTAGAACTGAAAAATTGGATGGCAAACTCAAGGTGAAATCTGCCTATGGACAGCAGCATAGGGACTGAAATTTCAGTCCTTTGCACTGCCATAACTTGGGCAGTGGTAGTCCAATTGGTGTTTGGCCATTTGGACATGAAACTAGGCTTATAATGGCACATTTTTGCTGAAGAAAGCATGCCCAAAAGACCAAAGCAAAAGGGTCAAAACCCAGCCACAATCCGGATGCCCTGCACTGAATGCTGCAGAATTTGCCAAATGAACAGTAACTGTTCATTTGGCCATAACTCACTGTATATTTGGTCAATTGGTCTGAAATTTTTACAGCAACAATTTAAGATATAGACAAACAACTTTCATGAAGGAACCTACCCCAAATTATGGCCAGAACCCATTCAACCAAGTGACTCAAGTCACTGTTCATGCACTGTAGATATGGTAAATTTCTGCAGACTGCATATCCGGACAGCCTGGGTTTTTGAGCCATATCTGGAGCTACAAAACTCCAAATGGAGTGATTCAAAAAAGGAAATTCAACTAGACAAAATAAGGAACAACTTTCATGTTTTGCATTTCTTCAAATTCCAACAGTAACAGTGTCCAATGGAACAGTGAAGTTGACTCACCAAAACTGAAATTTTCTGCTTGTGTGGGTTACACTTTGAAATTGCATTAACACTTAATGCCAACAAGTTTTAAAGACCAAATGTGGTATGTTGGGAGTGCCAAAGGCAATGTACATATTTTTATTCCAAAAGTCAACATTTTTGTTGACCAATGATGAATAGTAACACCAAAAAAAAATTGAAATTCACAAATTGACGAATTTAAGAGTTTCAAATGCCCTAGTATACCTAACAAGATTGGTTTGGATAGTTTGGCATGCCAATAGGGTTCAGTTAGCAGTACTGCACATGGCAAAAATGCCATTCTGTGATTTCATGGCTTTTAGCCATTCTGACTTTGCATTGAGACTTGGCCTTGTGCCTGATATTATTTATAGCTTGTTAGCTGTTCTGTTGCACACCGGGAGATGCATATGTGACCGATGGTGTGACGGCCCGAGGTACTAGGTACCCAGTGCCAGTTTACCCGTTATCCAGTCCAGTCGTCTAGTGCAGGTTACTTGGGCAACCAAATGAATGAAAATGAGCAATGTAGAAGAAATAAAGGAATGAATATACAAATACATGACAAACAAAACATGCACATGCAATACATATTTATATCTGCTATTTTCTTTTATTTTATTATTGCACCACTAAGCATTATTGCTTAGCGCGTTGCTTTTGCCACGCGTAGGTACTGGAGATCTTAATCGTGAGCCCAGTAGACCTCAGACTGGGTGAGTCCATCCGGCAGTTCTGCACCGTGTCCGTGTCACCTCACTACCTGCAGTGCATTGGTAGGGCACTAGGTGTCATTTTGTCATTTTGATATTTTGTAGCAGATTTTTCTTCATATGTAATTAAACTTGTGTAATGTATATTGATGTATATGTAAATTATGAAAATTGTATTTGTTAATGGAATAGTAAATGTTTACTTGTGATTTATATGCGAACATCACATGTGAATGATGAATGAAAATGGAAATTGAAATGTGGAAATCTTGATATTGAGTTTGGTGTTGATAATGGATGTTTGAGAAATATTGTTGAGATTTTGGATATTGGACTTTTGAGATGATGAAATAAAAATATTGGAAGTGTTTTTAACAGGTTTTGAAGAATGGTTTTCTCCATTTTTAGCCGGTACTCCGCCGGATTTTCTTTAAAAATTTTCGGAACCTTAAATAAATGATACTTTTGATAAAGGGTTTAAATAAATTGTATTTCGTAAATTATATGCAAAAGCATTGTATAAATTAATTGAGGAATATTAGAGTGTGCCGGTACACCGTGTGGCATACTTACTCGGGTATACTGTACACGGGTAAGGGATGTCACTGTTTTGACATCCATCTGCCAAATCTCATAATCATAGTATGCAGCTATTGCTAATAAAATCCTAATTGATTTAAGCATGGCAACAGGCGAGAAAGTTTCCTCATAGTCTATTCCTTGCCTTTGGCGAAACCCTTTCGCTACTAGCCTTGCCTTATAGGTCTCTACCTTTCCATCAGAACCAATTTTCTTCTTGGAAACCCATTTGTTCCCTATAGGTACAATACCTTCAGGTGGGTCAACAAGATCCCAAACTTGATTATTATACATGGAATCAATCTCGGATTTCATAGCATCAATCCATTTTGAAGAGTCTATATCTGACATAGCTTCTTCATAGGTAAGTGGATCATCTCCATGATCTACTTCTTCATGAGTAGACAACTCTTGTTCTTCTTCATGAAGAAAACCATATCTCACTGGTGGGTGAGATACCCTAGTTGTTCTACGAGGACAAGCTGTAGATGTATCATCAAAGGGTATTGGTTGACTAGATGGATCTATATCCATCGATGCATTGGTTGGTCAGAATTCTCCAATTCTAACTCTATTTGCCTTCCTTTGCCTCCTTCTTGAACAAACTGTTGTTCAAGAAATGTGGCATCTCTACTTATCACAACCTTTTGTGAAGTAGGCAAATAAAATAATATCCAAAACTATCTTTTGGATATCCAACAAATCGACCTTTTTCTGATCTGGTCTCCAATTTATCAGTGTTCAGCTTTTTGATATAAGCTGGACAACCCCAAATCTTAACATGCTTTAGACTTGGTTTTCTTCCATGCCATATCTCATAAGGTGTGGAAGAAACTGATTTTGATGGAATCCTATTCAGAATATACAAAGCTGATTCTAATGCAAATCCCCAAAAGAAGATTGGCATATCAGTATAGCTCATCATACTACGTACCATATCCAATAGGGTACGATTTCTCCTTCGGATACACCATTCGGTTGTGGTGTTCTGGAGGAGTCGGTGAGAAACAATGCCATGCTCTCTCAAGTATTCATCAAATTCAGTACTCAAATATTCACCTCCACGATCTGATCGAAGAGCTTTAATACTCTTTCCTGTTTGATTTTCTACTTCAGATTTAAATTCCTTAAACTTTTCGAAGGATTCATGTTTGTATTTCATCAAATACAAATACCCAAACCTTGATTTATCATCAGTAAAGGTAATAAAATAATGAAAGCCCCTTCTAGCCATTTCTTTAAATGGAGCACATACATCACTATGTATTAGTTCCAAAATATTTTCAGCTCTTAGCCCTTGTCCAACAAAGGGTGATCTAGTCATTTTGCCTTGAAGGTAAGACTCACAAGTTGGAGTAGGCTCAGAGCCCAATGAGGATAGAATCCCCATTTTCTCCAATTTTGCAATCCTATCTTCTGCAACATGACATAACCTTAAGTGCCAAATATATTTTGAACTTGAGTTGGTTTTCACCATGGCATTGTATTCTTTTAGATTGCTATACTCTGGCCAGTGGAAACACTTTCTTACTGGCAATGGAAACACTTTCCTATTGGCAATGGAAACACTTTCCTTTGCCTTCATCAGCTTTAGTCTTCCTTTTCTGTTTAGCTATTTTCTTAGAAGGACCAGGAATCTGAGGTTTCTTTTTCTTATTGCCCTTCTTCTTGTTGGACTTTCCAGCAGAAGAAGATGCAACCAAAGCTACCTCTTTTCCTTTATTGCCTAGCATATTCTTTTGTGCAATAACCAGCATGTTGAGTAAACCAGCTAAGGTGCATTCCTGTTTAGTCATATGGAAATTTGTCACAAAATTCCCAAAAGACTCAGGAAGGGACTGAAGGATCAAATCTGTTTGTACTTGGAAATCCATATTGAAGTCAAGATGTTCCAACTGCTCAATCAGCCGAATCATCTTGTGGACATGATCCCCAACATTCTGTCCCTCAGACATCCTCATACGGAATAGCTGTGTAGATATCTCATACCTAGCATTCCTGTTGTGCTCACCATACAACTTTTGTAGGTGAAGGAGGATCTCACTCGCACTCTGCATGTTCTCATGTTGCTTCTGTAACTCATTACTCATGGAAGCAAGCATGTAACACTTAGCTCTCATATCATGCTCCTTCCACTTGTCCAAAGTTTCATGTTCCTCTTGTGTGGCCTCTGGAGGTAAGGGGCCAGGAACATTTGAATCTAGAACATATCCTATATGTTCAAGGTTCAGGACAAGTTTCAAATTTCTTAGCCAATCAGACAGATTAGGTCCTGTCAACCTATTGTGATCAAGTATGCTTGCAAGGATATTGGATGGTGGTGGTTGTTTTGTGCTCATTTTTATCAGAAAATTAACTGCAGAAAATAACCAGATTAATTAGTAAATGTATCATGTAATTAACCAAAATGATTATGGTCTTTTATTCAAATTGGTCCTCCCACTAACTTAGCGAATCCTACACTTCCAAAGTAGAAAACGGAAATCCTAGTTGGATGGATTTCTAGTGGGTGATTGAATTCTTATAATTCTATTGATCATCCTCAGGTACATCCATTATTGGAATTACAATAAACTATAAGTGAGCAACTCTTTGCCCATCACATCTCATGTGAGGTTCAATCCTTTACCTAGCCCCTAATGCTCAAAATCTCAGGTACATCCATTATTGACTTATCTTGCATTAGTTAAGTTGATCCCATTGAGTCAGTAATTATGCAAATAATTTTAATGTCCTCAGGTACATCCAATACTGGCCACCAAACCATTTACATATTTACAACATCTCATGCTTAACAATTATTCTTAAGAAAATCTCTTAAATTAATTGCATCTCATACAACTATTTAAAATTTCTTAAAATAATTGCCCCAATGGAGGGCTTATGTTATAATTACTTTAATTATAGCATTTCCAACTTAATTATTTGTTTGGAAGATTTTATAGCCATCCTTATTACTATTAAGGTCTCACTTTGCACATTATCCATTTAGCATGCATATATCATATAATTGCATACATTCCCATACATCTCATACATTCATGGATAAGCAGTAAATATGGTATGATCATGGACTTTCTAAGGGATTCAATTCTGAGCCACCAAGAATTGAATCAGGGCATTCCTAGGTGCATTTCATTCATTCATTTTACAAGAGTTGCTGAAGGAGTACATAATCAACACTTGATCTTGAATTCCTCCCACTGGTCCCACCAATGCTCTTGACCTCCTTGAACTTCTTGCAATCCAATATTACATAGTAATCCTTGGCATACCAAGGCGAATTTACAAGAATTTAAATAAATGAAATTACAACCCAAAAATTATTACAAACTTAATAATACATGCCCAAAATAAATTAAAATAAATTAATTAATTTACAATCCCAAAGAAACATAAAAGAAATAAATCCAATCACATTGGTCTTTTATAGTCCATGATCATCCATCATGCATATCACTATTTAACAATTAAATAAAACATACATACTTAAATTAAATTGAATATCTCATATTCAACTTAAAAATCCAGATTTGAATATGATTCAAATAAATTTAAAAATTCAGATTTGAATCACATTCAAACAACTTCAAAAATTTAGATTTGAATCACATTCAAACATTTTTTAAAAAATCAGATTTGAATCACATTCAAACATTTTTAAAAAAAAAATTAGATATGAATTTTATTCAATCAATTTTAAAAAATCAGATTTAAATATGATTCAAACAACTTTAAAAATTCAGATTTGAATCACATTCAAACAACTTTTAAAATTCAGATTTGAATCACATTCAAACAATTTTTAAAATTCTGATTTGAATCATAATTTAATTGTGTGATAAAAACTACTAATTAAACACTTTAATTAGTCAAAGAATAGGCCTTAGATCATACAACAATTGCAGAATTAAAAGCCAAACCTTAAACCACCCATGGAACCAATGTTGCCGCCACCAATGGTGGCTTCACCATGTGTGCTGCCACACCTCTTGATCCAACCAGCAATGAATCAATCATCTCATGATCAAATCACACAATTAAATTATTTAATCAACAATCTAAATGGCAAATATAGTGGCTCTGATACCAATTGAAGGAACGGAAGCATGAAAAACACAAGTTTATACCATTGAATTAAAAAAATTTTCACCAAGGGTCACATGCATCATGCAAGATTTATTTTTATCTATTTGATTTCAATGATAAACAACATATTAAAACTCTTTTAATATGTTTTTGGATCTGTATTTGCCATTTAAGATTTTAAAATTAATCAGATTAATTTTAGAACCCTAGATTAAATCAAGAACGATTACACTAACCTCTTGATGCACTGCAGCGTGTCTGCGCCTTTGAGATTCGTCTTCAGGACACCAAATGTTGTCCCTCTAGCTTGTCCACACCAAGAACACCTATGGCAGCCCTTGAACAGCCTCTAAAGCTTTTTCTATTAATTAGAAATTCAAGTTCTGCCTTTTAAGAGATTAGAGATGTAAACAAGACACTAGAAACAATTTCTAATGTTCTTAATTCAAGAGATTGATGGCTAATCTCTTTGAATTGATGACAGATGAAGAGAAATAGCTGGAGAGGCTCAAAGTGGCGTGACAAATGAGAGGAGAGGCTACTGGTCATTTCTTCTTTTCATAACCACACTTAAATAGCTAGGTTAACACATTAAACCCTAGCCACATGTCACATTTTGATTAGCTCTAGGTTTAAGTGACCCAATCACATTGTGCCAAGTGTCAAACCTATATTTAATCTTCATTTTAATCATCTTACATGATTAAAAAAACATTTGGCAAGCTTATGTGTAATCCCATGTGTCACCATCTCATGGTGCCACGTGTCACACTGTGAAATGACCAAAATGCCCCTGTGTCTTAATTTTGAGTTCTTAACCCAAAATAATTATTTTCTTCTTCTAATTAATTTATATCAAATATAAATTAATTAATTAATCTCTATTAATTAATTTCTCATCAATTAAATTCATATTTAAACACTTTAAATATAAATTTAATTTATACTACACATCCAATAATCTAGATTTGGTTTCAAGTCATGCTAGGGACTTTGCAATTTAATTGCAAACCAAACCTATTTAATTAATCAATTAAACTCTTTAATTAATTAATTAAATCATATTTAAATAGGTGATAACTTGTGTATGTGTGTGACTTACTAGGCTCATCACTAATTGGCAATGAGACATGATATCAACTCTTAATATCATCAGAACTCTTTCTTACCATAAAAGATTTCTCTAAATCATTTTATGAACCTCATAGACCATGGTTAACACCTAGCATAGCATGCCATGGCCACCCAATTAGTAATAAGATTTACCTTAAATGAACCTATAATCATATGTTACCATGCACTAGAATCTCTCTGTTACAAAATCCCAACTCAAGCTGGAGTCATGATTTATGTCAAACTCCATTTGCTATGAATATTATGTTCTCTTTTAATTCCAGTTCTTGATTAAAAAGATTTTCTCATCAGAAACTCTTTTCTGAATAAATCTATCTGTCCTGGCCAGGAACTTGAAACATCAAGAACAATTAAACGAACATAGGATTTTATCTCTATTTACTTAGAGGAACAGATTCCATCTTGATCAACACCTACCTCCATATATAACTAGCAGGAGCCAACACATGCCCATATACCCATACATAGTACAAGTATGAAAGCAGTATCAAACTCAAACTACATATATACAAGATAACTGTGCTATCTCAGGTCTAAAGATTATATGCACTGATATGATTTATGACAAAACATTGACAAGAGTAAACTCCATGTGCTTGTCATAAGTGTCACTGGTTCGGCCTACTTATCATTTATAAGTGCCTATCATGTTTGTTATATGGCATGAGACTCACCATTCCATCTTATTTATATCTCATATAAATAACTTGGGAACAAACATGAATACAATCTTTCTGGATAAGTCATGTCCTTATTATGAAGTATCCTCGATTGTGAACCTATTTATGATACTTTGTACTAGAAATATTGTCACTCATATTCTTAACAACTTAAGAATAATATTTTTAACAAAATATCAATGGACCTTTTCTATTACACATAAATATATTATGTAAATGGAAAAGTGGAAATGCCTTTTATTAATAAAATTATGTACAAGATACATACTAAATGATATGCTATAGGGCATCCTACTAACAGTTCATGTACCATTATACCCAAGACATTCCTCCTTTACTCATAAAGAAAACTAATGTTCCATTCATATTTTCATATGATTCATTTATTCATTACAATATTTATATGAATTCATAACTCATACAAGGTGTTATTATCTTATTTGTAATGGAAACATAAGTCCTAATGTAAACCTCATCCCATTTATACTCAACAATCCATCTATGTTAATTTCATTTCATATTCAAGTGGTATCACTTATGTTTTATTAGACCTACTAGTAATGGGAATACAAATCTTAACTATATACTCACATAACTTAAATGTTCATTAAGTCATTTAGGTGAATTTCTATTTCTCTTCCAAGTAATCCATGAACATTTCATGGATTCCAAATTTCATACCTTAATTTCCTCTACTAATTTAATTCTTATACTTTGTGTCTTTGTATTACTATTCACATTACTATTCACTCAAATTGTTGAATTTTTTAATACATAATAAATTTATTAAACCTAAGTTCACCAAGATACTACATTTTTCATTCTAATGTTGTTGGAATTGGTTGCCAATGCCATTTCAAAGCTTAGTGTTGGTTACTTTACAATTTTCAAATTTCAAGCACTAAGTTTTCTGTTCCATTGGTCATTTGTATAGTAGGAATTTGACAAAACTGTCTTCATAAAAGTTGTTCCTTATTGTGTCTAGTTACCTCTGTTTTTGAATCATTTTACCATAACTGGCCGGATTAACTTGTACCCAGAATTTCTGGGCAATTTGGTTCTGCCAGATTTGGTGACCTAAGTTTGGTTGGCAATTTGACTAGGTTATGGTCAGAATTTGGATTTGTGTTCTTCATGAAAGTTGTAGGGCTATGTCTCAGCTTTATTCTAGTAAAAGTTCAGGTCAATTGAACCTTTATATACTGAGTTATGACTATTTGAACAAATACTGTTTATTTGGTCATTTTCCAGGGACAGCATGTTGATCACCCGGATTAGGGTAATTTTTAGGTCAACTTATTTGGTTTTCTAGGCAGAGTTTCTTCACCAAAGTTGTACCATTATGTGTCTAGTTTCATATCCAATTGGCCTTGTACCAATTGAATCTATACAACTCCAGTTATAGCTGCCCAAACATGCTGGACTCACATCCAGACCAGCAGTGCACACTGGACAGCATACATAACCTCAATTCCAAAGCCATAATTTACTTCATTTCCTCATCATACACAGCTAAATGGTCACTAATTGATCATTAGAACTTTTAGTCACCAACACATAAGCAAACCCTAGGTTTGCTCCAAACCCTAACTCCAAAATTCCAATTTATTCAAACACCATGCTATCAAATGTTCTAATCATCAATTTCATGTTCAATTGCATCAATTCACAACTATAATTCACTTGAATCATTGAAACTCTGAAGTACCCTAGGCTGCCAAAATTGATGGTTTTTCATACTTACATAATTTATTTTCTTTCTTCCAAAACTAACACTCAATTCATAATCTACACAAGGTAAACTCATGGATTTATGGAAGAAGTAGCACTAACGTTGACTTAGCCAATTCCCAAGGCTTGAAAACTCCAATTTTTCTCTTCCTCTTTGCTGTCCAAGTCTTGCTATAGGTGTGAGGAGAAGTTTTTGTGAAGGGAAGCTAGGGTTTTGAGGTGGTTTTTGGGGTAAAACACAAGCTTGAAGTGTGCTCCAGTGGAGGTTTCTCTCTTCTCTCTTTCTCCTTTTTCTTTGGTGAGGGACTAGGAAGAAGAAGGCTGCTGGAATTGTTTCATTTTTATCTCATTTTTATGTCATTTTTATCCCTTTTAATTTGCTTGTCAAATAGTGATTGGGTGGAGTTTTTTAAATGACATCATGTGATGTCAAAATTCTAATTTTCTTCATTTTTCTTTTCTTTTCTTTTCTACTCATTTTCAATTAAATTTTTAGCAATATTTATTCATATTTTATGTCATAATAATTATTCACTTAACTGGACAAGTTGGCCAAAAATTATCTCTGAAGATGAAATGACCAAAATGCCCTCCGTTTGGCTTGTTGAGCCAAAATCATCTGTACCGATCTAAAAATTTTTCTAAGCATTTTCTTGGCATTCTAATGCCATCAAAACCTCAATGACTCTTTTCTAGAGTCCCAAAAATTATTTCATGAATTTTCCCCTGGGTTTAGGGCTTCTAGCAGTGAGGACCGCAACTTTCCACTAGGTTACCCATTACCGGGACACCGGCCCATTTAACTTCGTTGTATTTTATTTTTATTATTATTTGAGTTATTTATGACTCCTCACTCTAGTCTAAATATTTTTCCAGACGTTCTAGCTGTCTGAACCGACACCGGTCACGGAAACAGTAGAATGTACAGAATTGTTACAGTGAGGGTGTTATAGAGGAAATGAGCACTTACTTAATTTGAAGCTTATTAAAAACTCATCGAAACCCTCACTTCTTGCTGCCAATCTCTTTACCAAGTTCTGTAAGCAAGCTTTAACGAAGAAGTTGAGGTGAAATGAGGGCTTGAAAGGAGGTGCATGGTGGTTATTCATGTTTTAGCCATGGAATTTCCATGGAGTTCCATTCGGCCATTGTTTTGAGAGGTTGAAGATGAATTCATCTTCAACCTCTCAAAACAATGGCATCTTCTGTCCCAAATGGCCTTTACATCTGTCCACTTAAAGGTTTATTTAATCCCATAGTGCTCCACTAATCATCCTAAGCATTATAATAATCAACTTTAGTTAATTTCAATTACACCCCTTAGATTTCCTTTATTTATTCTATGTATTTGACTTCTAATTTTTATGGGATTTTCGAAGTTTAATTTCATTTATTTTTAATGGACATTTAGGTCAAAAGGCAACTTGGGGTGTCAAATAACCAAAATGCCCTTCTTCAGGTTGCATTTTGAATTTTTCGGTAATACCGATTTTTGTCAGTTTCTCGATTTTTCATTTTTCTTTGTACTAATTAATTTTTTTTTTTGACATTTCCAATGTCATGTATACTTCAATAGATGTTTATTGAAGTCTTAAAAGTATTTCCCAGGGTTTCTTGCAGTCCAGGGCTAGTTAACGGTCCACGATGCAACTTTCTGGTGCAGTCACCCATCGCTACGGTTTTTGGCTCATTTAACTTGGTTACATTTCATTGCTCTTATTTTTCCTTTATTTTTCTTATATTTTCCTCTATTGTATTTCATTATTTCATGTCTCCTCACTAATATTTAAGTGTAGTTCCAGGTACTCTAGCTGTTAGGACAGATATTGATCACTAGAACAGTAGAACGCACTATCGAACATAGGGGTGTTATAGTACTTGAGAAGAACTAAGGATTTATTCTTGATATATGGAGGTGGAGACTTGCAATTGGATGGTTATACTAATTCTGATTTCCAATCAGATATTGATGATAGAAAGTCTATCATCGGGTATGTGTTCATTTGTAATGGAGGTGCAGTCAGTTGGAAGAGTTCCAAACAGAGTATGACAATAGATTCCACTACCGAGGCTGAGTGTATTGCTGCATCAGATGCTGCAAAAGAAGCTGTTTGGATAAAGAAGTTCGTGATAGAACTTGCAGTAGTTCCTTCCATTGATTTAATAGTTTTACTTCACTGTGACAACAATGGAGCAGTCATTCAGGCTAAGGAACCCCGGTCTCACTAGAAATCCAAACACATAGAAAGACGCAACCATATTATCAGAGAAATAGTTGGGCAAGGCAATGAAGCCATCCAGAAAATAGCATCAGCAGAAAATCCAGTTGATCCATTCATTAAGCCTATGTCACAAACTTAGCTAGACCGATATCTTGAGAAGATGGGTCTAAGATATTGCAATGAATGGCTCTAGTGCTAGTAGGAGATTATTAGTAGTATGCCCTATAGTATATCATTTAGTATGCATCTTATACATCTTTTATTAATAAAAGGCATTTTCACTTTTTCGTTTACATAATATATTTATGTGTAATAGAAAAGGTCCATTGATATTTTGTTAGAAATTCTATTCTTAAGTTGTTAAGAATATGAGTGATAGCATTTCTAGCACAAAGTATCATAAATTGGTTCACAATCGAGGATACTTCACAATAAGGACATGACTTATCCAGAAAGATTGTAATCATATTTGTTCCCAAGTTATTTATATGAGATGTAAATAAGATGGAATGGCAAGTCTCATGCCATATAACAAACAAGATAGGCACTTATATATGATAAGTAGGCCAAACCAGTGACATTTATGACAAGCACATAGAGTTTACTCTTATCAATGCATTGTCATAAATCACATCAGTGCATATAATCTGTCACGACCCAACATATGGGCCCATTTGGGCCCAATTTCAAGAAATCAACTGGATAGAGTCCGGCCATAAAATGGACCTTCCAACGGGGAGTTTTTGACTCACCCGACCTGTAAACACAATAAATAATCAATTGAGAACCTCACCTCACCCTCCACATACTCATATCAACATAAAAATAAATGGGAGCTCAGCTCCCTCATCCAGTCCATCAAACATGCATGTGATAAAAATTTTACAGGTCCAAAATAATAATTTATATTACAGGCCCAAATCAATTAAATATTTCTAACACATGCAGAAATTCTAGAAGTTTATAAAATTACACAAACATGAATAAATGACCTGCGAGGGAAAAAAGTAGGTTAACCTTAAAAATATCCTCCTGTGGCCTGGAAAAATATTGAACAGGAGTGAGTGTTCGACTCAGAGAGTAAAATATCAATTTTAACCATAATCTCTATAACTATCTAAGCTAATGCACCCTGTAGAGTGAAATGTAACATCAGCAATAATTTCACATCATAACAACAAAAATGTAATTTAGAGCACTCACACACCCAGTAATATCAATCATAATATATGGGAGCTGATCCCCTATACAGCTCTCTTAAATCCAACCTGTGCCAGTGAAGAACTCAAGCCGAACTTTCGCTTAATAAACCAAATCAGGGTCCCAACGAAGAACTCAAGCCGTGTCTACCCCGAAGGACCGGGTCCCAGCGAAGATCTCAAGCCGTGTCTACCGGTCCTATCCATAGTCAACACCACATCACACGCACGCCAACACACGAACACTGCTACAAATTACCACAACAACATCCATGGCACTTTAACAGTTATGAATGCAACATAAAACGTGCCTAGAGTTTAACTACATAGATACATACATATAAGTGATGCATGGGCATGCTTGAACATATAATAATAGTGAAATTATAATTAAAATTAATATTTTACTCACAGACTTGATGGCAATCACTATGGCTGCTGGGCGGAGGAAGAAGGCTGTCCCGGCTCACCTGACAATTTTATTACAATCATTTAATAAATTTGACTCAATACAAACTAAGAAAAGACCAAATACGTCCTAAGTCGTGCCAAAAATCCGACAGAGTCTCCCCTATACCTAGGACCTACTCGACCTGCAAAAGGGCTCAAAATACACTTCTATATTCACAATCCATATATCCACAACTCAATCACATCACACAGCCCCTCCTGGGCCCATCCAAACAGTCATCCATCACAATATGTAAAATTTCAATTTAGTCCTTATAATTGACTCTTTTTGCAAAAACTATCCAAATGAACTCTAAAAATTCTAAAACTTTGCCCCGCGGTCCTTAGCAATATTACTAGGCTATTACAAAAAGAATCATAATTTTCTGAGCTACCACGAATATTTTATAGATTTTTAATCTTATTTAAGCACTAGAAAATTACGAAAAAGTAAGGTTTGGGTTTACCTATGCCGATTCCGACTTTAGGGACGCGCTCGGGACGTTTGACAATGGTGGGTTACCCAAAACCTCGATCCAATTTGGAGACTTTTCCGGTAGTCGGTCTATCTGCCCGAAAATTCACAGACCCAGACAACTGTCAAATTTTCGCAAATTGAAGATACCTACACGAAGCCCACAACATGGTGGTTAGTACATAAATTTTACAGAATCTTCTAAGCTCAATTAATGCTCGAAAAACACTATGAAATTTCGTGGGACTCACCAAAAAATGGTGTTGAAAAAATTTGAAATTTATATCGTTGCGAAGCTCTCGACGAGTGGAGCGCTCTGGTACTCTCGGTTTTCTCGTGGGGTTGACGGTTTGCGAGAAGTCTAGCCCAAAAGTTAAAATGGGCTAAAACTTCCCGGGCAAAAATTGGACAAACCGCTCGATGGATTTCGGTGTTCTTGGTGTCTATGGAAAGCTCTCGACGAGTAGATGGATTTAGACATAAGACCTAGTCAGATTGGTGGCCGGATCGGCCGGGAAGATGAAGAGTCGCACGCGCGCATCGCGTCTCTTCGTGCAACGTTTACCGGCGCTACAAGCGGCGGCCGTCGAGCTAGGGCGGTTGCGGGGTTGTGCCGACGGGCTGGGTTGGCGGGGGAAGTGGCTGGCCGGCGGGCTGGGGTGGGAGGAGAGAGAAAACGGGAGAGAGAGAGAGAGGAAGGAGGAAACGCGAGCGGGAGAAGAAGTGAAAAAGAAGAAGGAGTCAGTCCGATTCGACCGGTCCGATCCGGTCCAGCCGGTTCGATTCGGAATACAAAATTTTAAATTTTTACTCTGCCTTGGGACCGAAAACGAGGCTCAAAAATTTCGAAAAAAATCTAGAAAACTCAAAAAAATGCGTAGATTATAAATATATTTTTAGTTTTGCCACGCGGTCTTCAAATTAATTTTTAAAAAATCATCAAAGTTTATATTTTCGGAAAATCGAACCCGATTTCTAAAATCCAAAAAATTTCAAATAATTTCCTAAAATTCAAATAAAATAAAATATCAATATTTACCCGAAAATAATAAATTTAAAAATTAGGGGTGTTACATTCTTCCCCCCTTATAAAAAATTCGTCCTCGAATTTTACACAAGGCAGAATAAAGTACAAGATTACACATTGAACAGATAAGGGTACTTGCTACGCATGTCCCGTTCTGACTCTCAAGTGCACTCCTCCACTGACTGGCTCCTCCATAAAACCTTAACCATAGGGATCTGTTTTGATCTTAGCTGTCTCACTTAGTAGTCCACTATGGCTATACGTTGCTCCTCAAATGTCAAGTTTTCTTTTAGCTCTATTACAACCGGCTGTAGTACATGAGAAGGATCAAGAATGTATTTCCTGAGTATGGAGATGTGAAGCACAGGGTGAACATGAGAAAGGTTGGGTGGTAGCTCCAACCGGTAGGCAACTACTCCAACTCTATCAGTAACCTCAAAAGGTCCAATATACCGAGGTGCCAACTTGCCCTTCTTTCCAAATCTCATGACTCCCTTCATCGGAGAAACCTTCAGGAATACGTAGTCGCCTATTGCAAACTCCACATCCCTCTGTCTGGCGTCTGCATAACTCTTCTGCCTACTGAAAGCTATTTTCAATCGTTTCCTGATTAAAGGAACTATCTCTGAAGTGTATTGCACTAGGTCTACATCATGCACCTTCGCTTCTCCCATTTCCGTCCAACACAGAGGAGACCTACACTTTCTTCCATATAGTGCCTCATAGGGTGCCATCCCTATACTGGAATGGTAACTGTTGTTGTAGGCAAACTCCACTAAAGCTAGCTGATCATCCCATTAACCTCCAAAATCCAAAACACTCATGCGAAGCATGTCTGTGACACCCCTTACCCGACTACAGTGTAGCCGAGCAAGTTATGCCACTCAGTGTGCCGGAGCACTCTATTTTATCTTAATTTATTTTTATTCTTCCTTTTGAATATAACTTGTGAAATATAATTCATTTTAAGCCATTTATCGAAATTACTATTTATTTGAGGTTCCGAAAATTTTAAAGAAAATCCGGCAAAGTACCGGCTAAAAATAGAGAAAACAGTTCTTCGGAACCTGTGAAAAACACTTCTAATAATCATATTCATTCATTCTCAAACACCAATATCAAAATCTCAACATTTTCAATTCCATTTCTCAATTTTCATCTCACATGATATCATGCATCAATCACAGATAAACATTCACTTTTTCATTGACAACCACAATTTTCATAATTTACATGAATATCAATTTACATTTCATAAGTTCATTTACACATGAGAAAATAAAATCAATTACAAAATACCAAAATGACACCTAGCGTCCTACCAATGCACTGCTGACAGTGAGGTGACACAGACACTATGCAGAACTATGAACTGCCTTACCGAATCTGTGGTCTACTGGCGCTCTGTCCAATCTTCAGTACCTACGCGTTGCAAAAGCGACGCGCTAAGCATAAAGCTTAGTGGTGCAAATAATAAAATAGAAAGAAATAATATGCAATATAAAAATCATAATTTCTTAGCCATTGTGTTCATAAGAACTGAATAATTACCAACTTAATGTTTAGTCGAGGGCTAATTACGTTTTATGATATTAACTTCTTCATTCATTTTGTTAATTATTTTCTTCATGATCTTGAATTTCTTTGTATTCTATCATAATCATTCCTGATATTTAATTTTCGTATTTTCTTTAACAATTAGTTCAATTACAGTTATACTTTTCCATGCCCAAGTAACCTATACTGAACGACTGGACTGGATAACGGGTTGTTGGCACTGGACACCGCGGTGCCTCGGGCCGTCATACCATGGGACGCAGAACGTCAACCATGTATGCAGTCAGTATGGCTAAAAAGCCATGATATCACATAATCGGCATAAAAGCCATGAATACGGGCATAAAAGCCATGGATACGGGCATAAAGCTATGAATACAGGCATAAAGCCTTTCCTTTCGCAGTACTGCTAAAACAATACCCTATTGGCATGCCAATCTATCCAAACCAATCACATTAGGCCTACTAGGGCATTTTGCACTTTTAAGTTTCACAATTTTTGAATTTCAAGTTTTCATGTCACTATTCATTTCATTAGTCAAATAAAATGTTGACTTTTGCATAAACAATAGGTACATTGGTTTTAGTACTCCCAACATACCACATTTTGTATTCAAAACTTGTTGGTTTTGGTCACTTTCTCATAGCTTAGGTTATTTTGGCAAAATTGCCAATTTTTGGTTTTAGTGTCACTATTCACCTCATTGGTCAACAAAAATGTTGACTTTTGGATAGAAAATAGGTGTATTGGTCTTAACACCTCAAACATACCACATTTTGTGTTTAAAACTTGTTGGCATTAAGTGTTAATACCATTCCAAAGTGTAACTCAACACAAGCAGAATTTTCAGTTTTGGTGAGTCAACTTCACTGTTCCATTGGACACTGTTACTGTGGGAATTTGAAGAAATGTAAAACATGAAAGTTGTTCCTTATTTTGTCTAGTTAAATTTCCTTTTTTGAATCACTCCATTTGGAGTTTTGTAGCTCCAGATATGGTCCAAAAACCACAGCTGGCCGGATTTGCATTCTGCAGAAAATACCATATCTACAGTAGCATGAATAGTGACTGCCATAGCCATTTGGGTTAGGTTCTGGCCATAATTTGGGGTAGGTTCCTTCATGAAAGTTGTTTGTCTATGTCTTAACTTGTTGCTGTAAAAATTTCAGGTCAATTGACCAAATATACAGTGAGTTATGACCAAATGAACAGTTACTGTTCATTTGGTCATTCTGCAGGGGCTGTTTGCAGGGTATCCGGATTGGGGCCAACTTTTGGTCCACTTGCTTTCGTCTTTTGGGCATGGTTTCTTCAGCAAAAATGTGCCATTATAAGCCTAGTTTCATGTCCAATTGGCCAAACACCAATTGAACCTACACAGCCAAAGTTATGGCTGTGCAAATGGACTGAATTTTCAGTCACCATTCTGCACCCTCTAGGCAGTACACACCTTCCCTTTGCCATGCTTTATTCCAGTCCCAATTAAGGTCAAATTCCTTCAAATGGTCACTAATTGACCATTAGGATGTACTTTAACAATTTCATAAGCCAAGCTAATTTTTACTCCCCAAAACCCTAGTTTTCATATTCATTTCATGCAACCTATACTTTATCAACCCATCCATCACATATATACATATCTCATACCATCTCTAGGCAAGTTTAATATCAATTAAACTCATCATACCCTTATACATCAAAGCTGCCGAAATTCATGCACACTCCCACAGATATGTTTTGTTCAATTTTTTCATCAATTTCTCATTCAATTTAACTTCCTAACAAAATTTAAGAAAGGAAGATAAGTATATGCACTAACCTTTTTGAAACCAACCTTGAGCTTGTTATTCTTCAAGATTTCTCCTAGAACCATAATAATCATAATCAATTATAACTTCACTTTCCTAAATTAAATATCCAATAAAAATTCAATAGCATTTCCCTTAAATTGGACTAAACTCCCATCATAAATCTTAAATCCACAACCCATTAATACCCAATCTGGCAGCTTGTGCATTCAAATTTATATATAATGATCTAACCGTTAGATAAATCCCAAATTTATACCATATATTTAAGACATCCCTATACAATATCAGTAAAAATTTCAGCATCAAATCATCTCTATATCATGAGATATCAAAACATTCATTCAACCCTTCACAATCTGAATTTTTGCAGAAATCAGTCTTACTCAGACAGCTCATGCAAAACAATTTATATCTCATAAACCACAAGTCTAAAATTCACCAAATTTTAACACAGCAGCCTCAACATCCCAAATATCATTTGTACCAAATTTCATAATTTTATAAGCATCCTAACTATTTATTTTTCTCAAATTTCAGTAGCCAAAATTCAGAATTCAACCTACAGACAGCCTGTGTTCAACAATATGTTTCTCCAAATCCAACTGTTGAACAATCACCAAATTTTTACCATAACTTCCACACATACATAGCTTAAACATATCCAAAAATCAGCCTTAGATGTTGAGCCAAACTCACCTGGACAGAAAAGAAATATGCTGCCCTGCTGAACCCCTATTTCTGCTACTTCTCCTTCTCCTTCTTCCTTTCTTTCTTTCTTTCTTTTCCTTTTCTCTCTCTTTCTCTCTTATTCCAGCCCGTATGAAGAAGGAAACTGCTGGTTCTTTTGTTTTTTTATCTCATTTTAAGTTCATTTTATCTCTTTTTATTAGTTTTGTCAAGTGGTGATTGGGTGGGAGTAAGTGAGTGACATCATGTGATGTCATTATTTGCTTAATTTTTTATTTTTCTTTTCTTTTCTTTTCTACCACATTTCAATTTAATTTTTAGCAATATTTATTCATATTTAAGATCATAATAATTATTTAATTAACTGGACAAGTCGGCCAAAAATCACCTCTGAAGGCGAAATGACCAAAATGCCCTCCGTTTGGCTTAACGGGTCAAAATTGTCTGTACCGATTGAAAAATTTTCCCAAATATTTTCTTGGCATTCTAATGCCATAGGAACCTCAATGACCCTTCTCTGAAGTCCCAAAAATTATTTTATGAATTTTTCCCCGGGTCTAGGGCTCCTCGTTGCGAGAACCGCAACTTCCCTCCGGTTACCCATCGCTTGGGCACCGGCTCGTTTTACTTGGCTGTATTTTATTTCTAAAATTTTTACTAAATTTTTCTTATTAATATTTGAGTTAATTATGGTTCCTGACTTTAGTTTAAATATTTTTCCGGACGTTCTAGCTGTCCGGACTAACACCGGTCACCGGAACAGTAGAATGTACGGAGTTGCTACCGGGAGGATGTTACAATGTCTTCCAGTGTTTGGATTGTCCTTTCAGACTGTCCGTCTGTCTGAGGGTGGAAAGCAGTACTAAAGTTCAACTGTGTGCCAAGTGCCTCCTGCAACTTCCTCTAAAATTGAGAAGTGAATTGGGGCCCTTTGTCAGATATTATAGAAGCAGGAACTCCATGCAATCTGACTATTTCTCGAATGTAGAGCCGAGCGTACTGTGCAACAGAATATGTAGTCTTTATAGGCAAGAAGTGAGCTGATTTAGTTAGGCGGTCTACAATTACCCATATCGAATCGTATCCTTACGTGGTATAAGCAACCCAGTCACAAAATCCATAGTAATCATTTCCCACTTCCATTCCAGGATAGGGAGCTCTTGCAGCTTCCCTGACAGCCTCTGGTGTTCAAATTTCACCTTCTGACAAGTCAAGCACTTGGACTCAAAGTCTGCTATGTATCTTTTCATGCCATTCCACCAATAGCTATCTTTCACATCATGGTACATCTTGGTGGAGCCTGGGTGGACATTGTACAGTGTATAGTGTGCCTCTCGCATGATTTCATTCCTGAGATTGTCCACATCAGGCACACATATCCTAGAACCTTGCACTAAGGCGCCGTCATTGGCAAATCCAAACTCACCACCTTCACCTTGCTGTACTCTTTCTATGATCTTCATCAATTGTTTGTCTCTGTGTTGGGAAACTCTGACCCTATCTCGCAAGTCTGGCCTCACGGAAAAATGAGCCAATAATACCCCCTTATTTGAAAGATCTAGGATTAAACCTTGATCCATCAACTCATGTACTACCTGAATCAACGGTCTTTTCTCTGCTGAAATGCGCGCCAAACTGCCAGAAGATTTTCTGCTCAAAGCATCTGCTACTACATTGGCCTTCCTAGGGTGGTACTGGATAGTGCAATCATAGTCTTTCAGAAGCTCCATCCATCTCCTCTGTCTCAAGTTTAAATCCCTCTGTTGGAAGATGTACTTCAAACTCTTGTGGTCGGTGTATATCTGGCACACTTCACCATACAGTTAGTGTCTCCAGATTTTTAGTGCAAAGATTACAGCCGCCATTTCCAAATCATGAGTGGGGTAGTTATGCTCATGCCTCTTCAGTTGCCTTGAAGCATAAGCCACTACTTTTCCATTCTGCATCAAAACACACCCTAAGCCAACTCTGGAGGCGTCACAATACACGGTATATCCTTCACCACTTATAGGTAGTGCCAACATAGGGGCGGTGGTTAGTCACTCCTTAAGCTTCTGGAAACTCTTCTCACAGTCATCTGTCTAAATGAGTGGAACATTTTTCCGAGTCAACTTAGTTAGGGGTGCTGCTATCCTGGAAAAGTCCTGCACAAAATGCCTATAGTAGCCAACTAGGCCCAGAAAACTTCACACCTCAGTGACTGTTGTAGGCCTAAGCCAATCAGTTACAGCTTCAATTTTCTTAGGATCCACTTGAATGCCTTCACTAGAAGCCACGTGTCCCAAGAATGAGATGCTTTCTAGCCATAATTCACATTTTGAAAATTTCGCACACAGCTGGTGCTCCCTCAAAGTCTGCAACACCATTCTCAAGTGCCACAAGTGTTCCTCCTCAGTCCGAGAGTATACCAAAATGTCATCTATGAATACGATGACAAAACGGTTCAAAAATGGCTTGAACACCCGGTTCATCAAGTCCATGAAGGCTGTTAGAGCATTAGTGAGTCCAAAGGACATCACTAAGAACTCATAATGACAATATCTTGTCCTGAATGCTATTTTGGACAAGTCTTCATTCCTGATTCTCAACTGATGGTAGCCTGATCACAGGTCTATCTTGGAAAAGAATCTAGCCCCTTGGAGCTGATCAAACAGATCATCGATCTGAGGAAGTCGATACTTGTTCTTCACAGTTAATACACAACCTCAATGACCCATCCTTCTTTCTCACAAATAGAACAGGAGCACCCCAGGGTGAAGTGCTCGGACGTATGAAACCCTTGTCCAAAAGCTCCTGTAGTTGCTCCTTTAACTCTTTCAATTCTGCTGGTGCCATCCTGTAAGGCAGCATTGATATGGGGTTCGTATCTGGCACAACATCAATGCAAAACTCTATTTCCCTTCCTAGTGGCTGTTAGTAGTATGCCCTAGAGCATATCATTTAGTATGTATCTTGTACATCTTTTATTAATAAAAGGCATTTCCACTTTTCCATTTACATAATATATTTATGTGTAATAGAAAAGGTCCATTGATATTTTGTTAGAAATATTATTCTTAAGTTGTTAAGAATATGAGTGATAGTATTTCTAGTACAAAGTATCATAAATAGGTTCACAATCGAGGATACTTCATAATAAGTACATGACTTATCCAGAAAGATTGTATTCATGTTTGTTACCAAGTTATTTATATGAGATATAAAAAAGATGGAATGGTGAGTCTCATGCCATATAACAAACATGATAGGCACTTATAAATGATAAGTAGGCTTAACCAGTGACACTTATGACAAGCACATGGAGTTTACTCTTGTCAATATTTTGTCATAAATCATATCAGTGCATATAATCTTTAGACTTGAGATAGCACAGTTATCTTGTATATAGGTAGTTTGAGTTTAATACTGCTTTCATAATTGTACTATGTATGGGTATATGGGCATCCGTTGGCTTCTACTAGTTATATATGGAGGTAGGTGTTGATCAAGATGGAATCTGTTCCTCTAAGTAAATAAAGATAAAATCCTATGTTCATTTAATTATTCTTGATGTTTCAAGTTCCTGGCCAGGACAGATAGATTTATTCAGAAAGAGTTTCTGAAGAGAAAATATTTTTAATCAAGAACTGGAGTTAAAAGAGAACATAATATTCATAGCAAATAGAGTTTGACATAAACCATGACTCCAGCTTGAGTTGGGATTTTGTAACAGAGAGATTCTAGTGCATGGTAACATATGATTATAGGTTCATTTAAGGTAAACCTTATTACTAATTGGGTGGCCATGGCATGCTATGCTAGGTGTTAACCATGGTCTATGAGGTTCATAAAATGATTTAGAAAAATCATTTATGGTAAGAAAGAGTTCTGATGATATTAAGAGTTGATATCATGTCTCATTGCCAATAGGTGATGAGCCTAGTAAGTCACACACATACACAAGTTATCACCTATTTAAATATGATTTAATTAATTAATTAAAGAGTTTAATTGATTAATTAAATAGGTTTGGTTTGCAATTAAATTGTAAAGTCCCTAGTATGACTTGAAACCAAATCTAGATTATCGGATGTATAGTATAAGTTAAATTTATATTTAAAGTGTTTAAATATGAATTTAATTAATGAGAAATTAATTAATAGAGATTAATTAATTAATTTATATTTGATATAAATTAGAAGAAGAAAAATAATTATTTTGGGTTAAGAACTCAAAATTAAGACACAGGGGCATTTTGGTCATTTCACAGTGTGACACGTGGCACCATGAGATGGTGACACATGGGATTACACATAAGCTTGCCAAATGTTTTTTAATCATGTAAGATGATTAAAATCAAGATTAAATATAGGTTTAACACTTGGCACAATGTGATTGGGTCATTTAAACCTAGAGCTAATCAAAGGGTGACATGTGGCAAGGGTTTAATGTGTTAACCTAGCTATATATGTGTTGTTATGAAAAAGAAAAACAACCAGCAGCCACTCCTCTCCTTTGTCATGCCATTTTGAGGCTCTCCACCTATTTTTCTTCATCTCTCATCAATTCAAAGAGATTAGCCATCAATCTCTTGAATTAAGAACACTAGAAATTGTTTCTAGTGTCCTATTTACATCTTTAATCTCTTAAAAGGCAGAACTTGAATTCTATTTAATAGAAAAAGCTTTAGAAGCTGTTCAAGGGCTGCCATAGGTGTTCTTGGTGTGGACAAGCTAGAGGGATAACATCTGGTGTCCAGAAGATGAATCTTAAAGGCACAGACACGCTGCAGTGCATCAAGAGATTAGTGTAATCGTTCTTAATTTAATCTAGGGTTCTAAAATTAATCTGATTAATTTTAAAATATTGAATGGCAAATACAGATACAAAAACATATTAAAAGAGTTTTAATATGTTGTTTATCATTGAAATCAAATAGTTAAAAATAAATCTTGCATGATGCATGTGACCCTAGGTAAAAATTTTTGAATTCAATGGTATAAACTTGTGTTTCCACGCTTTCGTTCCTTCAATTTGTATCAGAGCCACTATATTTGCCATTTAGATTGATGTTTATATGATTTAATTGTGTGTTTGATCATGAGATCAAAAGTTCATTGCTGGTTGCAAAGCCAAGGTGGCGGCACAAATGATGAACACCATGGTGCGCATGGTTGATGCACCACAATGGTGTGCAAAGGTAAATGGATGGTGAATGTGCAATTGTTGTATGATCTAAGATTCATTTTATGTCTAATTAAATTGTTTAATTAGAATTTTTATTACACAATTAAATTATGATTCAAATCAGAATTTTAAAAATTGTTTGAATGTGATTCAAATCTGAATTTTAAAAGTTGTTTAAATGTGATTCAAATCTGAATTTTTAAAGTTGTTTGAATCATATTTAAATCTGATTTTTTAAAATTGATTGAATAAAATTGAGATCTGATTTTTTAAAAAATGTTTGAATGTGATTCAAATCTGATTTTTTTAAAAAATGTTTGAATGTGATTTAAATCAGAATTTTTAAAGTTATTTGAATGTGATTCAAATCTGAATTTTTAAATTTGTTTGAATGAGATTCAAATCTGAATTTTTAAATTTATTTGAATCATATTCAAATTTGGATTTTTAAGTTGAATATGAGATATTCAATTTAATTTAAGTATGTATGTTTTATTTAATTATTAAATAGTGATATGCATGATGGATGATCATGGACTATAAAAGACCAATGTGATTGGATTTATTTCTTTTATGTTTCTTTGGGATTGTAAATTAATTAATTTATTTTAATTTATTTTGGGCATGTATTATTAAGTTTGTAATAATTTTTGGGTTGTAATTTCATTTATTTAAGTTCTTGTAAATTCGCCTTGGTATGCCAAGGATTACTATGTAATATTGGATTGTAATAAGTTCAAGGAGGTCAAGAGCATTGGTGGGACCAGTGGGAGGAATTCAAGATCAAGTGTTGATTATGTACTCCTTCAGCAACTCTTGTAAAATGAATGAATGAAATGCACCTAGGAATGCCCAGATTCAATTCTTAGTGGCTCAGAATTGAATCCCTTAGAAAGTCCATGATCATACCATATTTACTGCTTATCCATGAACGCATGAGATGTATGGGAATGTATGCAATTATATGATATATGCATGCTAAATGGATAATGTGCAAAGCGAGACCTAAATAGTAATTATGATGACCATAAAATCTTCCTAACAAATGATTAAGTTGGAAATGCTATAATTAAAGTAATTATAACATAGGCCCTCCATTGGGGCAATTATTTTAAGAAATTTTAAATAGTTGCATAAGATGCAATTAATTTAAGAGATTTTCTTAAGAATAATTGTTAAGAATGAGATGTTGTAAATATGTAAATAGTTTGGTGGCCAATATTGGATGTACCTGAGGACATTAAAATTATTTGCATAATTACTGGCTCAATGGGATCAACTTAACTAATGCAAGATAAGTCAATAATGGATGTACCTGAGATTTCGAGCATTAGGGGTTGGGTAAAGGATTGAACCTCACATGAGATGTGATGGGCAAGGAGTTGCTCACTTATAGTTTATTGTAATTCCAATAATGGATGTACTTAAGGATGATCAATAGAATTATAAGAATTCAATCACCCACTAGAAATCCATCCAACTAGGATTTCCGTTTTCTACTTTGGAAGTGTAGGATTTGCTAAGTTAGTGGGAGGACCAATTTGATTAAAAGACCACAATCATTTTGGTTAATTACTTGATACATTTACTAATTAATCTGATTATTTTCTGTAGTTAATTTTCTGATAATAATGAGCACAGAACAACCACCACCATCCAATATCCTTGCAAGCATACTTAATCGCAATAGGTTGACTGGACCTAATCTCTCTGATTGGCTAAGAAATTTGAAACTTGTCCTGAACCTTAAACATATATGATATGTTCTAGATTCAAATGTTCTTGGTCCCTTACCTCTAGAGGCCACACAAGAGGAACATGAAACTTTGGATAAGTGGAAGGAGCATGATATGAGAGCTAAGTGTTACATGCTTGCTTCCATGAGTAATGAGTTACAAAAGCAGCATGAGAACATGTTGAGTGCGAGTGAGATTCTCCTTCACCTACAAGAGTTGTATGGTGAGCACAACAGGAATGCTAGATATGAGATATCTGGACAGATATTCCGTATGAGGATGTCTGAGGGACAGAATGTTGGGGATCATGCCCATAAGATGATTCGGCTGACTGAGCAGTTGGAACATCTTGACTTCAACATGGATTTCCAACTACAGATGGATTTGATCCTTCAGTCCCTTCCTGAGTATTTTGGGAATTTTGTGACAAATTTCCATATGACTAAACAGGAATGCACCTTAGCTGGTTTACTCAACATGCTGGTTATTGCCCAAAAGAATATGCCGGGCAATAAAGGAAAAGAGGTAGCTTTGATTGCATCTTCTTCTACTGGAAAGTCCAATAAGAAGAAGAGCAATAAGAAAAAGAAACCTCAGATTCCTGGTCTTTCCAAGAAAATAGCTAAACAGAAAAGGAAGACTAATGCTGATGGAGGCAAAGGAAAGTGTTTCCAGTGCCAAAAGGATGGGCACTAGAAAAGGAACTGCCTAGAGTATCTTACTTCTCTGAAGGACAAGAAGGATACACCTTCGGAAGGTATGTCCATATCTTGTTATTTAGATTCTCATGATACTCATAGTTCATCTACAGCTTGTGTTCTCAAGATATTAGAGTCTGGATTGGCAATGGCTCAACTGTTGAAGCTTTAGCCATAGGATCTAAATCTTTTTACATGTTTGGACATGTTTTGTGTTTGGATAATATTTTATATGTACCTGATACTTTTAAGAACATC
This sequence comes from Hevea brasiliensis, assembly GCF_030052815.1. NCBI lineage: Eukaryota > Viridiplantae > Streptophyta > Magnoliopsida > Malpighiales > Euphorbiaceae > Hevea > Hevea brasiliensis. The sequence goes on from NC_079493.1 coordinate 63,301,383, forward strand.
ATTTCTATATCTAGTTTGACTAGAAATGGCTATGAATTTCAGTTCACAGATGATGTTTGCAATATTTATTTTGGAAATAAATATGTTGGTTCGGGTTATATGAATGATGGTCTTTATTATTTGGATAATAATGACAAACACAAATTGAAAGCAAGTGATCTAAAAGAATGCAATGCCATGGTGAAAACCAAATCAAGCTCAAAATATATTTGGCACTTAAGGTTATGTCATGTTGCAGAAGATAGGGTTGCAAAACTGGAGAAAATGGGGATTCTATCCTCATTGGGCTCTGAGCCTACTCCAACTTGTGAATCTTGCCTTCAGGGCAAAATGACTAGATCACCCTTTGTTGGACAAGGGCTAAGAGCTAAAAATATTTTGGAGCTAATTGTGACACCCCTTACCCGTCTACAGTATATCCGAGTAAGATATGTCACACGGTGTACCGGAACACTCTACTTTATCTCAATCATTTTTATTCTTCCTTAATTTACTTTTATCATAGTTTTGAATATAATTTATGAAATATAATTCATTTAAGTCATTTATTGAAATTATAATTTATTTGAGGTTCCGAAAATTTTATAGAAAATCTGGCAGAGTACCGGCTAAAAATGGAGAAAATAGTTCTTCTGAACCTGTGAAAAACACTTCCAATAATCATATTCAACCATTCTCAAACTCCAATATCAAAATCTCAATATGTTTTTCAACAACATTTCCATTTCTCAATCATTCATCTCATGTAATAATCATGTAAAAGTCATAAACAAATATTCACTTTTCCGTTCACAAACACAATTTCCATTATTTACATGAACATCAAAATACATTACATAAGTTTCAATTACACAAAAGAAAATAAAAGTTAGTTACAAAATACTAAAATGGGACCTAGTGTCCTACCAATGCACTGAAGATGGTGAGGTGACACGGACACTATGCAGAACTGCAGGAGGTCTCACCCAGCCTGTGGTCTACTGGGCTCTAGGTCAGTATCTCCAGAACCTATGCGTGGCAAAAGCAACGCGCTAAACAATAATGCTTAGTGGTGCCAATAATAAAATAAAAAGAAATAACAGGAAGTAAATATGCAGTGAATGTATCGGTATCTTATTGCAAATAAATTTTCGATGAGTATTTGTAGTCTTACTTATTTTGTACTTGTTATATTCATTATTTCATTAAATTTATCCACTTTCATTTTTGGTTGCCCAAGTAACCTATCTTTGGATAGTAATTTGGATAAATGGGTAAACTGGCACTAGGTATCTAGTACCTCGGGCCGTCACACCATCGGTCACATATGCATCTGCCGGTGTGCAACAGAACAGCTAATAAGCTGTAATAACAATTGGCACAAGGCCAAATATCAACACAATGTCAGAATGGCTAAAAGCCATGAAATCACAGAATGGCATAATGCCATGTGCAGTACTGCTAACTGAACCCTATTGGCATGCCAAACTATCCAAACCAATCTTGTTAGGTATACTAGGGCATTTGATACTTTTGAATTTTACAATTTTTGAATTTCAAGTTTTGGTGTTACTATTCCCTTCATTAGTCAACAAAAATGTTGACTTTTACATAGAAAATAGGTACATTGGTTTAAACACTCTCAACATACCACATTTTGCATTCAAAATTTGTTGGTATTGGTTAACAATACCATTTCTAAGCTTAAAATTAATGGAGCAGAATTTTCACTTTTCATACCCAATTTTTACTGTTTCATTAGTTGCTGTTGCAAAGGGAATTTGGGAAAATGATAAACATGAAAGTTGTTCCTTATTTTGTCTAGTTGAATTTCTTTTTTTGAATCACTCCATTTGGAGTTTTGTAGCTCAAGTTATGGTCCAAAAACCACAACTGGTTGGATTGAAAAATTTCAGAACTGACCATATCTACAGTGCAATAAATAGTAATTTCCACTCTCTTTTTGAATAGGTTCTGGTCATAATTTGGGGTAGAATCCTTCATGAAAGTTTGTGGTCTATATCTCAGCTTGTTGCTGGTAAAATTTCAGATCAATTGGGCCATTCTACACTGAGTTATGGCCAAATGAACAATCACTATTTATTTAGTCATTATGCAGAAACTGGTTACAGGACACCCGGATTGAGGCAAGTTTTTGGTCCACTTGGTTTGGTCTTTTGGGCATGGTTTCTTCACCAAAGTTCTGCCATTGTGTGTCTAGTTTCATGCCCAATTGGCCAAATACCAATTGAACCTGCACAGCCCAAGTTGTGGCTGTCCAAATAGGCTGGACTTTCATCCAAACCTACTGCTCTCACTAGGCAGCATACCAAATCAGTTTTCTAATGCTATAATTCACTCCAAGTTATGGTCAATCTCCCTCAAATGGTCACTAATTGACCCTTAGAATTTTCATTCAACATTACATAAACAAAGTCCAAATTTCTCTTCAAAACCCTAATTCCCCATTCCAATTCACACAACATGCATTAGTTAAACACACTAATTCATTATCAATATGTATATACACTTCAAACACCATCTCTAATCCATTCTAAGCCCATCAAAACAATCAAATCCCCACTCCCAATAGGCTGCCAAAATTTACCTCTACCCTAGCATGCATAATTCCCTTCAAATCCCACAATTTCTTAGCCTAACTTAGTGCCTTAACATGATTATCCAAAGAAAAAAAAGAAAGATGGCACTAACCTCACTTGTGACCTAACTTGGACTTGCCCAACTTCAAAATTTCCTCAAATTTCTGCTGCCTTATGCTTCCTCAAGGTTTAGGGATAATTTTTTGTGAAGGAAGTTTTGGGTTTTGGGGTGGAGAGCTTAGGGAAAATCAAGCTTGAACAAGAGCTTTCATGGAGTTTTTTTCTCCTCTCTCTCTCTCTCAATGTTTCTGCAGCCCAAAGATTGAAGATGGATGTCCACTTTTTCAATTTTTATCTCCTTTTATTCATGTTTAAGTAGTTTTTAATGATGTGTCAAAATTTGGTTGGGTGAAAATATTTTAATTGCATCATGCTCATGTCACAAATATGACTTTTATTTCATTTTCTTTTCTTTTCTTTTCTACTCATTTTCAATTCAATTTTTAGCAATATTTATTCATAATTTAGATCATAATAACTATTTACTTAACTGGACAAGTTGGCCAAAAATTACCTCTGAAGGCGAAATGACCAAAATGCCCTCTGTTTGGCTTAACAGATCAAAATTGTCTGTATCGATTGAAAAATTTTCCTAAGTATTTTCTTGGCATTCTAATGCCATAGAAACCTCAATGACCCTTCTCTGGAGTCCCAAAAATTATTTTATGAATTTTTCCCCCAGTCTAGGGCTCCTAGTTGCGAGAACCGCAACTTCTCACTAGGTTACCCATCGCTAGGGCACCGGCTCATTTAACTTGGTTGTATTTTATTTCTAAAATTTCTCCTAAATTTTTCTTATTAATATTTGAGTTAATTATGGTTCGTCACTTTAGTTTAAATATTTTTCCGGACATTCAAGCTGTCCGGACCGACACTGGTCACCGGAACAGTAGAATGTACGGAGTTGCTACAGGGAGGGTGTTACAACTCTTCCCCTCTAATTTAAATTTCTTCCTCGAAATTTACCTAATGCAAACAGTTGAGGGAACTGTTGCCTCATCATCTCTTCACTTTCCCAAGTTGCCTCTTCGGTGTTGTGGTGCCTCCAAAGCACTTTAACAAGTGGAATCTGCTTATTCCTCAATTCTTTCACTTCCCGAGCCAGGATCCGTATGGGTTCTTCTTCATATGTCAAATCCGGTTGTACTTCAATTTCTTCCATGGAGATGACATGTGAAGGATCTGAGTGGTATCTTCTTAGCATAGACACGTGGAACACATTGTGGATCTTGTCCAGCTCTGGTGGTAAAGCTAGCCTATAGGCCACTGGACCCACACGTTCAATGATTTCATATGGGCCAATGAACCTAGGGCTTAACTTACCTTTTCTTCCAAACCTCAGTACCTTCTTCCACGGTGACACCTTGAGAAACACTTTGTCGTCAACCGCATATTCTATTTCTTTTCTCTTCAGGTCGGCATAAGATTTATGTCTATCTGAGGCAACCTTCAGATTGGCTTTGATTAGTTTTACTTTCTCCTCAGTCTGTTTCACCAAGTCTGGCCCTACCAGTTTGTCTTTGCTCAATTCAGTCAAGCACACTGGAGTTCTACATTTCCTCCCATACAGTGCTTCATACGGGGCCATTTGGATACTAGCTTGGTAGCTATTGTTGTATGCAAATTCTGCCAGTGGGAGGTATCTATCCCAACTTCCCTCAAACTCAAGGACACAACTCCTCAGCATTTCCTCAAGGACCTGACATATATTTCATGTTATTATTATCATTTTAATTCTATATTTGTATTAATTCAACTGATACAATTGTTTAACTGGATTACTCTTTCTGATTGCCCATCCGTCTGAGGATGGAAAGCTGTGCTGAAGTGGAGTTGTGTACCCAAGGACTCATGCAACTTCTTCCAAAATCTCGATGTAAACCTTGGGTCTCGATCAGATATGATGGAAAGTGGAATTCCATGCAGTCTAACTATCTCACTGATATACAATTCTGCTAACATCTATAGTGAGTAGTCAGTCCTAACTGGCAGAAAGTGTGCTAACTTCGTCAATCTATCTACTATCACCCATACTGCATCATGTTTCTTCTGGGTGAGAGGTAGACCACTTACAAAATCCATGGTGAGCCGATCCCATTTCCATTTAGGTATGCATATAGGCTGTAGCAAACCTAATGGAACTTGATGTTCTGCCTTGACTTGCTGACATGTCAAGCATTTAGTCACATAGTCAGCTATGTCCTTCTTCATACCAGGCCACCAATACTGAAGTTTCAGATCATGATGCATTTTTGTACTTCCTGGGTGCATAGCATAAACATTGGCATGTGTCTCTTTCAGAATATTGGTTTTTAATTCCCCATTATCTGGTACACATACTCTTCTTTTGTAGTAGAGACACCCATCTGCTTTCACCTCATAGTCAGTTGCTTTTCCCTCTGAGATTTTTCTCATAATAGCCATTAATTTTTCATCTGCCTTTTGCCCATCTAAAATCTGCTGTAGCAGGTTTGGCCTCACTTGCAACTCAGTCAAAATAGCTCCATCTCGAACCAAAGATAGACGGGCATTCAATGATCTCAAAGCTCTGATGGACTTTCTGCTCAAAGCATCAGCAACTACATTTGCCTTCCCAGGATGGTAGTCAATTACACAATCATAGTCCTTCAGGAACTCAATCCATCGTCTCTGTCTAAGGTTGAGCTCCTTCTGGGTTGGCAAGTATTTCAGGCTTTTGTGGTCTGTGTAAATGTAGCACTTTTCACCATATAAGTAATGCCTCCATATCTTCAGTGCGAAGATAATTGCTGCAAGCTCTAGATCATGGGTAGGGTAATTCTGTTCATGTGGCCTTAGCTGTCTGGAAGCATAAGCGACCACCTTTCCCTCTTGCATCAATACACACCCTAACCCATTATGAGAGGCATCACTGTAGACCACAAAGTCCTTTCCTGACACTGGATGTGTTAACACTGGTGCCTCTGTCAACATAGCCTTCAACTTCTCAAAACTGGTCTGACACTTGTCATTCCAGTCAAATCTGACATTCTTGTGTAACAACTTGGTCATTGGAGCAGCTATTAAGGAAAATCCCTTCACAAATCTCCTATAATACCCAGCTAGCCCCAAGAAACTTTTGACCTCAGTTGTATTCCTGGGAGGCTTCCATTCCATCACTGCTTCTATTTTCTTGGGATCCACTCTAATCCCATCAGCTGACACTATGTGTCCAAGGAATGCAATTTCATTTAACCAGAAGTCACACTTGGACAACTTAGCATATAGCTTCTTTTCTCTTAGGGTTTGCAGAACAATCCTCAAATGCTCATCATGTTCTTCACTGGTCTTGGAATACACCAAAATATCATCAATAAAGACCACTACGAACCGATCTAAGTGTGGATGGAAGATACGGTTCATAAGGTCCATGAATGCTGCTGGTGCATTTGTTAGGCCAAAGGGCATCACTAGGAACTCATAATGCCCATATCGGGTCCTGAATGCAGTCTTTGGCACATCTGCATCCTTCACCCTCAACTGATGATACCCTGATCTGAGATCAACCTTAGAAAATACTCTTGCTCCCTTCAACTGATCAAACAAATCATCAATTCTAGGCAATGGATATTTGTTCTTCACAGTCACTTTATTCAACTGCCGGTAATCGATGCATAACCTCAAAGTCCCATCCTTCTTTTTCACAAACAGCACTGGAGCTCCCCATGGTGACACACTGGGGCGTATGAACCCCTTATCAAGCAACTCTTGCAACTGAGTTTTCAACTCCCTCAATTCAGTAAGTGCCATTCTATAATGAGCAATGGAAATGGGTACTGTCACACCCTACCCCTATGTAAGGCATAACATGATCCCGTAGTATACCTAATGAATTACCAACTTCGTCTACTGATAACCCATTAAATACACTACAAGGGATTTTCAAAACTTTTCTTACTTCTTTTACAGTGGTGAGCACTATTTACAGGTGTTAAAACCTTTTTGAACTGAAGTGATAGAATTGACACATTTGAATTATTTGGAATTTCTGTAAAAATTTTGGCAGAGTGCCCTCTGTATTTTGGATAAAACAGTTCTTGAAAACTGTAAAAAGCACTTCAATATGTATTTGCAAATCTCAACTCCAACATTTTTCTCAACACAACATTTTTCTCAACTCAAATCCATGATGATTTTTCAAAGACTGAGATACAAGAAATATAATACAAAACTATTCAAGTAAATGAAATCTCAAATTTACATTTACAATAATTTACATTTAATTACAAACCAAAATATTTTACAAGAGTTTCTATACAACTGCTCAAATAATTTACATACATATTATTACATGCATACATCAAAACCTATGTACATGGGTATACCGATGATATACACAGCTGATCTGAATATATCTTCAAGGAAATTTACTTATTGCTCTATGCTCTTCTTACCTGCGACAGCATACAAAGCTATCGCTGAGTGGTGAACTCAGTGGTGCACAACTATAATTTAAAACATAGTACAATATACATTGACAAAATTCTGATAAATAATTTGGAAATCTGAATACTCATCAAATTCCACAACTCAAAATATTCATTCCCAATAATGTAAATCATTTGTATAAATGACTTTGATCACAAAATTCAATTTATCAAATCATGACTATCCATTTAAATAATTCTAACGAAATCAATTATACATAAACCATAATTGAAATCAAAATTCCTTACCATTCAAAAGCCATTCTGTATCTCAAAAATCATTATGTATTTCAAAAATCATACTGTATCTCAAAAATCATACTGTATCTCAAAACTCATTCTTTATCTCAAAATCATTCTTTATCTCACTAACCATGCAAGACTAATCCGAAAGGGCCATATTCGATGTGATTCTAACTCCCTATGGTCGGGAAGGTCGAATCAGATTCTAACTCCCTATGGTCGGGGAGGTCGAATCATCGTGCCTGATACCATCACAATAATGAATCTTCCGCAAGGGCCATAACGATAAAATAAACTTAGATCTAACCTCAAATCAGAGGAAAATCTAAGCTTGTGCACGTACCATGGTAATCAAAACACAACTAACTCCATTGTCTTCTCAACAAATGAGAGAGACGGGTAATAACCTAGTCAAGCATCTATAGTGAGATATAAAACAATATCACAATCCATTTAGTGAGCATAAATCACAATACAATTCGATTCAAAGTCAATTTCAATATCCAATAAAGTTTTATGCTCATCACAATTCAAATCATACAATTGCATTTTTCCATGAAAATTGCCATCACAATTCAAAACATGTTCTATCACAATTTTCTAAAACATAATTTATTCAATCCATAACAATGCTTAATACTTGTGGAAATACCATTTCACAAAGCTAAATTCATACCTACTATAACAATTTCAATAATCATTGAATTAAATCCAATGCTTGTTAAACATAATACATAAGAAAAATATGTCATTTAATCATATGAAATATTCAAAACAAAATCAGTTAAAAACTAGTTGTGCACAAACCTCTGATGACTGTCTCCTGGTCTGGACTCAGTGTTTCCTTCCCTTTCCCTGAGTCTTTACTAACTGAGAAACACAATTTAAAGTGTTTAAGTACTAAATTAAATTGTCTCTATCGATAATGCTTGTTAAGTGGTTCACTGAAATCTATTATTTGCTTAATCACTTAATATACCGACCCTCAATATTTTCTAGGTAAATTAGGTTTTGGTGTCCTTAATATGTCACATTCGATAATGTTTTAGGATTGGTACGTGTTACCAAACTCAATTCTATGTATATTGCGTTTTCTTGCATTTCATTGCAAATTGCTGGATTTCGGGATACTAGTTTGACCTAGCCGGACGGCCTAGTTCCCTCGGTTTTCAGGTATCGGTCAAAACTACAAACTTGTAGATCTATGTCTTATTGCACGCGGGGCAAAATTTCAGGTCAATCCGAGTTAAGTAGACCAAGTTATGGTCATTACACTATTGCTGGTCAAATGGCATCAAATTAGGTCAATTTTAGGTCAATTTGGTCAACTTTGGTTCGGCCAGTTTTTGGACCCGAACGTGTGCAAGCTTTTTGACTTGCTTCTGGTCATTTCTGGGTTTTAGTGTCTTCATAAGACTTGTAGGTATGGGTCTTAACTATTCATGATTAAAATTTCAGGTCAATTGGACCTGTTTTGAGTGAGTTATGGCCTAAACACTCACTGCTGCCCAATTGGTCATTTTTCAGGTCCTAATTGCACCTAATCCGAATTGGTCATTTTCTTAGGTCACCTTGCAAGCAGAATTTTGGTATGTTTTCTCAATGAAAGTTGGCAAATTTTGTGCCTAGTTTCACCTCCAATTGGTCTCATACCAATTGAGGTTACACATTTAAACTTATTGGCTAAAATGTACACTGCCCTTGGTTACTTTGCTTAACACACATCAATTACACACATTTACCTTGCAATATGTTTACTTCCCTACCAAATCTGTTTTGGTACATTACCACAACTATATATTACTTTACATTAACATCACTTTGGGCAGATTACAATTATCCTCAACATACCAAATATAACTCTAATTCCCAAAGTTCAAATACCATTACACATACACATAACATTACTAGTTTTTACATACTCTTTACACAACAAGTTCATATACATATCCATCAATCCTTCTATGTCAATATTCTGCCAACACTTCCATGAATACATACATTTATTCAAGTGTCCCCAAGCTGCCAAAAATCTTCTTCAACACCAAATTGTCCTACAATTCATCAATTCCCATCCAAGTGCCAAAAATCACCATATAAATATGAAGTAATTCACTAGGTTATTAAATCATCATGATCAACACCATTTCTCATCAAATATATGCACAATTATTTCATCAATTACATGACTCCATGGCTGTCCAAAATGAACACAACAATAACTCTTCAAACTCAAAAATTTTCTTCACAAATCCAACACCCATAACATGCACACAAAACTTAACAAAGTAATCTTCAAAAATACAAACTTACCTTATGATTGGAACTTGCCAAACCTTGATTAAACTTCTTGATTTTGGTATCAAACTCTTCCTTGTGATGTGGGGACAATTTTTAATGAAGCTAGGTGTGGGAAAAGGAGGCTTGATCATGGGATTTTTAAGCCTTGAAGGTGGGCGGCCATGGGAGCTTTTTTTGGAGAATTTCATTCACGGCAATGGAGGTTTAAATGAGGAAGATGATGTTTGAGTGGGAGTAATCTGCCCACTTATGATTATATTTAATCCATTTTAAAATCCCTTAGTGGTCCACTAAGTATTAGGATAATGTTTGTTTAATGAAACTTTTACTTATTCCACATTAAACCCATAAATTTTTGCTATTTACTTTAGGTACCCTCAATTTAATTTTTCATTTTATTTTCTAAGTGTAATATTATTTATTTTTAATGGACATTTAGGTCAAAAGACAATTCGGGATGTCAAATGACCATAATGCCCCTGTTTGGGTTGCATTCCCAATTTTTCGGTAATACCGGGTTTTGTCTGTTTTTCGATTTCTCACTTTTCTTTGTACTAATTATTTAATTTTTCTTTGATCTTTCTAATGATATTTATTCTTCAATAAGGGTCTATTTATGTCCTAAAAATGTTTTCCAGGGTTCCCATGATCCGAGCTAGTCAACGGTCCACGCTGTGACTTCCCAGTGCGGTCACCCATCGTTAGGTTTCCCGGCTCGTTTAACTTGGCTACATTTCTTTGCTATTATTTTTCCTTTGTTTTTCTTGTATTTTCTTTTCTTGTATTTCATTATTTTATGTCTCCCCACTCATATTGAAGTGTAGTTCTAAGCATCCTAACTATCCGGACAACACTGGTCACCGGAACAGCAGAACGCACTACCGAACTTAGGGGTGTTATAGGTGCTGTACCCGACAGTGTCTCAATAGCAAATTCAACTTCCCTTTCTGGTGGCAAACTAGGCAATTCTTCAGAAAACACATCTGGGAAGTCCTTTACTGTGGATATGTCACACAGATCTGGCTTAGCCTACCTAGTATCCACCACATGTGCTAAGTAGGCTTCACAGCCTTTTCTCATCAGTTTTCTTGCAGCTATGGCTGAGATGACATTGGACAAGAAATCTGTCTTTTCCCCCACAACTGTGATCTCATTACCCCCAGGAGTTTTCAAAGAAATCCTCTTCAGTTTACAATCAACTATTGCCTGATGACGTGATAACCAGTCCATTCCCAAAATCACGTCAAACTCATGGAAAGGCAACTCAATCATGTCTGCCAAGAATTCATACCCCTGAATCCTTAACGGGCAACCCTTGTATACTTTGTTCACCACTACCCTGTGGCTTAATGGATTAGTGACCATAATTTCTTGGTCACTCTCCCCTACTAATATCCCCCTTTCTATAGGTAAGTTGATGCAGATGTATGAATGAGTGGATCCTGGATCCACCAATGCATGCACAGATGTATTGTAGAGGGAGAACGTACCCCTAATGACGTCCTGGGCATCTTGCTCCTCCTGAGCTCTCATGGCATAGGCTCTGGCAGGTGGTCTGCTCTCAGGCCTCTCTGGCGGCTCGAATCACGAGCCTCTGTGATGGTCCCACCGCCTCAGTTTGCAGTTTCCTACCCCTTTGTGGTGCGAGTAGGTGCATGCGCTTGTGTTGGAGCAGCTGTAGTAGTTCTGCGTGGACAGTTCCTCAACTGATGCTCTGTTGACCCACACCTTAAGCAGGCATCAATCACTCTCCAACACTCCCCCTTATGCCACTTCAGGCAATGTGGACATGCAGAAGTTGCTGGGGCTGGTCCCTTAAACCCCATCCCTGGAAAGCGCCTTGATGGTGTGGGTGACCTCTCCTAGGGGTAAACTGTGGCCTGGGCCCCTGAGACTGACCCTGACCTTGTGGTTGACCTGAACTCTGTGCAGGTGGACCCTTGAACTTCTTCCCAAATGCAGGAGATGAACTAGACTGACCTGGGGCCCTCTTCTGCCGTCTCTCTCTTCTGGTCTGCTCACTTATTCTAACCTTTTCAACCTTTATTGCAACTTCCACTAACTTAGTGAAGTCGGTGATTCCCAAGGCAGTGATCATGATCTTTATGTTGTCATTTAATCCCTCTTCAAATCTCTTACACCTTTCGGCCTCATTAGGGACTATCTCCCTTCCATAGCGGCTTAATCTGACAAATTCCTTTTCATACTCGGCCACTGTCAGCTGTCTCTACCTCAGGTTAATGAACTCTCTTCTTCTCTCTTCTAGGTATACACTACCCACATATTTCTTCTTAAATTCGGAGAGGAAGAAGTCCCAAGTTATTACTTCTGGCTGTACTTCACTGGACACAGTATCCCACCATTCATATGCATCATCTTGCAACAGAGATATGGCAGCTTCTAAGTTTTGCTCTGGAGTGCAGTGGAGTTGTTTTAAAACTCTGCCTATTCTGTTCAACCAATTTTCGGCTGCAACAGAATCATCTTCTCTCTTGCCAAAGAAGTCCACTGCTCCAAATTTTCTCAATCTTTCCAGGTGTGATTTCGGTTGTGGAGGTGGTGGTGGTGGTGGCATTATCCCAGCCATTTGTTTGAAGAATTCGGCCATTTACTGGAACACGGCCTGTGGAGGTTGAGCAGGCTCTGATGGAGCTGGTGGAGCAGGTTCTCCCCTACCCCCAGTCTCAGCTGCTGCAAGTGGAGCATGACTCTCCACTTCCTCCTCAACTACCCTCTGAGATGAAGGGTCCATATCCTATTTAACAAAGACAACAGATCTGCATTAGTGTCACCTCGACTCTTACAAATGCAATGCATGGTATGCACTCAATCTAGGCCCAGAAACGCCTAAACCGTGCTCTGATACCACTAAATGTGACACCCCTTACCCGTCTACAGTATATCCGAGTAAGATATGTCACACGGTGTACCGGAACACTCTACTTTATCTCAATCATTTTTATTCTTCCTTAATTTACTTTTATCATAGTTTTGAATATAATTTATGAAATATAATTCATTTAAGTCATTTATTGAAATTATAATTTATTTGAGTTTTCAAAAATTTTATAGAAAATTCGACAGAGTACCGGCTAAAAATGGAGAAAACAGTTCTTCGGAACCTGTGAAAAACACTTCCAATAATCATATTCAATCATTCTCAAACTCTAATATCAAAATCTCAATATGTTTTTCAACAACATTTCCATTTCTCAATCATTCATCTCATGTAATAATCATGTAAAAGTCATAAACAAATATTCACTTTTCCATTCACAAACACAATTTCCATTATTTACATGAATATTAAAATACATTACATAAGTTTCAATTACACAAAAGAAAATAAAAGTTAGTTACAAAATACCAAAATGGGACCTAGTGTCCTACCAATGCACTGAAGATGGTGAGGTGACACGAACACTATGCAGAACTGCAAGAGGTCTCACCCAGCCTGTGGTCTACTGGGTTCTCGGTCAGTATCTCTAGAACCTACGCGTGGCAAAAGTAACGCGCTAAGCAATAATGCTTAGTGGTGCCAATAACAAAATAAAAAGAAATAACAGGAAGTAAATATGCAGTGAATGTATCGGTATCTTATTGCAAATAAATTTTCGATGAGTATTTGTAGTCTTACTTATTTTGTACTTGTTATATTCATTATTTCATTAAATTTATCCACTTTCATTTTTGGTTGCCCAAGTAACCTATACTGGATGACTGGACTGGATAAACGAGTAAACTGGCACTGGGTATCTAGTTCGGTCACATATGCATCTCCCGGTGTGCAACAGAACAGCTAATAAGCTGTAATAACAATAGGCACAAGGCCAAATATCAACACAATGTCAGAATGGCTAAAGGCCATGAAAACACAAAATGGCATAATGCCATGTGCAGTACTGCTAACTGAACCCTATTGCCATGCCAAACTATCCAAACCAATCTTGTTAGGTATACTAGGGCATTTGATACTTTTGAATTTTACAATTTTTGAATTTCAAGTTTTGGTGTTACTATTCCCTTCATTAGTCAACAAAAATGTTGACTTTTGCATAGGAAATAGGTACATTGGTTTAAACACTCTCAACATACCACATTTTGCATTCAAAATTTGTTGGTATTGGTTAACAATACCATTTCTAAGCTTAAAATTAATGGAGCAGAATTTTCAATTTTCATACCAAATTTTACTGTTCCATTAGTTGCTGTTGTAGTGGGAATTTGGGAAAATGATAAACATGAAAGTTGTTCCTTATTTTGTCTAGTTGAATTTATTTTTTTGAATCACTCCATTTGGAGTTTTGTAGCTCAAGTTATGGTCCAAAAACCACAACTGGTCGGATTGAAAAATTTCAGAACTGACCATATCTACAATCACGATGTGATAACTTCCACTCTCTTGTTGAATAGGTTCTGGTCATAATTTGGGGTAGGTTCTTTCATTAAAGTTGTTGTCTATATCTCAGCTTGTTGTTGGTAAAATTTTACGTCAATTGGGCCATTCTACACTGAGTTATGGCCAAATGAACAATCACTGTTCATTTGGTCATTCTGCAGAAACTAGTTGTAGGACACCCGGATTGAGGCAAGTTTTTGGTCCAATTGGTTTGGTCTTTTAGGCATAGTTTCTTCACCAAAGTTGTGCCATCATGTGTCTAGTTTCATGTCCAATTGGCAAAATACCAATTGAACCTACACAGCCCAAGTTGTGGCTATCCAAACAGGCTGGACTTACATCCAAACCTGCTGCTCTCACTAGGCAGCATACCAAATCGGTTTTCTAATGCTATAATTCACTCCAAGTTATGGTCAATCTCCCTCAAATGGTCACTAATTGACCCTTAGAATGTTTATTCAACATTACATAAACAATGTCCAAATTTCTCTTCAAAACCCTAATTCCCCATTCCAATTCACATAACATGCATTAGTTAAACACACTAATTCATTATCAATATGTATATACACTTCAAACACCATCTCTAATCCATTCTAAGCCCATCAAAACAATCAAATCCCCACTCCCAATAGGCTGCCAAAATTTACCTCTACCCTAGCATGCATAATTCCCTTCAATTCCCACAATTTCTTAGCCTAACTTAGTGCCTTAACATGATTATCCAAAGAAAAAAAAGAAAGATGGCACTAACCTCACTTGTGACCTAACTTGGACTTGTCCAACTTCAAAATTTCCTCAAATTTCTGCTGCCTTATGCTTCCTCAAGGTTTAGGGATAATTTTTTGTGAAGGAAGTTTAGGGTTTTGGGGTGGAAAGCTTAGGGAAAATCAAGCTTGAACAAGAGCTTTCATGGAGTTTTTTTCTCCTCTCTCTCTCTCTCAACGTTTCTGCAGCCCAAAGATTGAAGATGGTTGTCCACTTTTTCAATTTTTATCTCCTTTTATTCATGTTTAAGTAGTTTTTAATGATGTGTCAAAATTTGGTTGGGTGAAAATATTTTAATTGCATCATGCTCATGTCATAAATATGACTTTTATTTCATTTTCTTTTCTTTTCTACTCATTTTCAATTCAATTTTTAGCAATATTTATTCATATTTTAGATCATAATAATTATTTACTTAACTGGACAAGTCGGCCAAAAATTACATCTGAAGGCGAATTGACCAAAATGCCCTCCGTTTGGCTTAACAGATAAAAATTGTCTATACTGATTGAAAAATTTTCTTAAGTATTTTCTTGGCATTCTAATGCCATAGAAACCTCAATGACCCTTCTCTGGAGTCCCAAAAATTATTTTATGAATTTTTCCCCCGGTCTAGGGATCCTAGTTGCGAGAACCGCAACTTCTCACTAGGTTACCCATCGCTAGGGCACCGGCTCATTTAACTTGGTTGTATTTTATTTCTAAAATTTTTCCTAAATTTTTCTTATTAATATTTGAGTTAATTATGGTTCCTCACTTTAGTTTAAATATTTTTCCGGACGTTCTAGCTGTCCGAACCGACACTGGTCACCGGAACAGTGGAATGTACGGAGTTGCTACAGGGAGGGTGTTGCACTAATACATTGTGATGTATGTGGTCCATTTTAAAAAATGGCTAGAGGGGGCTTTTCATTATTTTATTACCTTTACCGATGATAAATCAAGATTTGGGTATTTGTATTTGATGAAATACAAACATGAATCCTTTTAAAAGTTTAAAGAATTTAAATCTGAAGTAGAAAATCAAACAGGAAAAAGTATTAAAGCTCTTCGATCAGATCGTGGAGGTGAATATTTGAGTACTGAATTTGATGAATACTTGGGAGAGCATGGCATTGTTTCTCAGCTGACTCCTCCAGGAACGCCACAGCTGAATGGTGTATCTAAAAGGAGAAATCGTACCCTATTGGATATGGTATGTAGTATGATGAGCTATACTGATATGCCAATCTTCTTTTGGGGATTTGCATTAGAATCAGCTTTGTATATTCTGAATAGGATTCCATCAAAATCAGTTTCTTCCACACCTTATGAGATATGGCATGGAAGAAAACCAAGTCTTAAGCATGTTAAGATTTGGGGTTGTCCAGCTTATATCAAAAAGCTGAACACTGATAAATTGGAGACCAGATCATAAAAAAGGTCGATTTGTTGGATATCCAAAAGATAGTTCTGGATATTATTTTTATTTGCCTACTTCACAAAAGGTTGTGACAAGTAGAGATGCCACATTTCTTGAATAACAGTTTGTTCAAGAAGGAGGAAAAGGAAGGCAAATAGAGTTAGAATTGTAGAATTCTGACCAGCCAACAGATCAAATGGATATAGATTCATCTAGTCAACCTATACCCATTGATGAAACATCTACAGCTGTTCCTCGTAGAACAACCAGGGTATCTCACCCACCAGTGAGATATGGTTTTCTTCATGAAGAAGAACAAGAGTTGTCTACTCATGAAGAAATAGATCATGGAGATGATCCACTTACCTATGAATAAGCTATATCAGATATAAACTCTTCAAAATGGATTGATGCTATAAAATCCGAGATTGATTCCATGTACAAGAATCAAGTTTGGGATCTTGTTGGCCCACCTGAAGTTATTGTACCAATGGGGAACCAATGGGTTTTCAAGAAGAAAATTGGTTCTAATGGAAAGGTAGAGACCTATAAGGCAAGGCTAGTAGCGAAAGGGTTTCACCAAAGGCAAGGAATCAACTATGAGGAGACTTTCTCGCCTGTTGCCATGCTTAAATCAATTAGGATTTTATTAGCAATAGCTACATACTATGATTATGAGATTAGGCAGATGGATGTCAAAACAGCTTTTCTCAATGGATACATTGAAGAAAACATTTTCATGGAACAACCTAGGGGTTTTGAATCCCAAGATGGTTCCAAGGTATGCAAGCTAAAGCGATCCATTTATGGGTTGAAGCAAGCTTCGAGGAGTTGGAACATCCGTTTTGATGAAGCCATTAAATCCTTTGGTTTTATCAAAAATGAGGATGAGCCATGTGTATATAAGAAGGTTAGTGACAGTGCTATCACTTTCCTTGTCTTATATGTGGATGACATACTATTGATGGGTAATGACACAGGTATGTTGACAACTATAAAGGTATGGTTGTCAAATACATTCTCTATGAAAGACTCAGGGGAGGCAACCTATATTCTTGGGATTCGCATCTATAGAGATAGAGCGAAAAGAATAATTAGTTTATCCCAAAGTCTATACTTGGAAAAGGTGTTAAAGAGGTTTAACATGCTTGATTCCAAGAGAGGATTGTTACCAGTGAGACATGGTATCCACTTTTCTAAAGAGATGTCTCCAAAGACACCTGAAGAAAAAGATAAGATGGCCAGGATTCCATATGCTTCGGCTATTGGAAGTTTAATGTATGCAATGTTGTGTACTAGGCCGTATATCGCATATCTTTATTAGTTTGACTAGCGGTATCATTCCAATCGAGTTTGGAACATCGATAGTATCAAGAATATCCTTAAGTACTTGAGAAGAACTAAGGATTTATTCTTGATTTATGGAGATGGAGACTTGCAATTGGATGGTTATACTGATTCTGATTTCCAATCAGATATCGATGATAGAAAGTCTACCTATGGATATGTGTTCATTTATAATGGAGGTGCAGTTAGTAGGAAGAGTTCCAAACAGAGCACGACTGCAGATTCCACTACAGATGCTGAGTATATTGCTGCATCAGATGCTGCAAAGGAAGCTATTTGGATAAAGAAGTTCGTGACAGAACTTACAGTAGTTCCTTCCAGTGAGTAAGCAGTTCCACTACACTGTGACAACAATGGAGCAGTCATACAGGCTAAGGAACTAAGGTCTCACCCAAAATCCAAACACATAGAAAGGCACTATCACATTATCAGAGATATAGTTGGGCCAGGCGATATAGCCATGCAGAAAAAAATAACATCAACTAAAAAAATTAGCTGATCCATTCACTAAGCCTTTGTCACAAGCTTAGTTAGACCGACATCTTGAGAAGATGGGTCTAAGGTATTGTAATGAATGGCTCTAGTGCTAGTGGGAGATTGTTAGTAGTATGCCTTAGAGCATATCATTTAGTATGTATCTTATACATCTTTTATTAATAAAAGGCATTTTCACTTTTTCGTTTACATAATATATTTATGTGTAATAGAAAAGGTCTATTGATATTTTGTTAGAAATATTATTCTTAAGTTGTTAAGAATATGAGTGATAGTATTTCTAGTATAAAGTATCATAAATAGGTTCACAATCGAGGATACTTCATAATAAGGACATGACTTATCCAGAAAGATTGTATTCATGTTTGTTACCAAGTTATTTATATGAGATATAAATAAGATGGAATGGTGAGTCTCATGCCATATAACAAACATGATAGGCACTTATAAATGATAAGTAGGCCGAACCAGTGACACTTATGACAAGCACATGGAGTTTACTCTTGTCAATGTTTTGTCATAAATCATATCAGTGCATATAATCTTTAGACTTGAGATAGCACAGTTATCTTGTATATAGGTAGTTTAAGTTTGATACTGCTTTCATACTTGTACTATGCATGGGTATATGGGCATCTGTTGGCTCCTACTACTTATATATGGAGGTAGTGTTGATCAAGATGGAATATGTTCCTCTAAGTAAATAGAGATAAAATCCTATGTTCATTTAATTGTTCTTGATGTTTCAAGTTCCTGGCCAGGACAGATAGATTTATTCAGGAAAGAGTTTCTGATGAGAAAAATCTTTTTAATCAAGAACTGGAATTAAAAGAGAACATAATATTCATAGCAAATAGAGTTTGACATAAACCATGACCCCAGCTTGAGTTGGGATTTTTGTAATAGAGAGATTCTAGTGCATGGTAACATATGATTATAGGTTCATTTAAGGTAAACCTTATTACTAATTGGGTGGCCATGGCATGCTATGCTAGGTGTTAACCATGGTCTATAAGGTTCATAAAATGATTTAGAGAAATCATTTATGGTAAGAAAGAGTTCTGATGATATTAAGAGTTGATATCATGTCTCGTTGCCAATTGGTGATGAGCCTAGTAAGTCACACACATACACAAGTTATCACCAATTTAAATATGATTTAATTAATTAATTAAAGAGTTTAATTGATTAATTAAATAGGTTTGGTTTGCAATTAAATTGCAAAGTCCCTAGTATGACTTGAAACCAAATATAGATTATTGGATGTACAGTATAAGTTAAATTTATATTTAAAGTGTTTAAATATGAATTTAATTAATGAGAAATTAATTAATAGAAATTAATTAATTAATTTATATTTGATATAAATTAGAAGAAGAAAAATAATTATTTTGGGTTAAGAACTCAAAATTAAGACACAGGGGCATTTTGGTCATTTCACAGTGTGACACGTGGCACCATGAGATGGTGACACATGGCACCATGAGATGGTGACACATGGGATTACACATAAGCTTGCCAAATTTTTTAAATCATGTAAGATGATTAAAATGAAGATTAAATATAGATTTGACACTTGGCACAATGTGATTGGGTCATTTAAACCTAGAGCTAATCAAAGGGTGACATGTGGCAAGGGTTTAACGTGTTAACCTAGCTATTTAAGTGTTGTTATGAAAAAGAAAAACAACTAGTAGCCACTCCTCTCCTTTGTCACGCCATTTTGAGGCTCTCCACCTATTCTTCTTCATCTCTTATCAATTCAAAGAGATTAGCCATCAATCTCTTGAATTAAGAACACTAGAAATTGTTTTTGGTGTCTTGTTTACATCTTTAATCTCTTAAAAGGTAGAACTTGAATTTCTAATTAATAGAAAAAGCTTTAGAAGCTGTTCAAGGGCTGCCATAGGTGTTCTTGGTGTGACAAGCTAGAGAGACAACATCTGGTGTCCTGAAGATGAATCTCAAAGGCACAGACACGCTGCAGTGCATCAAGAGGTTAGTGTAATCGTTCTTGATTTAATCTAGGGTTCTAAAATTAATCTGATTAATTTTAAAATCTTAAATGGCAAATACAGATCCAAAAACATATTAAAAGAGTTTTAATATATTGTTTATCATTGAAATCAAATAGTTAAAAATAAATCTTGCATGATGCATGTGACCCTAGGTGAAAATTTTTGAATTCAATGGTATAAACTTGTGTTTTTCACGCTTTCGTTCCTTCAGTGGCAACCCTGGAAACTCCTCAGGGAAGACATCCATGAATTCTCTGACAATAAGAACATTTTCTGTGTTGACATCTTCTACAGATATATCTCCCACCAATGCCAAATACCCTTGGCATCCATGCCTCAACATTTTTCTAGCACTAATTGCTGACACCAAATTATATGGAGCCATGCTCCTATCACCATCAAAACTAAACTCTTCCACACCAGGTATGTGGAAATACACCTTTTTGTTTCTGCAGTCTAAAGTGGCATAATGAGTTGCCAACCAATCCATTCCCAAGATTACATACAAATCTATTACTTGTAGAGGCACCAAGTCTGCTGGGAGGATCTTTCCGTCCACTACTACTGGGCTACCCAGAAAAATCATATCTACATCTATGTTGTCACTAAGCAGGGTAGCTACAGACAAAGGGTATTCTAAAGTGGTAGGGTTTCTACCCAATCTCATGGTAAACACAGGGGAGACAAATGAGTGCGTAGCACCCGGATCTATTAAAACACGAGCCTCATCGGAACAAACCAGAAGAATACCTGCCACAACTGCATTGGAAGCCTGAGCATCCTGGTGGGTCAGGGTGAAAACCCAAGCTTGACCCCTACCCTAAGTGGCAGAACCCTGATACTGACTTCTACCTCCTGATCTGCCTCCAAATCCACGTCCTCCTTATCCTCGGCCCTGTTGGCCACTGACCTGACTACCTGCCATGATGGAAGCACTAGGATACAACTGATGAGGAACATTTACAACAGAACCCTATGACCCCATCTGTGGCTCGCTGAACACGGGGCATTCCCTAGCAAAGTGACTTGGTTGGCCACACTTGAAGCATACTCCTAAACCCATCATACAAGATCCTGAATGTCCTCTTCCACACTGTGCACAAGGTGCCAAGGAAGATCCTGACCCAGACCCAGAACTGCTGTACCCCAAACTGTGACCACTGCTAGATCCGTACCCTGGTCTGAACTCTCGGGATTTGTGTCTAAAACCACTCTTCTTATTCTTACTTCTTCCTCTGTAATTACTCTGGCCACTACTATTTGAAGCACCCATATGGGGAACACCTGAAGAACCCTCTGCTCTGTTTTTCTTTGCCCTTCCGCTGTCATCCACAGCATAGCTAATCTCAATCTGTCTGGCTCGATCAACCACCACATCAAAAGACTGATCTGACATCATGGCCAGGTTTGCAAACCTCCTGTCAAGCCCCTTTAGGAATCTCTTCACCTTCATAATTTCTATAGCTACTACAGTAGGGGCATACCTGCTCAATTCCATAAATTTTGTAGCATATTCATCTACAGACCTGCCATTCTGTCTTAAGGCTTCAAAGGCCCACTGCTTTTGATATCTGAAGCTTTCTGGTACAAACTGATTGATGAACAGTTCCACAAACTGAGTCCACGACAAACCCTCCATCCGAGGTAATACATAGTCATTCATCCATTGTCTTGGCATAGGCCCCATGACATGCTGTATACACTCTATAAGTCTTCTATCAGTCAATTACAACTATGTTCCTGCCTTTCTGCAGGAATTCAAAAACCGATATGCATTGTCTGACACATCATAAGTATTAGGCACCAACTTCTTACAATTGATTATCTGTTTGTAAGGTTCTCCTCTTGGTGCGGTGGACTGCTGCTGCTGTGGAGGGTGGACCATATACTGTGCCATCATATCGATGGTTCTCTGCAACCCAACTAGAGTAGCTGCCATTGGGTCCATGGGACCCTGTGCCATAAACGACTGATCCTGAACTGGTGGCAGCTGCTCCTCTACTTGAGCAGCTCTAGGCCTCCTATCTCGCCTCCTCGGGGCAGGTGCCTCATCCTATGCTGACACCTCGTCAGGCACATCTGGTTCTGGTGCAGTGGCAGCTCTCCTACTTCTATGCATTTTCCTGAAATTCAGCAGTATTAGCCCACAAAATTCAAAACTGCACATTACACAGCTCTATAGACTCATATTTATACACAATATATGAAGCAGAGACTAGAAGCAAAGACGACAATGCAAGAGGAATGTGGACCCTATTTTTTGCATGTGACTCCTATTAGACTCTTCCCAACACTTTAGACAATTATTCCCAATGAATCTAGAGCCTAAGCTCTGATACCACATTTGTCACGACCCAACCTATGGGCCGGACCGACACTAGGACTTGGGCCAGCGTAAAGCCCCCGAGGCCCGTAGTAAGCCTAACTATTAACTAACCCAACTCTAAGGCCCATTTGGGCCCAATTTCAAGAAATCAACCGGACAGAGTCCAACCATAAAATGGACCTTCCAATGGGGAGTTTTTGACTCATTGACCTGTAAACACAATAAATAATCAATTGGGGAGCCCAGCTCACCCACCACATATTCATATCAACATAAAAATAAATGGGAGCTCAGCTCCCTCATCCAGTCCATCAAACATGCATGTGATAAAAATTTTACAGGTCCAAAATAACAATTTATATTACAGACCCCAATCATTTAAATATTTCTAACACATGCAAAAATTCTAGAAGTTTATAAAATTACACAAACATGAATAAATGACCTGCGAGGGAGAAAAGCAGGTTAACCTCAAAAATATCCTCCTGTGGCCTGGAAAAATATTGAACAGGAGTGAGCGTTCGACTCAAAGAGTAAAATATCAATTTTAACTATAATCTCTATAACTATCTAGGCTAATGTACCCTATAGAGTGAAATGCAACATCAACAATAATTTCACATCATAACAACAAAAAGGTAATTTGGAGCATCACACACCCAGTAATATCAATCATAATATATGGGAGCTGATCCCCTATACAGCTCTCTTAAATCCAACCTGTGCCAGCGAAGAACTCAAGCCAAACTTTTGCTTAATAAACCAAATCAAGGTCCCAGTGAAGAACTCAAGCCGTGTCTACCCCGAAGGACCGGGTCCCAGCAAAGATCTCAAGCCGTGTCTACCGGTCCTATCCATAGTCAACACCACATCACACGCACGCCAACGCACGCACACTGCTCCAAATTACCACAACAACATCCATGGCACTTTAACAGTTATGAATGCAACATAAAACGTGCCTAGAGTTTAACTACATAGATACATACATATAAGTGATGCATGGGCATACTTGAACATATAATAATAGTGAAATTACAATTAAAATTAATATTTTACTCACAGACTTGACGGCAATCACTGTGACGGCTGGGCAGAGGAAGAAGGTTGTCTCGACTCACCTGACAATTTTATTAGAATAATTTAATAAATTTGACTCAATACAAACTAAGAAAAGGCCAAATACGTCCTAAGTCGTGTCGAAAATTCGACAAAGTCTCCCCTATAACTAGAACCTACCCGACCTGCAAAAGAGCTCAAAATACACTTCTATATTCACAATCCATATATCCACAGCTCAATCACATCACACAGCCCCTCCTGGGCCCATCCAAATAGTCATCCATCACAATATGTAAAATTACAATTTAGTCCTTATAATTGACTCTTTTTGCAAAAACTACCCAAATGAACTCTAAAAATTCTAAAACTTTGCCCCGCGGTCCTTAGCAATATTACTAGGCTATTGCAAAAAGAATCATAATTTTCTGAGCTACCACGAATATTTTACGGATTTTTAATCTCATTTAAGCACTAGAAAATTATGAAAAAGTAAGGTTCGGGTTTACCTATGCCGATTCCGACTTCGGGGACACGCTCGGAACGTCTGACAATGGTGGGGTACCCAAAACATCGTTCCAATTTGGAGACTTTTCCGGTAGTCGGTCTGCCTGGCCAGAAATTCACAGACCCGGACAACTGTCGAATTTTCGCGAATTGAAGATACCTACACGAAGCCCATGACACGGGAGTTAGTACATAAATTTTACAAAATTTTCTAAGCTCAATTAATGCTCGGAAAAATACTACGAAGTTCCATGGGACCCACCGAAAAACGATGTCAGAAAAATTTGAAATTTATATATCTGCGAAGCTCTCGACGAGTGGAGCGCTCTGGTACTCTCGGTTTTCTCGTGGGGCTCACGGTTTGCAAGAAATCTAGCCCAAAATTTAAAATGGGCTAAAACTTCCTGGGCAAAAATTGGACAAACTGCTTGATGGATTTCGATGTTCTTGGTGTCTATGGAAAGCTCTCGACGAGTAGATGGATTTAGACACAAGCCCCGGTCCGATTTGTGATCGGATTGGTCGGATTTCAGCCGAGAAGACGAAGAGTCGTGCACGCGCGTCGCGTCGCTTCATGCAACGTTTGCCGGCACTACAGGCGGCGGCCAGTGAGCTGGGGTGGCTGGGGGGTTGCGCTGGTGGACTGGGGTGGCGGGGGAAGTGGCTAGCCAGCGGGCTGGGGCGGGAGGAGAGAGAAAACGGGAGAGAGAGAGGAAGGAGGAAACGCGCGCGGGAGAAAAAGAGAAGAAGAAGAAGGAGCTATTCCGATTCGATCGGTCTGATCCAGTCCAGTTCGGTTAGGTCGGTTCGATTCGGAATACAAAATTTTGAATTTTTACTCTGCCTTGGGATCGAAAACGAGGCCCAAAAATTCTGAAAAAATTCTAGAAAACTCAGAAAAATGCGTAGACTACAAATATATTTTTAGTTTTGCTACGTGGTCTTTAAATTAATTTTTAAAAAATTATCAAAGTTTATATTTTCGAAAAATCGAACCCAGTTTTTAAGATCCGAAAAATTTCAAATAATTTCCTAAAATTCAAATAAAATAAAATATCAATATTTATCCAAAAATAATAAATTTAAAAATTAGGGGTGTTACATAATCTTTAGACCTGACATAGCACAGTTATCGTTCATATAGGTGGTTTGAGTTTGATACTACTTTCATACTTGTACTGTGTATGGGTATATGGGCATATGTTGGCTCCTACTAGTTATATATGGAGGCAGGTTTTGATCAAGATAGAATCTATTACCCTAAGTAAATAGGGATAAAATCCTATGTTCATTTAATTGTTCTTCATGTTTCAAGTTCCTGGCCAGGATAGATAGATTTAATCAGAAAAGAGTTTCTGATGAGAAAATCTTTTTAATCAAGAATTGAAATTAAAAAAGAGCATAATATTCATAGCAAATGGGGTATGACATAAACCATGACTCCAGCTGGAATTGGGATTTTGTAACAGAGAGATTCTAGTGCATGGTAACATATGATTATAGGTTTATTTAAGGTAAACCTTATTACTGATTGGGTGGCTATGGCATTCTATGCTAGGTGTTAACCATAGTCTATAAGCTGTATAAAATGATTTAGAGAAATCATTTATGGTAAGAAAGAGTTCTGATGATATTAAGAGTTGATATCATGTCTCATTGCCAATTAGTGATGAGCCTAGTAAGTCACACACATACACAAGTAATCACCAAATTAAATATGATTTAATTAATTAATTAAAGAGTTTAATTGATTAATTAAATAGGTTTAGTTTGCAATTAGATTGCAAAGTCCCTAGCATGACTTGAAACTAAATCTAGGTTATTGGATGTATAATATAAGTAAAATTTATATTTAAAGTATTTAAATATGTATTTAATTAATGAGAAATTAATTAATAGAGATTAATTAACTAATTTATATTTGATATAAATTGATTAGAAGAAGAGAAATAATTATTTTGGGTTGAGAACTCAAAATTAAAACACAGGGGTATTTTGGTCATTTCACAGGGTGACATGTGGCACCATGAGATAGTGACACATGGCACTGCACATAAGCTTGCCATATGTCTTTTAATCATGTAATATAATCAAAGTCAAGATTAAATATAGGTTTGACACTTGGCACAATGTGATTGGGTCAATTAAACCTAGAGCCAATCAGAAGGTGACATGAGGCAAGGGTTTTAAGTGGTGACCTAGCTATATAAGGGAAAGGATGAAAAGAGAAACAATAATCTGCTCATTCATCCAAAGGTCCCGCCACCTTTGCCTTGCTCTCCCTCTCATCTTCTTCATCTCTCATCAATTCAAAGAGATTTGCTAATAATCTCTTGAATTAAAAATACTAGAAATTGTTTCTAGCGTCCTGTTTACATCTGTAATCTCTCAAAAGGCAAAACCTGATTTTCTAATTGATTGGAAAGGCTTTAGAAGCTATTCAAATGGCTGCCATTGGTGATCTTGGTATGGACAAGCTAGAGGGACAACATCTGGTGTCCTAGGCGCATCCCAAAAGTGCCAAATACACTGCAGTGCATCAAAAGGTTAGTGCACTTATTCTTGATCTAATATAGGGTTCTAATGAATTAATCTATTAATTCTAAAATCATAAATGGCAAATGTAGATCCAAAAACATATTAAAAGAGTTTTAATATGTTGTTTATCGTTGAAATCAAATAGGTAAAAATGAATCTTGTATGATACATGTGACCCTAGATGAGAAAATTTTGAATTCAATTATCTAAACTTATGTTTTTCATGCTTCCGCTCCTTCACTGCCTTGCCACATGTCATTACATGATTTAATCTTACTTTTGTTTGACTTAATCTTATCAAGCCAAGTGTTAAAGGTAGATTCAATCTTGATTTTTATCATCTTTCATGATTGGAAGACAAATGGCAAGCTTATATGGTGCCATGTGTCACCATCTCATGGTGCCACATGTCACTATGTAAAAAGACCAATTTACTCTTATGTTTTAATTTGAGTTCTCAACCCAAAATTATAATTTCTCCTCTTTAAATCATTTATATCAAATATAAATTAATTGATTAATTAACCTCCATTAATTAATTATCACAATTAAATTTATATTTAAACACTTTAAATATAAATTTAATCTATGCTATACATCCAATAACCTAGATTTTCAAGTCATGCTAGGGACTTTGCAATCTTATTGCAAACTAAATCTATTTAATTAATTAATTAAACTATTTAATTAATCAATTAAATCAAATTTTACTTGGTGATTAACTTGTGTGGATGTGTGACTTACTAGGCTCAATACTTATTAGCAATGAGAAATAATATTATCTCTTAATATCATTAGAACTCTTTCTTACCTTAAATGATTTCTCTAAATTATTTCAGGCATCGCATAGACCATGGTTGACACCTAGCATAACATGCCATGGCCATCCAATCACTAATAAGGAATTCCTTAAATGAACCTTTAATCATATGTTACCATGGACTAAAATATCTTCGTTACAAAATCCCAATTCCAGCTGGAGTTATGGTTAATGTCAAACTCCATTTGCTATGAATATTATGTTCTCTTTTAATTCCAATTCTTGATTAATCAGATTTTCTTGTCAGAAACTCTTTTCTTACTAAATCTATCTGTCCTGGCAAAGAACTTGAATCATCAAGAACAATTAAATGAACATAGGATTTTATCCCTATTCACTTAGGGTAACGGAATCCATCTTGATCAACACCTATCTCTATATATAACTAGTAGAAACCAACACATGCCCATATAACCATACACAGTACTACTATGAAAGTAATATCAAACTCAAACCACCTATATACAAGATAACTGTGTTATCTCAAGTCATATGCACTGATATGATATGTGACAATGCATTGACAAGAGTAACTCTATGTGCTTGTCATAAGCGTCACTAGTTTGGCTTACTTATCGCATATAAGTGCCTGTCATGTTTTTTATGTGGCATGAGACTCACCACTCCAACTTATTTATATCTCATATTAGTACTTTGGAAACAAACATGATTATAATCTTTCTTGATGAGTCATGTCCTTTGTGAAGTATCCTCGATTGTGAACCAATTTATGATACTTCGTACTAGAAATACTGTCACTCATATTCTTAACAACTTAAGAATAGAATTTCTAATAAAATATCAATGGACCTTTTTAATTACACATAAATGAATTATGTAAATAGAAAAGTGAAAATGACTTCTATTAATTAAAAATATACAAGATACATATAATATGATATGCTCTAGGGCATACTACTAACATGCTCCACCATGTATATTTTATTTCATTTTTCAACAAATTCTAACTCAAATCAATTTCCTAACAAAGAATAAAGAAAGAAGGGAGTCGGAATTGGCACTAACCTCTCTTTCCCCAATTGGGACTTTGCCTAAACTTCACTTTCTTTCACTTTCTTGGCTGCCAAACACTTTTCCAAGGCTTAGTCACTAATTTTTGTATTGATGTTTATCAGTTTTGTGGTGTGTTTGCATGGGAATTCAAGCTTAAAAATTAAAGAACAATGGAGGAGGGAGGACCTTAATTTTCGATTGGTGTGGGAATGGGAAGAAGATGATGGATTTTTAATTCTTTTAAATAGTTTTTTTGTCTCCTTTTATATGTGGTTGTCCAAGTTTAATTGGTTGGAAATTTTAATTACCTCATTATTACATAATGCTTATGTCATAATTAGATTTTAATTTCATTTTGTTTTATTTTCTTTTTTTCTTTCTTTTACTCATTTCTAATTAAATTTTCACCAATATTTCTTCATATTCTATTTCATAAATCTCATTTAATTAAATGGACATATTGGTCAAAAATCAACTCTGAGGGTGAAATGACCAAAATGCCCTTCGTAGTGCTTATCGAATTACAATTGTCTATATCGATTGACATAAATTTTCTTATATTTTCTTAGCATTTTATTATCATCTAAACCTCAGTAATCCTTCACTTAAGTCCCAAATAATTATTTCATAGGGTTCTTCATGGGTCTGGGGTTAGCAATTGTCTTCACAGTCGCTTCCCATTAGGGTTACCCATTGCCGGAGCTTCGATTCATTTAACTTCTTTGCATTTCATCTCTTTAATTTTTTCTTAATTTTTCTTAGTCATTATTTAGATTATTTATGACTCGTCACTCTAGTTTAAATATAGTTTCAGAAATTCTGGCTGTCTGGACAGACATTAGTCACCAGAATAGTAGAATGTATGGACTACCTAAAGTGAGGGCATTACATCAGGAATGCACCAACCAGATAGATAGAAATCACAGAGATATAAGATAGCAATCACTCTATCCCCTCAGGCTCTGATACTAAAGGGTTCTTGAGATATCATCCAGTAGAATAACTGGACCAATAGTCATCTTCATACTATTGGAAATTAGTTAAATGATCTTCAAAAGTAGATTCAGCACCCAGCTACCATCACTTCCTCCGTGGAAACAAAGATGAAAGCTCCAGCCTTCAAGCCCTTTGTAGTTTCAAAGAATTCTCTGTCTAGTATCCAACAAAAGAACAGGGAAGAATTTCTCCAAGGTATTCAGGATCGCCTGATTCAACTTTCATCCACTTCTATAAAGTCCAATATTGTCATTCCAGACACTCCTAAAGCCTCTATCAATGTAATGGAGCAATCTCCCAATGAAGAGAATGCTTTCTAAGAAGAAGCTCTTCTAGAAGTAAACAAAGTTCATTGGCAGAATCCTCAATAGCTTTACTATCCAAGAGCCACTACTCTAGATATCAATCTGGAAGACAAACCGAGTACTGTAACACCCCTATATTAGGTATTGCGTTCTACTGTTCCGGTGATCAGTGTCTGTCCGGACAGTTAGAATGCTTGGAACTACACTTAAATGTTAGTGAGGAGACATGAAATAATGAAATACAATAGAGGAAAATACAAGAAAACAAAAGAAAAATAAGAGCAATGAAATGTGATTAAGTTAAACGAGCCAAAAACCCTAACGATGGGTGACCGCACTGGGAAGTTGCAGCGAGGACTGTTGACTAACCTTGGACCACGGAGAACCCTGGGAAATATTTTTAAGACTTAAATAAACATCTATTGTGGTATAATTGACTTAGAAAATGTCGAAGAAAATTTAATTAATTAGTACAAAGAAAAACTAAAAATCGAGAAACTGACAAAAATCGGTGTTACTGAAAAATCGAAAGTACAACCCGAGGAGAGGCGTTTTGGTCAATTGACACCTAGAGTTGACTTTTGACCTAAATGTCCATGAAAAATTAGTAGTGTTAAATTTTGAAAATGCCATAAAAATTAGAAGTCAAATATATAGAATAAATAAAAGGAGTTAAGGGATAAAACTTAATATAATTAAAGTTTAATTATTTAGATTATTAAAATGTTTAAATGAGTTAGTGGAGCACTATAGATTATACAAACCCCTAAGTGAGCTTTAGTGAACCTATATAAAGCATTTTGGGAAAGATTTCATTTCATCTTCAACCTTTCTTCACTTTGCCGAAATCAATTCTCCATGAAACCTCCATAGCCGGCCATGGGACCAAGCTCCATGCACATCACTTCAAGCCACTTTCCACACAATTTTCTTCATTAATTCTTGTCTACGCACCTTGGGCAGTATATAGGCAGCAAAAAGGAGAGGAAATTCCAAGGATTTTTCAAGCTCATGTTAAGGTTAGTGCTTGTTTTCCATTCTTGCTTCATTAAAGTTGTAGTAGGGGTTGTGGTGTGTTAGATTATGGAAGAAATTTTGAGGTTTGATGAGTTATTGGAGGATACTATTTTTAGCAGCCATGGAATCTCATGGTTAATGAATTATTCTTACATATATTTGTTGGGAATTAATGTTGATTAAGGTGATTTAATGTGCTAGTAAGTTATTTCCATGTGTATGTGGTGATTGTGCATTTGAAATTGGAGTTGAAGAAATTATGGGAAACTGTAACACCCCTATTTGCATAGCCTGGTATATTTCACTATTCAGGTGACCGGTGTCGGTCCGGATAATTAAGGAGATTAGAACTACATCTAAGACAAGTAAATAAGCCCTGAACACAAATAATTAGTAATTGCCAATTAGTTAAGTATAAATAAGAAAAATAGAACATAAGAGGTTAAATGAGCCGAGAGTCACAGCGATGGGTGACCTTCTCAGGAAGGACTGGAGGTCGATTTAAACTCAAATTTCAAACTGTAAAATGTGACGCCGCGGTCCTTAGGACTATTGTGAACATAGTGGAAAAGAGAAAATCATAAAAAAGAATTGTTAAGAAAGTCAAATAATTAGGTCAGGGATCCGGAAGAAATATTGAATTATTTGCAAACCAAGTCGAACTGGCGAGGGGCAATTTGGTCAATTGGCCCCTGGAGTTGACTCCTGACCTAACTGTCAAATAAAATCGGAGAAAAGAAAATTTTGGGATCAAGAATTAAATTAAAGAACTAATGGAAAAATAAATGCAAAAGAAAAAAAAAAAGAAAGAAAAAGTTTATAACATCACCTTCTATGAGACCATGGATGACCTCATAAATAATTATTAAATTAAGGAATTTTTTTTGACCAAGTAAAAAATGAGGATAAAACCAAAAAAATGAAAAATAAAATTACTCTTCTTTCCCACCCAAAGCCGGCTCATCTCTCTCCTCACCCTCTCCCTCTCTCCTCACCCTTTGAACAGTGTTTATTCATTTAGCCATAACTTGAGCTAAGCAGGTCCAAATGACCTAAAATTTTACCAGTATAAAGCTGAGATATAGATCTACAACTTTTATGAAGAACACAAACTCAAATTATTCCGTTAACTAAGTCACTTAGCCACCCAAATTCGGTGACCTAAAACTGCCAGAACCAAGTTGGTGCCCAGAAAATCTGGGTTAGACCAATCCGGCCGGCCATGTTCAAATGGCTATAACTTGAGCTACAAAACTACAAATAGATTGATTCAAAAAGGGAAATAAATTTAAGACAATAAGGAACAATTTCTTTCAAGAAAACTTGGTCAAATTCTAACAGCAACATAACCAATGGAACAGTGCAAAATAGGTTACCAAAATTGAGAATTTGAAAGTTTGCCTAAAATACTTAAGTTTTTAGAAAATGACCAAAACCAATAAGTTAGGTAACTAAAATGTGGTATGTGGGTATAATTGGATTTCCCATACCTATTAAGCATAAGAAAGTCAATATTTTGACTTGAATAGTATCATGAATAGTAACCTCAAAATGAAAATTTCAAGAATGTAAGTTTAAGCATATTGGGGCTAGAATTGAACATATATGAATTAATTATTGGAATTATTGTGAGGGAAAGATACTAAAACACTATAAATTTCGTGTTTCAGCTGAAAATGACCCGAAAAGTCTAAGAGACTGAATCAAGCCCTAGAGGCGACTCATGTCAGGTTTGTGCACAATAAACCTTATTTAAGCATTTTATCATTGAAAAATTGATTTAGTATGCATTATGAAATTTCTGTGTTAATTATGAGTTTAAGAATTTTTGTGTTGCCACTTTGTGAATGAAAAGGTGACTTTGGAAATTTAGTGTGATTTGCATGAAATATTTGAACAAATTGCTTTAAATTGATTTCAAATTCACACTTAGCATGACAATGCTTATTATTCCTCCTCTATTTATGGGGTTGAGATCGATTATTTTCCTCCCTCTCTAGATTACCAATTGAGGTTGTAGATCGGATTAGTACTCATTAGCTAGCTAGCCACCTCCCTCATTGATTTCGATTAGTGGGGTTATAGATTGCTTTGTCGTCGTGTACAACGCGCCATTGATTGAAAATTTTGTGTCATGGCTTAAGTTGTGTATGAATTGGCAACACTATGTTTATTAAATTGTTTGACCAAAATTGTACTATAATGAGTTTTGATAATTTGTGAAATATTTAAATTGTGATTTATCAATGAATGCTTTATGTACTATGTCGCAAGGGGTTTTGCGATTGCCTAGACGAACACTCACCGAAGTGGGAAAGAGTGAGGAGTCGCCACTTTAATTTTGAGGGAAATTAAAGAAAACCATTTGTGAAATGCAAATTAAAATGAAACCACTTCAAATACATAGATTCTAGGTTCGGGGTCCGTAAATGGGTGGGGAAGGTATTAGGCACCCCACCTCGTCCCTCAATGAGGGTGAGCAGATTTAACCTTATGTTCTCTATAGATTAGAATCGATAGTTAGAGGGGTTCGAATGGAAATGTTAATCCTTTTGATAAAAAGGAATATTTGATTTTTCACTAATTCGGATTGCCCAGATACATAAGTAAATGAGACAACCTTAGTGAATTGGCGTTGTGTTATGGTTTTCGTTTGTGGGATTACTTTGCATATTTATTAGAATTCGATTTGAGAATCGGATAAGAACTCTCCTCCGATCTCTTTTAGATTAAAATTTCGATTGGAGATCGGATAAGAACTCTCCTCCAATCTCTTTTAGATATTTATGAGAATTTTTTTTAGTGAGAATCGGATAAGAACTCTCCTCCGATCTCTTTTAAATATTTATTAAAATTTTAGATTGAGAATCAGATAAGAACTCTCCTCCGATCTCTTTTAGATTAAAATTTCGATTGGAGATCGGATAAGAACTCTCCTCCGATCTCTTTTAGATTAAAATTTCAATTGGAGATCGGATAAGAACTCTCCTCCGATCTCTTTTAGATATGAGAATTTTTTAGTGAGAATCGGATAAGAACTCTCCTCCGATCTCTTTTACATTTTATTAAAATTTTTGGATTGATAATCGGATAAGAACTTTCCTCCGATATCCTTCGAATATTTATTAGAATTTTTAGCTTGAGAATCGGATAAGAACTCTCCTCCGATCTCTTTTAAATATTTGTTAATTTTTTTGGCTTGAGATAAGAACTTTTCCGACCTCTCGAAACCTGATTACATCTACAAATCATAAGAGCCTAAGACTAAGGGTTCTGGCATTCAAAGATGCCGGGGATCTGAATAAGGCTTCTTCTAACTCATTGGTACCTCGTGACTAGACAGGGGATACTAGACTGAATTTTATTGACCTCCTATGTGGTCGCCTTACCAGTACCTTTTGACAAGTGATACCCGATCTGTTCCATTTGCTTATCTGAGATTTGGTTTTATTCCACCTTATGACGTCTTACCCAATCGTCTTTTGTGTTAGTCTAGTGATTCAACTTTACTATTTTCCTGACTTATTATTCAGACCTTTTATTATTTTAAAGAAACTCTTAAGATATAGTTACCTACATTTTATCCAACTACTTATATGCTACTCGGGACTAGAACACTTGCATTTAGAAGTAACAAAGATTAATAAAAAGAATGGACTGATTAACAAAGAAGTAAACTCGAGAATAACCTTCTTCGTATTTTTTAACACAATATAAACTTGGTGAAAATTACAAACATAAAAACAAAGGAAATACGTAAAATAAAAATGAACACTTGATAAAGCAGCGATATAAGCACTCACCTGTAGGGAGCCGAATCTATTGAACTAACTACAGAATCACAAAACGTAATAGGACTGCGGGTTGATAGCCTGAGGGCTAAGGTTCGCCTTGAAATGAAGGACACTTTGTTAAAAAGCAGTCAGGTTAAAATAATAACCAAGTTGGAATGAAGTTGAGCTTGGACAACGGGAGTGGAAATAAAGATAACAAAGACAGAAAGTGAGAGTGTCACAGGATAATGAACGAACTGAAAATGGAGAGTTTCAGTATTCAAAAATCCCTTTGTAAGAAAATACTTTAGAAAACTGGTTTCAAAAGTTTTTCTTATGAAAGCTCAAAAATAGCAGAGTAACGAACTGAATTAAATTTCAGAGTCCTTCCACTATAGTCACTACCCTCTTTTTTCGTCTTCTATTGAACAGTTTTCATGCAGGTATTTATAGGAACCGAGTGCTCTCCATGAAGGGTCAGGATTTATTTTGAGGGAGATGGAAGGTTAGGATTTTAAAGGACATGATCTGAGGCTCGGGAATTAAAGAGAATCAGAACGAACGGCTGAGATCCCTTTCAGAATATTTGTTCTTTCTCTCTTCTAATCTGACGACCCAAAATTTCCTTGTCAAGGGCGATCCGAGGGCTGGGAGTGAAAGGCGTTGGTCTTGTCGTCTTCTTCTTTGATCCAAGGGCTTCGGGCTCATCCTTACAAGTAGGATCAACGGTGGAGATAGGGATGTATAGCACTGTCATGACATACTATGGCGCATGTCAGTAATGCTGGCGATTCTGGGGCGTGCGGTGGAGATTTCGTTTGCAACGCCTTAACTACCTCGGCTTTGATTATGACGACAGTTAGCGAAAGTTGTCTTATTCCCTTTGTTTTCCGATCTCCCCTCCTTTTCAATCTTTCTAACACGACCTTTTTTCGCTCTCTCGTGCCGGGCTCCGCTCTTCCGACCTCTCCAACTCCGATCTTCTCCTTCATCCGGTCCAGCTCAGTCAAAGCATTTATTCCTTCGATTTTCGAGGCATTTGCTTTGTTTTCTGCTCGCAATAAATGCTCAGATTTTCCCTATATATATACCTTCAACTAGGAAGCCCCTCCCATTTGATTTTCTCCTCTTCCTTCTCACATTTCCTGTTCTAACAGCTCCGGCAGTAGTCCCGGCCATGATAGTGGCTTTTGATCTTTTTCTGATTGTTCTTTTTATTCCCCGACTAAAAATTTACGATCTCGGTGATTGGGAAATTATTATAACCTTATTTGATGACAGTGAGAGAACCGGACTAACTTACCGACCTGGATCGAGGACTTCGATTGTGTCGATCTCGAATAGTTCGACCGATATAATCGGCGAACTAATTTCGGGCGAGAAGACTGCTAATATTCCCCTTAACATTGGTGACTGCGCCTTGAAGTTCATTCGGCTTCTCACCACATTGGCTGTCCCGACAGTGGCTCGGTTCCGAGCAATAACATTGATGACGACCTCTCTCATCTTCATGAGAGTCATAATCCCCCCATCTGAGCTGTACATCTATCCGATATTGATGGCTGGCCTAACACATCTTTTGATTCAACCACGAGACTAGGCTTTGACATAGGTCTTTGTTAGATGGGATGTACTATCGATCTCTAGAGATCGCCCAAATGATGTAATTTGACTTTCAATGTAGTCCGATCTCTAGAGATCACCCAAATGATGTAATTTGACTTTCAATGTAATTCGATCGCTAGAGATCGCCCAAATGATGTAGTCTGACCTTTTTAGAAATAAAATTTTATTTTGACAACTATCATTTTTATTATTATTGCATTGATTATTTTTCGATCTCTGATGTGTTTGTCCGATCCGGTTCCTAACTGAACAACCCTTAACCGATCCGCCTTAATTCACCGATCTGTAACTAGCTGATCCCTTTTATTATGGAATTTCTGGAATATTCGTGAGACGTGTCAGAAAAGCTGGCAAATCCTGCTAACCGATGCACCGCCTGGAACACTAAGAGCATTAAATGCTCAGACGGGTATAAATAGGGGATGGGCCAACCAGTTGCTCTCTTATGTCATTTTCAGCATCCCGCGAGTGATTCCAAAATTCTCTCGATTTTTCAAGTTCTTCCGACACCGATCAAGTTCCGGTAAGGGTTTTGATCCTTCTTTTAGTTTAAATTCTCTATTTCCTTTGAAAATGAATGGTGCCGAGGGTCAGAGAGCGGCAAGCCCCCCTTCCGTTCAGATCTCATGGTCGTCTGATGAAGTGAAGGTGGTCGGACCAAGCGTGCAACCTAAACCTCCTAGGGTCTCTGTTCCATCTCGGGGGCAAGCAGCACCATCAAGGCATGTACCTTCTTCAGGGAGAGAAAATCTTCCCATAGACGAGCTGCCATTAATCCTGCAAGAAACTGACCTGCAGTCATTCATCCAGGAGTACAACATCCGGCCTGATTCATATGAGCTGATAAAGTGTCACGGCGATCTTCATGCCGAACATTTCTTCAAGGAAAACGATATGATCATGGTATATGAAGAACAATTAAAGGCCGGTCTGCGGTTCCCCCTTGATGATTTCTTTAAGGAAGTTTTAAAATTTCACCAAGTGTGCATCGCCCAAGTTCACCCGAACTCGTGGCGGATCCTAGTAGCATTCAGAGGCCTCTGCCGAGCTAAGGGATTCCGTCCTACAGCTAAGGTATTCGCCGAACTACATCGATTAACTCGTCGAAAGGATGACGAGTATTGGTTCTTCCAGGCGAAGCCACATTGCTGGCTTTTTACCGACCTGCCCTCCTCCCTGAAGAATTGGAAGAATCGCTTCTTCATTTTGAGGAGCAAAATTCCGAACGGCTTTGAGGGCTTCCTCAGCTGGTCGCACTGTGGCTTACTTTGCCGCATCACTCTAAATAGGGAAGAAGGCCTGATGGTGATGGAGCTGAATGATCAAGCGGCCAGAGAGAAGTTCTCTTGTTTGGATGCAGCGACTACCGAACTGCATCACTGGATAATGGAGTTGATCACTGGCGAAGATCGCGGGCTTCAGTTCTCTGACCTCGGCATTGGTATTTTCTATATCTCAGATCTTTGGACCTTAGCGATCTCACTGACCTCTTCTTTGTGTAGGTATGGCAAGCGGCGAAGCTTCTAAGGAGAGCCGAAAGCGGAAGAGGGAGGTCTCCCAGAAAGTGCGGGAGATGAAGCGTTCCGAGCTACTTCAAACGCCCAGTCATGATCCCGGGGAGATGCAAGGAGGCTCGTCTCAACCCTCGGGACCGCCGGTCATAGAAGTGGTCTGATCTCCTCCTTGCCAAGAAGAGCCGCCTCCACCTCCTCCAGTGGCTTCGAGTGCGGAAGGGGGTCCTTCCCAACCTCCTGTAAGGACCCTTTCCCGCGGTGCCCAAATCTTGATCCACTCGCTGGAGAAGAACCGAACGGTTCGAGAGAACCCTGGTTTTGCTAAGGTCTTGGGGTCCTCCATCTGCCTTTGGGAGGATCGGGATAGGCTGTCCCCAGACAATGTTGATGACATCCTGACTCGATCTATGAGCCTGAACGTGGAGTGCTTGGTGAACCAGCACATTGTCTGGGAGAAGGCTCACCGCCTGGGTAAGGAGGTCGAGAAGATGGGTCATTAAGTGGCTTCCCTCTGATCCCAACTCTCATCTGCTCAGAACTACATATCTGAAATTGAGGGTAGATGAAGTTCTACGAGGATAAGCTGGCCGAGCAAGCTCATGTTCTTGAAGAAGTTCAGGCGCTCTGGGCCGGTGAAGTTGCTCACCTCCCTGAGGAGCTCAAAGCGAAAGAAGAAGAGGCGGTGACCAGGGAGGCCGGCGCTTATGTGAATGCTCACAGGGATCTCATGGCCGAGCTCAAGAAGCGTTATCCCGAGGAGAACTTCTCCTGGATGGTCGACCTGGCTCCCCAAGACGAAGAGGAAAGCGAGGAGGAGGCCGAAGGTGAGAGAGGGAGCGAACAAAATGTAGATCAGGCTGGGGGATGACCTGTATAAATTTTAATATGAAATGAAATGAAATTCCCTTTTTCTTCAATGATTGGATGTGATCATAAAGTATCTAAATTGCATAAGCACTGGATTGTTTGAGCATATTAGAACAACATCTAAAAGTGATTATTAATCTAAGTGTAAAAGGTCAGAAAACACAATAAGCATGAGATCGGCTGGAAACCAACGCTAAACGGGACTTGATTAAAATTGGAAATTTGACTTGAATACTTAAGATCGGGATCATCATTAAACCGAATTGACACCTTAACTTTATTATTCCCAAACTTTTAAATGAGAGATCGGCAATAAGACTGGTGGCACAAAGGCATAATTTTGGTTCAATCTCGTTTGACAAGAAAGATCGGAAATATAATTGACTGGTCAGGGGACTTGACAATTGGTTTGAGAGATCGGTGAGGCTTTAAATGATATGGGGACTTAGTGTTGATTAGATTCCTTTTGAGGAGAGATCGGAAATGTGGTTAGTTGGCAAAGGGAGACTGTGTTGGGATCGGCTTCAAAGTTTATTGGTTTCGGGGATCGGCCAAAATATGGTGTCGACAGCTGCCCCTCTTTACATAATTCCTACTGGAAAAAATTTTCGTGTACGGATTATGTAAAGATTCAGACCCATATTTTGGACGATTAAAATTTAAAATTTGAAATTAAAGTCAGGAAACTAAAACCCACTTCGGTCGGCACCCTAAGGTTGGTAACAGGGAATTAAAATGCTAGAAAACTAAAATTAACTTAGATCAAGGAACCAGAGGTTGATTGACAGGAAATTTTATTGCAGGAAAATTAAAATCAACTTAGATCAAGGAACCAAAGGTTGATTAATAGGAAATTTAAAATGCTGATATTTAAAATCAACTTAGATCAAGGAACCAGAGGTTGATAACAGGAAATTTAAAATGCTGAAAATTAAAATCAACTTTGATCAAGGAACCAGAGGTTGATTAACAGGAAATTTAAATGCAAGAAAATTAAAATCAACTTAGATCAAGGAACCAGAGGTTGATAACAGGAAATTTAAAATGCTAAAAATTAAAATCAACTTAGATCAATGAACCAGAGGTTGATTAACAGGAAATTTAAAATGCTGAAAATTAAAATCAACTTAGATCAAGGAACCAGAGGTTGATAACAGGAAATTTAAAAAGCAAGAAAATTAAAATCAACTTAGATCAAGGAACGAGAGGTTGATTAACAGGAAATTTAAATGCAAGAAAATTAAAAGCAACTTAGATCAAGGAACCAGAGGTTGATTAACAGGAAATTTAAATGCAAGAAAATTAAAATCAACTTAGATCAAGGAACCATAGGTTGATAACAGGAAATTAAAAATGCTGAAAATTAAAATCAACTTAGATCAAGGAACCAGAGGTTGATTAACAGGAAATTTAAAATGCTGAAAATTAAAATCAACTTAGATCAAGGAACCAGAGGTTGGTTAATAGGAAATTTAAATGCAAGAAAATTGAAATCAACTTAGATCAAGGAACCAGAGGTTGATAACAGGAAATTTAAAATGCTGAAAATTAAAATCAACTTAGATCAAGGAACCAGAGGTTGATTAACAGGAAATTTAAATGCAAGAAAATTAAAATCAACTTAGATCAAGGAACCAGAGGTTGATAACAGGAAATTTAAAATGCTAAAAATTAAAATCAACTTAGATCAATGAACCAGAGGTTGATTAACAGGAAATTTAAAATGCTGAAAATTAAAATCAACTTAGATCAAGGAACCAGAGGTTGATAACAGGAAATTTAAAATGCAAGAAAATTAAAATCAACTTAGATCAAGGAACGAGAGGTTGATTAACAGGAAATTTAAATGCAAGAAAATTAAAAGCAACTTAGATCAAGGAACCAGAGGTTGATTAACAGGAAATTTAAATGCAAGAAAATTAAAATCAACTTAGATCAAGGAACCAGAGGTTGATAACAGGAAATTAAAAATGCTGAAAATTAAAATCAACTTAGATCAAGGAACCAGAGGTTGATTAACAGGAAATTTAAAATGCTGAAAATTAAAATCAACTTAGATCAAGGAACCAGAGGTTGGTTAAAAGGAAATTTAAATGCAAGAAAATTGAAATCAACTTAGATCAAGGAACCAGAGGTTGATAACAGGAAATTTAAAATGCTGAAAATTAAAATCAACTTTATTATTCCCAAACTTTTAAATGAGAGATCGGCAATAAGACTGGTGGCACAAAGGCATAATTTTGGTTCAATCTCGTTTGACAAGAAAGATCGGAAATATAATTGACTGGTCAGGGGACTTGACAATTGGTTTGAGAGATCGGTGAGGCTTTAAATGATATGGGGACTTAGTGTTGATTAGATTCCTTTTGAGGAGAGATCGGAAATGTGGTTAGTTGGCAAAGGGAGACTGTGTTGGGATCGGCTTCAAAGTTTATTGGTTTCGGGGATCGGCCAAAATATGGTGTCGACAGCTGCCCCTCTTTACATAATTCCTACTGGAAAAAATTTTCATGTACGGATTATGTAAAGATTCAGACCCATATTTTGGACGATTAAAATTTAAAATTTGAAATTAAAGTCAGGAAACTAAAACCCACTTCGGTCGGCACCCTAAGGTTGGTAACAGGGAATTAAAATGCTAGAAAACTAAAATTAACTTAGATCAAGGAACCAGAGGTTGATTGACAGGAAATTTTATTGCAGGAAAATTAAAATCAACTTAGATCAAGGAACCAAAGGTTGATTAATAGGAAATTTAAAATGCTGATATTTAAAATCAACTTAGATCAAGGAACCAGAGGTTGATAACAGGAAATATAAAATGCTGAAAATTAAAATCAACTTTGATCAAGGAACCAGAGGTTGATTAACAGGAAATTTAAATGCAAGAAAATTAAAATCAACTTAGATCAAGGAACCAGAGGTTGATAACAGGAAATTTAAAATGCTAAAAATTAAAATCAACTTAGATCAATGAACCAGAGGTTGATTAACAGGAAATTTAAAATGCTGAAAATTAAAATCAACTTAGATCAAGGAACCAGAGGTTGATAGAGGTTGATAACAGGAAATTTAAAAAGCAAGAAAATTAAAATCAACTTAGATCAAGGAACGAGAGGTTGATTAACAGGAAATTTAAATGCAAGAAAATTAAAAGCAACTTAGATCAAGGAACCAGAGGTTGATTAACAGGAAATTTAAATGCAAGAAAATTAAAATCAACTTAGATCAAGGAACCAGAGGTTGATAACAGGAAATTAAAAATGCTGAAAATTAAAATCAACTTAGATCAAGGAACCAGAGGTTGATTAACAGGAAATTTAAAATGCTGAAAATTAAAATCAACTTAGATCAAGGAACCAGAGGTTGGTTAATAGGAAATTTAAATGCAAGAAAATTGAAATCAACTTAGATCAAGGAACCAGAGGTTGATAACAGGAAATTTAAAATGCTGAAAATTAAAATAAACTTAGATCAAGGAACCAGAGGTTGATTAACAGGAAATTTAAATGCAAGAAAATTAAAATCAACTTAGATCAAGGAACCAGAGGTTGATAACAAGAAATTTAAAATGCTAAAAATTAAAATCAACTTAGATCAATGAACCAGAGGTTGATTAACAGGAAATTTAAATGCAAGAAAATTAAAAGCAACTTAGATCAAGGAACCAGAGGTTGATTAACAGGAAATTTAAATGCAAGAAAATTAAAATCAACTTAGATCAAGGAACCAGAGGTTGATAACAGGAAATTAAAAATACTGAAAATTAAAATCAACTTAGATCAAGGAACCAGAGGTTGATTAACATGAAATTTAAAATGCTGAAAATTAAAATCAACTTAGATTAAGGAACCAGAGGCTGGTTAATAGGAAATTTAAATGCAAGAAAATTGAAATCAACTTAGATCAAGGAACCAGAGGTTGATAACAGGAAATTTAAAATGCTGAAAATTAAAATCAACTTAGATCAAGGAATCAGAGGTTGATTAACAGGAAATTTAAATGCAAGAAAATTAAAATCAACTTAGATCAAGGAACCAGAGGTTGATAACAGTAAATTTAAAATGCTAAAAATTAAAATCAACTTAGATCAATGAACCAGAGGTTGATTAACAGGAAATTTAAAATGCTGAAAATTAAAATCAACTTAGATCAAGGAACCAGAGGTTGATAACAGGAAATTTAAAATGCAAGAAAATTAAAATCAACTTAGATCAAGGAACGAGAGGTTGATTAACAGGAAATTTAAATGCAAGAAAATTAAAAGCAACTTAGATCAAGGAACGAGAGGTTGATTAACAGGAAATTTAAATGCAAGAAAATTAAAATCAACTTAGATCAAGGAACCAGAGGTTGATAACAGGAAATTAAAAATGCTGAAAATTAAAATCAACTTAGATCAAGGAACTAGAGGTTGATTGACAGGAAATTTAAAATGCTGAAAATTAAAATCAACTTAGATCAAGGAACCAGAGGTTGGTTAATAGGAAATTTAAATGCAAGAAAATTGAAATCAACTTAGATCAAGGAACCAGAGGTTGATAACAGGAAATTTAAAATGCTGAAAATTAAAATCAACTTAGATCAAGGAACCAGAGGTTGATTAACAGGAAATTTAAATGCAAGAAAATTAAAATCAACTTAGATCAAGGAACCAGAGGTTGATAACAGGAAATTTAAAATGCTAAAAATTAAAATCAACTTAGATCAATGAACCAGAGGTTGATTAACAGAAAATTTAAAATGCTGAAAATTAAAATCAACTTAGATCAAGGAACCAGAGGTTGATAACAGGAAATTTAAAATGCAAGAAAATTAAAATCAACTTAGATCAAGGAACGAGAGGTTGATTAACAGGAAATTTAAATGCAAGAAAATTAAAAGCAACTTAGATCAAGGAACCAGAGGTTGATTAACAGGAAATTTAAATGCAAGAAAATTAAAATCAACTTAGATCAAGGAACCAGAGGTTGATAACAGGAAATTAAAAATGCTGAAAATTAAAATCAACTTAAATCAAGGAACCAGAGGTTGATTAACAGGAAATTTAAAATGCTGAAAATTAAAATCAACTTAAATCAAGGAACCAGAGATTGATTAATAGGAAATTTAAAATGCTAAAATTTAAAATCAACTTAGATCAAGAAACCAGAGGTTGATTAACAGGAAATTTAAAATGCTGAAAATTAAAATCAACTTAGATCAAGGAACCAGAGGTTGATTAACAGGAAATTTAAAATGCTGAAATTTAAAATCGACTTAGATCAAGGAACCAGAGGTTGATTAAGAGGAAATTTAAAATGCTGAAAATTAAAATCAACTTAGATCAAGGAACCAGAGGTTGATTAACAGGAAATTTAAAATGGTGAAATTTTAAATCAACTTAGATCAAGGAACCAGAGGTTGATTAACAGGAAATTTAAAATGCTGAAATTTAAAATCAACTTAGATCAAGGAACGAGAGGTTGATTAACAGGAAATTTATAATGCTAAAAATTAAAATCAACTTACAAAGCAAGTCTAATCCCGACGCGAGAAGTTCTTGCCCGATGAAGTGTACTTAACAGGATCCCGAAGGCCAATGATTAATGTAAGACGAGTTACAAGTCTTGACCTATGACCTCCTTTCTTTGGATGCCCCTTTTCTGTTCTTGGCTTTCTTCTTATTTTGTGAAAAGCGCCCTTGCGGGTTTTCACTTTCCTTTCATCCATTTGACTAGAAGCGCCCTTCCAGGTTTTCACCTCTATTTTTTTTTTTTTTAGGCCATTCCCTGCAAATCTCATAGCAAAGTAAGTGAGGTTATCAATTTTCAAATCCTAATCTTATGGCAAAATTCAACTGATTAATACCGCATTTGATGAAGGGATTGAAGAAGGATAATATTAAAGAGTGAGTATATGGAAAAGATAAAAGCAAAGTGAATAAAGTATGACTTTATTATGGTTTTTAAGAAACAAAGGTACAGTTTCAAAGAAAAAGGGTACAAGGATAGATCTCACATATTCCTTGTAGTTGGCTTTGAAGTCCCTTAACTGCCATTATTTCCAGTACTCTGAAGTCTCACGCCATGACGGTTTATTTCCCTTCTCGGTTTCATGCTCCTTTCCTTATTTCTCCCTTTTGGTTCTTGGGATGCCCTTTCGGATTTTCACCCCTAGATTTTTTTTTTTTTTTTGCTCGCTCTTTCAGGATGCCCTTTCAGGTTTTCGTCCCTCACTCATTTTATAGAAAGCGCCCTTCCAGGGTTTTCGCCTTCTTTCACACATTTTGCTAGGAGTGCCCTTCCAGGTTTTCACCCCTACTCTTTTTTTTTTTTTTTTTTCAGGCATAGTATCTTTTGACGGTGTCGGCATTCACAGGTCTTAGAAATTCTTCACTGTCCATGTGGGTCAAGATCAAGGCCCTGCCCGAAAATGCCTTTTT
This sequence comes from Hevea brasiliensis, assembly GCF_030052815.1. Classification (NCBI taxonomy): domain Eukaryota; kingdom Viridiplantae; phylum Streptophyta; class Magnoliopsida; order Malpighiales; family Euphorbiaceae; genus Hevea; species Hevea brasiliensis. The sequence goes on from NC_079493.1 coordinate 63,346,226, forward strand.
AACCATATAGGGTCCCTCGTAGGTTGGTGACCATTTACCCCGGGGATCGTTTTGATTCAGAAGCACTTTCTTTAGGACTAGGTCCCCTGGTTGAAATACATGTGGGCGAACCCCTTTGTTAAATGCTCTGGCCATTCTTCTTTGGTATAACTGCCCGTGACATGCCGTCACTAGCCTCTTCTCATCTAGCAAGTTTAATTGGTCCAACCTTGACTGGATCCATTCTGACTCATCAATACCTGATTCCCTTAGAATTCTTAGAGAAGGAATTTCTACCTCAATAGGTAGTACAGCTTCCATCCCGTAAACCAGTAAGTATGGGGTTGCCCCAGTTGATGTCCTTACAGAACTCCGGTATGCATGAAGAGCGTAGGGAAGCATATCATGCCAATCCTTATAAGTGACTGTCATTTTCCGGATTATTCTTTTGAGATTTTTTTTTTCAGCTTCCACCGCTCCATTCATCTGGGGACGGTATGGTGAGGAATTGAGATGTCGGATTTTGTATTGATCACATAATTTCTGAATCTTTGGACCGTTCAAATTCTTGGCGTTGTCAGTGACGATTTCATTGGGGAGGCCATGCTGGCAGATGATATTATTTCTAAGAAATTTGAGAAATGTGTTCTGTGTAATGTGGGTATATGATGTCGCTTTGACCCATTTAGAAAAATAATCGATAGCTACAAGGATAAATCTATGCCCGTTGAATGCCTTAGGGTTGATGGGGCCAATCACATCGATGCCCCACATTGCGAAAGGCCATTGTGAAACGAGGTTGAAGAATTGGTGAGGCGGAACATTTTGAAGGAACGGAAGCGTGAAAAACACAAGTTTATACCATTGAATTCAAAAATTTTCACCTAGGGTCACATGCATCATGCAAGATTTATTTTTATCTATTTGATTTCAATGATAAACAACATATTAAAACTCTTTTAATATGTTTTTTGATCTGTATTTGCCATTTAAGATTTTAAAATTAATCAGATTAATTTTAGAACCCTAGATTAAATCAAGAACGATTACACTAACCTCTTGATGCACTGCAGCGTGTCTGCGCCTTTGAGATTCGTCTTCAGGATATCAAATGTTGTCCCTCTAGCTCGTCCACACCAAGAACACCTATGGCAGCCCTTGAATAGCTTCTAAAACTTTTTCTATTAATTAGAAAATCAAGTTCTGCCTTTTAAGAGATTAAAGATGTAAACAGGACACTAGAAACAATTTCTAGTGTTCTTAATTCAAGAGATTGATGGCTAATCTCTTTGAATTGATGAGAGATGAAGAAGAATAGAGGGAGGGCTGCAAAATGGCGTGACAAAGGAGTGTGGCTGCTGGTTGTACTTTATTTACTCATTAACAACACTTAAATAGCTAGGTTAACATATTAAACCCTTACCACATGTCACCCTTTGATTAGCTCTAGGTTTAAGTGACCCAATCACATTGTGCCAAGTGTTAAACCTATATTTAATCTTGATTTTAATCATCTTACATGATTAAAAAAAAAACATTTGGCAAGCTTATGTGTAATCCCATGTGTCACCATCTCATGGTGCCACGTGTCACACTGCAAAATGACCAAAATGCCCCTGTGTCTTAATTTTGAGTTCTCAACCCAAAATAATTAATTTTCTTCTTCTAATTAATTTATATCAAATATAAATTAATTAATTAATCTCTATTAATTAATTTCTCATTAATTAAATTCATATTTAAACACTTTAAATATAAATTTAACTTATATTATACATCTAATAATCTAGATTTGGTTTCAAGTCATGCTAGGGACTTTGCAATCTAATTGCAAACCAAACCTATTTAATTAATCAATTAAACTCTTTAATTAATTAATTAAATCATATTTAATTAGGAAATAACTTGTGTATGTGTGTGACTTACTAGGCTCATCACTAATTGGCAATGAGACATGATATCAACTCTTAATATCATCAGAACTCTTTCTTACCATAAATGATTTCTCTAAATCATTTTATGAACATCATAGACCATGGTTAACACCTAGCATAGCATGCCATGGCCACCCAATTAGTAATAAGGTTTACCTTAAATGAACCAATAATCATATGTTACCATGCACTAAAATCTCTCTGTTACAAAATCCCAACTCAAGCTAGAGTCATGGTCTATGTCAAACTCCATTTGCTATGAATATTATGTTCTCTTTTAATTCCAGTTCTTGATTGAAAAGATTTTCTCACCAGAAACTCTTTTCTGAATAAATCTATCTGTCCTGGCCAGGAACTTGAAACATCAAGAATAATTAAATGAACATAGGATTTTATCTCTATTTACTTGGAGGAACAGATTCCATCTTGATCAACACCTACCTCCATATATAACTAGTAGGAGCCAACACATGCCCATATACCCATACATAGTACAAGTATGAAAGCAGTATCAAACTCAAACTACCTATATACAAGATAACTGTGCTATCTCAGGTCTAAAGATTATATGCACTGATATGATTTATGACAAAACATTGACAAGAGTAAACTCCATGTGCTTGTCATAAGTGTCACTGGTTCGGCCTACTTATCATTTATAAGTGCCTATCATGTTTATTATATGGCATGAGACTCACCATTCCATCTTATTTATATCTCATATAAATAACTTGGTAACAAACATGAATACAATCTTTCTGGATAAGTCATGTCCTTATTATGAAGTATCCTCGATTGTGAACCTATTTATGATACTTTGTGCTAGAAATATTGTCACTCATATTCTTAACAACTTAAGAATAATATTTCTAACAAAATATCAATGGACCTTTTCTATTACACATAAATATATTATGTAAACGGAAAAGTGGAAATGCCTTTTATTAATAAAAATATGTACAAGATACATACTAAATGATATGCTCTAGGGCATACTACTAACAATCTCCCACTAGCACTAGAGCCATTCATTATAATATCTTAGACCTATCTTCTCAAGATGTCGGTCTAACTGAGTCTGTGACATAGGCTTAGTGAATGGATCAGCTGGATTTTCAGCTGATACTATTTTCTGCATGGCTATATCGCCTTGCCCAACTATATCTCTGATAATGTGGTGGTGCCTTTCTATGTGTTTGGATTTTGGGTGAGACCTTAGTTCCTTAGCCTGTATGACTACTCCATTGTTGTCACAGTGTAGTGGAACTGCTGACTCAATGGAAGGAACTACTGTAAGTTCTGTCACGAACTTCTTTATCCAAATAGCTTCCTTTGCAAGATCTCGATGCAAAGAATATACTCAAATCTGTAGTGGAATCTGCAATGTGCTCGCTTGGAACTCTTCCAACCGATCGCACCTCCATTACAAATGAACACATATCCAGAGGTAGACTTTCTATCTTCGATATCCGATTGGAAATCGAATCAAGATAACCATCCAATTGCAAGTCTCCACCTCCATAAATCAAGAATAAATCCTTAGTTCTTCTCAAGTACTTAAGGATATTTTTGACTATCCGATGTTCCAAACCTGGATTGGATTGATACCGCTAGTCAAACTAACGAGATATGCGATATCCGGCCTAGTACACAACATTGCATACATTAAACTTCCAATAGCCGAAGCATATGGAATCCTGGCCATCTTATCTCTTTCTTCAGGTGTCTTTGGAGACATCTTTTTAGAAAGATGGATACCATGTCTCACTGGTAACAATCCTCTCTTGGAATCAAGCATGTTAAACCTCTTTAACACCTTTTCCAAGTATAGACTTTGGGATAAACCAATTATTCTTTTCGCTCTATCTCTATAGATGCGAATCCCAAGAATATAGGTTGCCTCCCCTAAGTCTTTCATGGAGAATGTATTTGACAACCATACCTTTATAGTCGTCAACATACCTGTATCATTACCCATTAACAGTATGTCATCCACATATAAGACAAGGAAAGTGATAGCACTGTCACTAACCTTCTTATATACACATGGCTCATCCTCATTTTTGATAAAACCAAAGGATTTAATGGCTTCATTAAAACGGATGTTCCAACTCCTCGAAGCTTGTTTCAACCCATAAATGGATCGTTTTAGCTTGCATACCTTGGAACCATCTTGGGATTCCAATCCCCTAGGTTGTTCCATGAAAATGTTTTCTTCAATATATCCATTGAGAAAAGTTGTTTTGACATCCATCTGCCAAATCTCATAATCATAGTACGCAGCTATTACTAATAAAATCCTAATTGATTTAAGCATGGCAATAGGCGAGAAAGTCTCCTCATAGTCGATTCCTTGCCTTTGGCGAAACCCTTTCGCTACTAGCCTTGTCTTATAGGTCTCTACCTTTCCATCAGAACCAATTTTCTTCTTGAAAACCCATTTGTTCCCTATAGGTACAATACCTTCAGGTGGGTCAACAAGATCCCAAACTTGATTCTTATACATTGATTCAATCTTGGATTTCATAGCATCAATCCATTTTGAAGAGTCTATATCTGATATAGCTTTTTCATAGGTAAGTGGATCATCTCCATGATCCACTTCTTCATAAGTAGACAACTCTTGTTCTTCTTCATGAAGAAAACCATATCTCACTGGTGGGTGAGATACCCTGGTTGTTCTACGAGGAACAGCTGTAGATGTTTCATCAACGGGTATAGGTTGACTAGATGGATCTATTTCCATCTGATCTGTTGGTTGGTCAGAATTCTCCAATTCTAACTCTATTTGCCTTCCTTTGCCTCCTTCTTGAACAAATTGTTGTTCAAGAAATGTGGCATCTCTACTTATCACAACCTTTTGTGAAGTAGGCAAATAAAAATAATATCCAAAACTATCTTTTGGATATCCAACAAATCGACCTTTTTCTGATCTGGTCTCCAATTTATCAGTGTTTAGCTTTTTCATATAAGCTGGACAACCCCAAATCTTAACATGCTTAAAACTTGGTTTTCTTCCATGCCATATCTCATAAGGTGTGGAAGAAACTGATTTTGATGGAATCCTATTCAGAATATACAAAGCTGATTCTAATGCAAATCCCCAAAAGGAGATTGGCATATCAGTATAGCTCATCATACTACGTACCATATCCAATAGGGTATGATTTCTCCTTTCAGATACACCATTCAGCTGTGGCATTCCTTGAGGAGTCAGTTGAGAAACAATGCCATGCTCTCTCAAGTATTCATCAAATTCAGTACTCAAATATTCACCTCCACGATCTGATCGAAGAGCTTTAATATTCTTTCCTGTTTGATTTTCTACTTCAGATTTAAATTCTTTCAACTTTTCAAAAGATTCATGTTTGTATTTCATCAAATACAAATACCCAAACCTTGATTTATCATCAGTAAAGGTAATAAAATAATGAAAACCCCCTCTAGCCATTTCTTTAAATGGACCACATACATCACTATGTATTAGCTCCAAAATATTTTCAGCTCTTAGCCCCTGTCCAACAAAGGGTGATCTAGTCATTTTGCCCTGAAGGCAAGATTCACAAGTTGGAGTAGGCTCAGAGCCCAATGAGGATAGAATCCCCATTTTCTCCAGTTTTGCAATCCTATCTTCTGCAACATGACATAACCTTAAGTGCCAAATATATTTTGAACTTGAGTTGGTTTTCACCATGGCATTACATTCTTTTAGATTACTATACTCTGGCCAGTGGAAACACTTTCTTACTGGCAATGGAAACACTTTCCTGTTGGTAGTGGAAACACTTTCCTTTGCCTTTGTCAGCTTTGGTTTTCCTTTTTCTGTTTAGCTATTTTCTTGGAAGGACCAGGAATCTGAGGTTTCTTTTTCTTATTGCCCTTCTTCTTGTTGGACATTCCAGCAGAAAAAAATACAACCAAAGATACCTCTTTTCCTTTATTGCCTGGCATATTCTTTTGGGCAATAACCAACATGTTGAGTAAACCAGCTAAGGTGCATTCCTGTTTAGTCATATGGAAATTTGTCACAAAATTCCCAAAAGACTCAGGAAGGGACTGAAGGATCAAATCCGTCTGTAGTTGGAAATCCATGTTGAGGTCAAGATGTTCCAACTGCTCAACCAGCCGAATCATCTTGTGGACATGATCCCCAACATTCTGTCCCTCAGACAACCTCATACGGAATAGCTGTCTAGATATCTCATACCTAGCATTCCTGCTGTGCTCACCATACAACTCTTGTAGGTGAAGGAGGATCTCACTCGCACTCTGCATGTTCTCATGTTGCTTCTGTAACTCATTACTCATGGAAGCAAGCGTGTAACACTTAGCTCTCATATCATGCTCCTTCCACTTGTCCAAAGTTTCATGTTCCTCTTGTGTGGCCTCTGGAGGTAAGGGACCAGGAACATTTAAATCTAGAACATATCCTATATGTTCAAGGTTCAGGACAAGTTTCAAATTTCTTAGCCAATCAGACAGATTAGGTCCTGTCAACCTATTGTGATAATGTATGCTTGCAAGGATATTGGATGGTGGTGGTTGTTTTGTGCTCAGAAAATTAACTGCAGAAAATAACCAGATTAATTAGTAAATGTATCATGTAATTAACAAAAATGATTATGGTCTTTTAATCAAATTGGTCCTCCCACTAACTTAGCGAATCCTACACTTCCAAAGTAGAAAACGGAAATCCTAGTTGGATGGATTTCTGGTGGGTGATTGAATTCTTATAATTCTATTGATCATCCTCAGGTACATCCATTATTGGAATTACAATAAACTATAAGTGAGCAACTCTTTGCCCATCACATCTCATGTGAGGTTCAATCCTTTACCTAGCCCCTAATGCTCAAAATCTCAGGTACATCCATTATTGACTTATCTTGCATTAGTTAAGTTGATCCCATTGAGCCAGTAATTATGCAAATAATTTTAATGTCCTCAGGTACATCCAATATTGGCCACTAAACCATTTACATATTTACAACATCTCATGCTTAACAATTATTCTTAAGAAAATCTCTTAAATAAATTGCATCTTATACAACTATTTAAAATTTCTTAAAATAATTGCCCCAATGGAGGGCCTATGTTATAATTACTTTAATTATAGCATTTCCAACTTAATCATTTGTTTGGAAGATTTTATGGTCATTCTATTTACTATTAAGGTCTCACTTTGCACATTATCCATTTAGCATGCATATATCATATAATTGCATACATTCCCATACATCTCATGCATTCATGGATAAGCAGTAAATATGGTATGATCATGGACTTTCTAAGGGATTCAATTCTGAGCCACCAAGAATTGAATCAGGGCATTCCTAGGTGCATTTCATTCATTCATTTTACAAGAGTTGCTGAAGGAGTACATAATCAACACTTGATCTTGAATTCCTCCCACTGGTCCCACCAATGCTCTTGACCTCCTTGAACTTCTTGCAATCCAATATTACATGGTAATCCTTGGCATACCAAGGCGAATTTACAAGAACTTAAATAAATAAAATTACAACCCAAAAATTATTACAAACTTAATAATACATGCCCAAAATAAATCAAGATTAATTAATTAATTTACTATCCCAAAGAAACATAAAAGAAATAAATCCAATCACATTGGTCTTTTATAGTCCATGATCATCCATCATGCATATCACTATTTAACAATTAAATAAAACATACATACTTAAATTAAATTGAATATCTCATATTCAACTTAAAAATCCAGATTTGAATATGATTCAAATAAATTTAAAAATTCAGATTTGAATCTCATTCAAACAAATTTAAAAATTCAGATTTGAATCACATTTAAACAACTTCAAAAATTCAGATTTGAATCACATTCAAACATTTTTTAAAAAATCAGATTTGAATCACATTCAAAAATTTTTTAAAAAATCAGATCTGAATTTTATTCAATCAATTTTAAAAAATCAGATTTAAATATGATTCAAACAACTTTAAAAATTCAGATTTGAATCACATTCAAACAACTTTTAAAATTCAGATTTGAATCACATTCAAACAATTTTTAAAATTCTGATTTGAATCATAATTTAATTGTGTGATAAAAACTACTAATTAAACACTTTAATTAGTCAAAGAATAGGCCTTAGATCATACAACAATTGCAGAATTAAAAGCCAAACCTTAAACCACCCATGGAAGCCAAACCATGCGCACCATTGATGGTGTTTTTTCAAGTATGCTGCCAACTTGCTTTGCAACCAGCAATGAACTCTTGATCTCATGATCAAACACACAATTAAATCATATAATCAACAATCTAGATGGCAAATATAGTGGCTCTGATACCAATTGAAGGAACGAAAGCGTGAAAAACACAAGTTTATACCATTGAATTCAAAAATTTTCACCTAGGGTCACATGCATCATGCAAGATTTATTTTTATCTATTTGATTTCAATGATAAACAACATATTAAAACTCTTTTAATATGTTTTTGGATATGTATTTGCCATTTAAAATTTTAAAATTAATCAGATTAATTTTAGAACCCTAGATTAAATCAAGAACGATTACACTAACCTCTTGATGCACTGCAGTGTGTCTGCGCCTTTGAGATTCGTCTTCAGGACACCAGATGTTGTCCCTCTAGCTCGTCCACACCAAGAACACCTATGGCAGCCCTTGAATAGCTTCTAAAGCTTTTTCTATTAATTAGAAAATCAAGTTCTGCCTTTTAAGAGATTAAAGATGTAAACAGGACACTAGAAACAATTTCTAGTGTTCTTAATTCAAGAGATTGATGGCTAATCTCTTTGAATTGATGAGAGATGAAGAAGAATAGAGGGAGGGCTGCAAAATGGCGTGACAAAGGAGTGTGGCTGCTGGTTGAATTTTATTTTCTCATAACAACACTTAAATAGCTAGGTTAACACATTAAACCCTTGCCACATGTCACCCTTTGATTAGCTCTAGGTTTAAGTGACCCAATCACATTGTGCCAAGTGTCAAACCTATATTTAATCTTGATTTTAATCATCTTACATGATTAAAAAAAAACATTTGGCAAGCTTATGTGTAATCCCATGTGTCACCATCTCATGGTGCCACGTGTCACACTGCAAAATGACCAAAATGCCCCTGTGTCTTAATTTTGAGTTCTCAACCCAAAATAATTAATTTTCTTCTTCTAATTAATTTATATCAAATATAAATTAATTAATTAATCTCTATTAATTAATTTCTCATTAATTAAATTCATATTTAAACACTTTAAATATAAATTTAACTTATATTATACATCTAATAATCTAGATTTGGTTTCAAGTCATGCTAGGGACTTTGCAATCTAATTGCAAACCAAACCTATTTAATTAATCAATTAAACTCTTTAATTAATTAATTAAATCATATTTAATTAGGTGATAACTTGTGTATGTGTGTGACTTACTAGGCTCATCACTAATTGGCAATGAGACATGATATCAACTCTTAATATCATCAGAACTCTTTCTTACCATAAATGATTTCTCTAAATCATTTTATGAACCTCATAGACCATTGTTAACACCTAGCATAGCATGCCATGGCCACCCAATTAGTAATAAGGTTTACCTTAAATGAACCTATAATCATATGTTACCATGCACTAAAATCTCTCTGTTATAAAATTCCAACTCAAGCTGGAGTCATGGTTTATGTCAAACTCCATTTGCTATGAATATTATGTTCTCTTTTAATTCCAGTTCTTGATTAAAAAGATTTTCTCATCAGAAACTCTTTTCTGAATAAATCTATCTGTCCTGGCCAGGAACTTGAAACATCAAGAACAATTAAATGAACATAGGATTTTATCTCTATTTACTTAGAGGAACAGATTCCGTCTTGATCAACAACTACCTCCATATATAACTAGTAGGAGCCAACACATGCCCATGTACCCATACATAGTACAAGTATGAAAGCAGTATCAAACTCAAACTACCTATATACAAGATAACTGTGCTATCTCAGGTCTAAAGATTATATGCACTGATATGATTTATGACAAAACATTGACAAGAGTAAACTCCATGTGCTTGTCATAAGTGTCACTGGTTCGGCCTACTTATCATTTATAAGTGCCTATCATGTTTATTATATGGCATGAGACTCACCATTCCATCTTATTTATATCTCATATAAATAACTTGGTAACAAACATGAATACAATCTTTCTGGATAAGTCATGTCCTTATTATGAAGTATCCTCGACTGTGAACCTATTTATGATACTTTTTGCTAGAAATATTGTCACTCATATTCTTAACAACTTAAGAATAATATTTCTAACAAAATATCAATGGACCTTTTCTATTACACATAAATATATTATGTAAACGGAAAAGTGGAAATGCCTTTTATTAATAAAAATATGTACAAGATACATACTAAATGATATGCTCTAGGGCATACTACTAACACATTTATCGGATCCGCATAGATTTGACACTTATGGCACTTTCGGAAATACTCGATGCAATCCTTTTCCATGGTAGTCCAAAAATATCCTCGTCTCTTGATTTACTTAGCCATCATATGCCCATTGGCATGGGTTGCATAGTTTCCCTCATGAGTCTCGAAAAGGATTCTCTTCACCTCTTTTGCATCCACACATCTCAACAATTCGCCGTTGGAGCTCCTTTTGTATAGGGTTTCTCCACTGGGGAAGTATCCCAATGCTAATCTCCGAATCATCCTCTTTTCGTTTTTGCTTGCCCCTGAGGGGAATTCTCTGGTTTTGATGTAAAGCAAGATGTCGTGGTACCAAGGTTTACCATCAGGTTCTTCTTCGATCATGAAGCAGTATGCCGGCTCACTCCTTACTTTAATCTTTAATACCTGAGTCGTCTCCCCTTCTTCCATTTGAGCCATAACAGCCAGGGTGGCTAAGGCATCAGCAAATTGATTCTTGTCTCGACTAAGGTGAGTGAAAGAGATTTCTTTGAACTTCTTAATCAGCTCCAGTAAATACTTCTGATATGGGATTAGCTTCGGATCCTTAGTTTGCCATTCTCCCTTGACTTGATAAATGATCAGGGCTGAGTCTCCATATACCTCTAACTTCCTGACTTTCATTTCGATGGCAGCTTGTAAACCCATCACACAAGCTTTGTATTCTGCAATGTTGTTGGTGCAGTCAAATCTCAACTTGATAGCTATCGGGAAGTGTTTTCCATCCGGGGATACCAATACAGCTCCGATTCCATTACCGGACAAATTGACAGCTCCGTCGAAGTACATTTCCCATACATCAGCTGGCTCTTCTTCTCCGCAGTCTACTTTGTTAATATGCTCATTGGGGAACTCAAAATCTAGAGCTTCATAATCCTGGATAGGGTTTTCTGCTAGGAGATCGGAGATCACACTACCTTTGACTACTTTCCGGGTCATATAGACAATGTCATATTGGGAGAGTATGACCTGCCATTTGGCTATCCTTCCTGGCATGAATGGGCTTTCGAATACATACTTAATAGGATCCATTCTGGAGACGAGCCATGTCTTGTGATTCAACATGTAGTGTTTGAGGCGATTTGCTGTCCAGGCTAACGCGCAATAAGTTTTCTCTAGTAAAGAGTACCTTGACTGACAATCATTGAACTTTTTGCTCAGGTAATAAATAGCCCTTTCCTTTCGGCTGGTATCATCATGTTGGCCCAAAACACATCCCATTGAGCTTTGTTGGACTACCATATACAGAATGAGCGGCCTTCTTGCCACCGGCGGAACCAATACTTGTGGGTTGGACAGGTACTGCTTGATTTTCTCGAAAGCCTCTTGACAAACTGAATCCCATTGACTGGTGTTGTTCTTTCGGAGTAGTCTAAAAATAGGCTCAGCTTTAGCGGTGAGATTGGAAATAAACCTTGATATGTAGTTTAACTTCCCCAAGAAACTGCGCACCTCCCTTTCTGTTTTTGGGGATGGCATCTCTTGAATGGCTCGAACTTTGTCCGGATCAACTTCTATTCCCTTCTCGCTAACTATGAATCCCAACAATTTCCCAGATCTAGCTCCGAATATGCATTTGGTAGGGTTTAGTTTCAGCTGATATTTCCTGAGTCTTTCGAATACTTTCCTCATCACCTGCACATGGCTCTCTTCTCCCCTGGATTTGATGATCATATCATCCATGTACACCTCCACTTCTTTGTGCATCATATCGTGGAATAATGTGACCATAGCGCATTGGTAGGTGGCTCCAGCATTCTTTAACCCGAAAGGCATGACCCGATAACAAAATACCCCCTATTGAGTGATAAAAGCAGTTTTCTCCTTGTCTTCCTCATCCATTGGGATTTGATTGTACCCCGATGCCCCATCGATACATGAACACCTGCCCAATCCCGTATCATTGTCTACTAACACATCAATGTGAGGAAGAGGGAAATCATCTTTCAAGCTTGCTTTATTAAGATCCTTGTAATCAACGCACACCCTAACTCTCCCATCCTTCTTCATTACCGGGACAACGTTAGCTATCCATTGGGGATATTTGACCACTTCCAGGAAGCCAGCATCATACTATTTCTTGACCTCATCCCTAACTTTGAGCAGTGTGTCAGGATTCATTCTTCTTAATTTCTGCTTTACCGGGATTGTCCCTGGAATTAGGGGAATTTTGTGCGTCACTATATGAGGGTCCAAACCAATCATATCATCATAGCTCCAGGAAAACACGTCTAGGAATTCTTTGAGCAAACTGATCATATCTCCCAATTCTTCACTCTCCACAACCTTAAGTTCCCTTTTAACTTCTTTCGTGCCTAAGTTTATGGTGTGCGTTTCATCTCCACAAGGCACTAGGGAAGGTTTATCTCTTTCGTCCCTTTCCTCTGTGAGTTCCACCTCATAATCATTTGAAGTAATGACAGTTATGGGGATTTCAAAATTAACCAGAGGAATTTCTGAGTCTATTGAATTATTAGGTGCTAATTGATGAATGGTCCTGAATGAACGAAAATGGAATATATTATAAGAATGATTTTCAAAAGGAAAGAAAAAGAGAATTGGGTATGAAATGCGCTATTAATTAATTAACACTTATGACATAAGAAAAGGGTCCATTTACAATATTACACTTGCCACCATGGACAAAATGATCAAGTGTAGATAACCATAAGTACTTTACTAGAAATTAAGTACAGGGATGTCCTTTGCTGTCCAGTTGTCCAGTTCTTGCCCTTCAGTTATTGGCGAGACTAGAGCCTCATACAAGGAATCCAAGTGGATGACATCGATGGTTAGTTCATCGGGTGATTCTTCAACCTCTGCTGGATTTTCAATGACCAGTTTAGTGAATACCTCCGTGATTCTCGGGACTACTTTCATTCTCCCAAATTTCTGGTCAAATCTTTGATCTCGAAGTCTGTTCCTCATCCAGAATCGCCCATCTATGAGGGCGTCCTCCTTATAACCCAAACCGCAACGGCCTACCTTCTGGATAGCCGGTATAGGTTCAACAATCCCTTGCAATGCGGTGCCTAACCCTTTGCCTTCTTCATACCTATTCCTCGACTCACCTTGGCTACCATAGCCATAGCCCCTTCATTTCTTGAGATGGTTTCTTATAATTCGAGGGCCTGGAAGGAGCTTTCCAATGACTCCTCAGCAGCTTCCACATAAGGAAGTGATTGTGGCTTGGTAACCAATATGGCTTCTTCCCCTCTTAAAGTGATGATTTTGCTATCCATAATATATTTAATCTTCTGGTGGAAAGTGGAAGGAACGGCATTTGCTGAATGGATCCAGGGCCTCCCCAGCAACATAGTGTATGCAGGCTCAATGTTCATCACTTGGAATGTGACGTTGAAAGTGCATGCACCAATTTGGAGTGGTAAGTCGATGTCCCCCAGCACCTCTCTCCTTGTACCGTCAAAGGCTCTTACCACCATAGCACTCTGACGTATATTTAAACGGTCAACCGCCAGCCTAGCCAAGGTGGCACTTGGCAATACATTGAGCGCGGATCCATTATCAATAAGGACCTTGGCCACTATACAACCTTTACATTTCACCGTCACATGCAGAGCTTTAGTGTGCGTTAAGCCTGCAGGGTCTTTCTCTATCTCTCCTTAAGAAAAGGTGACAAAACTGGATGCCTGAATTTGTCCCACTATCTTCTCGAATTGCCCCGGTGTGATGTCGGTGTTCACAAAGGCCTGATCCAGAATTTTCTGCAGGGCTTGACGATGTACCTCTGAGCTCAGAATCAACGATAACAGTGAAATTCGAGCAGGTGTCTTTCTCAACTGTTCCACCACATCATACTCACTTTGCTTCATTATTTGAAGCAGCAGTTCCTCTTCCTCTCTTGGTCCGGTAGGTTCTACTTCCTCAATTTTCTCAACCTCCTCTTTTGTACTCTTTTGTGACTCTCCCATTTTTACTTTCCCTCTCTTCTTTTCTTTTTCTTAATACCCGTAACATCTCCCACATCGAGTTATAAACTCGATTTTTTGCTCAGGTGGGGAGGATTTTGTGGCAGTGACGGGCTGAGGATTAGATTGGGGAGTAATACTGCTGGTAGGTCCGGCATAAGTCATCTTAAAATGCTCATGAGGAGTGAAGCACGGTTTTGGAGGTGCTGAAGGTGAAGCAAGATTAAGAGCCGATGTACTGCTTGACGCTCCTTGGGTAAAAACTTGAAAGTTGTAATTCCAAGGTATGGCATAGGTATTTGTGATAGGGAGCTGAGGCAGGGTTCGGATGATTGTCATTGGAGGTGAGGGTACTGGGGGTGAGAAAGCAATTCTGTGATTAGGGATGGAGGCATTTTGACCGAGTCAGGCTGTATTTACTCCTTCCTCCATTTTGGATCTTGCCTGGCATATCAGAACTTTGAAGGACAATAAGTTCTGGACCTCTTGCTTAAATTCTTTACAATTTTGTAGCTCATGGCCAGCTGCTCCTCTATGATAGGGGCATCCCGTTTCAACCTCGGCTTCTAGGGCTTGAGGGTGGAGGTAGCCTTCCCTTACTGCCATTCTAAAAATTTCCTCAAAGTGAGGAATCAGCTCGTCTACCTCTGGTGCCGACCCCTCTCCGTCTGACTCTATCATGTTTACACCATTGCCCGTATTATGATTGGGCAATGGGTTTGAGGTAACATTGGGGAGGGAACCATTTCCCTCAATCTTCAACCACCCATTCCTGATTAAAGCGTGCACTCTCCCTCTGAGTGCCCCACAGTTATCGGTTGAATGCCCTTGTGCCCCTTTATGATACTCACAACGGGCAGTGGCATCATACCACCTGGGGTATGGTGGCTGAATTGGGTCAAGGGGAACTGGTACTATCTGGTTTATACCGATGAGGTATCGGTATATTTCTCTGAGTGGGAGGGGAAGGGGTGGATCAGGGTTTCTTGGTGGTCTCGGGTTGTTTTGAGGTGATCTAGGTTGAGCAGGAGGAGGAGGTGGTCTGGGCTGGTAGTTTGTCGGGGGCAAATACTGTGGGCGTGGGTGAGGATAATTTGGAAAAGGGGGAGGAATGTTGGCAATTATTTGGCCATGAGGGGGAAGATATGGCCGGTAGTTATTTTGAGGAAGCGGGGAGTAATTGTTCTGCCGGGTGATGGAATGCACATCACCCTCCTTTTTCTTGCCAAAACTGGCAGTCTTCTTCGCAGGGTTCTCGGCTAACTCCTACAGTCGCCCCATCCTTAAGTTGGCCTCTATTCTCTCACCAGCTTGGATGATGTCTGAGAAGCTATTGGAGGTATTTCCAATCATCAACTTGAAATAAGGAGCCTTTAATGTCTCGATGAACAGGGAGCATAGTTCATTGTCGGTCACCGAAGGATATACTTCTGCAGCCTTCTCTCTCCATCTCTGGGCATATTCCTTGAAGCTTTCCCTGTCTCTCTGCACCAGGTTTTGGAGGTCTCTCCTCATGGGGGCTACATCGCAGTTAAATTTATACTGCTTTAGGAAAGCATCAGCCAAATCCTTCCAGGAGCGCAGTTTGCTCCTGTCCAACTGTATGCACCATCTCAGGGCTGCTCGGAGAGACTCTCGTGAAAGAAGTGGACGAGAAGTCTGTCATCTTCTGTCAAGGCAGACATTTTGGCAATGTAGGTTGCCAGGTGAATGCGGGGGTCTGAGTTCTCGGTGTACTTATCGAAGTCCGGGATTTTGAACTTGGGCGGCACCACCACGTCTGGCACCAATCTCAGTGACGCCACGTCGACTGAACCATACTTGTTCAGCCCCTCTATTGCTCTCAATCTCTCCTCTAGAGCAGACAGTTTCTCATTTTCCCTGGTCTTGTTTTCTCCTCCTACTGCATGAAATGCTCCCCCAGCTGGGAGATGAGGGGTGGAGTGAACTGGAGGAATTAATATTGAAGGGTATGGGTCAGCATTTGAGATGGCTGGGTAATGGGAGAAAGGTAGGTCATTATTTATGGTGGCCTGATTGACAGTGATTGTCGGATCCGGAATAGGTGACTGAAAGGTGAAAGAGGTTGAAGCCTGATGAGGATCAATTGTTGTAGGTGGTGGGGGAGGTAGTGGTAAGTTAGGTTCTGAAGCAGGTTTATTTTGGGACATCTCCCTCATTAGTCTCATGAGCTCCGAGACTTGATCTTTCAATTCGGAAACCTGTCCTTATAGGTTCTGGACTTGTTCCTGGTTTTCCATTATCTTCTTTGTTCGTGATCTTGTTAAGTACACTCGTTTGGGTTGAACTGTGTGCCTGGTCAGACTTGCTTTGTTTGAAGCAATGTTGATTTTCTGTAGGGAAGTAAAAAATTTTTTTTAATGAATTTTGAATTTCGTAAAAAAAAAACTAAAGGTCCTGGTTCGGACAAAGGATACAGTGGCATTTGGGAGCCAAAATGAAATCTACAGAAGGATGATTGCATCAATTTTATCATGGCATCGTTCAATAGTCTGACTGTGAATGACTGGATTGAATGCGCATCTATGATACCTGTCCATATGGCACATCTAATTTTTCGCATAACCCTAGCGAGGGGGTTCCTACGGGAGTTATACTATTCATTCACAATTTTGCTAAACAATGGCCCAAAAATTATTCTATTAACTGAATAATCCGTACACAGCATTCTTTACATTAGCCTAGGCTCAGGGAGGTTCTTTATAATGTAATGACATTTTCTGAGATACTCATATAACCTTTCTTCTTGTCTAGCAGGGTTGAACACTCTCAGAGCATACTCAGATTCAGGTAGGAGTTCTTGTTTTCCCCGTGCTATCATTCTCTCCAGCTGGTCAACATTCTCTTTCAGCTCCTGATAGAGAGCAGCTTGTCTTTCTTTTTCCTTCCTTTCTTTAGCACATTCCTTCAGAATATCGTTGATGAGCAGTGCTTGTTCCTTCAGTTCAAGCTTCTTCTTTTTGCTTTCTTATTTATACTCTTCCATGAGTATCTCCTGATATTTCATTTTCTCCTGAAGCTTGCTATTCTGTACTTCTGCTTCTTTTATTACAGCTTGGAGAGAGCTTTTTTTGCTTTTCCCACCGTATCTCTTGCCCTTCGAACTCCATCTTTTCGGTCCCTGCCTCTTCCTTGAGCCTTCTTACTTTTCTCTTGAGGATCTGCTATTGGTCCTCCAATTATTTTATTTGTTCTTGCAGTTGCGAGTTTTCGGTGTTTGCCTTTTGTAGGGAGTTGGCTAAATGATCATCATCTTCTTCTGAAAGGGTTTCGGCGAGGGTTGCTGTCTTCGAATTTTGATGGATCGACAGTCAAGTTTTCTTGATCCCTGTCAGCCCTCCATTTAAGATAATCGCCCGTGGCACTCGGACCTTTAGGTGACCTCTCCATCAGAGTGATGTTTTCCCAAGATCTGCGAGCTATTTTCAACCCTTCCTCTTCCTTGATCTCATGGTAGAAATGACCTTGGTGGTATTCTTCGGTGTTGATTCTGAACTGTGTTGAGCCGAATTGTGTCATTACTAATGCCGGAGTGTAACTTGTGTATCCAGTCACTCTGATTAGGGATACTGATTGATTAACCCCCGTGACGACCAAAATGGATTGTCCCGACGTCCACAATTTCCTTCAGCAGTAGTCATGGCTGTTGAAGCTCAAAATCAATTTTTGCCACTGCGGCTCATCCTTCGGGCTGATTACTGATCGGGTCATTTTCTCAATGAGAGGTTGGTCAAGGTACCAAGTTAATCCCTTCGTCTCCACAGGACACATATGACTAATGACCCAGAGGTGCAACAATTGAGAACAACATTTAATGGATCCCTTGCCTTGTTGTCTGCAGTAAGTAAGGCTTAAGAAAGTCTCAGCAAGAATTGCAGGTACTGGATTGACCTTCTGTTTCTCTACTACCCAGAACATTTCCACAACGCCGCAGGTTATGATCCCGAAAGGTCCAGGGAACAAGATCAGGCCATAGATTGCTAAAGCGAGCATCAATGAAGCTTGATCCCACTGTTCATCTTGGATGCCTTGATCCAACCACTTCTTGAGATAAGTCCAATACCATCCATGCATGTTCCCTTTGACAGTTTCCCTCGTCTTTGCTTCTACTGGTGGAATCCCCAACATATGTGTGAACCGTTTCCAGGTCTGCCTATGCTCGAGGTGTAGGTAAATCCGATTCTGCGCCGCATAAGGGATTTCTAGCAATGCTTGATATTCTTCCATAGTGGGAGCAGTATCGATATCGTTGAAAGAGAGCACCGCATACTTAGGATTCCAAACTGTCAACATGGCCTTTAATGCCGGGACTTGAACTTTAACTCGTATCAAGGTTGCAATCCTCCCATATCTCTTCTCAAATTGTGCTTTGACTTGATCGGGAAATGACTTCCAACCATTGGCCAGACCCTCGAGACTGTTCATTCTGACTTCAATCTTGCTCAGGTCCAATGGAGGTAATGAGCTAGTATCACTTTATGGGGACACTGAACTATGAGACGGTTCGGGCCATGGTTTAGCATTCTGTTCTAGTCTAAGAATTTCTTCTGCCGACTGACTCGAGGATGCCATGTTAAAAATGATGCTTATCCTTTTACAGACCTTATTTTGGTGATGCCTGCAGGAAAAACTTATTAGCAGGATAAATTCAGGTAATCTTGAATTATACTGTTCGCAGAGTGACACCTACACATTTATCAAAGTAGGAAAGTGTGTAGGTTTTCTTAACAGTATGATTCAAGATTACCCTAAAAAACAAAGACTAAGTAAAACACAAACAGAATAGGGTAAGAGTAAGTATGCCCCTTTTGTCCTAAAATAAGGAGAGTCCTAGTACCAGCTAGGTGCTACCTAATTGGATAGTTCTATCTTATAAGGTAGCTTGCTACGGCTTCTAACTATCGTGACATTTTAGCTCAAGATCTAATCTTTTAAAAGCCACAGGTTCCCAAATTGCCCTTACTGTAAACAGTAGAGCCCCATTCTATCCCCCATGATACTGTTGGGAAAGTTCCACGGGTATCACAGTGAATAGAACGAGTTTCAATTTGAGCAGAAGCCTTCACGGATACTAACGGGGTAAAACCCACGGGTACCGCTACATGACCCCCTCCTACTTTCCTAAAATGATAAGAAAGCCCGGGTATAGGGCTGAAGTGTGTGAGGACATTATGTGAGTGTTCAGTGTGTGAAGGGACACCTTTACCTCTTCCTAGTATGGGGAAATTCTCTTTTTTTCTTTTAAACGAAGAGCGCTGTAGGAAGTAAAACAAGCAAGACAAACAAAACAGTTAGCAGGAATAACAATAATTAACATATAGAATTTTGCAGAGTGAGCCCACCTAACTATGATTTGATCGCAAAATTAAATCTACTTATGGACCTCTGGACCGGGGTTAAGTCATACCGTCCCCAGTGGAGTCGCCAAGCTGTCGCAAGGGGTTTTGCGGTCGCCTGGACGAACACTCACCGAAGTGGGAAAGAGTGAGGAGTTGCCACTTTAATTTTGAGGGAAATTAAAGAAAACCATTTGTGAAATGCAAATTAAAATGAAACCACTTCAAATACAGAGATTCTAGGTTCGAGGTCTGTAAACGGGTGGGGAAGGTATTAGGCACCCCACCTCGTCCCTCAATGAGGGTGAGCAGATTTAACCTTATGTTCTCTATAGATTAGAATCGATAGTTAGAGGGGTTCGAATGGAAATGTTAATCCTTTTGATAAAAAGGAATATTTGATTTTTCACTAATTCGGATTACCCAGATACATAAGTAAATGAGACAACCTTAGTGAATTGGTGTTGTGTTATGGTTTTCGTTTGTGGGATTACTTTGCATATTTATTAGAATTCAATTTGAGAATCGGATAAGAACTCTCCTCCGATCTCTTTTAGATTAAAATTTCGATTGGAGATCAGATAAGAACTCTCCTCCGATCTCTTTTAGATATTTATGAGAATTTTTTTTAGTGATAATCAGATAAGAAGTCTCCTCCGATCTCTTTTAAATATTTATTAAAATTTTGGATTGAGAATCGGATAAGAACTCTCATCCGATCTCTTTTATATTAAAATTTCGATTGGAGATCGAATAAGAACTCTCCTCCGATCTCTTTTAGATTAAAATTTCGATTGGAGATCGGATAAGAACTCTCCTCTGATCTCTTTTAGATATGAGAATTTTTTAGTGAGAATCGGATAAGAACTCTCCTCCGATCTCCTTTGAATATTTATTAGAATTTTTAGCTTGAGAATAGGATAAGAACTCTCCTCTGATCTCTTTTAAATATTTGTTAAAATTTTTGGCTTGAGAATCGGATAAGAACTTTTCCGACCTCTCGAAACCTGATTACGTCTACACATCATAAGACCCTAAGACTAAGGGTTCTGGCATTCAAAGATGCCGGGGATCTGAATAAGGCTTCTTTTAACTCATTGGTACCTCGTGACTAGACAGGGGATACCAGACTAAATTTTACCGACCTCCTATGTGGTCGCCTTACCAGTACCTTTTGACAGGTGATACTCGATCTGTTCCATTTGCTTATCTGAGATTTGGTTTTATTCCGCTTTATGACATTTTACCAAATCGTCTTCTGTGTTAGTCTAGTGATTCAACTTTACTATTTTCCTGACTTATTATTCAGACCTTTTATTATTTTAAAGAAACTCTTAAGATACAGTTACCTACATTTTATCCAACTACTTATACGCTACTCGGGACTAGAACACTTGCATTTAGAAGTAACAAAGATTAATAAAAAGAATGGACTGATTAACAAAGAAGTAAACTCGAGAATAACCTTCTTCGCGTTTTTTAATGCAATATAAACTTGGTGAAAATTACAAACATAAAAACAAAGGAAATACGTAAAATAAAAACGAACACTTGATAAAGCAGTGATATAAGCACTCACTTGTAGGGAGCCGAATCTATTGAACTAACTACGGAATCACAAAACGTAATAGAACTGCGGGCTGATAGCCTGAGGGCTAAGGTTTACCTTGAAATGAAGGACACTTTGCTAAAATGCAGTCAGGTTAAAATAATAACCAAGTTTGAATGAAGTTGAGCTTGGAAAATGGGAGTGGAAATAAAGATAACAAAGACAGAAAGTGAGAGTGTCACAGGATAATGAACGAACTGAAAATGGAGAGTTTCAGTATTCAAAAATCCCTTTGCAAGAAAATACTTCAGAAAACTGGTTTCAAAAGTTTTTCTTATGAAAGCTCAAAATAGCAGAGTAACGAACTGAATTAAATTTCAGAGTCCTTCTACTATAGTCACTACCCTCTTTTTTCGTCCTCTATTGAACAATTTTCATGCAGGTATTTATAGGAACCAGGTGCTCTCCACGAAGGGTCAGGATTTTTTTTGAGGGAGATGGAAGGTTAGGATTTTAAAGGACATGATCTGAGGCTCGGGAATTAAAGAGAATTAGAACTAACGGCTGAGATCCCTTTTAGAATATTTGTCCTTTCTCTCTTCTAATCTGACGACCCAAAATTTCCTTGTCAAGGGTGATCCGAGGGCTGGGAGTGAAAGGCGCTAGTCTTATCGTCTTCTTCTTTAATCGAAGGGCTCCAGGCCCGTCCTTACAAGTAGGATCAACAGTGGAGATTAGGATGTACAGCACTGTCATGACATACTCTGGCGCATGTCAGTAATGCGGGCGATTCTGGGGCGTGCGGTGGAGATTTCGTCTGCAACGCTTTAACTACCTCGGCTCTGATTATGACGACAGTTAGCGGAAGTTGTCTTATTCCCTTTGTTTTCCGATCTCCCCTCCTTTCCGATCTCCCCTTCTTTCCGATCTTTCTAACAAGACCTTTTTCCGCTCTCTCGTGCCGGGCTCCACTCTTCCGACCTCTCCAACTCTGATCTTCTCTTCATCCGGTCCAGCTCAGTCAAAGCATTTATTCCTTCGATTTTTGAGGCATCTGCTTCATTTTCTACTCGCAATAAATGCTCGAATTTTCCCTATATATATACCTTCAACCGGGAAGCCCCCCGCATTTGATTTTCTCCTCTTCCTTCTCACATTTACTGTTCTAACTGCTCCGGTAGCAGTCCCGGCCATGATAGTGGCCTTTGATCTTTTTCCGATTGTTCTTTTTATTCCCTGACTGAAAATTTATGATCCCGATGATCGGGAAATTATGATAACCTTATTTGATGACAGTGAGAGAACCGGACTAACTTACCGACCTGGATCGAGGACTTCGATCGTGTCGATCTTGAATCGTTCTACCGATATAATCGCCGAACTGATTTTGGGCGAGAAGACTCCTAATATTCCCCTTAACATTGGTGACTGCGCCTTGAAGTTCATTCATCTTCTCACCACATTGGGTGTCCCGACAGCGGCTCGGTTCCGAGCAATAACATTGATGACGACCTCTCTCATCTTCATGAGAGTCATAATCCCCCCATCTGAGCTGTACATCTGTCCGATGTCGATGGCTGGCCTAACACATCTTTTGATTCAGCCACAAGACTAGGCTTTGACATAGGTCTTTGTTAGATGGGATGTACTACCGATCTCTAGAGATCGCCCAAATGATGTAATTTGACTTTCAATGTAATCCGATCTCTAGAGATCGCCCAAATGATGTAATTTGACTTTCGATGTAATCCGATCCCTAGAGATCGCCCAAATGATGTAATCCGACCTTTTTGTAAATAAAATTTTATTTTGACAACTATCATTTTTATTATTATTGCATTGATTATTTTTCGATCTCTGATGTGTTTGTCCGATTCGGTTCCTAACTGAACAATCCTTAACCGATCTGTAACTAGCCAATCCCTTTTATTATGGAATTTCTGGAATATTCATGAGACGTGTCAGAAAAGCTGGCGAATCCCACTAACCGATGCACCGCCTGGAACACTGTGAGCATTAAATGCTCAGACGGGTATAAATAGGGGATGGGTCAACCAGTTGCTCTCTTATGTCATTTTCAGCATCCTGTGAGCGATTCCAAAATTCTCTTGATTTTTCAAGTTCTTCCGATACCAATCAAGCTCCGGTAAGGGTTTTGATCCTTCTTTTAGTTTAAATTCTCTATTTCCTTTGAAAATGAGTGGTGCCGATGGTCAGAGAGCAGTAAGCCCCCCTTCCGTTCATATCTCATGGTCGTCTGATGAAGTGGAGGTGGTCGGACCAAGCGTGCGACCTGAACCTCCTAGGGTCTCCATTCCAGCTCAAGGGCAAGTAGCACCATCAAGGCATGTACCTTCTTTAGGGAGAGAAAATCTTCCCATGGACGAGCTGCCATCAATCCTGCAAGAAACCGACCTGCAGTCGTTCAGCGAGGAGTACAACATCCGGCCTGATTTATACGAGCTGATTAAATGTCACGGCGATCTTCGTGCCGATCATTTCTTCGAGGAGAACGATATGATCATGGTATACGAAGAATAATTAAAGGCCAGGCTGCGGTTCCCCCTTGATGACTTTTTCAAGGAAGTTTTAAAATTTCACCAAGTGTGCATCACCCAAGTTCACCCGAACTCGTGGCGGATCCTAGTAGCCTTCAGAGGCCTCTGCCGAGCTAAGGGATTCCATCCTACAGCTAAGGTATTCGCCAAACTACATAGATTAACTCTTCGAAAGGACGACGAGTATTGGTTCTTCCAGGCGAAGTCACATTGCGGGCTTTTTACCGACCTGCCCTCCTCCCTGAAGAATCGGTAGAATCGCTTCTTCATTCTGAGGAGCAAAATTCTGAACAACTTTGAGGGCTTCCCTTGCAGTTGGCTGCACCAGGGCCCCTTACTTCTGAAGCGCATCACCCTAAATAGGGAAGAAGGCCTGATGGTGATGGAGGTGACAGATCAGGCGGTCAGAGAGAAGTTCTCTTGTTTGGATGCAGTGACTGTCGAACTGCGTCACTGGACAATGGAGTTGATCACTGGTGAAGATCACGGGCTTCAGCTCTCTGACCTTGGCATCGGTATTTTCTATATCTCAGATCTTTGGACCTTAGCGATCTCACTGACCTCTTCTTTACGCAGGTATGGTAAGCGGTGAAGCTTCCAAGGAGAGCCGAAAGCGGAAGAGGGAGGTCTCCCGGAAAGTGCGGGAGATGAAGCGTTCCGAGCTGCTTCAAATGCCCAGTCATGATCTCGGGAATATGCAAGGAGGCTCGTCTCAACCCTTGGGACTGCCGGTCATAAAAGTGGTCCGATCTCCTCCTTGCCAAGAAGAGTCACCTCCACCTCCTCCAGTCGCTTCGAGTGCGAAAGGGGGTCCTTCCCAACCTCCTGTAAGGACCCTTTCCCGCGGTGCCCAAATCTTGATCCACTCGCTAAAGAAGAATCGCACGGTTCGAGAGAACCTGGGTTTTGCTAAGGTCTTAGGGTCCTCCATCTGCCTTCGGGAGGATCAGGATAGGCTGTCCCGGACAATCTTGATGACATCCTGACCCGATCTATGAGCCTGAACATGGAGTGCTTGGTGAACCAGCACATTGTCTGGGAGAAGGCTCACCGCCTGGGTAAGGAGGTCGAGAAGATGGGTCATAAAGTGGCTTCCCTCTGATCCCAACACTCATCCGCTCAGAACTACATATTTGAAATTGAGGGGCGGAAGAAGTTCTACGAGGATAAGCTGGCCGAGCAAGCTCATGTTCTTGAAGAAGTTCAGGCGCTCCGGGCCGGTGAAGTTGCTCACCTCACTGAGGAGCTCAAAGCGAAAGAAGAAGAGGCGGTGACAAGGGAGGCTGGCGCTTATGTGAATGCTCACAGGGATCTCTTGGCCGAGCTCAAGAAGCGTTATCCCGAGGAGGACTTCTCCTGGATGGTCGACCTGGCTCCCCAAGACGAAGAGGAAAGCGAGGAGGAGGCCGAAGGTGAGGGAGGGAGCGAACAAAATGTAGATCAGGCTGGGGGTGATCCCCCAGGCTAATGACCTGTATAAATTTTAATATGAAATGAAATGAAATTCCCTTTTTGTTCAATGATTGGATGTGATCGGAAAGTCTCTAAATTGCATAAGCACTTGATTGTCTGAGCATATTAGAACAACATCAAAAAGTGATTATTAATCTAAGTGTAAGAGGTCGGAAAACACAATAAGCATGAGATCGGCTGGAAACCAACGCTAAACGGGACTTGATTAAAATTGGAAATTTGACTTGAACGCTTAAGATCGGGATCATCATTAAACCGGATCGACGCCTTAACTTTATTATTCCCAAACTTTTAAATGAGAGATCGGCAATAAGACAGGTGGCACGAAGGCATAATTGTAACACCCTCCCAGTAGCAACTCCGTACATTCAACTGTTCCGGTGACCAGTGTCGGTCCGGATAGCTAGAACATCCGGAAAAAATATTTAAACTAAAGTGAAGAACCATAATTAACTCAAATATTAATAAGAAAAATTTAGAAAAAATTTTAGAACTAAAATACAACTAAGTCAAATGAGCCGGTGCCCAAGCGATGGGTAACCAAGAGAGAAGTTGCGGTTCTCGCAACTAGGAGCCCTAGACCCAGGGAAAAATTCATAAATTAATTTTTGGGACTCCAGAGAAGGGTCATTAAGGTTCCCATGGCATTAGAATGCCAAGAAAATATTTAGAAAAATTTTTCAATCGGTACAGACAATTTTGACCCGTTAAGCCAAACGGAGGGCATTTTGGTCATTTCGCATTTAGAGGCGATTTTAGCCCGACTTGTCCAGTTGAGTAAATAATTATTATGACATAAAATATGAATTAATGTTGATGAAAAATTAATTTAAAGTTAGTAGAAAAGAAAAGAAAAAGAAAATGGAATTAAATTAGATTTATGACATAGGATGACATCATTAAAAAGCTTCCCACCAACTAGAAATTGACAAGCCAATTAAAATGAGATAAATATAACTAAAATGAAGTAAAAAAATAAACATAATTTCTGCAATTCTCTTCCATTTCCCGTAACCCATTTTCCCTTCCACCCAAACCACCATTAAAGCTCCCTTAAGCTTCATTTCCCACTTCAATTCACCTCAAAACCTTATCCTTCCATCACAAAAAATTATACCCACATCAAGGAGAAGTGTTTGGTAGCCAAGAAAACAAAAGAAAGTGGAAGAAAGTGAGGTGTGAACAAGCTTAGAAAATCACCAAAGAGGTTAGTGCCATAACCTTTGTTTTTACATCTTTCTAATCATGAATTTGAGCTAAGTTAAGTTAAAAATTTGACAAAAATTGAATTAATGAAGCATGGTTATATTCCATGAAGTTTTGGCAGCCTTGACATGAGTTAGGGTTAGGAGAAATCTTTGGTTTAAAGTGACATATTGCTGCCCCTCTTATAAATTATATGATTAGTATAGCAAATTAGGAGTGGGATGCATGAATTGGAGGCTTGGTCAATTAGGGTTAGGGTTTTGGGAGTGAAACTTAGACTTTGCTTATGAAATGGTGAGTGAACATTCTAATGGTCAATTAGTGACCATTTGAGGTAAGTTGACCATAATTGGAAGTGAATTAGAGTATTACAAACTGAATTGGTATGCTGCCTAGTGAGGGCAGCAGGGAGGCTGTGAGTCCAGCCTGTTTGGACTGCCATATCTTTGGCTGTATAGGTTCAATTGGTGTTTGGCCAATTGGACATGAAACTAGACATATAATGGCACAATTTTGCTGAAGAAACCATGCCCAAAAGACCAAAGCAAGTGGACATATCCTGCAAGCAGATTCTGCAGAATGACAAAATGAACAGTAACTGTTCATTTGGCCATAACTCATTGTAAAATGGTCTATTTGACCTGAAATTTTTACAGCAATAAGATAAGATATATACAAACAACTTTCATGAAGAAACATACCCCAAATTATGACCAGAACCTATCCAACAAGGCACTCACAGTCACTGTTCATTGTACTGTAGATTTGGTAAATTCTGCAGTTTTCTAATCCGGCCAGCTGTGGTTTTGGGACCATATCTGGAGTTACAAAACTCCAAATGGAGTGATTCAAAAAAATAAATTCAACTAGACAAAATAAGGAACAACTTTCATGTTTACCATTTCCTCAAATTCCACTGTAATAGTCCCTAATGGAACAGTAAATTTATTGTACAAAAACTGAAAATTCTGCCCCTTAGTGCTAAGTTTGGAAATGGATTTGGTGATTAATTCCAACAAGTTTTAAATGCAAAATGTGGTAAATTGGGAGTGTTAAAACCAATACACCTATTTTCTATCCAAAAGTCAACATTTTTGTTGACTAATGAAGTGAATAGTGACACCCAAAACTTGAAATTCACAAATTGACGAATTTTAAATATCAAATGACCTAGTATGCCTAACAAGATTGGTTTGGATAGTTTGGCATGCCAATAGGGTTCAGTTAGCAGTACTGCACATGGCATTATGCCATTCTGTGATTTTATGGCTTTTAGCCATTTGATATTGTGTTGAGACTTGGCCTCGTGCCTAATACTATTTACAGCTTGTTAGCGCTTACATTTACCTGGAGATACATATGTGACCGATGGTGTGACGGCCCAAGGTACTTGATACCCAGTGCCAGTTTACCTGTTTATCCAGTCCAGTCATCCAGTATAGGTTACTTGGGCAACCAAATGAATGAAAATGGACAAAGTTAAAGAAATAAATGAATATAACAAATACAAAACAAATAAGACATATACATTCAATACATATTTATTTTCTGCTATTTTCTTTTATTTTATTATTGCACCACTAAGCATCATTGCTTAGCGCGTTGCTTTTGCCACGCGTAGGTTCTGGAGATACTGATCGTGAGCCCAGTAGACCGCAGACTGGGTGAGTTTATCCTGCAGCTCTGCATAGTGTCTGTGTCACCTCACCCTCCACAGTGCATTGGTAGGACACTAGATTTCATTTTGATATTTTATAACTAATTTTTATTTTCTCATATGTAATCGAACTTATGAAATGTATTTTGATGTTCATGTAAATAATGAGAATTGTGTTTGTGAATGGAAAAGTGAATGTTTATCTGTGATTTATACATGATTATCACATGAGACAAATGATTGAGAAATGAAATTGAAAAATGTTGAGATTTTGATATTGGAGTTTGGGATTGATTGAATATGAATATTGGAAGTGTTTTTCACAGGTTCCGAAGAACTTTTTTTCTCCATTTTTAGCCGGTACTTTGCCGGATTTTCTTTAAAATCTTCGGAACCTCAATAAATTATAATTTTGAAAAATGGCTCAAAGATATTATATTTCACAAGTTATATTCAAAAGCATGATAAAAGTTAATTAAGGTATAATAGAGTGTGCCGATACACCGTGTGACATTGCTTACTCGGGTATACTGTACACGGGTAAGGGGTGTCACATTTAGTGGTATCAGAGCACGGTTTAGGCGTTTCTGGGCCTAGATTAAGTCCATACCATGCATTGCATTTGTAAGAGTCGAGGTGACACTAATGCAGATCTTTTTGTCTTTGTTATTTTGAATAGGATATGGACCTTACGTCACAGAGAGCAGTTGAGGAGGAAGTGGAGAGTCATGCTCCACCTGCAGCAGCTGAGACTGGGGGTATGGGAGAACCTGCTTCGCCAACTAAAGCAAAGCCTGCTCAGCCTCCACAGGCCATGTTTCATCAAATGGCCGAATTCTTTAAACAAATGGCTAGGGTAATGCCACCACCACCACCACCTCCACAACCGAAATCACACCTGGAAAGATTGAGAAAGTTTGGAGCAGTGGACTTTTTTGGCAAGAGAGAAGATAATTCTGTTGCAGCCAAAAATTGGTTGAACAGAACAGGCAGAGTTCTAAAACAACTCCACTGCACTCCAGAGCAAAATCTAGAAGCTGCTGTATCTCTGCTACAAGACGACGCAGTACCTCCCAGGAATGGTGGGATACTGTGTCCAGTGAAGTACAGCCAGAAATAGTAACTTGGGACTTCTTCCTCTCCGAATTTAAGAAGAAATATGTGGGTAGTGTATACCTGGAAGAGAGAAGAAGAGAGTTCATTAGTCTGAGGCAGAGACAGCTGTCAGTGGCTGAGTATCAAAAGGAATTTGTCCGATTAAGCCGCTATGGAAGGGAGATAGTCCCTAATGAAGCTGAAAGGTGCAAGAGATTTGAAGAGGGACTAAATGACAACATAAAGATCATGATCACTGCTTTGGGAATTACCGACTTCACTAAGTTAGTGGAAGCTGTAATAAAGGTTGAAAAGGTAAGAATCAGTGAGCAAACTAGAAGGGCAAGACAACAGATGAGGGGCCCAGGTCAGTCTAGTTCATCTCCTGCATTTGGGAAGAAGTTCAAGGGTCCACCTGCACAGAGTTCAGGTCAGCTACAAGGTCGAGTCGGTCCCGGGGCCGGGCCACGATTTATCCCTAGGAGAGGTCAGTCCACACCATCAGTGGGCAGCTCTCCAGGGATGGGGTTCAGGGGACCAGCCCCAGCATCTTCTGCATGCCCACACTATTTGAAGTGGCACAAGGGGGAGTGTTGGAGAGTAACTGGTGCCTACTTAAGGTGTGGGTCAACAGAGCATTAGTTGAAGAACTGTCCACGCAGAACTACTACAGCTGCTCCAACACAAGCAGACAGACCTGCTCCTGCACCACAAAGGGATAGGAAATCGCAACGTCGGCGGTGGGATCATCACGAGGCACTGCATCGAGCCAGCGAGAGAGGCGGATAGCGGACCACTGCGAGCTTATGCCACGAGAGCTCGGGAGGAGCAAGATGCCGGGCGTCATCGAGTACGTTCTCCCTCTACAATACACCTGTGCATGCATTGGTGGATCCAGGATCCACCCATTCATACATCTGCATCAACTTACCCGTAGAAAGGGGGATACTAGTAGGGGAGAGTGACCAAGACATTCTGGTCACGAATCCATTAGGCCACAGTGTAGTGGTGAACAAAGTATACAAGGGTTGCCCGTTAAGGATTCAGGGGTATGAATTCTTGGCAGACCTAATTGAGTTGCCCTTCCATGAGTTTGACGTGATTTTGGGAATGGACTGGTTTCACGTCATCAGGCAATAGTTGAATACAAATTGAAGAGAATTTCTTTAAAAACTTCTGAAGGTAATGAGATCACTGTTGTGGGGGAAAGGACAGATTTCTTGTCTAATGTCATCTCAGCCACAATTGCAAGAAGAATGATGAGAAAAGGCTGTGAAGCCTACCTAGCACATGTGGTGGATACTAGGCAGGCTAAGCCAAACCTGAGTGACATACCCACAGTAAGAGACTTCCCAGAGGTATTTCCTGAAGAGTTGCCTGGTTTGCCATTAGACAGGGAAGTTGAATTTGCTATTGAGACACTGCCGGGTACAGCACCCATTTCCATTGCTCCTTAAAGGATGGCACCCACTGAATTGAGGGAGTTGAAAACTCAGTTGCAAGAGTTGCTTGATAAGGGGTTCATACGCCCCAGTGTGTCACCATGGGGAGCTCCAGTGCTGTTTGTAAAGAAAAAGGATGGGACTTTGAGGCTATGCATTGATTACCGGCAGTTGAATAAAGTGACTGTGAAGAACAAATATCCGTTGCCTAGAATTGATGATCTGTTTGATCAGTTGAAGGGAGCAGGAGTATTTTCTAAGATTGATCTCAGATCAGGGTATCATCAGTTGAGGGTGAAGGATGCAGATGTGCCAAAGACTGCATTCAGGACCCGATATGGGCATTATGAGTTTCTAGTGATGCCCTTTGGCCTAACAAATGCACCAGCGGCATTCATGGACCTTATGAACCGTATCTTCCATCCACACTTAGATCGGTTCGTAGTGGTCTTTATTGATGATATTTTGGTGTATTCCAAGACCAGGGAAGAACATGATGAGCATTTGAGAATTGTTCTGCAAACCCTGAGAGAAAAGAAGCTGTATGCTAAGTTGTCCAATTGTGACTTTTGGTTGAATGAGATTGCATTCCTTGGACACATAGTGTCAGCTGATGGGATTAGAGTGGATCCCAAGAAAATAGAAGCAGTGATGGAATGGAAGCCTCCCAGGAATACAACTGAGGTCAGAAGCTTCTTGGGGCTAGCTGGGTATTACAGAAGATTTGTGAAAGGATTTTCCCTAATAGCGGCTCCAATGACCAAGTTGTTACACAAGAATGTTAGATTTGACTGGAATGATAAATGTCATACCAGTTTTGAGAAGTTGAAGGCTATGTTGATGGAGGCACCAGTGTTAACACAGCCAGTGTCAGGAAAGGACTTTGTGGTCTAAAGTGATGCCTCACATAATGGGCTAGGGTGTGTATTGATGCAAAAGGGGAAAGTGATTGCCTATGCTTCCAGGCAGTTAAGGCCACATGAACAGAACTACCCTACCCATGATCTAGAGCTTGCAGCAATTATCTTCACACTGAAGATATGGAGGCATTACTTGTATGCTGAAAAGTGCTACATTTACACAAACCACAAAAGTCTGAAATATTTGCCAACTCAGAAGGAGCTCAACCTTAGACAGAGGCGATGGATTGAGTTCCTAAAGGACTATGATTGTGTAATTGACTACCATCCTGGGAAGGCAAATGTAGTTGCTGATGCTTTGAGCAGAAAATCCATCACAGCTTGGAGATCATTGAATACCCATCTATCTTTGGTTCGATATGGAGCTATTTTGGCTGAGTTGCAAGTGAGGCCAAACCTGTTACAGCAGATTTTAGATGGGCAGAAGGTAGATGAGAAGCTAATGGCTATTATGAGCAAAATCTCAGAGGGAAAAGCAACTGACTATGGGGTGAAAGCAGATGGTTATCTGTATTACAAAGGAAGACTATGTGTACCAGATGATGGGGAATTGAAGGCCAGTATTCTGAAAGAGGCACATACCAGTGTTTATGCTATGCATCCAGGAAGTACAAAGATGTATCATGATCTAAAGCTTCAGTATTGGTGGCCTGGTATGAAGAAGGACATAGCTGACTATGTGACTAAATGCTTGACATGTCAGCAAGTCAAGGCAGAACATCAAGTTCCATCAGGTTTGCTACAGCCTATACGCATACCTGAATGGAAATGGGATCGGATCACCATGGATTTTGTAAGTGGTCTACCTCTCACCCAGAAGAAACATGATGCAGTATGGGTGATAGTGGATAGATTGACGAAGTCAGCACACTTTCTGCGATTAGGGTGACTACTCCTTTGGAGAAGTTAGCAGAATTGTATATCAGTGAGATAGTTAGACTGCATGGAATTCCACTTTCCATCATATCTGATCGAGACCCAAGGTTTACATCGAGATTTTGGAAGAAGTTGCATGAGTCCTTGCGTACACAACTCCACTTCAGCACAGCATTCCATCCTCAGACGGATGGACAATCCGAAAGAGTAATCCTGGTTAACAATTGAACCAATTGAATTAATACAACTATTGAACTAAAATGATAACAATAACATGAAATATATGTCAGGTCCTTGAGGATATGCTGAGGAGTTGTGTCATTGAGTTTGAGGAAAGTTGGGATAGATACCTCCCACTGGCAGAATTTGCATACAATAATAGCTACCAAGCTAGTATCCAAATGGCCCCATATGAAGCACTGTATGGGAGGAAATATAGAACTCCAGTGTGCTAGACTGAATTGGGCGAAGACAAACTGGTGGGGCCAGACCTGGTGAAACAGACCGAGGATAAAGTAAAACTAATCAAAGCCAATTTGAAGGTTGCCTCAGACAGACAGAAATCTTATGCCGACCTGAAGAGAAAAGAAATAGAATATGTGGTTGGTGATAAAGTGTTCCTCAAGGTGTCACCGTGGAAGAAGGTATTGAGGTTTGGAAGGAAAGGTAAGTTAAGCCCTAGGTTCATTGGCCCATATGAAGTCATTGAACGTGTGGGTCCAGTGGCCTATTGGCTAGCTTTACCACCAGAGCTGGAAAAGATCCACAATGTGTTCCACGTGTCCATGCTAAGAAGATACCGCTCAGATCCTTCACATGTCATCTCCATGGAAGAAATTGAAATACAGCTGGATTTGACATATGAAGAAGAACCCATAAGAATCCTGGCTCGGGAAGTGAAAGAGTTGAGGAATAAGCAAATTCCACTAGTGAAAGTGCATTGGAGGCACCACAACACCGAGGAGGCAACTTGGGAAAGTGAAGAGACGATGAGGCAACAGTTCCCTCAACTGTTTGCATCAGGTAAATTTCGAGGATGAAATTTAAATTAGAGGGGAAGAGTTGTAACACCCTCCCAGTAGCAACTCCGTACATTCAAGTGTTCCGGTGACCAGTGTCGGTTCGGACAGCTAGAACGTCCAGAAAAATATTTAAACTAAAGTGAGGAACCATAATTAACTCAAATATTAATAAGAAAAATTTAGAAAAAATTTTAGAAATAAAATACAACTAAGTCAAATGAGCCGGTGCCCAAGCGATGGGTAACCCAGAGGGAAGTTGCGGTTCTCGCAACTAGGAGCCCTAGACCCGAGGAAAAATTCATAAAATAATTTTTGGGACTCCAGAGAAGGGTCATTGAGGTTCCAATGGCATTAGAATGCCAAGAAAATATTTAGAAAAATTTTTCAATCGGTACAGACAATTTTGACCCGTTAAGCCAAACGGAGGGCATTTTGGTCATTTCACCTTCAGAGGCGATTTTTGGCCGACTTGTCCAGTTGAGTAAATAATTATTATGACATAAAATATGAATTAATGTTGATGAAAAATTAATTTAAAGTTAGTAGAAAAGAAAAGAAAAAGAAAATGGAATTAAATTAGATTTATGGCATAGGATGACATCATTAAAAAGCTTCCCACCAATTAGAAATTGACAAGCCAATTAAAATGAGATAAATATAACTAAAATGAAGTAAAAAAATAAACACAATTTCTGCAATTCTCTTCCATTTCCCATAACCCATTTTCCCTTCCACCCAAACCACCATTAAAGCTCCCTTAAGCTTCATTTCCCACTTCAATTCACCTCAAAACCTTATCCTTCCTTCACAAAAAATTATACCCACATCAAGGAGAAGTGTTTGGCAGCCAAGAAAACAAAAGAAAGTGGAAGAAAGTGAGGTGTGAACAAGCTTAGAAAATCACCAAAGAGGTTAGTGCCATAACCTTTGTTTTTACATCTTTCTAATCATGAATTTGAGCTAAGTTAAGTTAAAAATTTGACAAAAATTGAATTAATGAAGCATGGTTATATTCCATGAAGTTTTGGCAGCCTTGACATGAGTTAGGGTTAGGAGAAATCTTTGGTTTAAAGTGACATATTGCTGCCCCTCTTATAAATTATATGATTAGTATAGCAAATTAGGAGTGGGATGCATGAATTGGAGGCTTGGTCAATTAGGGTTAGGGTTTTGGGAGTGAAACTTGGACTTTGCTTATGAAATGGTGAGTGAACATTCTAATGGTCAATTAGTGACCATTTGAGGTAATTTGACCATAATTTGAAGTGAATTAGAGTATTACAAACTGAATTGGTATGCTGCCTAGTGAGGGCAGCAGGGGAGGTTGTGAGTGCAGCCTGTTTGGACTGCCATATCTTTGGCTGTGTAGGTTCAATTGGTGTTTGGCCAACTGGACATGAAACTAGACATATAATGGCACAACTTTGCTGAGAAACCATGTCCAAAAAACAAAAGCAAGTGGACCAAAAGTTGGCCCCAATCCGGATACCCTGCAAGCAGATTCTGCAGAATGACCAAATGAACAGTAACTGTTCATTTGGCCATAACTCACTGTAAAATGGTCCATTTGACCTGAAATTTTTACAGAAACAAGATAAGATATAGACAAACAACTTTCATGAAGAAACCTACCCCAAATTATGACCAGAACCTATCCAACAAGGCACTCACAGTCACTGTTCATTGTACTGTAGATTTGGTAAATTCTGCAGTTTTCCAATCCGGCCAGCTGTGGTTTTTGGACCATATCTGGAGCTAAAAAACTCCAAATGGAGTGATTCAAAAAAATAAATTCAACTAGACAAAATAAGGAACAACTTTCATGTTTACCATTTCCTCAAATTTCCACTGTAACAGTCCCTAATGGAACAGTAAATTTATGGTACAAAAACTGAAAATTCTGCCCCTTAGTGCTAAGTTTGGAAATGGATTTGGTGATTAATTCCAACAAGTTTTAAATGCAAAATGTGGTATATTGGGAGTGTTAAAACCAATACACCTATTTTCTATCCAAAAGTCAACATTTTTGTTGACTAATGAAGTGAATAGTGACACCCAAAACTTGAAATTCAGAAATTGACGAATTTTAAAATATCAAATGCCCTAGTATGCCTAACAAGATTGGTTTGGATAGTTTGGCATGCCAATAGGGTTCAGTTAGCAGTACTGCACATGGCATTATGCCATTCTGTGATTTTATGGCTTTTAGCCATTTTGATATTGTGTTGAAACTTGGCCTCGTGCCTAATACTATTTACAGCTTGTTAGCTGTTATGTTGCACACCGGGAGATACATATGTGACCGATGGTGTGACGGCCCGAGGTACTTGATACCCAGTGCCAGTTTACCCGTTTATCCAGTCCAGTCGTCCAGTATAGGTTACTTGGGCAACCAAATGAATGAAAATAGACAAAGTTAAAGAAATAAATGAATATAACAAATACAAAACAAATAAGACATATACATTCAATACATATTTATTTTCTGCTATTTTCTTTTATTTTATTATTGCACCACTAAGCATCATTGCTTAGCGCGTTGCTTTTGCTATGCGTAGGTTCTGGAGATACTGATCGTGAGGCTAGTAGACCGCAGACTGGGTGAGTTCATCCTGCAGCTCTGCATTGTGTCCGTGTCACCTCACCCTCCACAGTGCATTGGTAGGACACTAGATTTCATTTTGATATTTTGTAACTAATTTTTATTTTCTCATATGTAATCGAACTTATGAAATGTATTTTGATGTTCATGTAAATAATGAGAATTGTGTTTGTGAATGGAAAAGTGAATGTTTATCTGTGATTTATACATGATTATCACATGAGACGAATGATTGAGAAATGAATTTGAAAAATGTTGAGATTTTGATATTGGAGTTTGGGATTGATTGAATATGAATATTGGAAGTGTTTTTCACAGGTTCCGAAGAACTGTTTTCTCCATTTTTAGCCGGCACTCTGCCGTATTTTCTTTAAAATCTTCGGAACCTCAATAAATTATAATTTTGAAAAATGGCTCAAAGATATTATATTTCACAAGTTATATTCAAAAGCATGATAAAAGTTAATTAAGGTATAATAGAGTGTGCCGGTACACCGTGTGACATTGCTTACTCGGGTATACTGTACACGGGTAAGGGGTGTCACAATAATGTTGGTTCAATCTCATTTGACAAGAAAGATCGGAAATATAATTGACTGGTCAGGGGACTTGCAATTGGTTTGAGAGATCGGTGAGGCTTTAAATGATATGGAGACTTAGTGTTGATTAGATTCCTTTTGAGGAGAGATCGGAAATGTGGTTAGTTGGCAAAGGGAGACTGTGTTGGGGATCGGCTTCAAAGTTTATTGGTTTCGGGGATTGGCCAAAATATGGTGTCGACATACTGCATTTCAAATTTTTATTGTGCTTCACTTAGTATTTTTATACTCAGCGATAGCTTATTTTGCTGTCACAGATAAGGGCAAGGAAAAAGCAGCAGGGTGAGTTGCTGAATTGACAATGACTTCACTGATCTTTTTGTATGGGTATTTATTTATACCCTTGTAGTTATTTGATGTAAATATTGTAATGTCATATGTAATAATGTAAAGTTGAGCAGTTGTACAATATTGTAATAATATTATTTTGGATTTTCTTTTTGTAATTAAGATCTGTATTTGTAAATTAAGTACTATAGGCAATGTGAATGAATTTATGGAGTATTTGAGATGACAAACTTTGGTTGAATTGTGGACTTAAATTGAATTGTGTTGACTTGAGTTGTTTTGGTGTTGGGAGTTGTGAAAACAATTATTGGAAGTGTTTTTACATGATTTTGAGGAACTGTTTTCTCAAAATACAAATAGCACTCTGCTGAAATTTTTCCAAAATTTGCAAACAAATAAAATTGGATAAAATTTTTTTACTATTTTTGAAACTTCAATTAAATGTTTTTAATTCTTACCAAAATGCTCACCACTTCGAAAAGGTAAGAAAATGGTTTTAAAATCCCTTGTAGTGTACTTAATGAGTTATTGGTAGGTGAAGTTCGGTAGTTCATTAGTTCATTAGGTATTCTACGGGATCATGTTATGCATTATAGAGGGGTAAGGTGTGACATATTTTAGTGGTATCAGAGCATGGTTTTGCAATGAATTTTGACTATGTATGTGAATATTTATTTGATAAGTACAATTGCTTAAGTGTCTTTAATTGATACATATGACATATTTACATCATGAATATGCACTAACGGAGGTCAACCTCCTTGTGTTTGATCTCAGGAAGTAAAATTTTTTGTGGGAAATGAAATGATAGAGGGAGATCGTTCCATGGAGCAATCTGTCGAGGCTGAGGTCCAAGGGGAAGCCCCAGCACTCCAGAATGTGAGTGGGTCAGCCACTCCAACTACTACTCCAGCATCGCAGCTTCTTGCTCAGTTTGCATAGCAGATGGCTACATTTTTCCAACAAATGGCGAGAAATGTGCCACCTCAAGCTGAGATGTAAGCACCTGCAGCACAACCACAGCCCTCGGCTCAGTAATATGAAAAATTAATGAAATTTGGGGCCACCGAGTTTAAGGGCACTATAGATCCACTTGAGGGATAACAGTGGTTAGAGAGAATGGAACGGGTTTGTGACACGCCTTACCCGACTACAGTGTAGCCGAGCAAGTTATGCCACTCAGTGTGCCGGAGCACTCTATTTTATCTGATTTCATTACAGTTCTTGATTTATTTATTCAAAAACTTTATTGAAGATTTAGGCTATTTTTACTAAGTGTCAAAATCTAACTAAATTGGAAATTTCAAAAATTTTAACGATAATCCGACAAAGTGTCGGCTGTAATTTGGACTAATGATTATTACAACTCGCCAAAGACAATTTCAATATATACTCAATTTCTCAAACTGAATAGTCTCAAAAATTTTCAAACATAATGTATCTCAATACAGTATCCAGATTTCTCAGAAATCTCATTAGATTTTCAATATCTCAATATTCACAAGTATAATCTCATTATAACTTAAATTCAATTCACATACTAAAATACTTACTTTGAATAGCTTCCATAATTCATAGGTTAATTACATGAGTTTATTTTGTACAAGATATACAAATAATTTACAATGTGCTAGGAATGAACAATATACATAACATGTATAAAATGTGCCCGTTCTACATGCTTTGCTGAGGAGGTGACAATCTGTAAGTCTTCTTCCACTTCTGCAGATCTGTACTCCAAAAATCTCGATCGGACGATCTCTGGTTTTACCTTGATACTGCGCGAGGAAGAAATTCCATCGCTCTTAGCATTTCTGCTTAGTGGTGCAATAATATAACCAGAAATAATATATACAAGTAAAGAAAGAAATAAATGATAATTCAGATACTCAAGAATCAATTTAATTTGGTATGGTATTTCCAGATCAACGATCTTATATACTAGTTTGTTCCTCTTTGGAAGTGCTTAGTTTATAACTTTTCAAGAATACTAGCGGGTATATAATTTATTCTATCTGTATTGTATTTCAAGTCATGCAGTTACGCAATTTATATTTTTGTTATGTTTCTTTTGCTAATCTCTTTTGCTTATTCATTCAATACTTAATTTAATTGTACTGGATTTTCATTATACTTAACTTAACTTAGCTGCTGAATTGAATAATACTTTAATTGATTGCCCAAGTAACCTATACTAGACGATTTGGATCGATAACGGGTCGTTGGCACCGACACCGCGGTGCCTCGGGCGTCATACCATGGGACGCAGAACGTCAACCATGTATGCAGTCAGTATGGCTAAAAAGCCATGATAACACATAATCGGGCATAAAAGCCATGAATACGGGCATAAAAGCCATGAATACGGGCATAAAGCCATGAATACAGGCATAAAGCCTTTCGCAGTACTGCTAACACAATACCCTATTGGCATGCCAAACTATCCAAACCAATCTTGTTAGGTATACTAGGGCATTTGATATTTTAAAATGTTAATATATTGTGCTTTATGACTTCATTTTTTTCATGATAAATTTCAATCATAATTCATACATTCATTTGATCATTTATATGATAACAATTCACATCAATTATTCTTTTATACCATTGTACTCAAAATACTTCTCCTCTTTACAATAATGAGAACTAATGTATCATTCATACATTAATATGGTTTATTTATCCATTCGTTATGTTATTCATATTGATCGCAATTCTAAACAATTGTTCACATGTACCATTGTATTCAAAACATTTTTCCTTTCTCATTTATACATTCAAGAATCTACTTATGTAATTACAAATTTTATATTTCAAGTTGAGTTTCTAATATTTTATGAATTTCATTTGTGATGGGCATATATGCCCTAACTATCTATTCACATCAATTAGGTGACTTATTTTTCATGTTTCAAGTAATCCATGAATATTTCATGGATTTTAAATTTATGGCCTAAATTTCTTTTTAACAATTTTGACTAGGATGCATAGTCCATATTTGTTATACAATTCTAAGCATTTAAGCTTAGAATTGGTTCTAGGTCTTCATCTTAATTCACTAATCATTTTGATTACTATTCACCCCATTGGTCAACAAAAATGTTGACTTTTGCATAGACAATAGGTACATTGGTTTTAACACTCCCGATGTACCACATTTTGCATTTAAAACTTGTTGGAATCAATTACCAAATCCATTTCCAAGCTTATTTCAAGTTTTCATGTCACTATTCACTTCATTAGTCAACTAAATGTTGACTTTTGCATAAACAATAGGTACATTGGTTTTAATACTCCCAACATACCACATTTTTGTATTCAAAACTTGTTGGTTTTGGTCACTTTCTCAAAGCTTAGGTCATTTTGGCAAAATTGCCAATTTTTGGTTTTGGTGACACTATTCACCTCATTGGTCAACAAAAATGTTGACTTTTGCATAGAAAATATGTACATTGACTTTGGCACTTCAAACATACCACATTTTTCATTTAAAACTTGTTGGCATTAAGCATTAATACCATTTCTAAGCTTAAACCAAGAGAAGCAAAATTTTCAATTTTGCTAACTCAACTTTACTATTCCATTGGGCACTATTTCAGTAGGAATTTGAGGAAATGGTAAATATGAAAGTTGTTCCTTATTTTGTCTAGTTGAATTTCCTTTTTTGAATCACTCCATTTGGAGTTTTGTAGCTCAAGTTATGGCCAAAATAAATTTCTTGCTCACGCAATCGCTCATGCTGCACTTTTGGGTTTTGGCAGATTTTGGTCCAACTTTGGTCAGTAATTTGATCAAGTTAAGTTCATAATTTGGTCTAACTTTCTTCATATGAAATGTTCTACCATACCTTAGGTTTCCATCGGTTCAAGAATCGCCTAAATCCGAGTTTTCTAGAGAGAGTTATAGCCATCCAAACATTACTGCTCAAGTGAAAATCTGCAGAGTTGCAGGTTTGATAACTTAACTTTGCCCAATAATTTGAATGGGTTAATGGCATAATTTGGGGTAATGTTCTTCATGAAAGTTGTTTTTCTATATCCTATCTTGTTGCTGTAAAACTTTCAGGTCAATTTGACCATTCTACAGTGAGTTATGGCCAAATGAACAGTTCATTTCTGCAGGTGCTGGTTGCAGGGTATCCGGATTGGGGCCAAATTTTGGTCCTCTTGCTTTGGTCTTTTGGGCATGGTTTCTTCAGCAAAAATGTGCCATTATAAGCCTAGTTTCATGTCCAATTGGCCAAACACCAATTGAACCTACACAGCCAAAGTTATGGCAGTCCAAGTGGACTAAAATTTCAGTCACTCTGCTACTGTCCTTAGACAGCCTACACATTCACTTGGCCATGCTATATTTCAGTCCAAATTGTGGTCAACTTACCTAAAATGGTCACTAATTGACCATTAAAATGTTCTCTAACAATTTCATAAGCTAAATCCAAGTTTCACTCCCAAACCCTAGTTCATATTCAAGGTTTACTCCCATTTACCTTAGTTAGCACACCAATTCATTATACATGTATATATGTACCTTAAATATCATCTTTTGTCCACTCTAAGTCCATCAAAACAGTCACCCTTATCCCTTCCTTAGGGCTGCTAAAATTTCAAGGAGTATATACACATGAGTTTAGTCCATTTAATTTATCATTTCTTAGCAATTTCAAGTTCCTAACATGAAATAAAAGAAACACTTGCATAAATAAGCACTAACCTCTTTAGTGGCAGAATTTTCCAAGATTAAACTTCACTTTCCTTCACTTTCTAGGCTGCCAAATACTTCCCCAAGAGCTATGGACAAGTTTTAATGAAAGGTGTCTAGGGTTTAGTAGTGAAAATTCATGGGAAATGGAGGAAATGAAAGAAAATTTTCATGGAGGGAGGAAGAAGAGAAACTCACGTTTTTGGCTGAAGAGAAGGCAGCTGGTATTTTAATTCCTTTGGCCATGTTTATCTCTTTTATGTGTTAATTAATAGGTTGTTTAAATATGATTGGTTAGAACTTTTAAATGACATCATAAAGATGTCATAATGGGCCTTTTTCCTCATTTTCTTTTCCTTTCTTCACTACTCATTTTCAATTTAATTTTTAGTAATGTTTATTCATATTTTATGTCATATTAATTATTTACTCAACTGGACAAGTCGGCCAAAAATCACCTCTGAAGGCGAAATGACCAAAATGCCCTCCGTTTGGCTTAACGGGTCAAAATTGTCTGTACCGATTGAAAAATTTTTCTAAATATTTTCTTGGCATTCTAATGCCATAGGAACCTCAATGACTCTTCTCTGGAGTCTCAAAAATTATTTTATAATTTTTCCCCCGGGTCTAGGGCTTCTCGTTGCGAGAACCGCAACTTACCTCTGATTACCCATCGCTTGGGCACCGGCTCATTTGACTTGGTTGTATTTTATTTCTAAAATTTTTACTAAATTTTTCTTATTAATATTTGAGTTAATTATGGTCCCTCACTTTGATTTAAATATTTTTTCGAAAGTTCTAGCTGTCCGGACTGACAACGGTCACCGGAACAGTAGACTGTACGGAGTTGCTACGGGGAGGGTGTTACAGGGTTTTCAGAAAGCTGCAGTGTGTAGAAGAGCTGAAGTTCGAGTACTCTGTTTCTTTATTGCAAAGGGATGCATATGAATGGTGAAAGACCATCCCCCACAGCCTGGTTGACCCATATGTGCTAACATGGACAGACTTCCTAAGGGAATTCAGGCAAAAGTAGGTCCCTGATGCTTATATGGATATGAAGTTACAAGAATTCTTGAGCTTAAAGCAAGAAGACAGAACAATAGCAGAGTATGAGCAGGACTTTTCAAGGCTAAGTCATTATGCTGGAAGCTTAGTCTCCACCCCCAGAGACAGATGTAAGAGGTTTGAGGCTGGGTTGAGGCCTAGATTAAGAATGCAAGTTGTGGGATTCAGACACCAGAATTTTTCTGAGCTGATTTCACGAGCCCTGGAACTGGAAAAGATAGAATCAGAAGGGATAGTGAAGAAGGACACTTAAGAGAAAGAAAAGACTGAAAAGGCTATGGGTCAGTCTACTGAGAGCGGTTCTAGGAAGAGGAAACAGTTTGGGAGATCCAGCTCTCGCAGATCTGGTAGAGGTAGAT
The DNA here is from genome assembly GCF_030052815.1 of Hevea brasiliensis. NCBI lineage: Eukaryota > Viridiplantae > Streptophyta > Magnoliopsida > Malpighiales > Euphorbiaceae > Hevea > Hevea brasiliensis. The sequence continues at coordinate 63,389,312 of NC_079493.1, forward strand.
ACTCTGGCCAAAGACCACCCTGATTTTATCAGCAGACCCAGCAGGCATCTCAAAGAGCTTTATCAATCTGGCAGTGTGAGATTTGTGGTAGAACACACGGTGGGGTGTGTTTCAAGGCCACCGGTGCATGTTTCAACTGTGGAGAGAGCGGACATTTTGCTGAAGATTATACTAGTCTACGCCGATTTGGACCTTCTGCTACATCTGAGGGATCAGCCCAAGTCTTTACACCTAGAGGATCACAGCCAACTGCTCAAGGTAGAGGCAGAGGTAGGGGTCCTAGTAGCACTCATGGCAGTCAGAGTACTATTAACCAGCCAGAACCAAGTGGTGCACCAGCTAGAGTCCATACCATGAAACAGAGAGAGGAGGCTGAAACATCAAATGTAGTAGCTAGTATTTTCTCTATCCTTGATCAAGATGCATATGTGTTGTTTGATCCTGGCTCCACACAATCATATGTCAGTGCTAGTGTGATGTGTTCTACTGCTATCCATTATGTACAAATGGACTATGATGTGCTAGTAACTAGTCCATTAGGTCTGGAGGTTAGGGTCAACAGAATCTATAGAGACTGTCCTTTAGTGATCCAAGGACATATTTTTCTATCAGATTTGATTAAAATGCCCTTCAGAGATTATGATATTATCTTGGGCATGGATTGGTTAGCCAGACATCATGCAATGATTGACTGTAGATTGAAGACAGTCACTTTTGGTCTCCCTCAGTATGGTGATGTAGTAATACATGGGGAGAGGCAGTTATTACCGTCAAACATCATTTTAGCTACACTGGCCAGAAAAATGATTAAGAAGGGGTGTGAGGCGTACTTGGCACATGTGATAGACACCCAAGTGGGGAGTCTAGCATTGAGAGACATCTCCACAGTATGTGAGTTTCCGGATGTGTTTCCTGATGAATTTCTAGGATTACCTCTGGAAAGAGAGGTGCAGTTTGAGATTGATGTTATGCCTGGTGTGGACCCAATCTCCATAACACCATATAGAATGGCTCCAGCAGAATTGAAAGAGTTGAAAGTGAAGTTGCAAGAGCTACTTGACAAGGGCTTCATCCACCCTAGTGTGTCACCTTGGGGAGCGCTAGTGTTATTTGTAAAGAAGAAGGATGGCACTCTCCATTTATGTATTGAATACAGGTAGTTGAATAAGGTGACAATAAAGAATAGATATCCATTGCCCCGCATTGATGACTTGTTTGATCAGTTGAGAGGTGCAGCTGTGTTCTCCAAAATTGACCTAAGATTAGGTTATTATCAGCTGAAAGTACAAGAGCAGAGTATTTCTAAAACTGCTTTTATAACCCGCTATGGCCATTATGAGTTCTTGGTTATGCCATTCGGGTTTACTAATGCTCTGGTTGCTTTTATGGATCTGATGAACACTATCTTCAGACCATACCTCGATCAGTTTGTACTTGTGTTTATAGATGATATATTGGTTTATTCGATGAGTGCAGAAGAGCATGATAGACATCTGCGAATTGTACTACAAACTTTGAGGGAGAAACAGCTATATGCTAAATTGTCAAAGTGTAAATTTTGGTTGAAGGAGATATCCTTTTTGGGGCACATAGTATCAGTAAAAGGAATTACTACCAAGATAGAAGCTGTCCTTAATTGGAGACCACCCAAGAATATCACTGAGATTCACAATTTTCTAGGGTTAACTGGATACTACTACCGATTTGTGAAGGGATTCTCCTTGTTGGCATCTCCATTGACTAAGTTACTTTGAAAAGATGTGAAATTTCAGTGGACGGACAAATCCCAGCAGAGTTTTGATGAATTGAAGAAATATTTGACTAAAGCTCCAGTCCTGACTTTACCTACACTGGGTAAAGAATATATAGTTTATAGTGATGCTTCTCACAATGGATTAGGCTGTGTATTGATGCAAGATCAAAATGTCATTGCCTATGCATCACGCCAGCTGAAACTGCATGAGAGAAACTATCCGACACATGACTTGGAGCTTGCAGCTATTGTATTTGCTCTCAAGATTTGGAGACACTATTTGTATGGGAAGAAGTGCTACATTTACACAGATCATAAGAGTTTGAAGTATTTGGGCACCCAAAAAGAGTTGAATTTGAGACAGAGGAGATGGTTAGAGTTGATAAAAGACTATGATTGTCTAATAGACTATCAGCCTGTAACACCCTCATTTTTGTAATCCGTACGTCCTACTGTTCCGACGGCTAATGTCTACCCCAAAAATTTGAAATGTCTAGAACTACACTCCAGTGATACTAAATAAGCATAAAATAATGAAATATGTGATGAGAAAAATTAAGGAAAAGTAAAAGAGAGAAAATGAAACTAAGTTAAACGAGTTAGCACCACAGCGATGGGTGACCGCACCGGGAAGGCTATTGTCAACCCCATGACTGTGAGGAACCCTCGAAATTAAATTTTGGGACATAAGTAAAGGTTTATTAAAACGTAATTGACACTAGAAATATCAAAGGAAAATTAATAAATTAGTACAAAGAAAAATGAAAAATCGAGAAACAGACAAAAATCGATGTTACCAAAAAATCGGGAATATAAACCGAAGTGGAGCATTTTGGTCATTTGACTTCTAGAGTTGACTTTTGACCTCAATGTCCATTAAAAATAAGTGGTATTACACTTTGAAAATGTCATGAAAAATAAAAATGTGGTACATTATTTAAATAGTGAAAGAAATGAGGCAAATGTGCAAATTATGGAACTTTAACTAATTAAATCATTAATTTATGGTTAGTGCTCCACTAATTGTGATTAGTGGACATATAAAACCAAGTGGAAAGCATGCAAATTTAATTTCTTCCTCATTTTTTCACTTTGCCAAATTGCTTTCTCAAGTTCTTCCATGGCCAAATGTTCTTCCAAGCTTCCTCCATGGCCATTCATGCATAAGCTCAAATCTACCATGATTCAAGCCATATTTCCTCAAACTCCCTTCATTAAAAGTGGTCTTCACACTATGGGCAGTATGTGGGCAGCAAAAAAAGAGAGGAAATTCCATGGATTTGTGAAGCTTAAGTTGTGGTTAGTGCTTAATCTTTCCATTTACCTTCACTAATCCTTGTGTTGAGCTTTGGGTAAGTTGAATTGCTAAGAAAAATTGAGGAAATGATGAGTATTGGTGAACCTTAGTTTTGGCAGCCATGAAAATGCATGGTTAGTGACTTATTCTTATATGTATTTGATGGGAATTAAGGTTGATTAACTCACATAGAAGTGGTAGTAGTTTAATGTCCAAGTATGTGCATGTTAGTGCTTGAATTAAGGGTTTGAAATGGGACCTTGATGCTTTGGCAAACTGTCATGTTTGGCAGCCTATAATATCATGAATTTGTGTGTGTGAATATGAAGTTTATTAATGAAATATGATGGTGTTGAATTGTGGGTAGTTTGTATAATTTTCATGGAAGTGTATGTGTAAAATAAGTGTTGATGTACATTGAATTTGGGTGGATGTGAATGTTGGACTTTAATGGTGAATTGTGTGCATTGAGCACTTGAGTGTTCTGCCCAATATGCTTGCTGGAATTATGTTTAGTATTTGTAGAAGTTCTATGAATAAATAATGAAGTCATGAGGAGGAGGAGGAATGTCAAATTGGAAGTGTAATTGGTAAGTGATGAAGAATGTGTAGTAGGGCAGTGTATGTTTTAGCTTAGAACCTTAAGTGTGTGACTCCAATTGGTATGAGACCAATTGGAGGTGAAACTAGGCACAAAATGTGCCAACTTTCATGAAGGAAGCTTACCTAAATTCAGTCCACAAAGTGACATAAAAATTGACCAAATCCGGAATAGGTAAGTGCAGGCCAGAATTTTTGACCATATGAACAGTGGTCATTAGGAGGACCATAACTCACTCAAAAAAGATCCAATTGACCTGAAATTTTTACCATGAATAGTTTAGACATAGATCTACAATTCATATGAAGACACCAAAGCCCAAAAATGGCTAGAACCAAGCCAAATAGCTTGCAAAAATTCGGGTACCAAAACTGGCCGAAGTGAAAATGACCTAAAAATGACCTAAGCCTACCATTTTAGTGTATTCTGTCTAGTATTGGTAAATTGACCATATCTTGGTCTACGCAACTCAGAAAGACCTGAAATTTTTCCCAACGTGCAATAAGACATAGACCTACAAGTTTGTAGTTTGGACCAAAACCCGAAAACCAAGGGAACTAGGTCGTCCGGCTAGGTCAAAATAGTACACCGAAATCTGGTAAATTGCAATAAAATGCAATACACTTGAAAATGAATTTGGTAACATATACCAACACTAAAGGGCTATAAAATGTGACATATTGGTAACATTGGAATTGACTTACTTAGAGTGCATCAAGGGTCAACATTATAAGTTGACTAATGAAATGAATTGAAGGGAATAGTACCAAGAAAATTTAGATATTGGATTTATGGTTGGAAACAAATTCATTGAGCACTGAAACACTTTAAATTGTGTGTTTCAATTGATAAGAATATTGAGAAGCATAAAGAACATTGAGTTAAGGCCTAGGAGCGACTCAAATCAAGTTTGTGCACAACTAGTTTTTTTTAATTGATTTTGTTCTAAATATTTCATATGATTAAATGACATATTTTTCTTGTGTATTATGTTTAAAAAGCATTGGATTTAATTCAATGATTATTGAAATTGTGATAGTATGTATGAATTTAGCTTTGTGAAATGGTATTTCCCCAAGTATTAAGCATTGTTGTGGATTGAATAAATTATGTTTTGGAAAATTGTGATAGAACATATTTTGAATTGTGATGGGCAATTTGCATAGAAAAATGCAAATTTATGATTTGAATTGTGATGAGCATAAAAATTATTAGATATTGGAATTGACTTTGAATCGAATTGTATTGTGATTTATGCTCACTATAAGGATTGTGATATTGTTTTATATCTTACTATAGATGCTTGACTAGGTTATTACCCGTCTCTCTCATTTATTGAGAAGACAATGGAGTTAGTTGTGTTTTGATTACCATGGTACGTGCACAAGCTTATATTCTCCTCTTATTAGAGGTTAGATCTAAGTTTTTATGTTATGGCCCTTTCGGAAGATTCATTATTGTGATGTGTACTGTGCACGATGATTCGACCTCTTCGACCATAGGAGTTAGAATCTGATTCGATCTCCCTGACCAGAGGGAGTTAGAATTACCCCGAAGATGGCCCTTTCGGATTAGTCTTGGATAGTTAGTGAGATAAAGAATGGTTTTTGAGATAAAGAATGGTTTTTGAGATAAAGAATGGTTTTCGAGATAAAGAATGGTTATTAAATAGTAAATAATTTCGATTTCAAAAGGGATTTATGTATAATTGATTTTATTGGAATTAATCTTTATCTCCAATAAATTGTTGGAATTACCTCAAATGGTTAGTTATGATTTGATAAATTGAATTTCGTGATCAAAGTCATTTTATACAAATGATTTATATTATTGGCAATGAATATTTTGAGTTTTGGAATTTGATGAGTATTCAGATTTTCAAATTATTTGCTGTAAATTTTGTCAATGTATATTGTACTATGTTTTAAATTATAGTTGTGCACCACTGAGTTCACCACTCAGCGATAGCTTTGTATGCTATCGCAAATGAAAAGAGCATAGAGCAGTTGAGTAAGCTTCTTTGAAGAGACATTTAGATAAGCTCCAGATATACCCATGTAGACAGGTTTTAATGTATGCATGTAATAATATGTATGTAAATTATTTGAGTAGTTGTATAAAAACTCTTATAAAATATTTTGGTATGTAATTAATTGTAAATTATTGTGATATAAATGTTGAGTCTTGTAATCAATGAAATTATCTTTATGATGAGATTGGTTTGAAAATGAATTGATTTGATTATTGAGATTTGAATTGTGAGTTGAAATGAAGTTATTGGAGTTGTATTTGAGAAAACATATTGGGAGTGTTTTCCATTTTAGGTTTGAAGAACTGTTTTCTCAAAATACAGCCGGTACTTTGCCGAAATTTTGAAAAATTTTTATAACACCAGATTTTAAGCAATGATTTAAATTTCACGAAAATTGTTTTTAAATCCCTTGTAGTATATGTAATGTGTTATCGGTAGGTGAAGTACGGTAATTCATTAGGTATACTATGGGATCATGTTACATCTTACGGGGGAGTAGGGTGTAACACAGCTAGGGAAAGCTAATGTGGTGGCTGACGCCTTAAGTCGCAAGACTATGGCAAGTCTATGGGTTACTTCTTTGTCTATGGTACATGAGTTGAGATCATTACATGCCAGTTTAGAGATTAATGATGAGAGGCAGACAACAGTTGCATGGCATGTACAACCAGTGTGACACCTCTTACCCGTCTAAAGTGTAGCCGAGCAAGATATGCCACGCAATGTACCGGAACACCCTATTTTAATTCAATCATTTTTTTTATTCTTCCTAATTTATTTTTTTATAGTTATGAAGTACAATTTATGAAATATAATTCATTTAAGTCATTTATTGAAATTATAATTTATTTGGGATTTCAAAAATTTTATAGAAAATCCGGTAGAGTACCGGCTAAAAATTGAGAAAACAGTTCTTCGGAACCTGTGAAAAACACTTCCAAAATTCTCAATCAATCCCAAACTCCATTTCATCATCAAAATCTCAATATTTTTCAATAACATTTCCATTTCTCAATCCTTCATTTCATATGATATTCATATACAAGTCATCAATTTTTTTTTATTCATAAACACAATTCTCACTATTTACATTAATACCAAAATACATTACATGAGTTTCAATTGCACATTAGAAAGTAAAAGTTAATTACAAAATATCAAAATAAAACATAGTGTCTTACCAATGCACTGATGACGGTGAGGTGACACGGACACTATGCAGTGCTGCAGATGGTCTCACCCAGTCTGTGGTCTACTGGGCTCTCGATCGGTCTCTCCAGAACCTACGCATGGCAAAAAGCAACATGCTAAGCAATAATTCTTAGTGGTGGCAATAATAAAATAAAAAGAAATAACAGAAAATAAATATGCAGTGCATGTTCTGATATTTTATGTAGACCATTTTTCGATCATTATTGGTAATCTTATTTATTATGTACTTGTTATATTCATAATTTCATTAAATTTATCTACTTTCATTTTTGGTTGCCCAAGTAACCTATACTGGACGATTGGACTGGATAAATGGGCAAACTGGCACTGGGAATCAACTACCTCGGGCCGTCACACCATCGGTCACATATGTATCTCCCGGTGTGCAACAGAATTGCTAATAAGCTGTAATAACATTAGGCACAAGGCCAAGTCTCAACACAATGTCAGAATCGCTAAAAGCCATGAAATCACAGAATGGCATAATGCCATGTGCAGTACTGCTAACTGAACCCTATTGGCATGCCAACCTATCCAAACCAATCTTGCAAGGTGTACTAGGGCATGTTACACTTTTAAACTTTACAATTCTTGAAATTTAAGTTTAGGAGTTACTATTCATTTCATTAGTCAACTAAAATGTTGACTTTTGCATAGACAATAGGTACATTGGTTCTAATACTCCAAACATACCACGTTTTGCATTCTAAAATTGTTGGTATTGGTTGCCAATACCATTTCTAAGCTTAGTGTTAGTTGTTCAAAATTTTCAGATTTTAAGCTTTGTGTTTACTGCTCCATTGGTCATTTTTACAATAGGAATTTGGCAAAATTGTCTTCATGAAAGTTGTTTCTTATTTTGTCTAGTTATATTTCCTTTTTGGAATCACTACATTTGGAGTTTTGTAGCTCATGTTATGGCCTGAACACCATAACTGGCCGGATTGGACAGAATCCAAAATTCTGGGCAAAACTGGTTTTGCCAAATTTGGTAACCTAAGTTTGGTTGGCAATTTGACTAGGTTATGGTCAAAATTTGGGTTTGTGTTCTTCATGAAAGTTTTAGGTCTATGTCTCAGATTTCTTTTGTAAAATTTCAGGTCAATTGGACCTTTCTACACTGAGTTATAACCGAATAAATAAACACTATTCATTTGATCATTTTGCCCAAGCAGACTGCAGGTCACCCGGATTAGGGCAATTTTTAGGTTAACTAGTTTGTTTTCTGAGCAGGGTTTCTTCACCAAAGTTATGCTATTATGTGTATAGTTTCATGACCAATTTGTCTTGCACCAATTGAACCTCTACAACTCCATTTATAGCTGCCCAAACCTGCTGGACTCATGCTCAGTCCTGCAGGTCAGCCAAGGCAGCTCACCCGTACACAAATGCCAAGCCTCAACTCACTTCAATTCCTCATCATACACAGCCAAATGGTCACTAATTGACCATTTAAACTTTTATTCACCAGCACATGAACAAAATCCAAGTTTTGTGCCTCAAACCCTAACTCCAACAACTAAAATTTTTATACACATACAATCCTTGAATTTCAACACCAAAATCATGTTCAATGGCAGCCATACACAAAATTTTTAGAAGAAATTGGCACTAATCTTGTGAGCAGAATTTTTTCACTCAAAATTGCTTCACTTTCTTTGGCTTTCTTGGCAACCAAACACCTTCCCAAGAGGTAAGGATAGTTTTTAATGAAGAGAACTTAAGGTTTAGTGGTGAGAATTCAATGTTTGGAAGAGAGAAAATGAAAGGAATTTTAATGGAGGAATAAATGGTTCACGACTGGAAATGGGAAGAAGAAGAAGAAAGCTTGGTTTTTCTTTCATTTTCTGCCCATTTTATTCATTTTAAATGGGTTAAGGACATGTGTCACAATATGATTGGTCATTGGGGTTTTAATGACATCATAATGATGTCAAAATTCTCATTTATTCCAGTTTCTTTTCTTTTTCTTTTCTGCTCATTTTTAATTCAACTTTTAACAATATTTATTAATATTTTATGTTATGATAATTATTTACTTAACTGGACAAGTCGGCCAAAAATCATCAATGAAGACGAAATGACCAAAATGCCCTCCGTTTGGCTTATTGAGCAAAAATTGTCTGTACCTATTGCAAAATTTTTCTAAGCATTTCCTTGGCATTATAATTCCATAGAAACCTCAATAAACCTTCTCTGGAGTCTCAAAAATTATTTTATGAATTTTTCCCTAGGTCTAGGGCTCCTAGTTGCGAGAACCGCAACTTCTCACTAGGTTACCCATCGCTAGGGCACTGGCTCATTTAACTTGATTGTATTTTATTTCTAAAATTTTTCCTAAATTTTTCTTATTAATATTTGAGTTAATTATGGTTCCTCACTTTAGTTTAAATATTTTTCCAGACATTCTAGCTGTCCGGACTGACACTGGTCACCGGAACAGTATAATGTACGGAGTTGCTACAGGGAGGGTGTTACAACTCTTCCCCTCTAATTTAAATTTCATTATCGAAATTTACCTGATGCAAACAGTTGAGGGAACTATTGCCTCATCGTCTCTTCACTTTCCTAAGCTGCCTCCTTGGTGTTATGGTGCCTCCAAAGCACTTTCACCAGTGGAATCTACTTATTCCTCAACTCTTTCACTTCCTGAGCCAAGATCCGTATGGGTTCTTCTTCATATGTAAAATTTGGTTGTACTTCAAGTTCTTCCATGGAGATGACATGTGAAGGATTTGAGTGGTATATTCTTAGCATAGATATGTGGAACACATTGTGGATCTTGTCCAGCTCTGGTGGTAAAGATAGCCTATAGGCCACTGGACCCACACGTTTAATGACTTCATATGGGCCAATGAACCTAGGGCTTAACTTACCTTTTCTTCCAAACCTTAGTACCTTCTTCCACGGTGACACCTTGAGGAACACTTTATCGCCAACCGCATATTCTATTTCTTTTCTCTTCAAGTCAGCATAGGATTTCTGTCTGTCTGAGGCAACCTTCAGATTGGCTTTGATTAGTTTTACCTTCTCCTCTGTCTGTTTCACCAGGTCTGGCCCTACCAGTTTATCTTCGCCCAATTCAGTCCAGCACACTAGAGTTCTACATTTCCTCCCATACAGTGCTTCATACGGGGCCATTTGGATACTAGCTTGGTAGCTATTGTTGTATGCAAATTCTGCCAGTGGGAGGTATCTATCCCAACTTCCCTCAAACTCAATGACACAACTCCTCAGCATATCCTCAAGGACCTGACATATATTTCACGTTATTATTATCATTTCAGTTCAATATTTGTATTAGTTCAATTGGTTTCAATTGTTTACCTGCATTACTCTTTCTAATTGCCCATCCGTCTGAGAATGGAAAGCTGTGCTGAAGTGGAGTTGTGTACCCAAGGACTCATGCAACTTCTTCCAAAATCTCGATGTAAACCTTGGGTCTCGATCAGATATGATAAAAAGTGGAATTCTATGCAGTATAACTATCTCACTAATATACAATTCTGCTAACTTCTCCAATGAGTAGTCAGTCCTTACTGGCAGAAAGTGTGCTGACTTCGTCAATCTATCTACTATCACCCATACTGCATCATGCTTCTTCTGGGTGAGAGGTAAACCACTTACAAAATCCATGGTGACCCGATCCCATTTCCATTCAAGTATGCATATAGGCTGTAGCAAACCCGATGGAATATAGGCTGTAGCAAACCCGATGGAACTTGATGTTCTGCCTTGACTTGCTGACATGTCAAGCATTTAGTCACATAGTTAGCTATGTCCTTCTTCATACCAAGCCACCAATACTGAAGTTTCAGATCATGATACATTTTTGTACTTCCTTGGTGCATAGCATAGACACTGGTGTGTGCCTCTTTCAGAATACTGGCTTTTAATTCCACATCATCTGGTACACATACTCTTTCTTTGTAGTACAGACACCCATCTATTTTCACTTCATAGTCAGTTTCTTTCCCTTCTAGAATTTTGCTCATAATAGCCTTTAGCTTCTCATCTACCTTCTACCCATCTAAAATCTGCTGTAGCAGGTTTGGCCTCACTTGCAACTCAGCCAAAATAGCTCCATCTCGAGCCAAAGATAGACGGGCATTCAATGATCTCAAAGCTGTGATGGATTTTCTGCTCAAAGCATCAGCAACTACATTTGCCTTCCCAGAATGATAGTCAATCACACAATCATAGTCCTTCAAGAACTCAATCCATCGCCTCTGTCTGAGGTTGAGCTCCTTTTGGGTAGGCAAGTATTTCAGACTTTTGTTGTCTGTGTAAATGTAGCACTTTTCACCATACAAGTAATGCTTCCAAATCTTCAATGTGAAGATAATTGCTGCAAGTTCTAGATCAAGGGTAGGGTAATACTGTTCATGTGGCCTTAGCTGCCTGGAAGCATAGGCGACCACCTTCCCCTCTTGCATTAATACACACCCTAACCCATTATGAGAGGCATCACTGTAGACCACAAAGTCCTTTCCCGACATTGGCTGTGTTAACACTGGTGCCTCTGTCAACATAGCCTTCAACTTCTCAAAATTGGTATGACACTTATCATTCCAGTCAAATCTAACATTCTTGTCTAACAACTTGGTCATTGGAGCAGCTATTAAGGAAAATCTCTTCACAAATCTTCTATAATACCCAGCTAGCCCCAAGAAGCTTCTGACCTCAGTTGTATTTCTGGGAGGCTTCCATTCCATCACTGCTTCTATTTTCTTGGGATCCACCCTAATCCCATCAGCTGACACTATGTGTCCAAGGAATGCAATCTCATTCAACCAAAAGTCACAGTTGGACAACTTAGCATACATCTTTTTTTCTCTCAGGGTTTGCAGAACAATCCTCAAATGCTCATCATGTTCTTCCCTAGTCTTGGAACATACCAAAATATCATCAATAAAGACCACTACGAACCAATCTAGGTATGGATGGAAGATACGGTTCATAAAGTCCATGAATGCCACTAGTGCATTTGTTAGGCCAAAGGGCATCATTGAAAACTCATAATGCCCATACTGGGTCCTGAATGCAGTCTTTGGCACATCTGCATCCTTCACCCTCAGCTGATGATACCCTGATCTGAGATCAATTTTAGAAAATACTCCTGCTCCCTTCAACTGATCAAACATATCGTCAATTCTAGGCAACGGATATTTGTTCTTCACAGTCACTTTATTCAACTGCCGATAATCGATGCATAACCTCAAAGTCCCATCTTCATTCTTTACAAATAGCACTGGAGCTCCCCATGGCGACACACTGGGGCGTATGAACCCCTTATCCAGTAACTGCTGTAACTGGATTTTCAGTTCCTTCAATTCTGTGGGGGCCATCCCATAAGGAGCAATAGAGATTGGTGCTATACCCGGCAGTATCTCAATAGCAAATTCGACTTCCCTTTCTGGTGGCAAGCCAGGCAATTCTTCAGGGAATACATCAGGGAAGTCTCTTACTATGGGTATGTCACATAGATCTGGCTTAGCCTGCCTAGTATCCACCACATGTGCTAGGTAGGCTTCACAGCCTTTTCTCATCAGTTTTCTTGCAACTGTGGCTGAGATGACATTGGATAAGAAATCTGTCCTTTCCCCAACAACTGTAATCTCATTACCTTCAGGAGTTTTCAATGAGATCCTCTTCAACTTACAATCAACCATTGCCTGATGACATGACAACCAGTCCATTCCCAGAATCACGTTAAACTCATGGAAAGGCAACTCAATCAGGTCTGCCAAGAATTCATACCCCTGAATCCTTAATGGACAACCCTTGTATACTTTGTTCACCACTACACTGTGGCCTAATGGATTAGTTACTAGAATGTCTTGGTCACTCTCCCCTACTAATATCTCCCTTTTTATAGGTAGGTTGATGCAGATGTATGAATGAGTAGACTCTGGATCCACCAATGCATGCACAGATGTATTGTAGAGGGAGAACGTACCCCTAATGACATCCAGGGCATCTTGCTCCTCCTGAGCTCTCATGGCATAAGCTCTGGCAGGTGGTCTGCCCTCAGGCAATTTTTTTTGGCTTAGATGCAGGCCTCTGTGATGGTCCTACTGCCTCAGATTTGCCAGATTTCCTACCCCTTTATGGTGTAGGAGCAGGTCTCTCTGCTTGTGTTGGAGCAGCTGTAGTAGTTCTGCATGGACGGTTCCTCAGCTGATGTTCTATCGACCCACACCTTAAGCAAGCACCTGTCACTCTCCAACACTCCCCCTTATGCCACTTCAGGCAATGCGGACATGCAGAAGATGCTGGGGCTGGTCCCTTAAACCCCGTCCCTGGAGAGCTGCCCACTGATGGTGTGGACTGACCTCTCCTAGGGGTGAACTGTGGCCTGGGTCCCTGGAACTGACCCTGACCTTGTGGTTGACCTGAACTCTGTGCAGGTGGACCTTTGAACTTCTTTCCTGGTGCAGGAGATGAGCTAGACTGACCCGGGCCCCTCTTTTGTTATCTCTCTCTTCTTATTTGCTCACTTATTCTCACTTTCTCCACTTTTAATGCAGCTTCCACTAACTTGGTCCCAAGGCAGTGATCATGATCTTTATATTATTATTTAATCCCTTTTCAAACTCTTACACCTTTCGGCCTTAATAGGGACTATCTCCCTTCCATAGCGGCTCAGTCTGACAAATTCCTTCTTATACTCGGCCACTGTCAGCTGTCTCTGCCTCAAATTAATGAACTCTCTTCTTCTCTCTTCTAGGTATACACTACCCACATATTTCTTCTTGAATTCTGAGAGGAAAAAGTCCCAAGTTATTACTCTTGGCCGTACTTCACTAGACACCGTATCCCACCATTCATACGCATCATCTTGCAATAGAGATACAACAGCTTCTAAGTTTTGCTCTGGAGTACAGTGGAGTTATTTTAAAACCCTTCCTATTCTGTTCAACCAATTTTCGGCTACAATAGAATCATCTTCTCTCTTGCTAAAGAACTCCACTGCTCCAAATTTTCTCAGTCTTTCCACATGTGATTTCTACTGTGGAGGTGGTGGTGGTGGTGGCATTACCCCAGCCATTTGTCTGAAGAATTCGGCCATTTGCTAGAACATGGCCTGTGGAGGCTGAGCAGGCTCTACTGTAGCTGGTGGAGCAAGTTCTCCCCTACCCCCAGTCTCAGCTGCTGCAGGTGGAGCATGACTCTCCACTTCCTCCTCAACTGCCCTCTGAGATGAGGGGTCCATATCCTATTTAACAAAGACAACAGATCTGCATTAGTGTCACCTCGACTCTTACAAATGCAATGCATAGTATGGACTCAATCTAGCCCATAAACGCCTAAACCGTGCTCTGATACCACTAAATGTGACACCCCTTACCCGTCTACAGTGTAGCCTAGCAAGATATGCCATGCAGTGTACCGGAACACCCTATTTTAATTAAATCATTTTTTCTTATTCTTCCTAATTTATTTTTTTCATAGTTATGAAGTACAATTTATGAAATATAATTCATTTAAGTCATTTATTGAAATTATAATTTATTTGAGGTTCTAAAAATTTTATAGAAAATCCGGCAGAGTGCCGGCTAAAAATGAAGAAAACAGTTCTTCGGAACCTGTGAAAAACACTTCCAAAATTCTCAATCAATCCTAAACTCCATTTCATCATCAAAATCTCAATATTTTTCAATAACATTTCCATTTCTCAATCATTCATTTCATATGATATTCATATACAAGTCATTAATTTTTTTCATTCATAGACACAATTCTCACTATTTATATTAATACCAAAATACATTACATGAGTTTTAACTGCACATGAGAAAGCAAAAGTTAATTACAAAATATCAAAATAAAACCTAGTGTCCTACCAATGCACTGATGACAGTGAGGTGACACGGACACTATGCAGTGTTGCAGATGGTCTCACCCTGTAACACCCCTCACCCGGCTACAGTGTAGCCGAGCAAGGCATGCTACAATCGGTGCCGGAGCACCCTAACTTATCTTACCTTATTTTTCTTAATTAATTTTGAATTCATTTAATTTAATATCAATTATTTTTCAACGGAGAAACCAGCGGAGTTTCCCCTATTTTATTATCGTTTGGCGTATTTCAATATTCACCTGTTTGAAATTCAACAATATTTCTAAAATAAAATCTTATCCATACATTTCAATTTCATAATCATTTCCACACTCATATCATCATTTGAAAAATCATTATGTAATTCAAATCTATACTCATTTGTACAAATTCATTCATGCTCCATTCTTATAGCAAAATTCTCAAATTTGCATTAATTTACATGATATACAAATTAATTACAATTTGCTAATTTACATTACAATATAAGAAATAAATAACATACACAAAATACATGATATGCTTAATGTGAGCCCTATCTACATGCATTGCTGAGGAGGTGACAACCTTGAATGCTCTGCAGATAGAATCTCCAAAATCTCTGTTTAGTATTTGCTG
This sequence comes from Hevea brasiliensis, assembly GCF_030052815.1. Lineage (NCBI taxonomy): Eukaryota > Viridiplantae > Streptophyta > Magnoliopsida > Malpighiales > Euphorbiaceae > Hevea > Hevea brasiliensis. Next base: position 63,404,668 of record NC_079493.1, read on the forward strand.
GGCTTTAACTTCAGTACCTGCGCGAGGAAACAATTCCATCGCGCTAAGCATTGCTGCTTAGTGGTGCAATAATATAACAAGGAAATAATATATAAATAAAGAAAGAAATAAAATATAATTTAAACAATTAAGATTTATTTATACTTCACATGCGGTTTCTAAAATTTGATATGTTTTATCCTAATTTAGTCTTCTTTGAAAGTGTTTATTTTGCCAATGTACAGAAATAATGTACAAAGAAAAATGATTTAAAAATAATAAATATATGCTTATATTATCATGTAAGTCACATTTGCAATATTAATGTGTGTTATAATTTTCTTGCTAATCTTTTAGCTTTTCCTCAATACTTCCTAGGTTGTCTCAGATTATTTCATAATAAGTAAATTTTGATATCAGTCCAGTTCATTTCGATTCTTTTTAATAAATAACTATTCTAATTTATTTTAAGTCTTCTTATTCATTTCTTTTATTTAATATCTAATATTTTTAATTGCTAATATTCTTAACTTATTTCAATAAATTTCACTGCCCAAGTAACCAATGACAGGTTGACTAAACTGGATAACGGGTCGTTGGCACTGGACACCGCGGTGCCTCGGGCCGTCATACCATGGGACGCAGAACGTCAACCACGTATGCAGTCAGTATGGCTAAAAAGCCATGATATCACATAATCGGGCATAAAAGCCATGAATACGGGCATAAGAGCCATGAATATGGGCATAGAGCTATGAATATAGGCATAAAGCCTTTTGCAGTACTGCTAAAACAATACCCTATTGGCATGCCAAACTATCCAATCTGACACACATGTCTAGGCAATACAAGGGCACATAATATCATTAAATGTTAATATATTGTATTTTATGACTTCATTATTTCGTGATAAATTTCAATTATAATTCATACATTCATTTGATCATTTATATGATTACAATTCACATCAATTATCCTTTTATACCATTGTACTCAAAATACTTCTCCTCTCTACAATAATGAGAACTAATGTCTCATTCATACATTAATATGGTTCATTTATTCATTCATTATATTATTCATATTGATCACAATTCTAAACAATGGTTCACATTTACCATTGTATTCAAAATATTTTTCCTTTCTCATTTATACATTCAAGAATCTACTTATGTAATTACAAATTTTATATTTCAAGTTGAGTTACTAATATTTTATGAATTCCATTTGTGATAGGCATATAAGCCCTAACTATCTATTCACATCAATTAGGTGACTTATTTTTCATGTTTCAAGTAATCCATGAAAATTTCATGGACTTCAAATTTATGCTCTTAATTTCCTTTTAACAATTTTGACTAAGATGCATAGTCCACATTTGTCATACCATTCTAAGCATTAAGCTTAGAATTGGTTCTAGGTCTTCATCTTAATTTACTAATTATTTTGACTACTATTCACCTTACTAGTCAACCAAAATGTTGACTTTTTCTACTTAATGGATATATTAGTTCTAATTACACCAAGATCCCACATTTTGAGTTTTACATTTGCTAGTATTAATTGCCAATTGGACATGAAACTAGACTTATAATGACACATTTTTGCTGAAGAAACCATGCCCAAAAGACCAAAGCAAGCGGACCAAAAGTTGGCCCCAACCAATGATATTGTCCGCTCTAGACCGTAGCCCGCACGGTTTTAAAACGCGTCACTAGGAGTTACGAACCACCAACTTATAAACCCAGCATCTCTCCCGTGTTTTATCGATGTAGGATTTGCTTAGGGTGTTACAATCCACCCCCCTTATGGGACTCAGCGTCCTTGCTGAGGTTTGCCCCACCATCGCTCAAGGTTACACGCGGAGCGACTCTGATACCACAAATGTAAAGGCCCAGCCCACCAGTGATATTGTCCGCTCTGGGCCGTAGCCCGTACGGTTTTAAAACGCGTCACTAGGAGTTACGAACCACCAACTTATAAACCCAGCATCTCTCCTGTGTTTTGTCGATGTAGGATTTGCCTAGGGTGTTACACACCCTGTTTGTGGTCTACTGGGCTCTTGATCGGTCTCTCCAGAACCTACGCGTGGCAAAAAGCAACGCGCTAAGTAATAATGCTTAGTGGTGCCAATAATAAAATAAAAGAAATATCAGAAAATAAATATGCAGTGCATGTTCTGATGTTTTATGTAGACCATTTTTTGATCATTATTGGTAATCTTATTTATTATGTACTTGTTATATTCATAATTTCATTAAATTTATCCACTTTCATTTTTGGTTGCCCAAGTAACCTATATTGGACGACTGGACTGGATAAATGGGTAAATTGGCACTGGGTATCAACTACCTCAGGCCGTCACACCATCGGTCACATATGTATCTCCCGGTGTGCAATAGAACAGCTAATAAGCTGTAATAACATTAGGCACAAGGCCAAGTCTCAACAAAATGTCAGAATGGCTAAAAGCCATGAAATCACAGAATGGCGTAATGCCATGTGCAGTACTGCTAACTGAACCCTATTGGTATGCCAACCTATCCAAACCAATCTTGCTAGGTGTACTAGGGCATGTTACACTTTTAAACTTTATAATTCTTGAAATTTAAGTTTAGGGGTTACTATTCATTTCATTAGTCAACTAAAATGTTGACTTTTGCATAGACAATAGGTACATTGGTTCTAATACTCCCAACATACCACATTTTGCATTCTAAAATTGTTGGTATTGGTTGCCAATACCATTTCTAAGCTTAGTGTTAGTTGTTCAAAATTTTCAGATTTTAAGCCTTGTGTTTAATATTCCATTGGTCATTTTTACAGTAGGAATTTGGCAAAATTTCTTTATGAAAGTTTTCTTATTTTGTCTAGTTACATTTTCTTTTTTGAATCACTCCATTTGGAGTTTTGTAGCTCAAGTTATGGCCTAAACACCATAACTAGCTGGATTGGACAGAATATAAAATTCTGGGCAAAACTGGTTCTGCCAGATTTGGTAACCTAAGTTTGGTTGGCAATTTGACTAGGTTATGGTCAGAATTTGGATTTGTGCTCTTCATGAAAGTTTTAGGTGCATGTTTCAGCTTTCTTCTGGTAAAATTTGAAGTCAATTGGACCTTTCTACACTGAGTTATGACCAAATGAATAAATACTGTTCATTTGGTCATTTTGCCCAGGCAGACTGTAGGTCACCCGGATTAGGGCAATTTTTAGGTTAACTTAGTTTAGTTTTCTGAGCAGGGTTTCTTCACCAAAGTTGTGCCATTATGTGTCTAGTTTCATGTCCAATCGGTCTTGCGCCAATTGAACCTCTACAACACCATTTATAGCTGTCCAAACCTGCTGGACTCATGCTCAGTCTTGCAGGTCAGCCAAGGCAGATCACCCATACACAAATGCCAAGCCTTAACTCACTTCAATTCCTCATCATACATAGCCAAATGGTCACTAATTGACCATTTAAACTTTTATTCACCAGCACATGAACAAAATCCAAGTTTTGTGCCTCAAACCCTAACTCCAACAACTAAAATTTTTATACACATACAATCCATGAATTTCACCACCAAAATCATCTTCAATGGCAGCCATACACAAAATTTTTAGAAGAAATTGGCACTAACCTTATGAGCAGAATTTTTTCACTCAAAATTCCTTCACTTTCTTTGGCTTTCTTGGCAGCCAAACACCTTCCGAAGAGGTAAGGATAATTTTTAATGAAGAGAACTTAAGGTTTAGTGGTGAGAATTCAAGGTTTGGAAGAGAGAAAATGAAAGGAATTTTAATGGAGGAAGAAATGGTTCATGGCTGGAAATGGGAAGAAGAAGAAAGCTGGGTTTTTCTTTCATTTTCTGCCCATTTTATTCATTTTAAATGGGTTAAGGACATGTGTCACAATATGATTGGTCATTGGGGTTTTAATGACATCATAATGTTGTCAAAATTCTCATTTATTCCATTTTCTTTTCTTTTTCTTTTCTACTCATTTTCAATTCAATTTTTAGCAATATTTATTCATATTTTATGTTATAATAATTATTTACTTAACTGGACAAGTCGGCCAAAGATCATCTATGAAGACGAAATGATCAAAATGCCCTCCGTTTGGCTTATTGAGCCAAAATTGTCTGTACCGATTGAAAAATTTTTCTAAGCATTTCCTTGGCATTCTAATGCCATAGAAACCTCAATGACCCTTATCTGGAGTCTCAAAAATTATTTTATGAATTTTCCCCCGGGTCTAGGGCTCCTAGTTGCAAGAACCGCAACTTCCCACTAGGTTACCCATCGCTAGGGCACCAACTCATTTTACTTGATTGTATTTTACTTCTAAAATTTTTCCTAAATTTTTCTTATCAATATTTTAGTTAATTATGGTTCCTCACTTTAGTTTAAATATTTTTCTGGACGTTCTAGCTGTCTGGACCGACACTGGTCACCGGAATAATAGAATGTACGGAGTTGCTACAGGGAGAGTGTTACAACCAGTGTTGATTGATCAGATCGGAATGGCTGCTCAGAATGATGAAAGGTATCAGAAGCTGTTGGAAGAAGTTAGACAGGGTAGGAAACCAGAATTCTCAATAAGAGATAACAGTCTACTGCTGCACTAGGGCAGAATGTGTATTCCAAATGATGTTTATTTGAGGAAGATCATTTTGAAGGAAGCACATGAGTCTCCTTTTGCCATGCACCCTGGTGGCACAAAAACGTATAGAGAGCTAAAGGAGCATTACTGGTGGATGGTTATAAAAAGAGATGTGGTAGAATTTGTTTCCAAATGCCTAACTTGTCAGCAAGTGAAGGCAGAGCATCAAGTAACCGCTGGGTTGTTACGTCCACTGCCCGTACCAGAATGGAAATGGGAGAGAATAACAATGGATTTTGTGATTGGACTTCCGAGGACACATAAGAGTCATGTTGCAGTTTGGGTCATTATTGACAGACTAACCAAGTCTGCTCATTTTCTCCCAATTCGGATGGACTACAGTTTAGAAAGATTAGCCAAGTTGTACATTGATGAGATAGTAAGACTGCATAGAGTGCCAGTATCCATTGTATCTGACAGAGATCCTAGGTTCACTTCTAGATTCTAGGATAGTCTTCAGAGAGCCCTAGGAACTAGATTGAACTTTAGCACAACATTCCATCCACAGATAGATGGCTAGTCTGAAAGGGTAATTCAGATCTTGGAGGACATGCTACAGGCTTGTGTGATTGAATTTGAGGGCAGTTGGGACACACACTTGCCTTTGATTGAGTTTGCTTGCAATAACAGCTACCAATCAACCATTGGGATGCCTCCATATGAATCTTTGTATGGTAGAAAATGCAGAACTCCCCTGTGTTGGGACGATATAGGTGAAAGGAAGATGATTGGGCTTGAAATTATTCAGCAAACTGAAGAGAAGATCAGGTTGATCAAAGATCGACTTAAGACTACATCAGACCATCAGAAGTCCTATATTGATCTGAAGAGAAGGGATATGGAGTATGCAGTGGGTGACAAAGTATTCCTCAAGGTTTCCCCTTGCAAGAAGATTATGAGATTCGACAGAAAGGGGAAACCGAGTCCTCATTTTATTGGCCCGTATGAGGTTCTGGAGAGAGTGGGTCTTTTGGCATACCGTTTGGCACTAACTCCAGAGTTGGAAAAGATACATAACGTCTTCCATGTATTGATGTTGAGGAGGTATAGATCTGACCCATCTCATGTACTACTAGTTAAAGAAATTGAAGTAAATCCAGAGCTCACATATGAGGAAGAACCCATAGAGATTCTGGCTTATGAGGTGAAGTAGCTACGGAACAAGCATATACCATTAGTGAAAGTGCTGTGGAACCATCATTCGGGCCAAGAAGCTACTTAGGAACGAGAGGAGGACATGAGGAGACAACACTCACAATTGTTTAGAAATTAATACAAGGTAAAATTTCAAGACGAAATTTATTTTAAGGGAAGGAGAATTGTAACGCTCCTATTTGCATAGCCTAGTATATTTCACTATTCCAGTGACCGGTGTTGATCCAGATAATTAAGGGGATTAGAACCACATCTAAGACAACTAGATAAGCCCTGAACACAAATAATTAGTAATTGCCAATTAGTTAAGTATAAATAAAAAAAATAGAACATAAGAGGTTAAATGAGCCGAGAGTCACAGCGATAGGTGACCTTCTCGGGAAGAACTGCGAGGTCGATTTAAAATCAAATTTCAAACTATAAAATGTGACGCCGCGGTCCATAGGACTATTATGAACACAGTGGAAAAGAGAAAATCATAAAAAAGAATTGTTAAGTAGGTCAAATAATTAGGTCACGGATCCAGAAGAAATATTGAATTATTTGCAAATCGGGTCGAACCGACGAGGTGCAATTTGGTCAATTGACCCCTGGAGTTGACTCCTGACCTAACTGTCAAATAAAATTGGAGAAACGAAAATTTTGGGATCAAGAATTAAATTAAAGAACTAATGGAAAAATAAATGGAAAAGAAAAAAAAAAAAAAGAAAGAAAAAGTTTATGACATCACCTTCCATGACATCATGGATGACCTCATAAATAATTATTAAATTAATGAATTTATTTTGGCCAAGTAAAAAATGAGGATAAAACCAAAAAAATGAAAAAGAAAATTATTCTTCTTCCTCACCCAAAGCCGGCTCATCTCTCTCCTAACCCTCTGCCTCTCCAAACCTCCATTAGAGCTTGATTTCAAGTTTTTCAAACTCCCCAAAATAGACATAAAATCCCACAAATTTCTAAAGAAAACTTGCCATTACCACTAGATAAGAAGATTGAAGGAGAAAAGAAAGGGAAAAAGATAGAGAATTGAAGGATTTGAAATTCAAAGAAAGGTTAGTATGCTAAACTTGAAATTTCTAGTTTAATTATTGTGTTTATAGTTGAATAAACTTCGAAATTATGAAAACATGAAAAAAATTATACTTATAAGTAACCCCTAGAGAATTTGGCCAATATGGGAATATTGAGGTTCATAAAGTTTTAATGGAATTAAACATGTTAGAAAGCTTGAATGAGTTGAGAAATTATGTTTATATGCTTTGAATTAGTAAAATGTAACAATTTATGGAAGTTAGGGTTTTGGACCTAGGGTTTTGGGAGACAAAATTTTGAGAATTGGTCAAATGGTGTGTTTGACCTTGTTTGAGCTGAAAAATCATCATGTATGACCAATTGTCGTATGTTGGAAGTGTTGGAATCAAATGGAAATTCGGATTGGTTATGGACATTCTGCAAGCAGCATGACCAAGGTCCTTTTCAGGGACCAAAACTGAAAATTTACTAGCCCAATTGGTGTGAGGCAAATTGGGAATGAAACTAGACACAAAATGGCACATTTTTCATTTAGGAATCATGCCCAAAAAGTGACAATAGCATAGTGAACAAATTGGCCAAATCCGAAATTGGGTGTTCTACCCTATACAAAAATGACCAAATGAACAGTGTTTATTCATTTGGCCATAACTTGGGCTAGGCAGGTCCAAATGACCTGAAATTTTACCAGTAGAAAGCTGAGATATAGACCAACAACTTTCATTAGGAACAAAAACCCAAATTATGCCCTTAACCAAGCCATTTAGCCACCCAAAATTGGTGACCTAAAACTGCCAGAACCAAATTGGTGCCCAGAAAATCTAGGTTAGACCAATACAGCCAGCTTTATTCAAATGGCTATAACTTGAGCTATAAAACTCCAAATGGAGTGATTCAGAAAGAGAAATAAAGTTAAGACAATAAGGAACAATTTCTATGAAGAAAACTTGGCCAAATTCTAATGGCAACATGAACAATGGAACAGTGCAAAATAGGTCACCAAAACTGAAAATTTGAAAGTTTGCCTAAAATACTTAAGTTTTGAGAAAATGACCAAAACCAATAAGTTAGGTTACCAAAATGTGGTATGTGGGTATAATTGGATTTCCCATACCTATTAAGCATAAAAAGTCAATATTTTAACTTGAATAGTATCATGAATAGTAACTTCAACATGAAAATTTTCAAAAATGTAAGTTTAATCATATTTGGGCTAGAATTGAGCATATATGAATTAATTATTGGAATTATTGTGAGGCGTAGATACTGAGACACTATAAATTTCGTGTTTTAGCTGAAAAAGACCCGAAAGGTCTAAGAAACTGAGTCAAGCCTTAGAGGCGGCTCACGTCAGGTTTGTGCATAATAAACCTTATTTAAGCATTTTATCATTGAAAAATTGATTTAGTACGCATTACGAAATTTCTGTGTTAATTATGTGTTTAAGAATTTTTGTGTTGCCACTTTGTGAATGAAAAGGTGACTTTGGAAATTTACTGTGATTTGCATAAAATATTTGAACAAATTGCTTTAAATTGATTTCGGATTCACACTTAGCATGACAGTGCCTTATTATTCCTCCTCCATTTATGGGGTTGAAATGGATTATTTTCCTCCCTCTCTCGTTTACCAGTTGAGGTTGTAGATTGGATGAGTGCTCATTAGCTACCTAGCCACCTCTCTCATTGATTTCGATTAGTGAGGTTGTAGATTGCTTTGTCGTGGTGTACAACGCGACATTGATCGAAAATTTTATGTCATGGCTTAAGTTGTGTATGAATTGGCAACACTATGTTTATTAAATTGTTTGACTAAAATTGTGCTATAATGAGTTTTGATAATTTGTGAAATATTTAGATTGTGATTTATCAATGAATGTTTTATGTACTGCATTTCAAATTTTTATTGTGCACCACTGAGTATTTTTATACTCAGCGATAGCTTATTTTGCTGTCGCAAATAAGGGTAATGAAAAAGCAGCAGGGTGAGCTGCTGAATTGACAAGGACTTCACTGATCTTTTTTGTACGGGTATTTATTTATACCCTTATTGTTATTTGATGTAAATATTGTAATATCATATGTATTAATGTAAAGTTGAGCAATTGTACAGTAAATTGTAATAATGTTATTTTGGATTTTTTTTTTGTCATTAAGATCTGTATTTGTAAATTAAGTACTATATGCAATGTGAATGAATTTATGAAGTATTTGAGATAACAAACTTTGGTTGAATTGTGAACTTAAATTGAATTGTGTTAACTTGAGTTGTTTTGGTGTTGGGAGTTGTAAAAACAATTATTGAAAGTGTTTTTATAGGTTTTTGAAGAACTATTTTCTCAAAATACAAACGGTACTCTGCCGAAATTTTTCCAAAATTTGCGAACAAATAAAAATGGACGAAATTTTTTTACTAGGTTTGAAACTTCAATTAAATGTTTTTAATTCCTACCAAAATGCTCACCACTTCCAAAAGGTAATAAAATGGTTTTAAAATCCCTTGTAGTGTACTTAATGAGTTATCACTAGGTGAAGTTTGGTAGTTCATTAGGTATTCTATGGGATCATGTTATGCCTTACAGAGGGGTAAGGTGTGACAATAACTTTTGCTTTTTGGAGCGTTTTGGAAGCCTTATGACTTGTCGAAGAATGTTTGAATTCATGAAGTTATTTGATGAAGCGTGGTATTAAGTATTGATGAATATATATGAAATTTGGTAGTGGAAGTTATATGTAATATTTGAGAGTTTTTATGTATGTACATTGTTATAATTGGACTTCGTAATTTAGGATTATATTTTGTGTGTTAAAGGTCATTGTATTCTGCCCAAGTTAACTATAATGTAAAGTGATTGATGAATATGATAATGTACAAAATCAGAATTAGGTATGGAAAGTAAGCTAGAACAAGTTGAATGTGCATTTGAATTAGTGTTTGAGGAAAATGTAAAGGGCAGTATGCAAATTGGGCTATAAGTGAAAATTTGTGACCCCAATCAGTATGAGGCCAATTGGAGGCAAAACTAAACACAAAATAGGCCAACTTTCATGTTGGAAGCATACCTAAATTCTGTCCGAAAAGTGATACTAAAACTGACCTAATCTGGACTTGTAACCTTTCAAACCTGAAAATTTATCATTTGAACAGCAATTACGTAATTGGCCATAACTCCTTGTACACAGGTCCAAATGACCTGAAATTTATATCGTTGGAAAGCTTAGACATAGGGCTACAATTTTGGTTAAGACCACCAAACCCATAAATGACCATAAGCAAGTCAAAATGCTTGCATAATTTTGGGTATAAAACCTACCAGAATTGAAAATGACCTAAGTTCACAATAAAAAGGATGTAAAACCCCTATGTTCGGTAGTGCGTTCTACTGTTTCGGTGACCAATGTTTGTCCGGACAGCTAGAATACCTGGAATTATACTTAAATATTAGCAAGGAGATATAAAGTAATGAAATACACTAGAAAAAAATACAAGAAAAACAAAGAAAAAATAAAAGCAATGAAATGTAACTAAGTTAAACGAGCTAAAAACTGTAGCGATGGGTGACCGCACCAGGAAGTTACGGCAAAGACTGTTGACTAGCCCTGGACTGCAGGGAACCCTGGGAAATATTTTTAAGACTTAAATAAATATCTATTGAAGTATAAATAACATAGGAAATGTCAAAGAAAATTTAATTAATTAGTAAAAAGAAAAACGAGAAATCGAGAAAACGGCAAAAATCGGTGTTACCAAAAAATCAGGAATACAACCCGAATAGGGGCATTTGGGTCATTTGACACCTAGAGTTCCCTTTTGACCTAAATGTACATTAAAAATAAATGATATTAAACTTTGAAAATACCATGAAAATTAAAATTGTGATACATTATAGAAAAAGTAAAAGAAATGAGGTAAAATGTGGGAATTGTGAAACTTAAGATTATTAACTATTAAATAATAGTTAGTGCTCCACTAACTCATGTTATATGACACATATGTAAGCCATTTGGGACAGATTTCTTCCACTAAATCCATCTTCATCTTCTACCTTTTCTCCAAGCTGAACCAAGCTCTCAAATTATCATCCATGGCCGCCCACCTTTCAAACCTCAATGCACTCCTCATTTAGCCATTGTTTCCACTAGAGCTCTTCATTAAAGTTAGAGTATACACATTGGGCAGCAGTTTGGGTGCAAGAAGGGAGAGATTAGAAGAGGTTTGACAAGTTCCACTTGATGTACATGTCCATTTCTTCATCCTTTCTTCATTAAAGCTTGTGTGGGTGCTGTGGTGAGTTGATTTATGGAAGAAAAGTTGAGGTTTGATAAGTTAGGGTGATAATCCATTTCGACAGCCATGGAAGTTCAACATTTTAACTTGTTTTCTTCATGTATTTGGTGATTTGGGGTATTGATTTAAGTGCCTATATGTATAGGAGGGATTTACCATGTGTAAAGTTTGATTTGTGAGTTTGAAGAGTTAAAATGGAAAGCTTGATGTATGTGTATTACTTTGGCAGCCTCTGTTAGTAGTATGCCCTAGAGCATATCATTTAGTATGTATCTTATACATATTTTTATTAATAAAAGGCATTTCCACTTTTCCGTTTACATAACATATTTATGTGTAATAGAAAAGGTCCATTGATATTTTGTTAGAAATATTATTCTTAAGTTGTTAAGAATATGAGTGACAATATTTCTCGCACGATGTATCATAAATAGGTTCACAATCGAGGATACTTCATAATAAGAACATGACTTATCCAGAAAGATTGTATTCATGTTTGTTCCCAAGTTATTTATATGAGATATAAATAAGATGGAATGGTGAGTCTCATGCCATATAATAAACATGATAGGCACTTATAAATGATAAGTAGGCCGAACCAGTGACACTTATGACAAGCACATGGAGTTTACTCTTGTCAATGTTTTGTCATAAATCATATCAGTACATATAATCTTTAGACTTGAGGTAGCACAGTTATCTTGTATATAGGTAGTTTGAGTTTGATACTGCTTTCATACTTGTACTGTGTATGGGTATATGGGCATGTGTTAGCTCCTACTAGTTATATATGGAGGTAGGTGTTGATCAAGATGGAATCTGTTCCTCTAAGTAAATAGAGATAAAATCCTATGTTCGTTTAGTTGTTCTTGATGTTTCAAGTTCCTGGCCAGGACAGATAGATTTATTCAGAAAAGAGTTTCTGATGAGAAAATCTTTTTAATCAAGAATTGGAATTAAAAGAGAACATAATATTCATAGCAAATGGAGTTTGACATAAACCATGACTCCAGCTTGAGTTGGGATTTTGTAACAGAGAGATTCTAGTGCATGGTAACATATGATTATAGGTTCATTTAAGGTAAACCTTATTACTAATTGGGTGGCCATAGAATACTATGCTAGGTGTTAACCATGGTCTATGAGGTTCATAAAATGATTTAGAGAAATCATTTATGGTAAGAAAGAGTTCTGATGATATTAAGAGTTGATATCATGTCTCATTGCCAATTAGTGATGAGCCCAGTAAGTCACACATATACACAAGTTATCACCTAATTAAATATGATTTAATTAATTAATTAAAGAGTTTAATTGATTAATTAAATAGGTTTGGTTTGCAATTAGTTTGCAAAGTCTCTAGCATGACTTGAAACCAAATCTAGATTATTGGATGTATAATATAAGTTAAATTTATATTTAAAGTGTTTAAATATGAATTTAATTAATGAGAAATTAATTAATAGAGATTAATTAATTAATTTATATTTGATATAAATTAATTAGAAGAAGAAAAATAATTATTTTGGGTTGAGAACTCAAAATTAAGACACAGGGGCATTTTGGTCATTTTGCAGTGTGACACGTGGCACCATGAGATGGTGACACATGGCATAACACATAAGCTTTCCAAATGTTTTTTAATCATGTAAGATGATTAAAATCAAGATTACATATAGGTTTGACACTTGGCACAATGTGATTGGGTCACTTAAACCTAGAGCTAATCAAAGGGTGACATGTGGCAAGGGTTTAATGTGTTAACCTAGCTATTTAAGTGTTGTTATGACAAAATAAAAATACAACCAGCAGCCACACTCCTTGGTCATGCCATTTTGCAGCCCTCCCTTTATTCTTCTTCATCTCTCATCAATTCAAAGAGATTAGCCATCAATCTCTTGAATTAAGAACACTAGAAATTGTTTCTAGTGTCCTGTTTACATCTCTAATCTCTTAAAAGGCAGAACTTGAATTTCTAATTAATAGAAAAGGCTTTAGAAGCTGTTCAAGGGCTGCCATAGGTGTTCTTGGTGTGGACAAGCTAGAGGGACAACATCTGATGTCCTGAAGACGAATCTCAAAGGCGCAGACACGCTGCAGTGCATCAAAAGGTTAGTGTAATCGTTCTTGATTTAATTTAGGGTTCTAAAATTAATCTGATTAATTTTAAAATCTTAAATGGCAAATACAGATCCAAAAACATATTAAAATAGTTTTAATATGTTGTTTATCATTGAAATCAAATAGATAAAAATAAATCTTGCATGATGCATGTGACCCTAGGTGAAAATTTTTGAATTCAATGGTATAAACTTGTGTTTTTCATGCTTCCGTTCCTTCAATTGGTATCAGAGCTACTATATTTGCCATTTAGATTGTTTATTATATGATTTAATTATGTGATTTGATCATGAGATGATTGATCCATTGCTGGTTGGATCAAGAGGTGTGGAGGCATGCTTGATGAACTCCAACATGGTGCGCATGGCTTTGGAAGATCATGGTGCGCATGGTTGTTATTAAATTCTGCAATTGTTGCATGATGAAAGGTTCATCATATGACTAATTAAAATGTTTAATTAGGATTTTTAATCACACAATTAAATTATGATTCAAATCAGAATTTTAAAAATTGTTTGAATGTGATTCAAATCTGAATTTTAAAAAGTTGTTTGAATGTGATTCAAATCTGAATTTTTAAAGTTGTTTGAATCATATTTAAATCTGATTTTTTTAAAATTGATTGAATAAAATTTAGATCTGATTTTTTAAAAAAATGTTTGAATGTGATTCAAATCTGATTTTTTTAAAAAAAGTTTGAATGTGATTCAAATCTGAATTTTTGAAGTTGTTTGAATGTGATTCAAATCTGAATTTTTAAATTTATTTGAATGAGATTCAAATCTGAATTTTTAAATTTATTTGAATCATATTCAAATCTGGATTTTTAAGTTGAATATGAGATATTCAATTTAATTTAAGTATGTATGTTTTATTTAATTGTTAAATAGTGATATGCATGATGGATGATCATGGACTATAAAAAGACCAATGTGATTGGATTTATTTCTTTCATGTTTCTTTGGGATTGTATATTAATTAATTTATTTTAATTTAATTTGGGCATGTATTATTAAGTTTGTAATAATTTTTGGGTTGTAATTTCATTTATTTAAGTTCTTGTAAATTCGCCTTGGTATGCCAAGGATTACTATGTAATATTGGATTGCAAGAAGTTCAAGGAGGTCAAGAGCATTGGTGGGACCAGTGGGAGGAATTCAAGATCAAGTGTTGATTATGTACTCCTTCAGCAACTCTTGTAAAATGAATGAATGAAATGCACATAGGAAAGCCCTGATTCAATTCTTGGTGGCTCAGAATTGAATCCCTTAGAAAGTCCATGATCATACCATATTTACTGCTTATCCATGAATGCATGAGATGTATGGAAATGTATGCAATTATATGATATATGCATGCTAAATGGATAATGTGCAAAGTGAGACCTTAATAGTAATTTGAATGACTATAAAATCTTCCAAACAAATGATTAAGTTGGATATGCTATAATTAAAGTAATTATAACATAGGCCCTCCATTGGGGCAATTATTTTAAGAAATTTTAAATAGTTGCATGAGATGCAATTAATTTAAGAGATTTTCTTAAGAATAATTGTTAAGTATGAGATGTTGTAAATATGTAAATGGTTTGGTGGCCAATATTGGATGTACCTGAGGACATTAAAATTATTTGCATAATTACTGGCTCAATGGGATCAACTTAACTAATGCAAGATAAGTCAATAATGGATGTACCTGAGATTTTGAGCATTAGGGGCTAGGTAAAGGATTGAACGTCACATGAGATGTGATGGGCAAGGAGTTACTCACTTATAGTTTATTGTAATTCCAATAATGGATGTACCTGAGGATGATCAATAGAATTATAAGAATTCAATCACCCACTAGAAATCCATCCAACTAGGATTTCCGTTTCCTACTTTGGAAGTGTAGGATTCGCTAAGTTAGTGGGAGGACCAATTTGATTAAAAGACCATAATCATTTTGGTTAATTACATGATACATTTACTAATTAATCTGGTTATTTTCTGCAGTTAATTTTCTGATAAAAATGAGCACAAAACAACCACCACCATCCAATATCCTTGCAAGCATACTTGATCACAATAGGTTGACAGTACCAAATCTATCTAAGTGGCTAAGAAATTTGAAGCTTGTCCTGAACCTTGAACATATAGGATATGTTCTAGATTCAAATGTTCCTGGTCCCTTACCTCCAGAGGCCACACAAGAGGAACATGAAACTTTGGACAAGTGGAAGGAGCATGATATGAGAGCTAAGTGTTACATGCTTGCTTCCATGAGTAATGAGTTACAGAAGCAACATGAGAACATGCAGAGTGCGAGTGAGATCCTCCTTCACCTACAAGAGTTGTATGGTGAGCACAGCAGGAATGCTAGGTATGAGATATCTAGACAGCTATTCCGTATGAGGATGTCTGAGGGACAGAATGTTGGGGATCATGTCCACAAGATGATTCGGTTGATTGAGCAGTTGGAACATCTTGACTTCAACATGGATTTCCAACTACAGACGGATTTGATCCTTCAGTCCCTTCCTGAGTCTTTTGGGAATTTTGTGACAAATTTCCATATGACTAAACAGGAATGCACCTTAGCTGGTTTACTCAACATGCTGGTTATTGCCCAAAAGAATATGCCAGGCAATAAAGGAAAAGAGGTAGCTTTGGTTGCATCTTCTTCTACTGGAAAGTCCAACAAGAAGAAGGGCAATAAGAAAAAGAAACCTCAGATTCCTGGTCCTTCTAAGAAAATAGCTAAACAGAAAAGGAAGACTAAAGCTGATGGAGGCAAAGGAAAGTGTTTCCACTGCCAAAAGGATGGGCACTGGAAAAGGAACTGCCCAGAGTATCTTGCTTCTCTGAAGGACAAGAAGGATACACCTTCGGAAGGTATGTCCATATCTTGTTATTTAGATTCTGATGATACTCATAGTTCATCTACAGCTTAGGTTTTAGATACTGGTGCTAGTTCTCACATTTCTAATGATATGCGGGAACTAGCAAGCGATGGCGACTTGCGTTCTCAAGATATTAGAGTCCGGATTGGCAATGGCTCAACTGTTGAAGCTTTAGCCATAGGATCTAAATCTTTTTACATGTTTGGACATGTTTTGTGTTTGGATAATATTTTATATGTACCTGATGCTTTTAAGAACATCATTTATATATCTAGTTTGACTAGAAATGGCTATGAATTTCAGTTCACTGATGATGTTTGCAATATTTATTTTGGAAATAAATATGTTGGTCCGGGTTATGTGAATGATGGTCTTTATTATTTGGATAATAATGACAAACACAAATTGAATGCAAGTGATCTAAAAGAATGCAATGCCATGGTGAAAACCAACTCAAGTTCAAAATATATTTGGCACTTAAGATTATGTCATATTGCAGAAGATAGGATTACAAAATTGGAGAAAATGGGGATTCTATCCTCATTGGGCTCTGAGCCTACTCCAACTTGTGAATCTTGCCTTCAGGGTAAAATGACTAGATCACCCTTTGTTGGACAAGGGCTAAGAGCTGAAAATATTTTGGAGCTAATACATAGTGATGTATGTGGTCCATTTAAAGAAAAGGCTAGATCGGGATTTATGTATTTTATTACCTTTACTGATGATAAATCAAGGTTTGGGTATTTGTATTTGATGAAATACAAACATGAATCTTTTGAAAAGTTCAAAGAATTTAAATCTGAAGTAGAAAATCAAACAAGAAAGAATATTAAAGCTCTTCGATCAGATCGTGGAGGTGAATATTTGAGTACTGAATTTGATGAATACTTGAGAGAGCATGGCATTGTTTCTCAGCTGACTCCTCCAGGAACACCACAGCTGAATGGTGTATCTGAAAGGAGAAATCGCACCCTATTGGATATGGTACATAGTATGATGAGCTATACTGATATGCCAATCTTCTTTTGGGGATTTGCATTAGAATCAGCTTTGTATATTCTAAATAGGATTCCATCAAAATCAGTTTCTTCCACACCTTATGAGATATGGCATGGAAGAAAACCAAGTCTTAAGCATGTTAAGATTTAGGGTTGTCCAGCTTATATCAAAAAGCTGAACACTGATAAATTGGAGACCATAACAGAAATAGGTCGATTTGTTGGATATCCAAAAGATAGTTTTGGATATTATTTTTATTTGCCTACTTCACAAAAGGTTGTGATAAGTAGAGATGCCACATTTCTTGAACAACAGTTTGTTCAAGAAGGAGGCAAAGGAAGGCAAATAGAGTTAGAATTAGAGAATTCTGACCAACCAACAGATCAGATGGATATAGATCCATCTAGTCAACCAATACTCGTTGATGAAAAATCTACAGCTGTTCCTCGTAGAACAACCAGGGTATCTCACCCACCAGTGAGAAATGGTTTTCTTCATGAAGAAGAACAAGAGTTGTCTACTCATGAAGAAGTAGATCATGGAGATGATCCACTTACCTATGAAGAAGCTATATCAGATATAGACTCTTCAAAATGGATTGATGCTATGAAATCCGAGATTGATTCCATGTATAAGAATCAAGTTTGGGATCTTGTTGACCCACCTGAAGGTATTATACCTATAGGGAACAAATGGGTTTTCAAGAAGAAAATTGGTTCTGATGGAAAGGTAGAGACCTATAAGGCAAGGCTAGTAGCGAAAGGGTTTTGCCAAAGGCAAGGAATCGACTATGAGGAGACTTTCTCGTCTGTTGCCATGCTTAAATCAATTAGGATTTTCTTAGCAATAGCTGCATACTATGATTATGAGATTTGGCAGATGGATGTCAAAACAGCTTTTCTCAATGGATACATTGAAGAAAACATTTTCATGGAACAACCTAGGGGATTTGAATCCCAAGATGGTTCCAAGGTATGCAAGCTAAAGTGATCCATTTATGGGTTGAAACAAGCTTCGAGGAGTTGGAACATCCATTTTGATGAAGCCATTAAATCCTTTGGTTTTATCAAAAATGAGGATGAGCCATGTGTATATAAGAAGGTTAGTGACAGTGCTATCACTTTCCTTGTCTTATATGTGGATGACATATTGTTGATGGGTAATGACACAGGTATGTTGACGACTATAAAGGTATGGTTGTCAAATACATTCTCCATGAAAGACTTAGGGGAGGCAACCTATATTCTTGGAATTCGCATCTATAGAGATAGAGCGAAAAGAATAATTGGTTTATCCCAAAGTCTATACTTGGAAAAGGTGTTAAAGAGGTTTAACATGCTTGATTCCAAGAGAGGATTGTTAGCAGTGAGACATGGTATCCATCTTTCTAAAGAGATGTCTCCAAAGAAACCTGAAGAAAGAGATAAGATGGCCAGGATTCCATATGCTTTGGCTATTGGAAGTTTAATGTATGCAATGTTATGTACTAGGCTGGATATCGCATATGCTGTTAGTTTGACTAGCAGGTATCAATCCAATCCAGGTTTGAAACACTGGATAGCTGTCAAGAATATTCTTAAGTACTTGAGAAGAACTAAGGATTTATTCTTGATTTATGGAGGTGGAGACTTGCAATTGGATGGTTATACTGATTCTGATTTCCAATCAGATATCGATGATAGAAAGTCTACCTCTGGATATGTGTTCATTTGTAATGGAGGTGCAGTCAGTTGGAAGAGTTCCAAACAGAGCACGACTGCAGATTCCACTACGAGGTGAGTATATTGTTGCATCGATGCTGCAAAGGAAGCTGTTTGGATAAAGAAGTTCGTGACAGAACTTACAGTAGTTCCTTCCATTGAGTCAGCAGTTCCACTACACTGTGACAATAATGGAGCAGTCATACAGGCTAAGGAACCAAGGTCTCATCAAAAATCCAAACATATAGAAAGGCGCTACCACATTATCAGAGAAATAGTTGGGCGAGGCGATGTAGCCATGCAAAAAATAGCATCAGCTGAAAATCCAGCTGATCCATTCACTAAGTCTATGTCACAGACTTAGTTAGACCGACATCTTGAGAAGATAGGTCTAAGATATTGTAATGAATGGCTCTAGTGCTAGTGGGAGATTGTTAGTAGTATGCCCTAGAGCATATCATTTAGTATGTATCTTGTACATATTTTTATTAATAAAAGGCATTTCCACTTTTCCGTTTACATAATATATTTATGTGTAATAGAAAATGTCCATTAATATTTTGTTAGAACTATTATTCTTAAGTTGTTAAGAATATGAGTGACAATATTTCTAGCACGAAGTATCATAAATAGGTTCACAATCGAGGATACTTCATAATAAGGACATGACTTATCCAGAAAGATTGTATTCATGTTTGTTCCCAAGTTATTTATATGAGATATAAATAAGATGGAATGGTGAGTCTCATGCCATATAACAAACATGATAGGCACTTATAAATGATAAGTAGGCCGAACCAGTGACACTTATGACAAGCACATGGAGTTTACTCTTGTCAATGTTTTGTCATAAATCATATAAGTGCATATAATATTTAGACCTGAGGTAGCATAGTTATCTTGTATATAGGTAGTTTGAGTTTGATACTGCTTTCATACTTGTACTGTGTATGGGTATATGGGCATGTGTTGGCTCCTACTAGTTATATATGGAGGTAGGTTTTGATCAAGATGGAATCTGTTCCTCTAAGTTAATAGAGATAAAATCCTATGTTCGCTTAATTGTTCTTGATGTTTCAAGTTCCTGGCCAGGACAGATAGATTTATTTAGAAAAGAGTTTCTGATGAGAAAATCTTTTTAATCAAGAACTGGAATTAAAAGAGAACATAATATTCATAGCAAATGGAGTTTGACATAAACCATGACTCCAGCTTGAGTTGGGATTTTGTAACAGAGAGATTCTAGTGCATGGTAACATATGATTATAGGTTCATTTAAGGTAAACCTTATTACAAATTGGGTGGCCATGGCATGCTATGCTAGGTGTTAACCATGGTCTATGAGGTTCATAAAATGATTTAGAGAAATCATTTATGGTAAGAAAGAGTTCTGATGATATTAAGAGTTGATATCATGTCTCATTGCCAATTAGTGATGAGCCTAGTAAGTCACACACATACACAAGTTATCACCTAATTAAATATGATTTAATTAATTAATTAAAGAGTTTAATTGATTAATTAAATAGGTTTGGTTTGCAATTAGTTTGCAAAGTCCCTAGCATGACTTGAAACCAAATCTAGATTATTGGATGTATAATATAAGTTAAATTTATATTTAAAGTGTTTAAATATGAATTTAATTAATGAGAAATTAATTAATAGAGATTAATTAATTAATTTATATTTGATATAAATTAATTAGAATAAGAAAAATAATTATTTTTGGTTGAGAACTCAAAATTAAGACACAGGGGCATTTTGGCCATTTTGTAGTGTGACACGTGGCACCATGAGATGGTGACACATGGCATAACACATAAGCTTGCCAAATGTTTTTTAATCATGTAAGATGATTAAAATCAAGATTACATATAGGTTTGACACTTGGCACAATGTGATTGGGTCACTTAAACCTAGAGCTAATCAAAGGGTGTCATGTGGCAAGGGTTTAATGTGTTAACCTAGCTGTTTAAGTGTTGTTATGAGAAAATAAAAATACAACCAGCAGCCACACTCCTTGGTCACGCCATTTTGCAGCCCTCCCTCTATTCTTCTTCATCTCTCATCAATTCAAAGAGATTAGCCATCAATCTCTTGAATTAAGAACACTAGAAATTGTTTCTAGTGTCCTGTTTATCTCTAATCTCTTAAAAGGCGAACTTGAATTTCTAATTAATAGAAAAGGCTTTAGAAGCTATTCAAGGGCTGCCATAGGTGTTCTTGGTGTGGACAAGCTAGAGGACAACATCCGTGTCCTTAAGACGAATCTCAAAGCGCAGACATTTGCGATTGCATCAAGAGGTTAGTGTAATCGTTCTTGATTTAATCTAGGGTTCTAAAATTAATCTGATTAATTTTAAAATCGTAAATGGCAAATACAGATCCAAAAACATATTAAAAGAGGTTTAATATGTTGTTTATCATTGAAATCGAATAGATAAAAATAAATCTTGCATGATGCATGTGACCCTAGGTGAAAATTTTTGAATTCAATGGTATAAACTTGTGTTTTTCACGATTCTGTTCCTTCAGCCTCATGGTGAAGATTGGTAATATTTAAGTTCATGAAAAGTTATTGAGTTATGGTACAAAAATTGTCAGCACATGTATATGAAATAGTAGTGATAATGTATGTAATTTGGTAGTGTAAATTGTATGTATTGGTTAGGAGTAATATATGGAAAATTGTTTAAAATTGGATATTGTAAATTATAAGTTATATTTAGTGTATGTAAGCTCATTGTATTCTGCCCAAAGTTGCTATAATGTAACCTATTGAATGAGTATGGTATGGTACAAGTGCTGAATGGTTTGGGAAGTAAAGATATAATTGGTAGAATGTGTATTTGGATTGATGCTTTTAAAATGTGTTAAGGGCAGTATATGTTTTAGGCTATAAATGGAATTGTGTAACTCCAATTGGTATGAGGCTAATTGGAGGTGAAACTAGCCACAAAATGTGCCAACTTTCATGAAGAAAGCCTACTTAAATTCTGTCCAAAAAGTGACATGAGAATTGACCAAATCCGGAATAGTGACTTTGCAAACCTAAAAATTGACCATTTGGATAGTAGTCAGTGTTTTGGCCATAACTCACTCAAAACAGGTCCTGACCTAAAATTTATACCATGGATAGCTTAGACATAGAGCTACAACTCTTATGAAGACACCAAAACCCAAAAATGACCATAAGCAAGTCAAAATGCTTGCACAAGTTCAGGTATAAAAACTGCCAGAATCGGAAATGACCTAAAAATGACCTAAGTTTGCCATTTTAGTGCATTCTGTCCAGCAACAGTAAAATGACCATAACTTGGTTTAGTAAACTCCAAATGACCTAAAATTTGTGGCAAAAGTTCACTAAGACATAGACCTACAAGTTTGTAATTCAGACCAGAACCCGAAAACAGAGGGAACTAGGTCATCCGGTTAGGTCAAAACAGCATACCGAAATTCGATAAATTGCAATAAAATGCAATACACTTGAAAATGAATTTGGTAACATATATCAACACTAAAGGACTATAAAATGTGACATATTGATAACATTAAAATTTATTCCCTTAGAGTCCATCAAAGGTCAACATTATAGGTTGACTAAGGAAAGCAATAGTATTAAATAAATTAATTTGAACCTTATTATTAGAGATAGTTTAAATGAGTACTGAAACACTTTAAATTGTGTGTTTCAGTTAGCAAAGACTCAGGGAAGGAGAAGGAAACACTGAGTCAGGGCCAAGAGGTTACTCTTCAGAGGTTTGTGCATAACAATTATTTCTTTTGAATTTTCAATTGAAATAAATTATGACAATTTGTACGTTATCATTTTAAATTATGGAAAATTGTTTGAATGGAAATTTGATGGATACTTATTGCTTGAAAAATACTGCAAATGGTTTGAAACCATAGCTATCATGTATATTGATTGAATTCCTCGCTAGCTTGTATAGTGAGACGAATTGGCTTTGAATTCCCTCTCTGACTGAAATATTAAGGTGTGTGTCAGTTAAGGACGAATAGGATGAGTACTCATATAATTGCTAGCTAGCTATGTTATTCCTCATTAGCCATTGGCTTTTGGGACGAATTGGACTACGGAATCATGATTAAGTTGTGTGTGTGATTTATTGATATTTATTGTGATATTGTGAAATGGAGTTTAATTCTTTATGACATTCACTGTCTTTTGAATTCAACTATGATTTTAAGTATCCACATTTTATATGATTTATGGTTTATGGTTTTAAATTGCATTTTCTTAATATTGTGCACCACTGAGACATTGGCTCAGCGATAGCTTTTTTATTGCTATCAAAGGTAGATAGACAGACAGAGCAACATAGTAGGCTGCTTGTTCTACATTTTGGGATTCCGCCGAGTATATTGAGTATACCATATTTTTGTAATTTTTATTGTAATGTATGTGCACTGTATATATATATTGTACTTGGTATTGAGCAGTTGTAAACTAAAATTGTAAATTATTTTGGCCTGTAAAAATATTGTGACATATTTCTCTTATCTCAGCTTTTGGAAACACTGGAAAATTGATGTTGAATTGAGTTGACAAATGTTGAGAAATTTATTGTATTGAACTATTATTGGAGTTTGGGATTGAAGAAATATATTGGAAGTGCTTTTTACAGGTTTTTGAATAACTATTTTATTCGAAATACAGATGGCACTTTGCCAAAATTTTTACTGAAATTATTGATACTTCAGATTTGTTAATTGATTCACTTCATATAAAAAAAATAAAAAATTATACCTGTCAAAAGTGCTCACCATTGTAAAAAGAAATAAGAAAAGGTTTAAAATCCCTTGTGGTGTATTTAATTAGTTATCAGTAGGCGAAGTTTGGTAATTCATCAAGTATACTACGGAAATCATGTTATGCCTTATGGATGGGTAAGGTGTGACAAAGGTAATTTGACCAGCAATAGCAAAATGACCATAACTTGGTCCAGAAACTCCAAATGACATGAAATTAGTGCCAAAATGTCACTAAGACATAAAGCTATAATTTTGCTCTTTTAACTAGAACCTAAAAACCAAGGCAAATAAGACATTTAGCTAGAGCAATCTAGCATATAATATCTGAAAAATGATAATAAAATGGAATAAGCTTTAAAATGAAAATGGTGACATTACCAACACTTAGAGACTATAAAATGTGACATATTGGTAACATTAAAATTAATTCACCTAGTTTGTATTAAAGGTCGACATTATAGGTTGACTAATGAAATGAATTGAAGGAAATAGTACTAAGAAAATTTAGATATTGGATTTTAGTTTTAGAAATAATTTAACTGAGTACTGAAACACTTTAAATTGTGTGTTTCAGTTGAAAAGGACATTGAAGAGCATAAGGAACATTGAGTCAAGGCCTAGAGGCGACTCAAATCAGGTCTGTGCACAATACTTTTTATATTTACTGCTTTTACTAGAAAATTTATTTGGAGAAATGAGCTATGAATAATTTTTTATTGTTTTAGCTTTGGGAATTTTATTTGGAAATTATTGTGTTGGCTACTTTGTAAATGGAAATTTTGAGATAAAATGCGATTTGTGGTTTGTACGAAATATATAAATATTGTGATTTGAAATTGTTTTTTATTCACACTTGGCATGGCAATATCACTATGTTCCTCCTCCATTTATGGGGTGAGTATGACTATATTCCTCCCTCTTTGACTTACCAGTCTGAGGTGAGTATGGATGAGTGCTCATTATTTAGCTAACCACCTCCCTCATTGATTTCGATTAGTGGGGTGAGTATACCTTGTCGTGGTATACAACACGACATGTTCAGAAAATTTGTGTCATGACCTAAGTTGTGTTATTGATTGGTAACACTGTGTTATTAAATTGTTTGATCAAATTTGTGTTATATGAGCTTTGAAAATTGTGACATAAAATTGTGAATTATTTGAAATGTAAATTGTCAATAAAAGTTTTATATACCGCATTTTAAATTGTTATTGTGCACCACTGAGCAAATTTTACTCAGTGATAGCTTTTTCATTACTGTCGCAGGAGGACAGAAAGATAAAGCAGCGGAGTAGGCTGCTTGTGCTACACTTTTGGGATTTTATCGGGTATATTAACTATACCACCTCCTTGTAATTTTTGTTGTAATGTATGTGAACTGTATGTATATATTGTACATTGTAACACCCCTAAGTTCGGTAGTGCGTTCTGCTGTTCCGGTGACCAGTGCTGTCCGGACAGCTAGGATGCCTAGAACCACACCTTGTTATGAGAGAGGAGACATAAATAATGAAATACAAAAAAAGAAAATACAAGAAAAACAAAGGAAAAATCATAGCAAAGAAATGTAACCGAATAAGTGAGCCGGGAAACCTAGCGATGGGTGACCGGGAAGTCACGGAGTGGACCGTTGACTAGCTACTGGATCATGGGAACCACTGGAAAACATTTTTAAGACTTAAATAGACCCTTATTGAAGAATAAATATCATTAGAAAGATCAAAGAAAAATTAAATAATTAGTACAAAGAAAAGTGAGAAATCGAAAAACAGACAAAATACGGTGTTACCGAAAAATTGGGAATGCCACCCGAACAGGGGCATTATGGTCATTTGACATCCCGAATTGTCTTTTGACCTAAATTTCCATTAAAAATAAATAATATTACACTTAGAAAATGAAATGAAAAATTTGTTTAGTGGTACCTAAAATAAATAGCCAAAAATGGAGTGGAAATGGTGTAAATAACACATTAAACTTATAATATGGTTAAATAATGTGAGTGGGCCACTAAAGGAATAAACTAAAGACATAGTGGGGCAGGTGTACATCCATTATCCAAGGCAGAAACTTCATCTTCTCCATTGTACCAAAGTTGCCGTGAATGAAGGGAGAGGAAACTCCATGGACATTTTCATGCAAGCTTGATCCATCCCTCCATTTCAACTCCATTCACTTGGGTTCCTTCATGAAACTTTGTCTACTCATCACAAGGAAGAGTTTGATACTAAATTTGAGAAGTTTAAGCAAGGTTTAACAAGCTCCAAGCATAAGGTAAGTCCATAATTTTGAAGATAGCTTTGTTAAGTTTTGTGTGCATGTTATGGGTGTTGGTTTTGTGAAGGAAAATTTTGAGTTTGAAGAGTTATTGTTGTTTTCATTTTGGACAGCCATGGAGTCACGTTTTTGATGAGATATTTATGCATATAATTGATGAGAAATAATGTTGATCATGGTGATTTAATATCCTAGAGGATTATTTCACATATATATGGTGATTTATGCACTTGGATGGGAATTGGTAAATTGTAGGGCACTTTGATGTTGAAGAAGGTTTTCGGCTTGGGGACCCTTGAATAATTGTATGTATTGATGGAAGTATTGGCAGAATGTTGACATAGAAGAATTGATGAATGTGTATGTAAATTAGTAGTGGAAATTATATGTAATGATTAGGTGTAATTATGTACATATATTGCTAAATTTGGACTTTGTGGTTTAGGGTTGTAATTGATGTATTGAGAATGTTTGTATTCTGTCCAAATTGACCATAGTAAGAAGTGATAAATGAATATGGAATGGTATAACATCAGAATTGGGTATGGGGATTTAAGGTAGAGCAAGTTAAATGTGTGTTTGAATTGGGGTTTGAAAGACACATAGAGGACAGTGTGCAAATAGACCTATAACTTTAAATGTGTAACCTCAATTGGTATGAGACCAATTGGAGGTGAAACTAGGCACAAAATGTGCCAACTTTCATTGAGAGAACATACCAAAATTCTGCTTGCAAGGTGATGTGAAAAATGACCAATTCGGATTAGGTACACTTGAGACCTAAAACTGACCATTTGGGCAGCAGTGAGTGTTTAGGCCATAACTCACAAAACAGGTCCAATTGACCTGAAATTTTAACCATGAATAGTTAAGACCCATACCTACAAGTCTTATGAAGATACCAAAGCCCAGAAATGACCATAAGCAAGGCACAAAGCTTGCACAAGTTCGGGTCCAAAAGCGGGCCGAACCAGAGTTGACCACATTGACCAAAAAGTGACCCACCTTGATACCATTTGACCACCAATAGTGTAATGACCAGAACTTGGTCTACTTAACTCGGATTGACCTAAAATTTTGCCCGCGTGCAATAAGACATAGATCTACAAGTTTGTAGTTTTGACCGAAGCCCGAAAACCGAGGAACTAGGCCGTCCGGCTAGGTCAAACCAGTATCCCGAAATCGACAAGTTGCATTAAAATGCACTAAACAAGGAAACGAGTTTGGCAAAAGCGTACCAAACCTAAAACCCTATCGAATGTGACATATTAACGACACTAAAACCTAATTTACCTAAAAGCATAGCGAGGGTCGGTATATTAGGTGATTAAGTGAATAATTGAGTTCATTGCATTATTTACTAAACACCATCGTTAGAGGCAAATTAAATTAGCATGAAACACTTCAAATTGTGTTTCTCAGTTAACAAGGACTCAGCAAAAGGGAAAGAAACACTGAGTCAAAACCAGGAGACAAATATCAGAGGTTTGTGCACAACAACTATTTCTCTTGAATTTTCAATTGAAATAAATATTGACTATTTGTATATTATTATTTTAAATTGTGTTTGTGCACAACAACTGTTTCATTTGAATTATTTTCAATGGAAATAAATATTGATTATTTGTATATCATTATTTTAAATTGTGGAAATGTGTTTGAGGAATATTTATTGATTGAAAAATATTGTGAATAGTTTGAAACTGTGAAAAATGGTTTGAATGACATTGATGGATACTTATTGATTAAAAAGCATTAGAAATGGTTTGAAACCACAGCTATCATGTATATTGATTGTATTCCTCTCTAGCTTGTCTAGTGGGATGAATTGAATTCCCTCTCTGGCTGAAGTGTTGAGGTGTGTGCCTGTTGAGGACGAATTGAATGAGTACTCATATTTTTGCTAGCTAGCCATGTTATTCCTCATTAGTCATCGACTTTTGGGACGAATTGAATACCTCATTAGCCATCGGCTTTTGGGACGAATTGAACTATGGATCATGATTAAGCTGTGTGTGATTTATTGATGTGTATTATGAGTTGTGAAATGGATTTAAACTCTCCTTGACATATACTGTCTTTTGAATTCAAACCTGATCTGACTTATGGAAAATCATTGTGATATTGATTGGCAACACTGTATTCTCCAGTTATTTGATCGAATGGTGTTATTGATTTGCAAAACGATATTATTCAATTATTTGATCGAATTGTGTTATTGATTTGCAAAACGATATTATTCAGTTATTTGATCAAATTGTGTCATTGATTGGAAAAAGCGTGTTATTGATAATTTGATCAAATTGTGTATGAATTGGCAATACGGTATTCTTAAGCTATTTGACTAAATTGTGTTATTATGAATTTTGATAATTTGTGAATTGGAGTTTAAATTCCTTATGACATTCATTGTCTTGAAATCAACTATGGTTTTAAGTATCCACTAATGATATGATTTATGAATTGTGATTTAAAATTGTATTTGGTTAATGTTGTGCACCATCGAGACATTGTCTCAAATGATAGCTTTATTCTTTGTCGCAGTAGAGAGATAGACAGAGCGTGACTAGGTCGCTAGTACCGCCAGCGAGAGATTTTGGGTATAGAGAGTATACCATATGTGGCATTTTGTCTTGTAATGTATATTCACTGTATGTATATTGTGTTCTTGGTTTTGAGAATTTGTAAATTTAAGTTTTAAAATAAAGTTGTAAAATAATTATGAGTTATTTGGCTTGTAAAAATTGTGTTATATTTTTGTATCTTAGTCTTTGAAAATCATGTGGATTTGACTTGAGAAATGTGTTGTGTTGATAAAAATGTTGGAGTTGAGATTTGAAAATATATTGAAGTGCTTTTACTGAGTTTTACAAGAACTGCTTTGTCCAAAATACAAATGGCACCTTGCCAAAATTTTCTGAATACTCCAAATAAATCAAATGAGTTAGTTGTTTCACTTGATTCACCAAAGTCTTTCACACTGTAAATAGTGCTCACCACTGTAAAAGAAGAAAAGTTTTTAAAATCCCTTGTAGTGTATTTAATGGATTATCGATGAAGCGGAGTTGGTAATTCATTAGGTATACTATGGGATCATGTTATGCCTTACAGAGGGTAGGGTGTGACATGTTTTAGTGGTATCGAGCAATGGTTTTAAAGTGAATTTGATGTGAATTTGAAATCTTTATGTCGGTAACTACAAGCTGCTCAAATGTTTGATACATACAGTACATTACATTATAAATATGCACTAACGGAGGAAATCTCCTTGTATTATTGTATGCAGAGGTCGGAAATAAATTTTGATGCATTAGTGGCTAGTCCTTTAGGATAAGGATTGTGATAACAAGTGAAATTAGTTTTGGAAGAGTTTATCGTGAAAAGTATTTGTGACACACCATAAAATTATAAGCTAATTGGCGAGCCTACTTAATGTAAGGCAAGAGGGCGTAAATGTAAGATGCAAGAATGGAATTGCTCTAGATGAGGGCAAGAAGGTTCTTGTTAGAAATTGCTAATGGATATTGTAATCGTAATAAGATTCGAATATCGGTGAATTCAAAAAGAATAAAAGATAACAAAGTTTGATCTATTGGGATGTATCGTAGTAACTATGCAATGTTCTTGATGTTTATACCGTAGTGCAGACACTGATCGACTTGAGATTATTGTGTAGAGCTACGTACCCGATAGTACACCTAGATAAGAATAGTTGCCAACGGCATCTGCTTTGGTATAGTTATGCCATGACAGAATTTAATTGTTAGAAATAAGTTTGAAAATCCTACTTAGGATCTAAAACTCAAAAGTTAAAATATCGAAAGGTTATAGTTCAAGACAAAGGAAGTAAGTTATAGAATATTGACAGATAAAAAGAGTTATGAAAGTAGAGAATTGAACAGTTGATTCATGTGTAACAGAGAAATATTACAAATGTGAGGAAGACTATGGACTAGAATGGTCAGAGGACCAATGACTGATGAATGATTCTAACATGACCTCAAGGGTCATTCAAGGAGCAACGTGAACCAAAATATTAGACAGCATAATAGTAAGAGGAGATTGGTGTTATCCAAACAAATTAAACATTGTATTAGATTGTTAAAAGTCTTACGATCATATAGAAAGGAGAAATAAACGTATGACTATTGTAAGATGGCTACTGGGTAAAAATTTCGTGGATGAAATTTATTTAAGGGGGGGAGAATTGTAACACCCCTAAGTTCGGTAGTGCGTTCTGCTGTTCCGGTGACCAGTGCTGTCCGGACAGCTAGGATGCCTAGAACCACACCTTGTTATGAGAGAGGAGACATAAATAATGAAATACAAAAAAAAGAAAATACAAGAAAAACAAAGGAAAAATCATAGCAAAGAAATGTAACCGAATAAGTGAGCCGGGAAACCTAGCGATGGGTGATCAGACCGGAAGTCACTGAGTGGACCGTTGACTAGCTCGGATCATGGAACCCTGTAAAAAATTTTTAATAATTATATAGACCCTTATTGAAGAATAAATATCATTAGAAAGATCAATGAAAAATTAAATAATTAGTACAAAGAAAAGTGAGAAATCGAAAACAGACAAAATACGATTGTTACCGAAAAATTGGGAATGCCACCGAGCAGGGCATTATGGTCATTTGACATCCCGAATTGTCTTTTGACCTAAATTTCCATTAAAAATAAATAATATTACACTTAGAAAATGAAATGAAAAATTTGTTTAGTGGTACCTAAAATAAATAGCCAAAAATGGAGTGGAAATGGTGTAAATAACACATTAAACTTATAATATGGTTAAATAATGTGAGTGGGCCACTAAAGGAATAAACTAAAGACATAGTGGGGCAGGTGTACATCCATTATCCAAGGCAGAAACTTCATCTTCTCCATTGTACCAAAGTTGCCGTGAATGAAGGGAGAGGAAACTCCATGGACATTTTCATGCAAGCTTGATCCATCCCTCCATTTCAACTCCATTCACTTGGGTTCCTTCATGAAACTTTGTCTACTCATCACAAGGAAGAGTTTGATACTAAATTTGAGAAGTTTAAGCAAGGTTTAACAAGCTCCAAGCATAAGGTAAGTCCATAATTTTGAAGATAGCTTTGTTAAGTTTTGTGTGCATGTTATGGGTGTTGGTTTTGTGAAGGAAAATTTTGAGTTTGAAGAGTTATTGTTGTTTTCATTTTGGACAGCCATGGAGTCACGTTTTTGATGAGATATTTATGCATATAATTGATGAGAAATAATGTTGATCATGGTGATTTAATATCCTAGAGGATTATTTCACATATATATGGTGATTTATGCACTTGGATGGGAATTGGTAAATTGTAGGGCACTTTGATGTTGAAGAAGGTTTTCGCAGCTTGGGGACCCTTGAATAATTGTATGTATTGATGGAAGTATTGGCAGAATGTTGACATAGAAGAATTGATGAATGTGTATGTAAATTAGTAGTGGAAATTATATGTAATGATTAGGTGTAATTATGTACATATATTGCTAAATTTGGACTTTGTGGTTTAGGGTTGTAATTGATGTATTGAGAATGTTTGTATTCTGTCCAAATTGACCATAGTAAGAAGTGATAAATGAATATGGAATGGTATAACATCAGAATTGGGTATGGGGATTTAAGGTAGAGCAAGTTAAATGTGTGTTTGAATTGGGGTTTGAAAGACACATAGAGGACAGTGTGCAAATAGACCTATAACTTTAAATGTGTAACCTCAATTGGTATGAGACCAATTGGAGGTGAAACTAGGCACAAAATGTGCCAACTTTCATTGAGAGAACATACCAAAATTCTGCTTGCAAGGTGATGTGAAAAATGACCAATTCGGATTAGGTACACTTGAGACCTAAAAACTGACCATTTGGGCAGCAGTGAGTGTTTAGGCCATAACTCACTCAAAACAGGTCCAATTGACCTGAAATTTTAACCATGAATAGTTAAGACCCATACCTACAAGTCTTATGAAGATACCAAAGCCCAGAAATGACCATAAGCAAGTCAAAAAGCTTGCACAAGTTCGGGTCCAAAAGCTGGCCGAACCAGAGTTGACCAAATTGACCAAAAATTGACCTAAATTGATACCATTTGACCAGCAATAGTGTAATGACCATAACTTGGTCTACTTAACTCGGATTGACCTAAAATTTTGCCCCGTGCAATAAGACATAGATCTACAAGTTTGTAGTTTTGACCAAGCCCGAAAACCGAGGAACTAGGCCGTCCGGCTAGGTCAAACCAGTATCCCGAAATCCAAAGAAGTTGCATTAAAATGCACTAAACAAGGAAACGAGTTTGGCAAAACGTACCAAACCTAAAACCCTATCGAATGTGACATATTAACGACACTAAAACCTAATTTACCTAAAACGCAACGAGGGTCGGTATATTAGGTGATTAAGTGAATAATTGAGTTCAGTGCATTATTTACTAAACACCATCGTTAGAGGCAAATTAAATTAGCACTGAAACACTTCAAATTGTGTTTCTCAGTTAACAAGGACTCAGCAAAAGGGAAAGAAACACTGAGTCAAAACCAGGAGACAAATATCAGAGGTTTGTGCACAACAACTATTTCTCTTGAATTTTCAATTGAAATAAATATTGACTATTTGTATATTATTGTTTTAAATTGTGTTTGTGCACAACAACTGTTTCATTTGAATTATTTTCAATGGAAATAAATATTGATTATTTGTATATCATTATTTTAAATTGTGGAAATGTGTTTGAGGAATATTTATTGATTGAAAAATATTGTGAATAGTTTGAAACTGTGAAAAATGGTTTGAATGACATTGATGGATACTTATTGATTAAAAAGCATTAGAAATGGTTTGAAACCACAGCTATCATGTATATTGATTGTATTCCTCTCTAGCTTGTCTAGTGGGATGAATTGAATTCCCTCTCTGGCTGAAGTGTTGAGGTGTGTGCCTGTTGAGGACGAATAGAATGAGTACTCATATTTTTGCTAGCTAGCCATGTTATTCCTCATTAGTCATCGACTTTTGGGAAGAATTGAATACCTCATTAGCCATCGGCTTTTGGGACGAATTGAACTATGGATCATGATTAAGCTGTGTGTGATTTATTGATGTGTATTATGAGTTGTGAAATGGATTTAAACTCTCCTTGACATATACTGTCTTTTGAATTCAAACCTGATCTGACTTATGGAAAATCATTGTGATATTAATTGGCAACACTGTATTCTCCAGTTATTTGATCGAATGGTGTTATTGATTTGCAAAACGATATTATTCAATTATTTGATCGAATTGTGTTATTGATTTGCAAAACGATATTATTCAGTTATTTGATCAAATTGTGTCATTGATTGGAAAAAACTGTGTTATTCAGTAATTTGATCAAATTGTGTATGAATTGGCAATACGGTATTCTTAAGCTATTTGACTAAATTGTGTTATTATGAATTTTGATAATTTGTGAATTGGAGTTTAAATTCCTTATGACATTCATTGTCTTGAAATCAACTATGGTTTTAAGTATCCACTAATGATATGATTTATGAATTGTGATTTAAAATTGTATTTGGTTAATGTTGTGCACCACTGAGACATTGTCTCAGCGATAGCTTTTTATTGCTGTCGCAGGTAGAGAGATAGACAGGGCAGCAGACTAGGCTGCTAGTACCGCCAGCGAGAGATTTTGGGTATAGTGAGTATACCATATGTGGCATTTTGTACTGTAATGTATATTCACTGTATGTATATTTTGTTCTTGGTTTTGAGCAGTTGTAAATTTAAGTTGTACAATAAAGTTGTAAAATAATTATGAGTTATTTGGCTTGTAAAAATTGTGTTATATTTTTGTATCTTAGTCTTTGAAAATCACTGTGGATTTGACTTGAGAAATGTGTTGTGTTGATAAAAATGTTGGAGTTGAGATTTGAAAATATATTGAAGTGCTTTTTACAGGTTTTCTGAAGAACTGTTTTGTCCAAAATACAAATGGCACCTTGCCAAAATTTTTACAGATACTCCAAATAAATCAAATGAGTTAGTTGTTTCACTTCAGTTCACCAAAGTCTTTCACACCTGTAAATAGTGCTCACCACTGTAAAAGAAGAAAAGTTTTTAAAATCCCTTGTAGTGTATTTAATGGATTATCAGTAGACGGAGTTGGTAATTCATTAGGTATACTACGGGATCATGTTATGCCTTACAGAGGGGTAGGGTGTGACATACATGGTCTTGAGCAGTTGTAAACTAAAGTTATAAATTATGTTGGCCAGTAAAAAAAAAAGTTGTATTATACTTCTCTATCTCAGCTTTTGAACTACTCAGTCATTTTGCATTCTGTTTTTGGAACTACTAAAAATTCATGTTGAATTGAATTTCACTTTTGTTGAGAAAATTGATTTGTGTTGAACTATTATTGGAGTTGGGGAGTGAAACAAATATATTGAAAGTGCTTTTTTTTACAGGTTTTTGAAGAAACTGTTTTGTTCAAAATACAGACGGCACTCTGCCGAAATTTTTATAGAATCTATTGATACTGCAGATTTGTTGTGTAATTTAACTTTGAGCAAAAGGTTTTAAAACCTGTCTAAAGTGCTCACTACTATATAAAGACATAGAGAATTATTTAAAATCCCTTGTAGTATATTTAATAAGTTATCAATAGGAGAAGTTCAATAATTTATTATTTATACTACGGGAACATGTTATGCCTTACGGAGGGCTAAGGTGTGACATGCTTTAGTGGTATTAGAGCTAGTTTTTAAATTCTATTTTGACCTGTAATTTGAATATTCTTTCTTTATAGTACAACTACTCAATGTCATGTTTTGATACATACAGTACATTGCATTATAAATTTGCACTAACGGGAGGAAATCTTCTTATGTATTTGTTGAGGAGGTACAATATCCTCTAATTGACTATGGAAGAAGGGGACCGTTCAATCGATCAATCAGTAGAGGTTGAGGTGCAAGCGGAAGCCCCAGCCTTTCAAAATGTTATTAGTAGTATGTCCTAGAGCATATCATTTAGTATATATCTTATACATATTTTATTAATAAAAAAGGCATTTTCACTTTTTCGTTTATAAAATATATTTATGTG
This sequence comes from Hevea brasiliensis, assembly GCF_030052815.1. Classification (NCBI taxonomy): domain Eukaryota; kingdom Viridiplantae; phylum Streptophyta; class Magnoliopsida; order Malpighiales; family Euphorbiaceae; genus Hevea; species Hevea brasiliensis. The sequence continues at coordinate 63,439,637 of NC_079493.1, forward strand.
TAATAGAAAAGGCCCATTGATATTTTGTTAGAAATTCTATTCTTAAGTTGTTAAGAATATGAGTGACAGTATTTCTAGCACAAAGTATCATAAATAGGTTCACAATCGAGGATACTTCACAATAAGGACATGACTTATCCAGTAAGATTGTATTCATGTTTGTTCCCAAGTTATTTATAAGAGATATAAATAAGATGGAATGGTGAGTCTCATGCCATATAACAAACATGATAGACACTTATACATGATAAGTAGGCCGAACCTGTGGCATTTATGACAAGCACATGGAGTTTGCTCTTGTCAATGTATTGTCATGAATCATATCAGCGCAGATATCTTGTATATAGGTGGTTTGAGTTTGATACTACTTTCATACTTGTACTGTGTATGGGTATATGGGCATGTGTTGGCTCCTACTACTTATATATGGAGGTAGGTGTTGATCAAGATGGAATCTGTTCCTCTAAGTAAATAGGGATAAAATCCTATGTTCATTTAATTGTTCTTAATGTTTCAACTTCCTGGCCAGGACAGATAGATTTAATCAGAAAAGAGTTTCTCATGAGAAAATCCTTTTAATCAAGAACTGGAATTAAAAGAGAACATAAGATTCATAGCAAATGGGGTTTGACATAAATTATGACTCCAGCTCGAATTGGGATTTTGTAACAGAGAGATTCTAGTGCATGGTAACATATGATTATAGGTTCATTTAATGTAAACCTTATTACTAATTGGGTGGCCATGGCATGCTATGCTAGGTATTAACCATGGTCTATGAGGTGCATAAAATGATTTAGAGAAATCATTTATGGTAAGAAAGAGTTCTTATGATATTAAGAGTTGATATCATATCTCATTGCCAATTAGTGATGGGCCTAGTAAGTCACACACACACACAAGTAATCACCAAATTAAATATGATTTAATTAATCAATTAAAGAGTTTAATTGATTAATTAAATAGGTTTGGTTTGCAATTAGATTGCAAAGTCCCTAGCATGGCTTGAAATCAAATCTAGATTATTGGATGTATAGTATAAGTTAAATTTATATTTAAAGTTTTTAAATATGAATTTAATTAATGAGAAATTAATTAATAGAGATTAATTAATTAATTTATATTTGATATAAATTGATTAGAAGAAGAGAAATAATTATTTTGGGTTGAGAACTCAAAACTAAGACATAGGGGTATTTTGATCATTTCATAGGGTGACATGTAGCACCATGAGATGGTGACACATGGAACTACACATAAGCTTGCCATATGTCTTTTAATCATGTAAGATGATCAAAGTAAAGATTAAATATAGGTTTAACACTTGGCACAATGTGATTGGGTTAATTGAACGTAGAGCTAATCAAAAGGTGACATGTGGCAAGGGTTTTAAGTGGTGACCTAGCTATATAATGTGTTGTTATGAAAAGAAAAATATAACACGCTGCTCATTCTCTTGGTGCCACCACCCTTGGCTACCTCTCCCTTCTCTTCTTCTTCATCTCTCATTAATTCAAAGAGATTAGCAAACAATCTCTTGAATTAAAAATACTAAAAATCGTTTTTAGTTTCCTGTTTACATCTGTAATCTCTCAAAAGGTAAAACTTAATTTTCTAATACATAGAAAAAGCTTTAGAAGCTATTCAAGGGCTGCCATAGGTGATCTTGGTGTGGACAAGCTAGAGGGACAATATCTGGTGTCCTAGACACATCCCAAAGGTGCCAAACACACTGTAGTGTATCAAAAGGTTAGTGCACTTGTTCTTGATCTAATCTAGGGTTCTAATGAATTAATCTGTTAATTCTAAAATCTTAAATGGCAAATGTAGATCCAAAATATATATTAAAAGAGTTTTAATATGTTGTTTATCATTGATCAAATAGATAAAAATAAATCTTGCATGATGCATGTGACCCTAGATGAAAAATTTTGAATTTCAATGATCTAAACTTATCCTTTCATGCTTTCGCTCCTTCAAATGTGAGTGGATCAGCTGCACCAACCCTCTCAATACCATAGTTCCTTACTCAATTTGCTTAGCAGATGGGTGTGATGTTCCAACAGATGGCTGGTAACATGCCCACTCAAGCCCCACTGCAAACACCAGTAGTACAACCACAGCCTTCAGCTAGGCAGTACGATAAGTGGAATAAGTATGGGGCTATTGAGTTCAAGGGGACAGTGGATCCGCTAGAGGCAGAACAATGGTTGGAAATGATGGAAAGAGTTTTTAGGAAGTTGCACTGCATTGATGAGCTAGAGTTTGAGCATTCAATCTCACTTCTACAGGGGGATGCATATGACTAGTGGAAAACCATTCCCCACAGTTTGGTGGAACCCCCAGTGCTGACATAGGATGACTTTCTCAAAGAGTTTAGACAAAAATATGTCCCAGATGCCTATGTGAATTAGAAGCTTTAGGAGTTCTTAAGCCTGAAGAAAAGGAACAGAACAGTGGTAGAATATAAGAGAAACTTCTTTCGATTGAGTCATTATACAGGAAGCCTGCTTACTACTCCTAGAGACGGATGTAAACATTTTGAGGCCAGGTTAAGGCCTAGTCTAAGAATGCAAGTTATGGGGTTTCGACACTAGAATTTCTTTGAGCTAATATCGCAAGCCCTGGAACTGGAAAGAATTGAGAATGAAGAAACAGTTAAAAAGGGTACAAAAGAAAAAGAGAAAATTAGAAAGACTACTAATCAAGTTCCTGATAAAAGCACTTTAGGGGATCTAGCTCACGCGAATAGGGTAGAGATAGATCTTTTGGACAGAAACCACCCCGATCGGATTAGCAAACTCAGCAGAAACCCAAAAATAAGCTGTCGGATTGACTTTGTGAAACTTGTGGTGAACCACATAGTGGGGTATGTTATAGAGCCATAAGAGCATGTTTTAATTGTGGAGAGACTAGTCATTTTGCTAAGGATTGTGTAAATCCATGCCATTCTGGATCACTTACTACACCAGAGGGATCAGCCTAAGTTTCTACCCCAAAGAGTTCACCATCAGTTAGCAGAGGCAAAGGTAGAGGTAGGGGTAGTACACCTAGAAATCAAAGTACTATGAATCAGCCAGAATAAGGTGATGTGTAACATCCTTATTTTAGCTAGTCCGTACAGTCTACTGTTCCAGTGACCAGTGTCGGTCCAGACAGCTAGAACTTCCAAAAAAAAAAAATTAAATAAATAAATAATATATATTTAAACTAAAGTGAGGAACTATAATTAACTCAAATATTAATAAGAAAAATTTAGAAAAAAATTTTAGAAATAAAATACAACCAAGTTAAATGAGCCGGTGCCCTAGCGATGGGTAACCTAGTGGGAAGTTGCGGTTATTGCAACTAGGAGCCCTAGACCCAGGGAAAAATTCATAAAATAATTTTTGGGACTCCAGAGAATGGTCATTGAGGTTCCTATGGCATTAGAATGCCAAGAAAATATTTAGAAAAATTTTTCAATCGGTACAGACAATTTTGGCCCGTTAAGCCAAACGGAGGGCATTTTGGTCATTTCGTCTTCAGAGATGATTTTTGGCCGACTTGTCCAGTTAAGCAAATAATTATTATGATCTAAAATATGAATAAATATTGCTAAAAATTAAATTGGAAATGAGCAGAGAAGAAAAGAAAAGAAAATGAATTAAAATTATAATTTTGACCTCATGCTTATGTCACTAAGCACTCCCACCCAATCACCACTTGACAAAATAAATAAAAGGGATAAAAATGAAGCAAAAATGAGATAAAAACAAAAGAAACCAGCAGTTTCCTTCTTCATACGGGCTGAATCAAGAGAGAAAGAGAGAGAAAAGGAAAAGAAAGAAAGAAAGGAAGAAGGAGAAGGAGATGAACAGTAGCAGAAACAGGGGGTTCATCAGGGCAGCATGTTTCTCTTCCGTCCAGGTGAGTTTGGCTCAACATCTACGGCTGATTTTTGGATACGTTTGAGGTATGTATGTGTGGAAGTTATATTGTTGAACACAGGCTGTCTGTAGGTTGAATTCTGAATTTTGGCTACTGAAATTTGAGAAAAATAAATAGTTAGGATGCTTATAAAATTATGAAATTTGGTACAAATGATATTTGGGATGTTGAGGCTGCTGGGTTAAAATTTGGTGAATTTTAGACTTGTGGTTTATGAGATATAAATTGTTTTGCATGAGCTGTCTGAGTAAGACTGATTTCTGCAAAAATTCAGATTTTGAAGGGTTGAATGAATGTTTTGATATCTCATGATATAAAGATTATTTGATGCTAAAATTTTTACTGATATTGTATAGGGATGTCTTGAATATATGGTTAAAATTTGGGATTTATCTAACGGCTAGATCATTATATATAAATTTGAATGCACAAGCTGCCAGATTGGGTATTAATGGGTGGTTGTGGATTTAAGATTTATGATAGGAGTTTAGTCCAATTTAAGGGGAAATGCTGTTGAATTTTTATTGGATATTTAATTTAGGAAGGTGAAGTTATAATTGATTATGATTATTATGGTTCTAGGAGAAATCTTGAAGAATAACAAGCTCAAGGTTGGTTTCAAAAAGGTTAGTGCTAATTCATCCTTAAAACTTTGTATATATATATCATGTGGAGTATGAAATGAGGGTGAAATTAAGAGAATTGAAAAAAGTCTGCATGAATAAATTCCACCAATTTTGGCAGCCTTAGGATACATTAGGGTTTCATTGATTAGATTGAGTTATAGTTCTACATAGCTACCATTGAACATAAATTAGATACTTCGATTCATTGATTGCATGTATATGGAGAATTGAAATGGTAGAGTTAGGGTTTGGGCACAAATTTGAGATTTTATTTATGTAATGATGAAAGTGAGTTTTAATGGTCAATTAGTGACCATTTGGTTATGTGTAAACAAGAAATGAGGTGGTTTGATTAGTGGGAATTGTAGTTGGTGTGGCTTCCCATGGTGACCTGCAGAATTAGACATGAGTCCAGCAGGTTTGGGCAGCCATATCTTGAATTTTATGGGTTCAATTGGTACAAGGCCAAGTGGACATGAAACTAGACACATAATGGCACAACTTTGGTGAAGAAACCATGCCCATAAAACCAAACCAAGTAGACCAAAAGCTTTCTCAAATCCGGGTGACCTGCAGGCTGTTTCTGCAGAATGACCAAATGAACAGTAGTTGTTCTTTTGGCCATAACTCAATGTAGAAAGGTCCAATTGACCTAAAATTTTACCAGCAACAAGATAAGATATAGACCAACAACTTTCATGAAGAAAGCTACCCCAAATTATGACGAGAACCTATCCAACAAGGGAGTTGCATTCACTGTTCACTGCACTGTAGATATGGTCAGTCCAGAAAAATTCCAATCCGGCCAGTTGTGGTTTTTGAACCATAAATTGAGCTACAAAACTCCAAATGGAGTGATTCAAAAAGGGAAATTAAACTAGAAAAAATAAGGAAAAACTTTCATGTTGATCATTTTGCCAAATTCCCACTGCAAAAATAACTAATGGAACAGTAAAATAAGGTATAAAAACTGAAAATTCTGCTCAATTAACTTTAAACTTATAAATGGTATTGGCAACCAATACCAACAAATTTTGAATGCAAAATGTGGTATGTTGGGAGTATTAAAACCAATGTACCTATTGTCTATGCAAAAGTCAACATTTTAGTTGACTAATGAAATGAATAGTAATATTCAAAATTGAAATTCAAAAAATTGTGAAACTTAAAAGTGCAAAATGCCCTAGTAGGCCTAATGTGATTGGTTTGGATAGGTTGGCATGCCAATAAGGTTTTGATAGCAGTACTGCGTATGATGTATGGCTTCATTGCCATTCTGTGATGTAATAGCCTATGGCTATACTGATTATGATGTTTTACTTGACTTTATGCCTTATTGCTCTTATGGCTTATTAGCCATTCTGTTTGCACACCGGGAGACACATTGTGACCGATGGTGTGACGGCCCGAGGTACCTGGTACCCAGTGCTAGTTTACCCGTTTATCCAGTCCGGTTAATTTGTATAGGTTACTTGGGCATGGAAAAGTATAACTATAATTGAACTGATTATTAAAGAAAATACGAAAATTAAATATCAGGAATGATTACAATAAAATACAAAGAAGCTCAAGATCATGAAGAAAATAATTAACAAAATGCATGAAGAAGTTAATATCATAAAACATAATTAGCCCTCGACTAAACAATAAGTTAGTAATTATTCATTCCTTATGAACACAATAGCTAGGAAATTATTATTTTTATTTGCATATTATATTTTCTTGTATTATTGGCACGAGTAAGCTTTATGCTTAGCGCGTCGCTTTTGCAATGCGTAGGTACTGAAGATTTGGACAGAGGGCCCAGTAGACCACAGATTGGGTAAGGCCGTTCACAGTCCTACATAGTGTCCGTGTCACCTCACAGACTACAGTGCATTGGTAGGACACTAGGTCCCATTTTGTATTTTATGATTTTTTGTAAATTTTATAATTAAACTCTTATTTTATCATGTGTATTTGAAACAAATGTAATATAATTTTGTATTAAGGTAAGTACTTGTAATTTGTGATTATAAATAACATATGAGAATTTATTTATGATTTGAGTCTAATGATAATGTGAAATGAATGAATGACAAATAGAGGAATTGTTAAGAAATTGTTGTAAATTGATGTGATACAAATGGAGCTTGTGAATGATTGGAAATTATTGGAAGTGTTTTTAAACAGGTTCAGAAGAACTGTTTTTCCAATTTACACCAAAGACTCACGGATTTTCATAAAAATTGCGTAAAAATTTAGATTTATCAAAAATTGTAAACAAATGATTTAAAAGGGATAAATTGTAATAGAACTATGAATTGGTGCTCCGGCACACTGAGTGGCATAACTTGCTCGGCTACACTGTAGTCGGATAAGGGGTGTTACATGATGCTTTAGCTAGAATATACACTATACAGCAGAGGGAAGAGGCTGAGACTTCTGACATTGTTGCTGGTACTTTCTTAATTTTTAACTAAGATATATATATGTATTGTTTGACCCAGGGTCTGCATACTTTTATGTTAGTACCAGCATTGTTTACCTTTCTGCTGTCCCTCGTATAAAAATAAATTTTGATATGTTAGTTATTAGTCTTTTTGGAATTAGTTTTGGAAGAGTTTGTTAGCGAAAAACATTTCCTAGAATATGATAAATTATTGAAAATCGATAGATAAAAGAGTTATGGAGGTAAACATTTTAACAGTTGGTTCAGATGTAACAAAAAAATGTTACGAATATGAGTAAGATTATTGACTAGAATGGTAAGAGGACCAATAATTAGATAAATAATTTTAACATGACTTCAATGGTCATTCAATAAGGGAACATGAATCGAAATATTAGACATCACGATAGTAAAAAATGATTAGTGCTATATAAACAAATTAAATGTTACATTAGATTATTAAAAGTCTCACACAAACTTAAGGGAAAGAAGATTATATGATTCTATAGAAAGGAGAAAAACTATGTTCTCACTCCATAGGATCACACAAGGTCCTAGAAAGAGTGGATTCATTAGCACACAAAATTGCTTACCTCTAAAAAGGTGAAATGAAATTAAATTCAACGTATGATGGGGAAACTCATAAAGATCTTAGTACATGAGGTGAAGCAGCTAAGAAATAAATGTATACATTTGGTTAAGGTGTTATGAACCATCATTCAGGCTAGGAAGTTACTTAGGAACGAGAGGAGGAAATGAGGAGGCAGTACCCACAGTTGTTCAGAGACTAAAATAAGGTAAAATTTTGAGACGAAATTTAGTTTAAGGGGGAGGAGAATTGTAACACCCCTATATTTGGTAGTGTATTCTACTATTCTGATGACCAGTGTCTGTTTGGACAGCTAGAATGCCTGGAGCTACACTTAAATGTTAGTGAGGAGACATGAAATAATGAAATACAATAGAGGAAAATACAAGAAAAACAAAGGAAAAACAAGAGCAATGAAATGTGATTAAGTTAAACGAGCCAAAAACCCTAGCGATAGGTGACCGCACCAGGAAGTTGCGGCGAGGACCGTTGACTAGCCCTGGACCGCGGGGAACCCTGGAAAATATTTTTAAGACTTAAATAAATATCTATTATGGTATAATTGACTTAGAAAATGTCGAAGAAAATTTAATTAATTAGTATAAAGAAAAATGAAAAATCGAGAAACTGACAAAAATCGGTGTTATCAAAAAATTAGGAGTACAACCCGAGGAGGGGCATTTCGATCAATTGACACCTAGAGTTGACTTTTGACCTAAATTTCTATGAAAAATTAGTAGTGTTAAATTTTGAAAATTTCATGAAAATTAGAAGTCAAATATATAAAATAAATAAAAGGAATTAAGGGATAAAACTTAATATAATTAAAGTTTAATTATTTGGATTATTAAAATGTTTAAATGAGTTAGTGGAGCGCTATGGATTATACAAACCACTAAGTGAGCTTTAGTGGACCTATATTTTGGGATGGATTTCATTTCATCTTCAACCTCTCTTCACTTTGCCGAAATCAATTTTCCATGAAGCCTCCATAGCCGGCCATGGGACCAAGCTCCATGCACATCACTTGAAGCCACTTTCCACACAATTTTCTTCATTAATTCTTGTCTACACACTATAGGTAGTATATAGGCAGCAAAAAGGAGAGGAAATTCCAAGGATTTGTCAAGCTCAAGTTAAGGTTAATGCTTATTTTCCATTCTTGCTTCATTAAAGTTGTAGTAGACGTTGTGGTGTGTTAGATTATGGAAGAAATTTTGAGGTTTAATGAGTTATTGGAGGATACTATTTTTGACAGGCATGGAATCTCATGGTTAATGAATTATTTTTACATATCTTTGTTGGGAATTAATGTTGATTAAGGTGATTTAATGTGCTAGTAAGTTATTTCCATGGTGATTGTGCATTTGAAATGTGAAGTTGAAGAAATTATGGAAAACTTTTGCTTTTTGGAGCATTTCGGTAGCCTTATGACTTGTTGAAGAATGTTTAAATTCATGAAGTTATTTGATGAAGTGTGGTATTAAGGATTGATGCATATATATGTAATTTGGTAGTGGAAGTTATATGTAATATTTGGGAGTTTTTATGTGTATACATTATTATAATTGGACTTTGTAATTTAGGATTACATTTCGTGTATTAAAGGTCATTGTATTCTGCCCAAGTTAACTATAATGTAAAGTGATTGATGAATATGGTAATGTACAAAATCAGAATTAGGTATGGAAAGTAAGCTAGAACAAGTTGAATGTGCATTTGAATTGGTGTTTGAGGAAAATATAAAGGGCAGTATGCAAATTGGGCTATAAGTGAAAAATTGTGACCCTAATTGGAGGTAAAACTAGACACAAAATAAGCCAACTATCATGTTGGAAGCATACCTAAATTATGTCGGAAAGTGACACTAAAACTGACCTAATCCGGACTTGTAACCTTTCAAACCTGAAAATTTACCATTTGGACAGCAATTACGTAATTGGCCATAACTCCTTGTACACAGGTCTAAATGACCTGAAATTTATATCGTTGGAAAGCTTAGACATAGGGCTACAATTTTGGTTAGACCACCAAACTCAGAAATGATCATAAGCAAGTCAAAATTCTTGCACAATTTCGGGTATAAAACCTGCCAGAATTGGAAATGACCTAAAAATGACCTAAGTTCACAATAAAAAGGCAATTTACGCAGCAATAGTAAGATGACCATAACTTGGTCTAGAAAACTCCAAATGACATGAAATTAGTGCCAAAATGTCACTAAGACATAAAGCTACAATTTTTCTCTTTTAACTAGAACCTAAAAAGCAAGGTAAACAAGACATTTAGCTAGAGCAATCTAGCATATAAAATCTGGAAAATGACAATAAAATACGGTAAGCTTTAAAATGAAATTGATAACATATACCAATACTTAGAGACTATAAAATGTGACATATTGGTAATATTAAAATTAATTCACCTAGTATGTATTAAAGGTCAAGATTGTAGGTTGACTAATGAAATGAATTGAAGGGAATAGTATTAAGAAAATTTAAATATTAGATTTTATTATTAGAAGTAATTTAACTGAGTACTGAAACACTTTAAATTGTGTGTTTCAGTTGAAAAGGATATTGAAGAGTATAAGGAACATTGAGTCAAGGCCTAGAGGCGACTCAAATCAGGTATGTGCACAATACCTTTTATATTCACTGCTTTTACTAGAAAATTTATTTGGAGAAATGAGTTATGAATAACTTTTGATTGTTTTGGCTTTGGGAATTTTATTTGGAAATTATTGTGTTGCCTACTTTGTAAATGGAAAATTTAAGATAAAATGCAATTTGTGGTTTGTATGAAATATATAAATATTGTGATTTGAAATTGTTTTTTATTCACACTTGGCATGGCAATATCACTATGTTCCTCCTCCATTTATGCGGTGAGTATGACTATATTCCTCCCTCTTTGACTTGTTAGTCTGAGGTGAGTATGGATGAGTACTCATTATTTAGCTAGCCACCTCCCTCATTGATTTCGATTAGTGGGGTGAGTATGCCTTGTCGTGGTGTACAACATGGCATGTTTAGAAAATTTGTATCATGACGTAAGTTGTGTTATTGATTGGCAACATTGTGTTATTAAATTGTTTGATCAAATTTGTGTTATATGAGCTTGAAAATTGTAACATGAAATTATGCATTATTTGAGTTGTAAATTTCAATAAAAGTTTTATATACCGCATTTTAAATTGTTATTGTGCACTACTGAGTAAATTTTACTCAGCGATAGCTTTTTTATTACTGTCGCAGGTAGACAGACAGATAAAGCAGCAGAGTAGGCTGCTTGTGCTACACTTTTGGGATTTTATCGGGTATATTGAGTATACCACCTTCTTGTAATTTTTGTTGTAATGTATGTGAACTGTATGTATATATTGTACTTGGTCTTGAGCAGTTGTAAACTAAAGTTGTAAATTATTTTGGCCTGTAAAAAAAAAAGTTTGTATTATACTTCTCTATCTCGGATTTTTAACCACTCAGTCATTTTGTATTCTATTTTTGGAACTACTAAAAATTAATGTTGAATTGAGTTTCACTTTTGTTAAGAAAATTGATTTGTGTTGAACTATTATTGGAGTTGGGGAGTGAAACAAATATATTAGAAGCGCTTTTTTTACAGGTTTTTTAAGAACTATTTTGTTCAAAATATAAACGACACTCTGCCAAAATTTTTATAGAATCTATTGATATTGCAGATTTGTTGTGTAATTTAACTTTGAGTAAAAGGTTTTAAAACCTGTCTAAAGTGCTCACTACTATATAAAGACATAGAGAGTTTAAAATCCCTTGTAGTATATTTAATGAGTTATCAGTAGGCGAAGTTCGATAATTCATTATGCATACTACGGGAACATGTTATGCCTTATAGAGGAGTAAGGTGTGATAAGTGCCCTCTCCCAAAGCTACTATAATGCTTCTTCTAATGGGATGTCTGAATATAACATTCTCAAAATCTTTTAGCAAATGACTATGGCCACAAATTGGGATTTTGTAACAGAGAGATTCTAGTGCATGGTAACATATGATTATAGGTTCATTTATGGTAAACCTTATTACTGATTAGGTGACTATGGAATGCTATGCTAGATGTTAACCATAGTCTATGAGCTACATAAAATGATTTAGAGAAATCATTTATGGTAAGAAAGAGCTCTGATGATATTAAGAGTTGATATCATGTCTCATTGCCAATTACTGATGAGCCTAGTAAGTCACACACATACACAAGTAATCACCAAATTAAATATAATTTAATTAATTAATTAAAGAGTTTAATTGATTAATTAAATAGGTTTGGTTTGCAATTAGATTGTAAAGTCCCTAGCATGACTTAAAACCAAATCTAGGTTATTGAATGCATAGTATAAGTTAAATTTATTTTTAAAGTGTTTAAATGTGAATTTAATTAATAAGAAATTAATTAATAGAGAATAATTAATTAATTTATATTTGATATAAATTGATTAGACGAAGAGAAATAATTATTTTGGGTTGAGAACTCAAAATTAAGACATAGGGGTATTTTGGTCATTTCATACATTGACATGTGGCACCAAGAGATAGTGACACATGGCACTACACATAAGCTTGCCATATATCTTTTAATCATGTAAGATGATCAAAGTCCAGATTAAATATAGGTTTGACACTTGGCACAATATGATTGGGTCAATTAAACCTAGAGCCAATCAGAAGGTGACAAGTGACAAGGGTTTTAAGTGGTGACCTAGCTATATAAGGGAAAGGATGAAAAGAAAAATAATAATATGCTCATTCATCCAAAGGTGCTGCCACCCTTGCATTGCTCTCCCTCTCATCTTCTTCATCTCTCATCAATTCAAAGAGATTTGCCAATAATCTCTTAAATTAAAAATACTAGAAATTGTTTCTAGTGTCCTATTTATATCTGTAATCTCTCAAAAGGTAAAACCTAATTTTTTAATTGATTGGAAAAGCTTTAGAAGCTATTCAAGGGGTTGCCATTGGTGATCTTGGTGTGGACAAGCTAGAGGGACAACATCTAGTGTCGTAGGAGCATCCTAAAGGTGCCAAACACACTGTGGTGCATCAAATGGTTAGTGCACTTATTCTTGATCTAATCTAGGGTTTTATTGAATTAATCTATTAATTTTAAAATCTTAAATGGTAAATGTAGATCCAAAAATATATTAAAAGATTTTTAATATCTATTTATCATTGAAATCAAATAGATAAAAATGAATCTTGCATGATGTATGTGACCCTAGATGAAAATTTTTTGAATTCAATGATATAAACTTATGTTTTTCATGCTTCCGCTCCTTCATTCTTAACTCATAAATTCTTGTAGACTCCTCACCATTATTCCAAGAAAAAAAAAACTAAAGAACTAACAAAAGAAAAAGCTTCAGGTTCCACTTCAAAGAAAACTTCGTCTAAACCCCAAGCTTCATCCCAACAACTTGCCTTTAGCCAGCCTAAGATAACTACTCAGAGCCCTATTGTCTCCTGGAATGCTTTATTCCAGAAGGAAAATGACCAACTTGAGCAACCTTTAACTTCCCAAACTCCTTTAGAACTTTCCCCAAATGAATTACAAATTTGGCTAGCAGGCCTCATTAATCACCCTGAACTTTGTAAGTCCCTAAGGGATTCACTCCCAGAAGGACAACACAAAAAACTTTTAGCTCAAGTTTGCACTCAAGAAGCTGAGAGAGAAGTTATTGTTCAAAACCCAAAACCCTTTCTCAAAAACAAGTTTCTCAAACTATTTTAACTCCTAAACTTATTCCTACAATGGATTTAACATTGAAACCAAAAGAACTAGTGGTTTCATAAAACTTTTCATAAGACTCTTGTTCAACTTTTAATTGGATTTTAAAAGATTCTTATGAAAGCATTTTAACTATTGAAGATGGTTTTTATGATCCTAACCCTCAATTATGTGCAGCTAAATTTTTTGGTTCTTGGCACTATAAGTCGTGGGATTGATCTAAAGATCCAGCATACTACCAAAGCATCTTGATTGAAACTGGGTCAGTTAAGATCAAACACTTCCCAGAAAAACTCCTCTAATCCAAACTATTCTACTTGTACCATTATCAAAGTTATCCATCCCTCCAACTAGGGTCAAGACCTATCTCTTCCAAAGAAATTTCAAGCCAAATTTGGCTAAAGTCTTCCCACTACCACAACTTTTACCTATTGGGACTATCACCAAGCTTGGATGACTGCTTTCCTAATCCAAAACTTCGGCAACTATCACACTATCAAAGGCATACAACTTTTAAAGCCCGCTATAAGCCTACAACTAAAAAAGAGATATTTCATCTGCTAATACTTTTTGCTTCAAAATTCTTTATACCATGTGTCCTCTCATGGGATTATGATTATAGGACTAATCAACTTCTCCAAGGACTAGTTCTAATCCGAAAATTCAAAATTAAATGGTGGTCCAAGTTTCAAAAGCATCAAAAAAGCCTCCTTAGCTGCTGTAAAAGAATGGCTACTCAAAGAGCCTAAGGAATAAAAGCAACTTCCTTCAACTTCTGCTCAAAGCTCTGCAACTTTCCTAGCTCAAAAATGACATGCTTAAGTCCTCCTTGCCCAAGCTAAGTCTAAAGAGGAATATTTACTATCATGCAACAACTATTGACTAACAGGTCATTCACTTCAAAAACTCCAACCCAACCCAGGTCATCTTCTGATGTTGTCAGTCTCAATAATGAAAACGAGGATGACTGCTTTGGAATATTTTATGCCTTAAAGCACTAGTAATTCATCACATGCCTATAGTTTAAAGCCAACTCCTCTGACAGCTATCAAGACAACTTTTGGTCATCACAAGACTATAAGAACTCCACTTGCAATAACTTTCGACATTTTCCACTTAACTTGCAGCACCATCACTCAACTTTTGGCGTCTTTTAAACTTTCACGTGCGTAATAATAGCTTGAATACTAACTTGTAATGATTATAAACCTCTTTCCTTCTTGTATAAGGAAGAGGCACTCAACTTCATTTTTCAAGTCATTGTTTTCGGTTACCTCTTCTTTTTTCCCTATAATTCTTATCTCCTTGTAAGTAACCGATATGAAAGCTTCAATAAAAGCTATTTTCTTACAATTTAAACTGTTTTGCTTTCTATATCTTTTAATCTTATATCTATATCTATGGTTGGTTCTACCATCCTAGTGTAATTTGTTTTGTTTAATATTTATGTTCTTTATATTTTTGTTTTAATTATTTTGCTTATATAGTTATAATTCTTTAATTCTCTGTTGCTCTTTCTCTATTTTCTCTAATTAATCTATCTCTATTTGATATCCCTTTCAATCCTGCATCCCTTTGGTTATATATATATATATATATATATACTCTCTTATTTATAGGCAAAATGGGAAGATACAAGCTAGTTAGAAAGTAGAACATAAATAAAATTTTAAACTACAGTGTTAAACATTTTTAAGTACTGAAATAATTTAGGCTTGACTCACTCATGTGAGTTAACCTAAATCCATGCTTTCTATAGTTATTTATTTATGTAACAAATAATTGAAATAAAAATAATTACAAAAATAAAAAAGCTGGCAACATTTTGGAAAAATTGCACATAGTTGTATGCTTGAACACATATATATATATTAACTTTTGAGAAACTTAATAACGGTTGCACAAAAACAAAAGGCACCATATACTTGATAAGAATTGTTTGCAATTCTAGTGGAAGAATCAAAACTCTCAAATCGACAAGCATTATGGAGCAATCTTTTTTGCTATCATAAGGTACACATTTAGATTGTGGTATTATGGTTAGTTCTTGTATATAACATGTGATTAAACCCTTGACTGGTGATTCAAATTTGTGGAACTTAGGTATTTGCATGGGCATGATTTAATAACCATGTTAATTAATTTTTTCTTCATTCATATTCATTTAGTGTTTATAACATGTTTAGATTATTATGATGATCAGTGAAAAGTTTTGGTGTTGTTTTTTAAATGTTCTGGAAATTTGTTAAAATTGATCATGAAGCATACTTTAGGCCATTATATCTTCCTATGTGATTTATGTATAAAGTTTACAATATTAGAAAGTAGGCATGTCCCTCTGTAGATAACATATTTTGGACAAGCTTTAAATGCGTAACTTACCAAGTCGATCTCCCATTTTAATATTTTGTCCGATCCCCGCCAGTTGCCTGACGCTAGGTCATTTTCTCTTAAGTGGTAATGATCTGAAGATAGGTAATAAATTCGATCTCATGAATCCCAAAGTGTTTTCTGATCTCTCCATTAACCCGATTTGTTTGGATTTAACCTTCAGACCTTTAAACCATCTTTGTATTTTTGTTTTCTGATATTTTGGCATTGAAAACTCTGAATTGTGGGAAGTTACGCCAATAAGTATCTAATCAAGTCATCATTTTGTCCAATCTCTAAATATGTGATATTGAAACGAATGTGGACTAGGACTCAATTTTGAATCATTAATGTTTTTAAGGTTTTCTGGTCTCATCCTTGTAAATAATGTTTTCCGATCTCTTTAAGCAATCATGTTTTATAATCGATCTTAAGTTCTGTGGAATTAGCATTCATACTTAATAGGGATGTTTTCCCGATCTCATCACAAAAAAAAAATTATTTCAAAGTCGAAAATATACAAGTCATTCAACAAGAGGATCTTCCATAGCCTGCTCTTCAGTTACATCTGCAACATTTATTCCCTCCTCTCTCTCTTGTTCGCCCTCACTCTCAGCTTTAGCACCCGGAGCAAGTTCCTCAAGCCAAGCGAAGTCCTCGTCGAGATAACGTTTGACAAGCTTGGCAAGGAGATCACTATGACCTTTCACATAAGCCCTATCTTCTTTCGTTATAGCCTCCTCATCCTTCACTTGATTCTCTTCGGAGAACTTAATCCAGACATCATCAAGCTCCTTTTCTAGCTGAGCTGCCTTCTCTTTGTAAGACATCATTTGTTCTTCCAACTCGATGACTCAGGCATTCGTGACTGAGAGTTGGTTTTGCATTGATGCCATGTCTTGAGATAGCCTCGACATCTCCCTCTTCATAAGATAAACCTTCTCTCTAACCACGTGCTGGGTTGCCATTGCTACTGAGTTCAAGCTCACTGAAAGGCTGAGAAGATCATCAATATTTTCAAGATCCATTCTGGTCTGATCCTCAAGGAAACAGATCATGGCGCTTAATACTTTTACCAAATCAAGATTGCCCCATGCCGATTTGTTCTTCTCCAATGATTGGAGTAGTATTCTAGCGACTTGTGAAAGAGGTCGTCTAGACGAAGCTCCCTATCCTGAGGATCCGCCCTCTGAAGCTAAAGTGATTGGAGGTTGGGGAGGAGTTTTAGATCGGGCGAGAGGCTCCATGACAAGGATTTGCCCCTCTGGGATAGATTGATTTTGGATTAGAAACTCTGAGCTCATCTCTTCAGCTCGGGCTCTCTTCTAAGCATCAGATCTCTTCATTTCTAATACCTTCCTGCTGAGCTCTTTATTTTGCTTTCGAGCTTCCCTCGTTGCCTCATTTCCAGCCATCCTACACAGAAAAACAAGATTAGTGAGATCGCCAGGGACTAAGAGATTAAAGATTCAGGTTTTACCCGTCCCAGGACCCAAATCAGAGAGCTACAGCTCGTAGTCCTCGTGGGTGATCATTTGCATCATCCACCATTTCAACTCGACCATAACCACATCTGAACATGAGTATTTATTAACGGTCTTGCTTGATTCTTCAATTCTTCCACCATGCCATCCTCGTCTTTGTTTAAATTGAGCTTCTTTGGCACTTTGGGGACCAAATAATTCCAACTACGTGGAGCGCCCTTGAAACAATTTGAATCCTTTATTTCTAAGTGTGAAGAACTAATCTTTCTAGTTCTTCAGTGAGGAAGGGAGATCAGTGAAGAGCCCACAGTTTGGTTTGGCTTGGAAAAACCAATATTCGTTATCCTTTCACACAGTAAACCAATGTAATTCAGTAAAAACCTTCACCGTAGGATCAAGTCCCTTAGCTCGGCAAAGACCACTAAAGGCCACCATAGTTCGCCAAGAGTTTGGATGCATTTGGGCTATACAGACATAGTGAAACTTTAGAATAGCTTTATAAAATTCATTCAGAGGAAACCGGAACCTAGCTTTTAATTATTCTTCATACACCATGATCCAATCGGTATCATAAAAAAAGTGATCAACTCACAGACTTGCATGGCATTTTATCAGCTCATAAGAGTCGATCCAGAGGTTGTATTCTTGGCTTATCCATTGGAGATCCGTTTCTTCCAAAATCGATGGTAGTTCATCCACAAGTAAATTTTCTTTTTTTGGGGCCGAAGTTTGAGCCTGTTTTGATTTAGCCGGTTGACTAGAGACCGAAATAATGGCTGTGGTAAGTTCAGGTAGCCCACTTGGCCTGGCCACATCGCTTTCATCTAATGTCCATGAAATGCGGACAGAAGGAGGGCTTGCAACTCTTTGACCTTCGGCGCTGCTCATTTTCAAGCAACAAAGATAAATCTGACCGGAAAAAGATCAAAGCCTTTACCAAAGTATAAGTCATCATCGAAAAATACAAGAACTGAGAGAGAGCATTGATGTTATTCAGCGAATTAGAAAACAGCATAAGTATGTAAATGGCTAACCCCCCCCTCCCCTTCCTATTTATACCTACCTAAACATTAAATGCTCACGATGTAATACCCCTATATGCATAGCCTAGTATATTTCACTGTTCTGGTGATCGGTGTCGGTCCGGATAGTTAACAGAATTAGAATCACAATTAAGTCACCTAGTAAAGCCGTGAATGAGAAAAAATAGTAAGTACTAGAAGGTCAAATAGAAAATACAAGAAAATTAATGAGTTAGTACAAATAAAAACGAAAAAAAAAATCAAAAAACTAACAAAAATCATTGTTACCGAAAAATAGGAAATGCAACCCGAAGAGAGGTATTTTGGTCAATTAACACCTAGACTTGACTTTTGACCTAAATGTCCATGGAAAATAAGTAGTGTTGAATTTTGAAAATGCCATTAAAAATGAAATTTCATGTGTTGTATAAATAAGAAAAATTATGGGGTATAATATTGAATAATTAAAAGTTTAACATTAACTTAATTTTTTTGCATGGTGTTAGTGGACCACTAAGCACTATGTAACAGCCCAATCCATCTCCAGTCAGTATTGTCCGCTTTGGCTCGTGGGCCTCACAGATTTGTTCCTTGGGAGGTTTCATTCCCAAAAGCGCGCTGACCAGGTAAGGAAGGCTCCCACATATATGGCCCAAATCATTCCTTCCCGTTTCTGATGTGGGACACGAATCCACCCCAATGTGTAGCTGGTTGAACAAGCACGTCCCAACCCCATCCCTGGGTCATGACAAGCCCACCAGCTTCCGCTTAGTGCATCCTCGCACCGCACACCATACTAGAGGGAGTCCAGCACTGATACCACAATGTAACAGCCCAATCCATCTCCAGTCAGTATTGTTTGCTTTGGCTCGTGGGCCTCACAGATTTGTCCCTTGGGAGGTTTCATTCCCAAAAGCACACTGACCAGGTAAGGAAGGCTCCCACATATATGGCCCAAATCTTTCCTTCCCATTTCTGATGTGGGACACGAATCCACCCCAATGCGTAGCTGGTTGAACAAGCACATCCCAACCCCATCCTTGGGTCATGACACACTATATAAAGCTTAAGAAATCAGAATTCTCCACTAACATTCTGCAACACATTCTTCTTCCTCAAAGTTCATTGTGACACCCCTTACCCATCTATAGTGTAGCCGAGTAAGATATGCCACACAGTGTATCGGAACACCATAACTTATCTCATTGATATTTATCAGTTCTTAATTTATTTATTATAGTTATTGAGTGAAATTTATGAAATAAATCTCATTTAGATCATTTATTAAAATTATAAATTAATTTGTGGCTCTAAAAATTTTATAGAAAATCTGGTAGAGTGCCAGCTAAAAATGGAAAAAACAGTTCTTCGGAACCTGTAGAAAACACTTCCAATAATTTCCAATCATTCTCAAACTCCATTTGTATCACATCAATTTACAACAATTTCTTAACAATTCCTCCATTTGTCATTCATTCATTTCATATCATCATCATGCTCAAATCATAAATAAATTCTCACATGGTATTTATAATCATAAAGTTACAAATACTTACATTAATACAAAATTATATTACATAGGTTTCAAATATACATGATAAAATAAGAGTTTAATTACAAAACTTACAAAAATCACAAAATACAAAATGGGACCTAGTGTCTTACCAATACACTATAGTCTGTGAGGTGATACAAACACTATGCAGAACTGTGAACGGCCTTACCCAATATGTGGTCTACTGGGCTCTTTGTCCAAATCTTCAGTACCTACGCTGTAACACCCTCCCGGTAACCATTTCGTACACCCTACTGTTCCGGTGACCGGTGTCGGTCCGGACAGCTAGAACGTTCGGAAAAATATTTAAACTAAAGTCAGGAACCCTAATTAATTCAAATATTAATAAGAAAAATTTAGTAAAAATTTTAGAAATAAAATACAACTGAGTCAAACGAGCCGGTGCCCAAGCGATGGGTCACCGGAGGGAAGTTGCGGTTCTCACAACGAGGAGCCCTAGACCCGGGGGAAAAATTATAAAATAATTTTTGGGACTCCAGAGAAGGGTAATTGAGGTTCCCATGGCATTAGAATGCCAAGAAAATACCTAGAAAAATTTTTCAATCAAGATGACGATTTTGACCCGTTATGCCAAACGGAGGGCATTTTGGTCATTTCGCCTTCCGAGGTGATTTTTGGCCGACTTGTCCAGTTGAGTAAATAATTAATATAATATAAAATATGAATAAACATTACTAGAAATCAAATTGAAAATGAGTAGTGGAGAAAAGGAAAGAAAATGAGGAAAAAAGTTTAATTATGGCATCATGGTGATGTCATTAAGGTTATTTGGACCAATCACAATTTAACCACCCTTTGACTAACTAAATAAAAGACTAAATGAATACTAAATATACCAAAAATTGAAGCAGCCCCTCCTCATTCCATACCCAGCCGAAACACACCTAGAAACCTCCATTGAAGTTCAAATAAGCAAGCTCAAATTCCCACCTTGTTTCACCCTAAAATCATAACCTAGCTTCACTAAAGTTTGTTCTAGAACCTTGCATGGTCTCTTGGCAGCCTAGAAGAAGGAAGAAATTAGAGTTTAGGGCTTTGGAAATTCTGCCCAAACAAGGTTAGTGCATATATGAAGTTTAAAACTCACTAGTTCCATGATCTATGCTTGTGATGAATGAAAAATTGTGAAATAATGAAACAAATCCATGTGTATCTCTACTAAAGAATTTAGGCAGCCCTATGAGAGATTGAGGTTGATTGTTTGATAAGCTTAGAATGGTTGGAAATCATGGTTAAAGTATAAACATGCATGGAGACTTAAGTAAGTATGTTAATCAAAGTGTATGAGTAATGAGTTTGGACATTAGGGTTGTGTAGGTGAAATTGTGACTTAGCTTAGGAAATGGTTAGGGAACTTTTTAATGGTCAATTAGTGACAATTTTAGCAGTAGGTTGACCCTAATTAGAACTGAAAAATGGGATGGAAAGGTGAAGGTATAAACTGCCCTATGGACAGCAGCATAGGGACTGAAATTTCAGTCCCTTTGCACTGCCATAACTTGGGCTGTGCTTGTCCAATTGATGTTTGGCCAATTGGACATGAAACTAGGCTTATAATGGCACATTTTTGCTGAAGAAACCATGCCCGAAAGACCAAAGCAAAAGGGTCAAAACTCAGCCACAATCCGGAACCCTGAAACTGCCTCTGCAGAATTTGACCAAATGAACAGTAACTGTTCATTTGGCCATAAGTCACTGTAGATTTGGTCAATTGGTCTGAAATTTTTACAGCAACAAGTTAAGACATAGACAAACAACTTTCATGAAGGAACCTACCCCAAATTATGGCCAGAACCCATTCAACCAAGTGACTCAAGTCACTGTTCATGCACTGTAGATATGGTAAAATTCTGCAGACTGCATATCCGGGCAGCTTGGGTTTGTGAGCCATATCTGGAGCTACAAAACTCCAAATGGAGTGATTCAAAAAAGGAAATTCAACTAGACAAAATAAGGAACAACTTTCATGTTTTACATTTCTTCAAATTCCAACAGTAACAGTGTCCAATGGAACAGTGAAGTTAGGGCACCAAAACTGAAATTTTCTGCTAGTGTGGGTTACACTTTGAAATTGCAAAAACACTTAATGCCAACAAGTTTTAAACACCAAATGTGGTATGTTGGGAGTGCCAAAGTTGATGTACACATTTTTATGCTAAAAGTCAACATTTTTGTTGACCAATGATGAATAGTAACACCCAAAAAGTTGAAATTCACAAATTGACAAATTTAAAAGTTTCAAATGCCCTAGTATACCTAACAAGATTGGCTTGGATAGTTTGGCATGCCAATAGGGTTCAGTTAGCAGTACTGCATATGGCAAAAATGCCATTTTGTGATTTCATGGCTTTTAGCCATTCTGACTTTGTATTGAGACTTGGCCTTGTGCCTGATATTATTTACAGCTTGTTAGCTGTTCTGTTGCACACCGGGAGATGCATATGTGACCGATGGTGTGACGGCCCGAGGTACTAGGTACCCAGCGCCAGTTTACCCGTTATCCAGTCCAGTCGTCTAGTGTAGGTTACTTGGGGCAACCAAATGAATAAAAGTGAACAAAGTTAATGAATTAATGAATATACCAAGATCAAACAAAGAAAGCATACACATTGTATACACATTTATTTTCTTGCTATTTTCTTCTATTATATTATTGCACCACTAAGCATTATTGCTTAGCGCGTTGCTTTTGCCACGCGTAGGTACTGGAGATCCCGACCGTGAGCCCAGTAGACCACAGACTGGGTGAGTTCATCCTGTAGATCTGCTCAGTGTCCGTGTCACCTCAACTTCTGCTGTGCATTGGTAGGACACTAGGTGTCATTTTGACATTTTGTAACTAAATGTTGATTTTTCTTCATATGTATTTAAACTTGTGTAATGTATATTGATGTATATGTAAATTATGAAAATTATATTGTTAATGGAAAAGTAAATGTTTACTTGTGATCTATATGCGAACATCACATGTGAATGATGAATGAAAATAGAAATTGAAATGTTGAAATCTTGATATTGAGATTGGTGTTGATAATGGATGTTTGAGAAATATTGTTGAGAAATGAAAAGGTTGTTGAAACCTGAAACTGAAAAATTGTTCAAATCTTGATATTGAGTTTTGTGATGATATTGAAGTTGAGAATGAATGAATTTGTTTATTGGAAGTGTTTTTAACAGGTTCCGAAGAACGGTTTTCTCCATTTTTAGCTGGTACTCCGCCGGATTTTCTTTAAAATTTTCGGAACCTTAAATGAATAATACTTTTGATAAATGGCTTAAACAAATTGTATTTCATAAATTATATGCAAAAGTATGATATAAATTAATTGAGGAATATTAGAGTGTGCCGGTACACCGTGTGGCATTACTTACTCGGGTATACTGTACACGGGTAAGGGGTGTCACATTTAGTGGTATCAGAGCACGGTTTAGGCGTTTCTGGGCCTAGATTGAGTCCATACCATGCATTGCATTTGTAAGAGTCGAGGTGACACTAACGCAGATCTGTTTATCTTTCTTATTTTGAATAGGATATGGATCCTTCATCTCAGAGGGCAGTCGAGGAGGAAGTGGAGAGTCATGCTCCACCTGCAGCAGCTGAGACTGGGGGCATGAGAGAATCTGCTCCGCCAGCTCAAGCAGAGCAGCTCGGCCTCCACGAGCCATGTTCCAACAAATGGCCGACTTCTTTAGACAGATGGCTGGGGTAATGCCAGCACCACCACCACCACCACCAGCTCCACAGCAGAAGTCACACCTGGAAAGGTTAAGAAAATTTGGGGCAGTGGATTTCTATGGCAAGAGAGAAGATGACTCTGTTGCAGCCGAGAATTGGTTGAACAGAACGGGCAGAGTCTTGAAACAACTTCACTGCACTCCAGAGCAAAACCTGGAAGCTGCCATCTCTTTGCTGCAAGATGATGCCTATGGATGGTGGGACACTGTGTCCAGTGAAGTGCAGCGAAGTCAGAATTTGGGATTTCTTTCTCTCGAATTCAAGAAGAAGTATGTGGGTACTCAGATACCTAGAAGAGAGAAGAAGGGAATTTATTAACCTGAGGCAGAGACAAATGTCAGTGGCCGAATATGAGAAAGAATTCGTCCTATTAAGCCGCTACGGAAGGGAGATAGTCCCAAATGAAGCTGAAAGATGCAAGAGATTTGAAGAGGGACTAAATGATAACATCAAGATCCAGCTCACTGCCTTGGGAATCACCGAATTTACCAAGTTAGTGGAAGCTGCCATAAAGGTTGAAAAAGTGAGAATTAGTGAGTGGACTAGAAGAGAGAGACAGCAGAAGAGGGGACCGGGTCAGTCTAGTTCAGCTCCTGCATCAGGGAAGAAGTTTAAGGGTCCTCCTGCACAGAGTTCGGGTCAGCCACAGGGCCAGGGTCAGTCTCAGGGGCCCAGGCCACAGTTCACCCCTAGGAGAGGTCAGTCCACACCATCAGTGGGCAGCTCTCCAGGGATGGGGTTCAGGGGACCAGGCCCGGCATCTTCTGCATGTCCATACTGTCAAAAATGGCATAAGGGGGAGTGTTGGAGAGTAATCGGTGCTCGCTTGAGATGTGGGTCAACAGAGCATCGATTGAAGAACCGCCCACGCAGAACAACTACAACCGCTCCAACACAAGCGCATGCACCGCTCTGCACCACCAAGGGGTAGAAGGTCCGTAAACTAAGCCGTGGGACCATCTCAGAGGCCTGCATTTGAGCCAGCAGAGAGGCCAGATAACAGACCACCTGCCAGAAATTATGCCTTGAGAGCTCAGGAGGAGCAAGATGCCCCGGATGTCATCAGGGGTACGTTCTCCCTCTACACTACACCTGTGCATGCATTGGTGGATCCAGGATCCACTCATTCATACATCTGCATCAACCTACCCGTAGAAAGGGGGATATTGGTAGGGGAGAGTGACCAAGATATTCTGGTCACTAATCCATTGGGCCACAGTGTGGTAGTGAACAAAGTATACAAGGGTTGCCCTTTAAGAATTCAAGGGTATGAATTCTCGGTAGACCTAATTGAGTTACCCTTCCATGAGTTTGACGTGATATTGGGAATGGACTGGTTGTCACGTCATCAGGCAATAGTTGATTGCAAGTTGAAGAGAATTTCTCTAAAAACTTCAGAGGATAATGAGATCACAGTTGTGGGGGAAAGGACAGATTTTCTGTCCAATGTTATCTCAGCCACTGTTGCAAGGAGAATGATGATAAAAGGCTGTGAAGCCTACCTAGCACATGTGGTGGATACAAGGCAGGCTAAGCCAAACCTGAGTGACATACCCACAGTGAGAGACTTCCCAGAGGTATTTCCTGAAGAGTTGCCTGGTTTGCCACCAGAAAGGGAAGTTGAATTTGCCATTGAGACACTGCCGGGTACAGCACCCATTTCCATTGCTCCTTATAGGATGGCACCCACTGAATTGAGAGAGTTGAAAACTCAGTTGCAAGAGTTGCTTGATAAGGGGTTCATACGCCCCAGTGTGTCACCATGGGGAGCTCCAGTGCTGTTTGTGAAAAAGAAGGATGGGACTTTGAGACTATGCATCGATTCTGCGGTTGAATAAAGTGGCGTGAAGAATAAATATCCGTTGCCTAGAATTGATGATCTGTTTGATCGGTTGAAGGAAGCAGGAGTATTTTCAAGATTGATCTCGGTCGAGGTATCATCGGTGAGGGTGAAGGATGCGGATGTGCTAAAGATCGCATTCGGGACCGGTATGGGCATTATGAGTTTACGGTGATGCCCTTTGGCTTAACAAATGCACAGCGGCATTCATGGACCTTATGAACCGTATCTTCCATCCACACTTAGATCGGTTCGTAGTGGTCTTTATTGATGATATTTTGGTGTATTCCAAGACCGGGGAAGAACATGATGAGCATTTGAGGATTGTTCTACAAACCACGAGAGAAAAGGAGGCTGTATGCTAAGTTGTCCAAGTGTGACTTTTGGTGAATGAAATTGCATTCCTTGGACACATAGTGTCGGTGATGGGATTAGGTGGATCCCAAGAAAATAGAAGCGATGATGGAATGGAAGCCTCCCGAGAATACAACCGAGGTCGAAGCTTCTTGGGGCTAGCTGGGTATTACAGAGATTTGTGAAGGATTTTCCCTAATAGCTGCTCCAATGACCAAGTTGTTACACAAGAATGTCAAATTTGGTGGAATGACAAGTGTCGCACCAGTTTGAGAAGTTGAAGGCTATGTTGACAGAGGCACCGGTGTTATCACACACAAGGTCGTGGAAGGACTTTGTGGTCTACAGTGATGCCTCTCATAATGGGTTAGGGTGTGTGTTGATGCAAGAGGGGAAAGTGATCGCCTATGCTTCCAGGCAGCTAAGGCCACATGAGCATAACTACCCTACCCATGATTTAGAGCTTGCAGCAATTATCTTCGCACTGAAGATATGGAGGCATTACTTGTATGGTGAAAAGTGCTACATTTACACAGACCACAAAAGCCTGAAATATTTGCCAACCCAGAAGGAGCTCAACCTTAGACAGAGGCGATGGATTGAGTTCCTGAAGGATTATGACTGTGTAATTGACTATCATCCTGGGAAGGCAAATGTAGTTGCTGATGCTTTGAGCAGAAAATCCATGACAGCCTTGAGATCATTGAATGCCCGTCTATCCTTGGTTCGAGATGGAGCTATTTTGGCTGAGTTGCAAGTGAGGCCAAACCTGCTACAGCAGATTTTAGATGGGCAAAAGGCAGATGAAAAGTTAATGGCTATTATGAGCAAGATCCCAGAGGGAAAAGCAGTTGACTATGGGGTGAAAGCAGATGGGTGTCTGTACTACAAAGGAAGACTGTGTGTACCAGATAATGGGGAATTGAAGGCTAGTATTCTAAAAGAGGCACACACCAGTGTATATGCTATGCACCCAGGAAGTACAAAGATGTACCATGATCTGAAGCTTCGTGATTGGTGGCACAGTATGAAGAGAGATATAGGTGACTATGTGACTAAATGCTTGACATGTCGACAAGTCAAGGCAGAACATCAAGTTCCATCAGTTTGCTACTGACCTATACGCATACCGAATGGAAATGGGATCGGTCACCATGGATTTTGTAAGTGGTTTACCTCTCACCCTAAGAAACATGATGCAAGATGGGTGATAGTTGATAGATTGACAAAGTCAGCACACTTTCTGCCAGTTAGGACTGACTACTCACTAGAGAGGTTAGCAGAATTGTATATTAGTGAGATAGTTAGACTGCATGGAATTCCACTTTCCATCATATCTGACCGAGACCCAAGGTTTACATCGAGATTTTGGAAGAAGTTGCATGAATCCTTGGGTACACAACTCCATTTCAGCACAGCTTTCCATCCTCAGACGGATGGGCAATCTGAAAGAGTAATCCAGGTCCTTGAGGATATGCTGAGGAGTTGTGTCATTGAATTTGAGGGAAGTTGGGATAGATACCTCCCACTGGCAGAGTTTGCATACAACGATAGCTACCAAGCTAGCATTCAAATGGCCCCGTATGAAGCACTGTATGGGAGAAAATGTAGAACTCCAGTGTGCTGGACTGAATTGGGAGAAGACAAACTGGTAGGGCTGCACTGTGAAACAGCCGAGGAAAAAGTGAAAATAATCAAAGCCAACTTGAAGGTTGCCTCGCATGCATGTAAATCTTATGCCGACCTGAAGAGAAAAGAAATAGAATATGTAGTTGGTGACAAAGTGTTTCTCAAGGTGTCACCATGGAAGAAGGTATTGAGGTTTGGAAGGAAAGGTAAGTTAAGCCCTAGGTTCATTGGCCCATATGAAGTCATTGAACGTGTGGGTCCAGTGGCCTATAGGCTAGCTTTACCACCAGAGCTGGACAAGATCCACAATGTGTTCCACGTGTCTATGCTCAGAAGATATCGCTCAGACCCTTCACATGTCATCTCCAGAGAAGAAATTGAAATACAGCCGGATTTGACATATGAAGAAGAACCTCTACGGATCCTGGCTCGGGAAGTAAAAGAGTTGAGGAACAAGCAAATTCCATTGGTGAAAGTGCTTTGGAGGCACCACAACACCGAGGAGGCAACTTGGGAAAGTGAAGAGACAATGAGGCAACAGTTCCCTCAACTGTTTGCATCAGGTAAATTTCGAGGACGAAATTTAAATTAGAGGGGAAGAGTTGTAACACCCTCCCGGTAACCATTCCGTACACCCTACTGTTCCGGTGACCGGTGTCGGTCCGGACAGCTAGAACGTCCGGAAAAATATTTAAACTAAAGTCAGGAACCCTAATTAACTCAAATATTAATAAGAAAAATTTAGTAAAAATTTTAGAAATAAAATACAACTGAGTCAAACGAGCCGGTGCCCAAGCGATGGGTCACCGGAGGGAAGTTGCGGTTCTCACAACGAGGAGCCCTAGACCCGGGGGAAAAATTATAAAATAATTTTTGGGACTCCAGAGAAGGGTAATTGAGGTTCCCATGGCATTAGAATGCCAAGAAAATACCTAGAAAAATTTTTCAATCGGTACAGACGATTTTGACCCGTTAAGCCAAACGGAGGGCATTTTGGTCATTTCGCCTTCCGAGGTGATTTTTGGCCGACTTGTCCAGTTGAGTAAATAATTAATATAACATAAAATATGAATAAACATTACTAGAAATCAAATTGAAAATGAGTAGTGGAGAAAAGGAAAGAAAATGAGGAAAAAAGCTTAATTATGGCATCATGGTGATGTCATTAAGGTTATTTGGACCAATCACAATTTAACCACCCTTTGACTAACTAAATAAAAGACTAAATGAATACTAAATTTACCAAAATTTGCAGCAGCCCCTCCTCATTCCATACCCAGCCGAAACACACCTAGAAACCTCCATTGAAGTTCAAATAAGCAAGCTCAAATTCCCACCTTGTTTCACCCTAAAATCATAACCTAGCTTCACTAAAGTTTGTTCTAGAACCTTGCATGGTCTCTTGGCAGCCTAGAAGAAGGAAGAAATTGGAGTTTAGGGCTTTGGAAATTCTGCCCAAACAAGGTTAGTGCATATATGAAGTTTAAAACTCACTAGTTCCATGATCTATGCTTGTGATGAATGAAAAATTGTGAAATAATGAAACAAATCCATGTGTATCTCTACTAAAGAATTTAGGCAGCCCTATGAGAGATTGAGGTTGATTGTTTGATAAGCTTAGAATGGTTGGAAATCATGGTTAAAGTATAAACATGCATGGAGACTTAAGTAAGTATGTTAATCAAAGTGTATGAGTAATGAGTTTGGACATTAGGGTTGTGTAGGTGAAATTGTGACTTAGCTTAGGAAATGGTTAGGGAACTTTTTAATGGTCAATTAGTGACCATTTTAGGTAGGTTGACCCTAATTAGAACTGAAAAATGGGATGGAAAGGTGAAGGTATAAACTGCCCTATGGACAGCAGCATAGGGACTGAAATTTCAGTCCCTTTGCACTGCCATAACTTGGGCTGTGCTTGTCCAATTGATGTTTGGCCAATTGGACATGAAACTAGGCTTATAATGGCACATTTTTGCTGAAGAAACCATGCCCGAAAGACCAAAGCAAAAGGGTCAAAACTCAGCCACAATCCGGAACCCTGAAACTGCCTCTGCAGAATTTGACCAAATGAACAGTAACTGTTCATTTGGCCATAAGTCACTGTAGATTTGGTCAATTGGTCTGAAATTTTTACAGCAACAAGTTAAGACATAGACAAACAACTTTCATGAAGGAACCTACCCCAAATTATGGCCAGAACCCATTCAACCAAGTGACTCAAGTCACTGTTCATGCACTGTAGATATGGTAAAATTCTGCAGACTGCATATCCGGGCAGCTTGGGTTTGTGAGCCATATCTGGAGCTACAAAACTCCAAATGGAGTGATTCAAAAAAGGAAATTCAACTAGACAAAATAAGGAACAACTTTCATGTTTTACATTTCTTCAAATTCCAACAGTAACAGTGTCCAATGGAACAGTGAAGTTAGGGCACCAAAACTGAAATTTTCTGCTAGTGTGGGTTACACTTTGAAATTGCAAAACACTTAATGCCAACAAGTTTTAAACACCAAATGTGGTATGTTGGGAGTGCCAAAGTTGATGTACACATTTTTATGCTAAAAGTCAACATTTTTGTTGACCAATGATGAATAGTAACACCCAAAAAGTTGAAATTCACAAATTGACAAATTTAAAAGTTTCAAATGCCCTAGTATACCTAACAATATTGTCTTGGATAGTTTGGCATGCCAATAGGGTTCGATTAGCGATCGCATATGGCAAAAATGCCATTTTGTGATTTCATGGCTTTTAGCCCTTCTGACTTTGAATTGAGACTTGGCCTTGTGCTGATTATTTACGACTTGTTAGCCTGCTGCACACCGAGATGCATATGTGACCGATGGTGTGACGGCCCGAGGTACTAGGTACCCAGCGCCCGTTACCCGTTATCCGATCCATGCGTCTAGTGTAGGTTACTTGGGTCAACCAAATGAATAAAAGTGAACAAAGTTAATGAATAAATGAATAAACCAAGAACAAAAAAAGAAAGCAAACACATTGTATACACATTTATTTTCAAGCTATTTTGTTCAATAATATTATTGCACCACTCAGCATTATTGCTTAGCGCGTTGCTTTTGCCACGCCGTGAGGTACTGGAGATCCCGACCGTGAGCCCGTAGACCACGATCGGGTGAGTTCATCCTGTAGATCTCGCTGTCCGTGTCACCTCAACTTCATTGCATTGGTAGGACACTAGGTGTCATTTTGACATTTTGTAACTAAATGTTGATTTTTCTTCATATGTATTTAAACTTGTGTAATGTATATTGATGTATATGTAAATTATGAAAATTATATTGTTAATGGAAAAGTAAATGTTTACTTGTGATCTATATGCGAACATCACATGTGAATGATGAATGAAAATAGAAATTGAAATGTTGAAATCTTGATATTGAGATTGGTGTTGATAATGGATGTTTGAGAAATATTGTTGAGAAATGAAAAGGTTGTTGAAACCTGAAACTGAAAAATTGTTCAAATCTTGATATTGAGTTTTGTGATGATATTGAAGTTGAGAATGAATGAATTTATTTATTGGAAGTGTTTTTAACAGGTTCCGAAGAACGGTTTTCTCCATTTTTAGCCGGTACTCCGCCGGATTTTCTTTAAAATTTTCGGAACCTTAAATGAATAATACTTTTGATAAATGGCTTAAACAAATTGTATTTCATAAATTATATGCAAAAGTATGATATAAATTAATTGAGGAATATTAGAGTGTGCCGGTACACCGTGTGGCATTACTTACTCGGGTATACTGTACACGGGTAAGGGGTGTCACATACGCGTTGCAAAAAGTGACGCGCTAAACATAAAGCTTAGTGGTGCCAATAATACAAGAAAATATAATATGCAAATAAAACTTATAATTTCCTAGTTATTGTGTTCATAAGAAATGAATAATTGCTAACTTATTGTTTAGTTGAGGGCTAATTACATTTTATAATATTAACTTCTTCATGCATTTTGTTAATTGTTTTCTTGATGATTTTGAGCTTCTTTATATTTTATTGTAATCATTCTTGATCTTTATCTTGATATTTCATTTCTTTATTTTCGTAAATAATCAGTTCAATTACTTTTATACTTTTCCATGTCCAAGTAACCTATACAAATTGACCAGACTGGATACATGGGTAAACTAGCACTGGGTACCAGGTACCTCGGGCCATCACACCATCAGTCACAATGTGTCTCCCAGTGTGCAAACAGAATGGCTAATAAGCCATAAAAGCAATAAGGCATAAAGCCAAGTATAACATCAAAATCAGTATAGCTATAGGCTATCATCACAAAATGGCAATGAAGCCATACATCATACGCAGTACTGCTATCAGAACCCTATTGGCATGCCAACCTATCCAAACCAATCACACTAGGCCTACTAGGGCATTTAACACTTTTAATTTATGTAATTCTTTGAAATTGAAATTTTATGGCTACTATTCATTTCATTAGTCAACTAAAATGTTGAATTTTGCATTGATAATAGGTATATTGGTTTTAATATCCCCAACATACCACATTTTGCATTTTAAAGTTGTTGGCATTGGTTGCCAATTCCATTTCAAAGCTTAGTGTTAGTTATTCACAATTTTCAGATTTCAAGCACTAAGTTTACTATTCCATTGGTCATTTGTACAAAAGGAATTTGGCAAAATTGTCTTCATGAAAATTGTTCCTTATTGTGTCCAGTTACATCTCTTTTTTTGAATCACTCTATTTTGGGTTTTGTAGCTCAAGTTATAGCCTAAACACCATAACTGGCCGGATTGCAAATTTTCCAGATTTTCTAGACATAACCAAATCTACAGTGTTTTGTGCACTAATTGCAGGTCAATTTTTGAACATGTTATGATCAAAATTTGGGTTTGATTTCTTGAGGAAAGTTATAGGCCTATGTCTCAGCTTTCTGTTGGTAAAATTTCAGGTCAATCAGACCTTTCTACACTGAGTTATGACCAAATGAATAAATACTGTTTATTTGGTCATTTTGCCCAGGCAGAATGCAAGTCACCCAGATTAGGGCAATTTTTAGGTCAACTTTGTTTAGTTTTCTGGGTAGGGTTTCTTCACCAAAATTGTGCCATTATGTGTCTAGTTTCATTTCCAATTGGCCTTTCACCAATTGAACCTCTACAACTCCATTTATAGCCACCTAAACCTGCTGGACTTACAACCAGTCCTGCAAGTCACCAATGGCAGCATGCCTAAGTTCCACTCCAACATCCTTACTCACGTCAATTCCTCTTCACACACATTCAAATGGTCACTAATTGATCACTACAAGGTTAACATACCATTACATGAGCAAACCCTAATATTATTCAAATGTCCAAGTTCTCAAGTTTATTCATGCACTATACTTGCATTTCACTTACACAATCATGTTTAAGCACTCATCTCATGCTATGGGCAGCTCATAGACACTTTACTTCAAGTAAATTCATCAAACCCTAACCATCCCTAAGCTGCTAAAATTTATAGGGATGGATACACATAAATTTTATTTTGTTTTTTTTCATTTTCTACTTATCTCATGGCATTAAGCATGAATCAAGTAAAAGTGCTAAGAGATTGGACACTAACTTCTTTTGCTCACTCTTCCAAGTCTCCAAAACTTCCTTTTTTATTCTTCTTTTTGCTGGCTAGAGGTTGTTCAAGATGCAAGATCGCTTTTTTGTGAAGCAAGGCAGTGGTTTCAAGGTGAGATGAGGTGAGGTTTGAAGCTTTCATTAAGCTTCCATTAAGCTTCCATGGAGGAATGGGTTTGGGAAAGGGAAACGTCTGGTTTGGGGTGAGGAAGAGCAGATTGTGTTTTGTTAGTTTTTACCTCATTTTACCTCTTTTTAATTGGTTTTTAATAGCTTGTTCAAATGTGATTGGTGGGAGCACTTTTAATGAAATCATATGATGTCATAAGTCCCATTTTTTTTTCATTTTTCTTTCCTTTTCTTTTCTACTCATTTTCAATAAAATTTTTAGCAACATTTATTCATATTTTAGATCATAATAATTATTTAATTAACTGGATAAGTTGGCCAAAAATTACCTCTGAAGGCGAAATGACCAAAATGCCCTTTGTTTGGCTTAACAGACTAAAATTGTCTGTATCGATTGAAAAATTTTTCTAAGCATTTTCTTGGCATTCTAATGCCATAGAAACCTCAATGACTCTTTACTGGCCAAAAAACCTCAAGAATGGATACAGTGAGGGTGTTACATTCATCTTGGCCGAAACCAAGCTCTCAAAATCCTCCCATGGCTGCCTCATTTCAAAGCCAAAATCTTCATGATCCAAGCCTTGATTCCTATATTTTCCTTCACTAAACTTTATCCTCATACTTTGGACAGTATATTGAGAGCAAAAAGAAGGAGTTTTAGGAAAGATTTAACAAGCTTCAAAAATAGGTAAGTGCTTGTTTTCAATTCTTGCTTCATTAAAGTTGTAATTAAGGATGTGGTGAGTTAGATTATGGAAGAATTTGAGGAATTTTATGAGTTATGGAGATGCTCCATTTTCAGCAGTTTCATATGCATAGAAGTTTGGTTTAATTTTTCATGAAAATGGTGATTTAAAGGATTGATGAAAGTGCTTAAATGTGTAAGAGTGTAATTAGCATATATGTGTTTGAATTGAGTATATGAACAATTGAATTTTGGGGTTTTTAGAAGGATGAGGGCCTTGTGAATTGAGCAATTCAACAGCATTATGGTGCATTGAAGAATGTTTAATTTCATGAAAAGTTTTGGTGCATTATGGTACCAAAGGTTGAGAAATATATATGTAAATTATTATTGGGAATTAGATGTGTTAATTAGGTATATTCATGTGCATGTATTGTTAAAATTGGACTTGTAATTCTGAGTTGTAATTGGTGTATTGAAAATTATTATATTCTGCCCAAGTTGACCAAAATGTGATGTAATGAATGGTTATGATATGCTACCAATTTAGAATTGGGTATGAGGAATGGACTTATAGCAAGGTGAATGTACAATTGATAGGTGTTTGAACAATATGTTTAAGGGCAGTATGTAAATGAGCTTATAACCCTAATTGTGTAACCCCAATTGGTATGAGGCTAATTGGAGGAAAAACTAGACATAAAATAAGCCAACTTTCATGTAGAAATGTTGCCAAAATTCTATTCGAAAACTGCCCGTAAAATTGACCTAATCCGAAATTGCAAACTTGGTAACCCTAAAATGTGACCACATGAATAGTAGTCAGTCTTTTGGCCATAACTCACTCAAAACAGGTCTAAATGACCTGAAATTTATACCGTTGGAAAGCTTAGACATAGGGCTACATCTTTTGTGAAGATTACAGAACCCAGAAATGCCATTTACCAAGTTAATTTGCTTGCACAAGTTCAGTCACAAAATCTGCCACAATTGGATTGACCTAAAATTAACCTAACTTCGCATTAAAAATGCAATCTGTCCAGCTTTAGTAAATTGACCATATCTTAGTCTATACAACTCAGAATGACTTGAAATTAGTGGCAAAAATTCAATAAGACATTGACCTACAAATTTGCTCTTCTGACCAGAACCTAAAAACCAAGGGAAATAATACATTTAGCTAGATCAATCTAGCATACAAAATCTGGAAATTTACCATTACTATACAATAAAGCCTTAGAAATGCTAATTTTTGATAATTGTAAAATGTACTATATTAGAATTATTATGAGATGTGATACTGAAATACTGAAAATTCTATGTTTCAGTTGAAAAGGATATTGAGAAGCATAAGGAACGTTGAGTCAAGGCCTAGATGCGACTCAAATAAGGTTTGTACACAACATTTTAAATTTATTGTTTTTACAAAGAAAGCTAATTGAATAAGAGTTATGAATAATTCTTTATTGTTTTGACCTTAGAAATTTTATTTGAAAATTTGTGTGTTGCCTATGTTGTAAATAGAAATTTTGAGATAAAATGTGATTTGTGGTTTGTGTAAAATAGTTAAATATTGTGATTTGAAATTGTTTTTTATTCACACTTGGCATGGCAATATCACTATGTTCCTCCTCCATTTATGAGGTGAGTTTGACTATATACCTCCCTCTCTAGCTTGCCAGTCTGAGGTGAGTTTGGATGAGTACTCATTAGCTAGCTAGCCACCTCCATCATTGATTTCGATTAGCGGGGTGAGTCTGTCTTATCGTGGTGTACAACACGGCATGATCAGAAATTTTGTTTCATAACGTAAGTTGTATTATTGATTGGCAACACTGTGTTTATTAAATTATTTAATCAAATTTGTGTTATATGAGCTTTAAAAATTGTGAAAAGAAATTGTGGAATATTTGAATTGTGATTTGACAATGGATGTTTATATTAAGCATTTTAAATTTTTATTATGCACCACTGAGTAATTTATACTCAGCAATAGCTTCTTTTGCTGTCGCAGATAGGGGCAAGGAGAAAGCAGCAGAGTGAGCTGTTATTGATAAGGTTGCAGTGCCTTTTTTGTGCAGGTATTTGTTTATACCCTTGTAGCTTAATTTTGATGTAAATAGTTTATTGTCATATCTATTAATGTAAAATTGAGCAATTGTACAATAAATTATAATAATATTATCTTCTGGATTTCTATGTCTGTAAATTAAATTTATGAATGTACATTAAATATTTTGAATGCAATGTGTATGAATTATTTTGAAATCTTAAGATGACAATTTTGATTTGAATTGTGGATTTTGAATTGAATTGTTGTTGAGGATGTTGGTTTGAAAAATTTGGACGTTGGGTTGTGATTGAAACATATATGGAAGTGCTTTTTTACATATTTAAATTTTTGGCTTTTCTCAATTACAGCAGGCACTTTGCCGAAATTTTTACAAAATTTGAGGAAAGTAGAAATTGTCAAACATTTTAGTTAGTTTTTAAACTTTAGTTAAAAGTTTTAAATTCCTACAAAAAATGCTCGCCACCTTCCAAAAGGAATAGAATTATTTCAAAATCCCTTGTAGTATATTTAATGGGTTATCGGTAGGCAAAGTTCGGTAATTCATAAAGTATACTACAGGATCATGTTATGTCTTACAGAGGGGTAAGGTGTGACACATGAAGCCCTAAGTGATGCATCGGTTAAAGAAATCTGACGTTTTCAATGACTCATCAAAAGAAAATTCCAAAAACATGGCAGGGAGATCGGATAGCTAAAGGTCAGTTACGAGGGATCAACCATGGCAAGTAGTTTTGAATAAAAGAGGTCGGTCGATGAGTGTGATTTGGGAGATCAGATCAGACACAACTATAAGAGATCGGGAAAAATAATGCAATAATAAAACAAAATAAACAAATACTTTTGAATAAATAAAATTTCATTTCATTTCCAAAATGTCAAATTACATCATTTGGGCAATCTCTCAAGATCAACAATTACAAATTTCCCTTCACTACATTCTACCGATCTTGCTCCTATGGTTCGGACCACTCCCAATTCCAAGATGCCATTCAAGAGATATATGAAGATCGGGAGGGTAGCTCTCGTCAACTATGGTAAAGACTATGGAAAGCTTAGTGTCATCGTCGATGTCATCGACTAGAACCGAGCCTCAATCGAGACTCCTGACATGGTTAGGAGCCAAATGAACTTCAAGAGGCGATCACTGACGTCAAGATTGAAATTAGCGGTCCCTTTGTCCGAGATTGGTTCGCAAACCATACCGGTAAACCAATTGGAGACCGGCATGGTAGTCATTTTGGACCCTGATTGGTAAATTAGTCCGATTCTCTAGCCTTCATCGGAGGACACTCTCATAATTCTCTAATCACTGGAGTTATCCATTTTCAGGTGATGGGCAAAGAAAACAATCGAAAAAAGATCGAAGCGGTCAGCATGGTAAGAATTCTTACTGAAAAAATTAAAATTGGGGAAGTAGCGCATGGGGAAATTAGTCGGAGAGAGAAGAGTGTAAGTGTGAAAATGATAGGCTACCCTCCCACATATATATAGGGCCTTGACATTTAATGCTTACAGAACTCAAAGCAGCTCATCGGTAATTGAAGAATTTATTGCTTTGACCAACACAGGTCGAATGCAGAGGAGAGACGGGAAAGAAGCAAGGAATAAGAAGAGATTGAGAAGCAAGAGACAGTCAATCACGATGAGAGGTCAGAATAATCACGGGAAAGAATCAAGGAATAGGAAGAGACAGGATGCAGAAAAGTGGATAGAGATCGGAGTAATAAGCCTTAAATCAGTCAATTACGATGAGAGGTCGGGTAGACCGAGGAATGACTTATAGAAATCAGAGGGCTCGGGGAGTCAAATCACTTTTAGTCATAACCCTTAATTCATAAGAATAACAATTCCCTTATAGTTAGATCCGAGTCAGTTAAAGCATTTTGGGTACGATTTAGCCCTCACCACCCATTTCATTTGTAAGGATGCACTCTTCACCGTCGGATTTCAAATGGTTAAAGCAGCCTAGTACATCTCAACTTACACCGTTGATCATAATTATAAGGATGCATTTGAGGCCCTCAGATCAAAAGTAAACAACATATTCAACACTTTTTGTTCCTAGCTCTTGGATCAATTTTGTAAGGTAAGACCCCTGATCGTTGGATTAAAGAATGAAAGGATAAAGATTCTAAACCAAATCCCGACCCTCGATCTTGATTCTCTTTAATTCTAAGAGGTCAGATCACGTCCTTTTAAATCTAAGCCCTCCATCTCTTCCTGCCAGAATCCTGACCCTCTATTTTTAGTACCCATTCCTTATAAATACCAACATGTAGTACTATAGTAGGGGATAGCGATTGTCATCAGGAAACCTCTAAATTTTGATATAGTTTTATTGCCCTTCATTCTGAAGTTCTTGAAATTCCTAGAGACTTTAGAAATAATTTTTCTAAAGGATATTTTTACTAAAGCTACAGGTCATGCAATCCATACCCTTAGCAATCATACACTATCTTGAAAGTCCAATCGCAATTCATCATTAAGGCCTCATTGTCATCTCCTTCGACAGCTCAAAGTCACTTTCGTCAGCTCAACTGTAGCAGCTCTAGAGTTCGCAAAGCATCGGTATTGATTCATCCATTGTTTTAGCTCTCTACAAGTAAGCTTTTAACTTGTCAATCTCTAAATATAGCTAGTTTGTGTTCATGACGTGAGTATTCTTAAGGTGCTTTATCACACTGAGTTTTCAGAATAGGGTATTATCAAGTTTGACTTGTGTCATAAATATTATCTTTATCCTCCTATCATTTGCAAGTCTTATAGTTATCATTACTTTTAATTCTTTTTATTTTGTATGAGAGTGAAAGTTCGGGTCGCTAACACTCCGTAAATACTGTAAGGAGTGTGGATAGAAGTGACGACTTAGAAATTTTTGATCCGAACAAATAAGGAAAATAATTAGGAAAATAGATGTATTCCATATCGATGTAAAAGGTTTGGATGAGTTGTGAGCTCAGAAACCGATATTAGCATAGACAAGTAAATTATGAAACCAAAAAAAAAATCGAGGTAAGCCCGGATGATAAGCTATAAGATCAAAAAATCAAGACAAACTCAAATCATAAGACATAAAACCCAGAATAGAAAAGTTTGAACAATAAGCTATATGGGTGTAAATAAAGGCGTTTGGATAGCATAGAGATTGAGGAATTACGCGAAAAATAGACGAAGAGTTCGGATCAACATTCGTGACTTTTAAATTCACTTTTCAAAATAGGGAGTTTAGAAGAGAGTCCTTTCTTAGAATTCCTGTAACTTAACCTTTTATAAAGTGTCCGATACTATATCAGAAAGATCGGGAGAGAGTCCTTTCCTGAATTCTCAACTAAAAGAGATCGGGAGAGAGTCCTTTCCTGAATTCTCTTAGCCAAAAGCTCTAAAATATTTTAAGACATCGGGAGAGAGTCCTTTCCTAAATTTTCTTAGCCAAAGTTCTAATAAGAAATATTTTAAGAGATCGGGGGAGAGTCCATACCTGAATTCTCTTAGCTAAAGTTCTAATAAAAATATTTTAAGAGATCGGGAGAGAGTCCTTTATTGAATTCTTTTAGCCAAAGGTCTAAAATATTTTAAAAGACCAAGAGAGAGTCCTTTCCCAAATTCTCTTGGCCAAAGTTCTAATAAAGATGTTTTGTATAAATTAGGGGAGATCGAGAGAGAGTCCTTTCCTTTTTAGCCCTGATACTTTCATTATAAAATTCATCATATATTCTAAACAATGGATCTCTAAGAGAGTCCTTTCCTTTCTAGCCTCGATACTTTCATTATAAAATTCAGCATCTATTCTAAACAATGGGTTTGCAGGAGAGCCCTTCGAAAGAATCCCGAATCTTATATTGAGGCTCGATGGAGAGTCCTCCTCAAGGCCCTCATATATATATTATTAAGGTAGAGTTCTTCCTTCAGTTCGGCTTAAT
Source organism: Hevea brasiliensis (assembly GCF_030052815.1). Taxonomy (NCBI): domain Eukaryota; kingdom Viridiplantae; phylum Streptophyta; class Magnoliopsida; order Malpighiales; family Euphorbiaceae; genus Hevea; species Hevea brasiliensis. The sequence continues at coordinate 63,479,393 of NC_079493.1, forward strand.
CAAAATATCGAAGTTCTAAAAACATTTAATTATTTTAAGATGAAACGATATGGGCAAAGGTTTCACTGGTAATGATACCAATGATGGAATCTTCCTCTATTAACTGAGAGTCCTCATTAATAAGGGAATTCTCTAGGTTTTAATTAATACATCACTTTTGGATTAGAGTCCTAATTGAAAGGAATGAAAATCTATACCCATATCGGTTCTTAAAATATCCTATACACACACCACACCCTCAGTTATTTGAATGCCAATGATGAGGTACATAATGTGTGAGCCAAGAGTCCTCATCACTCGTTATGAATCTTTATAGACCAAATAACACCCCTTCAAAATTAGAGTCCTAATTCGACAAGGGAGGAACTTAACAAATACATAACAAATTAAACGAACACAACATCAATTCACTGAAGGGTCATCCCATATACTCGTGCTCCTGGGCAACCCAAAATAGTGAAATATCAAATGTTCCTCTCATCAACAACAGGGACTAGCATCATAATACTAACCCCAAAATTATAGATCTTAAATTATAAAGAGCATACCGTTAAATCTGATTGCCCTCATTGAGGGACGAGGTGGGGTGCCTAACACCTTCCCCACACGTACATGAACCCCAAACCTAGAATCTTTGTTTTTAAAGTGGTTTTATAAATTTTTATTCTCGCAAATGGTTTCCTTTATTTTCCCTCAAAATTAAAGTGGTGACTCCTTACTTTTTCCACTTCAGTGAGAAACTTCCGGCGACCGCAAAACCTTTGCGATACCCTCTTTGCAATGATACGTCACATGTTCAAATTGGACTAGAAATGAGGATGTTATGGAAATTCAAAAATATAAAAATAACTTGTTATGCCTTAGAAATATGGATTTTCTCAAAGTTAAAGATGACCCTTCTTGCATATCCTAGTATTACCTAAATTGTGTCAAACACTGACTTTCTGTTCTTGAAAATTACATTCGATCCTTGAAACAAAATGGACAAAAAAGAAAACCTCCATCAAAATTTTTTTTAGCACCAAAGGCAACTGTCGAGGTGGTGTGTGGATTACATGCGCCACATTCAACATGTGGAGGCTGCAGGGTGCCCAGGCACCTGGGATAGCAGACAACATGTTGTTTCATCAAAACAATGCACCATTTTGAGTAAAACAACAAGTTATTTTGAGAATGGCTAGCAAGTTTTTTTTTTTTTTTGAAATTTGAAAAATATGTTTTTTTTTTTGAGATTTTTTTTATTAGAAAAAATTCTAAAAAATCTTAAAAATTATTTTTAAATATTTATGACCTAAAATTAATAAAATATTTTAAAAAATAAATTCATAACAAATTCTTTATTTAACCAAAAATTATGAAATTTGTCCCAAAACTTTTTTTCCTCATTTATTTATTTTTAAGTCACTATAATTATTTAAAAATATGTATTTAATTTTTTTATGTCTACCTAAATTATTTATTTTGTGTAAATAAATATTTATTATTAATATAATTTTCCTGTAATGTATTATAGAAAATCATGGAGCCTATCTTGAGGACACCTAAAAGAATTTTCACTACCCACCAACGTAATAAATTGAGAATCATGTTCAATAATCTGGCTAATCTACCAATGGACTTAAGTGTCAAAGGGGATGATTTGGAGTGCCTCGTGAGGCATCTTATTAGGGTTAATGGGCTGATCCAAGGCATTATCTGGGAAAAGAGTCTGTTAATTCAAAACGGTAGATACCACGCTCTTAAGTTAGCTTTGCCTTTACCTAAACAAAAGGGTATTCTTGATATGCTATGGATGAAAATGGATCATAATACTTCTTGATCCTATAGGCTACTAGTTCATGAATTTGCCCTTGAGAATGCTAATTAGGTAGCTACGATAATGATGTGTCATTCCATTAGATTGTCCATGCGAAATAGTGAAAAATAGAGCTAGTTAAACCTATGCTGCCTAAAGTGAACAACAAAATGAAGTGAGAGCTGTATATGGTTTTGCTAAATCTCTTCCTATTTCTAGGATAATTAGAGACACCTAGTATTTAGAACCTTTTTCCTTTTAATTAACCTTTGTATGTTCAACAATAGGTTTTTTTATGTACTTGACCATCAAAGTTTGACATATATATGTATATATTCTTTTTTCATAATATATACTGTTGAAATTAATTCTTGAATTTCAGTAATTTAAGATTGTTGTTCCTTAAATAATTAGTTATGTTATATTTATTTCACATTAGGCCTTAGATGGTGATTGAAAACTTAGTGAACTTTTAATTCTAAGTCTAATAATGTGAAATAAATATTAATATAATTAATTATGTTTTAGGATTCATCTATATCATTATGACTTCTATTGTGAAAACATTATTGTCAAGCTGAATAAGGGTGAGAAGCTCAGCGGTGATAACTACAAGATATGGAGCATGAAAATCCAATATGCTATGGAGGAATAAGAGGCATTAGAGGCTCTTAATGTTATCATGTTAGTACTTCTTAAAGGCACCATGGAACAACAAGTTAAAGACCGTGAGGCCTATGAGGCATAGAGGAAGAAGAACTCCTTTGCTCATATAACCTTGCTAAGCAGTATAGAGGATGAAATTACATGGGCATTTCGCAAATTTCTCAATGCTAATGACATGTGGTTTGCATTGAAGGACAAATTTGGGAAGACCTTTGTTGCTAGGCTTAAGGCTTTAACAATTAATTTTGACACCTATAAGAAGTGCCTTGATCACACCATGGGTAAACATCTCAGGCATATGTCAAATATGATTAATAAGTTACAAGATGCTAGTCATGAAAATGAGTAACAAGTCTAAGGTATCATCCATTCCCTACCTCAAAGGTAGGAGCATATGAAAATGCACTTGATCCATGATGTGAATATCAAGAAAATTGAAAATGTTATGTGACATCTTGAACTTGAGCAAGAGCACTTCAAAATGAATAAAGCTGGTGTATATATATACATGGCTGGCTTTAGTTCCCAAGGTGGATAGAGGTGTAAGCACTAGTTTGGTGGGTCTTAATAATAGAAAGAGAAGGAAGCCTTGATGAAACCTAAGTTTAATCAACATGTGTAACACCCCTCACTCGTCTGCAGTGTAGCCGAGCAAGGCGTGCCACACGGTGTGCTGAAGCACCTAATCTTAGGCATTAACGTTGTTTATTAAAATCTGACTAATTTGGTTAATACCATTTGGTTTCAATAATCAAAATCACAGTCTCATTCATAATCACACTTAGCTCTTATATCGAAATTCTCAATTTTATCAATGTACATAATTTATAACTAATTGCATAAAATCAAAGTCTACATGTTATACAGTTTAATTAAATCATAGACTTATTCAATACAATTTCTTAATTTGAATTACAACATAAGAAATAATTAAAATATACAAAATACATTATATGCTTAATGTGAGCCCCATCTAAATGCATTGCTGAGGAGGTGACAACCTTGAACTCTTTTGACACTTCTATAGATCTAGACTCCAAAAATCTCAATCAACTGTCTACTGGTTTTACCTTCAGTACCTGCGCGAGGAAACAATTCCATCGCTCTAAGCATTTTTGCTTAGTGGTGCAATAATACAATAATGAAATAATATATACAAATAAAGAAAGAAATAAATCATAATTCGGATACTCAGGAATCAATTTAATTTGGTATGGTATTTCTAGTATTAACTATCTTATATACTAGTTTGTTCCTCTTTGGAAGTGCTAAATTTATAACCTTTCAGTAATAATACCCAGTAGACAAATTATTATAACTATATTATATTTTAAGCCGCTACGGTTCTGCAAATTGTATTTTTGCTATGTTTCTATTGCTAATCTCTTTTACTCATTTCATTCAACACTTAATTTAATTGTACTAAATTTCATTATACTTAACTTAACTTAACTACCTGAATGAAATAATGTTTTAATTGACTGCCCGTATAGCCTATACATTGATCAAACTGGATAAATGGATAAAATAGCACTGAGTACCAAGTACCTCGGGCCGTCACACCATCGGTCACAAGGTATCTCCCGGTGTGCAAACAATGGATGAAATAGCACTGGGTACCTAGTATCTCGGGCCGTCACACTATCGGTCACAAAGTATCTCCCGGTGTGCAAACAGTGGGGCTAAGAAGCCATATAATCAATCAGGCAATAAGTCGAGTATAATAACATAATCCATATAGCCATAGGCTATTAAAATCATAGTGTGGCATAATAAGCCATGAAACATAGTATGGCATGAAGCCATTTACAATATAGCTATCAGAACCCTATTGGCATGTCAACCTATCCAAACTAGTCAACTAGGCAAACTAGGGCATATTATAATATTACATATTTAATTCTTTATATTTAGGGTTTATGTGTCATTATGCCTTTCACTGGTCAATGAACATGTTGACCTTTTTATACATCATGGATAAGTTGATTCTAGTATTAACATATCACAATTTGCATTTCAATATGATGCCAATATAGTACATTGTACATTTCACACAAGTTGGCATTTATTGCCAATTTATTTCTAGGCTTTATTGTATAGTATTGTCAATTTTTTAGTTTTGGTATGCTAGATTGATATAGCTAAATGTCCTTTTTCCCTTGATTTTTAAATTTTGGTCAAAGAAGCAAATTTATAGGTCTATGTCTTATTGAATTTTTGCCATTGATTTCATGTCATTCTGAGTTGAATAGACCAAGATATGGTTAATTTACTAAAGCTGGACAGATTGCATTTTTAATGCAAAGTTAGGTCAATTTTTGGTCAAATTCAATTTTGGCAGATTTGGTACTCTAACTTAGGCAAGCAAATTGACTTGGTTCTGATCATTTCTAGGATTTCGTATCTTCATAAGAGTTATAGCTCTATGTATAAGCTTTCCATTGATATAAATTTCAGGTCATTTGGACCTGTTTTGAGTGAGTTATGGTTAAATGAGTGACTACTCTTCATATGGTCAAATTTTGGGTTTTAATGGTTCTAGACAATTTTAATACCTCAATTTGTGCAAGCAAATTGACGTAGTAAATGGCATTTCTGGGTTCTGTGATCTTCACCAAAGTGTTAGCCCTATGTCTAAGCTTTCCATCAGAATAAATTTTAGGTCATTTGGACCTATTTTGAGTGAGTTATGGCCAATTGAATGGCTACTGTTCATATGGTCAAATTCTGGATTTGCCAAGTTACCTGTTCCGGTTTAGGTCAGTTTTATCGTCAATTTTTGGATAGAATTTTGGCAATATTTTTGCATGAAAGTTGGCATATTTTATGTCTAGTTTTATCTCCAATTGGCCTCATACCAATTGAGGTCACAAAAATTAGGTTAGGGCTCAAAATGCACACTACCCTCAACCAATTTTCAATTTCACAAACAATTTCACTTCTAACAAAATTCCTCCAACTTCCAAATATCCAATTGCATATAAGCACTTCTAATTGTCATCAAATAAATCTCATTTTGGTCACTTTCCATCAGTATACACAAACCCTCAATAGTCAATACCTTAAATTAATTAGCCAATGTCAACATAATACACATTCCATCAAATTTTGGCACAATTATTTCTATCGATCTATACATGGCCTACATTTACTTATTCATCAACAACGCAAATCACCATTCAAATTCATGAAATTGACAATATCCCATATCTTCAAGGCTACCAATTTTTAGACAATTACATAAGTCCCTCATATTTGTTCATAGCCCTAATTCAAAATGTCAACTTCAACCATACAAATGCCATTAAGCCCTAATACACCTATTTATCTTAATCACATGCCTAATTATTAATTACATACATGAATTAACTAAATTCTCATGGAGATCACAACTGCCCAAAATTCAACAATTACATACAAAGTCTCCAAATCAAAATCAAAACCCTAATTCAAACTTGTCAACATCAAAATTACACATACTATTAAATCCTATTACTTGTAACTACTTAATTAACCTCATTAACCCTCAATTACATGTAAAAATCAATCCAAATTCCCTAGCTTCCATGGCTGCCAAATTCTTGACTCTTCAATACTTGTCAATTTTCTCAATTTTACTTAGCAAATCAACTCACCCAAAGATCAACACAAAGATTAGTGAAGGAAAATGGAAAGATTAAGCACTAACCTTGTTTTGAAGCTTGCTAAACCTTCATATTTTCTCTCCTTTTTTCTGCCTAATTACTGCCCATGATGTGGTGATCACTTTGCTGAAGGGAACTTTTGATTTCATAGTGAGAAAAATGGTGTTTGGAAGGGTTGCATATAGGGCAGCCACGGGAGCTTTGAGAGCTTCAATTTCTGCCATGGGAGAGGATTTAAAGAAAATGAAATGGTCTAGCGGAGAAATCTATCCCATTATGTGTATTTATACCCCCACTAGTGAATGAAATATTAGTCTTATAATCAAGTTTTAATATTTCTAATTATGCTCCCTTTACTTCCCTTAATTACACTTCATATATAATTTCATTTTTTATTTTATTTTCAAAATTTAATACCACTTATTTTTAATGGACATTTAGGTCAAAAGCCCACTTTAGGTGTCAATTAACCAAAATGCCCCTTTTCGGATTATATTTCAAATTTTTCGGTAACACCGATTTAATCCTTGACCCACCGATTTCTTTAATTTTCATTTTTCGTTTATACTGACTTACTAATTTTCTTTGACATTTCCAATGTCAATTATACCTCAGTAGACCTTTAATTAGGTCCCAAAAATTTTTTCCAGGGTTCTCCGTAGTCCAGGGCTAGTCAACGGCCCTCGCCGCAACTTCCCGATGTGATCACCCATCGCTATGGTTTCTGGCTTATTTAACCTAATTGCATTTCATCTCTTTTATTTTCTCTTAATTTTTTTTATATTTTCTTATAATGTATTCCATCGTTTTATGTCTCCTTACTATCTTTTAAATGTAATTCCAGGTATCCTAACTGTCCAGACAAACATTAGTCGTCGAAATAGTAGAACGTATGGACTACTGATGGTGAGAGTGTTATAATTCTTTCCCTCTAAATAAAATTTCATCATTGAAATTTTTCCAGTGTAAATAATTGAGGGCTGCTATCTCCTTGTCTTTTCGCTTTTTTGTGTTATAATACTTTACTTTCTCTTTGATCTGTCTTACTAGTCTTAGTTTTATAATTTTGTCATTATTTTGATTTACTATCAGAAATACGTAGCTCTATACAATAGTTCCAAGTTAGTACTGTAATCTGTAGCTTACAGCACAAACATCAAGAACATTGCGTAGTTACCATGGTATATCCCAATAGATCCTTTTCGAATTTATGACTTTCTGTGGATCGGAATCCATTCAACCTAAAATAACCAAAGAAAACAGATCTACATAGTGTCACCTCAACTCTTATGAATGCAATGAATGTATGCACACTAGTTCTTTCTACTTATCTGTGCTTAGGAATGCCTAAACTATGCTATGATACTACTAAATGTAACATTCCTCACCCATCTACAGTGTAACCAAGCAAGGCGTGCCACACGGTGTACTAGAGCACCTGATCTTATCTTATTTCGTTTCAGTTCTTAATATATTTTTTTTTCAAGTATTTATCTAAGGTTTAGGCATTAATGTTGTTTATTAAAATCTGACTAATGTGGTAAATACCATATGGTTTCAATATTCATAATCACAATCTCATTCAAAATCCCACTTAGCTCTTATATCGAAATTCTCAATTTTATCAAAGTACATAATTTACAACTAATTGCATAAAATCACAGTCTACATGTTATACAGTTTAATTAAATCACAGACTTATTCAATACAATTTCTTAATTTGAATTACAACATAAGAAATAATTAAAATATACAAAATACATTATATGCTTATTGTGAGCCCTATCTACATGCATTGCTGAGGAGGTGACAACCTTGAACTTTTCTAACACTTTTGCAGATCTGGACTCTAAAAATCTCAGTCAACTATCTACTGGTTTTACCTTCAGTACCTACGTGAGGAAACAATTTCATCGTGCTAAGCATTTCTGCTTAGCAGTGCAATAATTCAATAATAAAATAATATATATAAATAAAGAAAGAAAGAAATCATAATTTGGATACTCAGGAATCAATTTAATTTGGTATGGTATTTCTAGTATCAACTATCTTATATACTAGTTTGTTCCTCTTTGGAAGTACTAAGTTTATAACCTTTCAGAAATAATACCCAATGTACAAATTATTCTAACTATATTGTCTTTTAAGCCTCTATGGTTCTGCAAATTACATTTTTATTATATTTCTATTGCTAATCTCTTTTACTCATTTCATTTAATACTTAATTTAATTGTACTGAAATTTCATTATACTTAACTTAACTTAACTGCCTGAATGAGATAATGTTTTAATTGACTGCCCATGTTGAAGGAGCAGAAGCATGAAAAACACAAGTTTATATCATTGAATTCAAAAATTTTCACCTAGGGTCACATGCACCATGCAAGATTTATTTTTTATCTATTCGATTTCAATGATAAACAACATATTAAAACTCTTTTAATATGTTTTTAGATCTGTATTTCCCATTTAAGATTTTAGAATTAATCAGATTAATTTTTAAAACCATATATTAGATCAAGAATAAATACACTAACCTCTTGATGCACAGCAACATATTTGTACCATTTGGGATGCGTCTTTAGGACACCAGATGTTGTCCCTTTAGCTTGTCCATACCAAGATCACCTATGGCAACCCTTGAACAACTTCTAAATCTTTTTCTATTAATTAGAAAATCAAGTTTTGCCTTTTAAGAGATTAAAGATATAAACAGGATACTAGAAACAATTTCTAGTATTTTTCATTCAAGAGATTGTTTGCTAATCTCTTAGAATTGATGAGAGATGAAGAAGAAGAGAGAATGAGAGCCTCAAGGGTGGCGGCACAAAGGAGGCAGCAGCTGATTGATTATTTTTTCTTTTCTTAACAACACTTATATAGCTAGGTCGCCACTTAAAACCCTTGCCACATGTCACCTTTTGATTAGCTCTAGGCTTAATTGACCCAATCACATTGTGCCAAGTGTCAAACTTATGTTTAATCTTAATTTTAATCATCTTATATGATTAAAAGACATTTAGCAAGCTTATGTGTAGTGTCATGTGTCACCATCACATGGTGCCACATGTTACCCCGTGAAATGACTAAAATGCCTCTGTGTCTGAATTTTGAGTTCTCAACCCAATATAATTATTTCTCTTCTTTTATTCAATTTATATCAAATATAAATTAATTAATTAATCTATAGTAATTAATTTCCCATTAATTAAATTCATATTTAAACACTTTAAATATAAATTTAACTTATACTATACATCTAATAACCCAGATTTGGTTTCAAGTCATGCTAGGGACTTTGCAATCTAATTGCAAATTAAACCTATTTAATTAATCAATTAAACTCTTTAATTAATTAATTAAATCATATTTAATTTGGTGATTATTTGTGTATGTGTGTGACTTACTAGGCTCATCATTAATTGGCAATGAGATATGATATCAACTCTTAATATCATTTTTATTAATTCTTACCATAAATGATTTCTCTAAATCATTTTATGCACCTCATAGGCCATGGTTAACACCTAGCATAGCATGCCAGGGCCACCCAATCAGTAATAAGGTTTACCTTAAATGAACCTATAATCATATGTTACCACGCACTAGAATTACTCTGTTACAAAATCCCAATTCGAGCTGGAGTCATGGTTTATGTCAAACCCCATTTGCTATGAATATTATGTTCTCTTTTAATTTTAGTTCTTGATTAAAAAGATTTTCTCTTCAGAAACTCTTTTCTGATTAAATCTATCTATCTTAGCCAGGAACTTGAAACATCAAGAACAATTAAATGAACATAGGATTTTATCTCTATTTACTTAGAGAAACAGATTCCATCTTGATCAACACCTACCTCCATATATAACTAGTAGGAGCCAATACATGCCCATATACCCATACACAATACAAGTATGAAAGCAGTATCAAACTCAAACCACCTGTATACAAGATAACTGTGTTATCTCAGGTCTAAAGATTATATGCACTGATATGATTTATGACAATACATTGACAAGAGTAAACTCCATGTACTTGTCATAAATGTCACTGGTTCGACCTACTTATCATATATAAGTGCCTATCATGTTTGTTATATGGCATGAGACTCACCATTCCATCTTATTTACATCTCATATAAATAACTTGGGAACAAACATGATTACAATCTTTCTGGATAAGTCATGTCCTTATTATGAAGTATCCTCGATTGTGAACCTATTTATGATACTTTTGGCTAGAAATACTGTCACTCATATTTTTAACAACTTAAGAATAGAATTTCTAACAAAATATCAATGGACCTTTTCTATTATACATAAATATATTATGTAAACGAAAAAGTGAAAATGTTTTTTATTAATAAAAACATGTACAAGATACATACTAAATGATATGCTCTAGGGCATACTACTAACAATCTCCCACTAGCACTAGAGCCATTCATTACAATACCTTAGACCCATCTTCTCAAGATGTTCGTCTAACTGGGCTTGTGATAAAGGCTTAGTGAATGGATCAGATGGATTTTCAGTTGATGCTATTTTCTACATGGCTACATCGCCTTGCCCAACTATCTCTCTGATAATGTGGTAACGCCTTTCTATGTGTTTGGATTTTTAGTGAGACCGAGGTTCCTTATATCCAAATGGCTTCTTTTGTAGCATCTGATGCAGCAATATACTCGGCATCGGTAGTGGAATCTGTAGTCGTAATCTATTTGGAACTCTTTCAATTGACTGCACCTCTATTACAAATGAACACAAACCTAGAGATAGACTTTCTATCATCGATATCTGATTGGAAATCAGAATCAATATAACCATCCAATTGCAAGTCTCCAACTCCATATATCAAGAATAAATCCTTAGTTCTTCTCAAGTATTTAAGGATATTCTTGATAGCTATCCAGTGTTTCAAACCTGGATTGGATTGATACCTGCTAGTCAAACTAACAACATATGCGATATTCGGTCCAATACATAACATTGCATACATCAAACTTCCAATAGCCAAAGCATATAGAATCCTGGCCATTTTATCTCTTTCTTCAGGTGTCTTTAGAAACATCACTTTAGAAAGGTGAATACCATGTCTCATTGGTAACAATCCTCTCTTGGAATCAAGCATGTTAAACCTCTTTAACACCTTTTCCAAGTATAGAATTTGGGATAAATCAATTATTCTTTTCGCTCTATCTCTATATATGCGAATCCCAAGAATATAGGTTGCCTCCCCTAAGTCTTTCATGGAGAATGTATTTGACAACCATACCTTTACAATTGTCAACATACCTGTGTCATTACCCATTAATAGAATATCATCCACATATAAGACAAAGAAAGTGATACCACTATCACTAACCTTCTTATATACACATGGCTCATCCTCATTTTTGATAAAACCAAATGACTTAATGGCTTCATCAAAACGGATGTTCTAACTCCTCGAAGCTTGTTTCAACCCATAAATGAATCACTTTAGCTTGAGCACTTTGGAACCATCTTGGGATTCAAAACCCCTAGATTGTTCCATGAAAATGTTTTCTTCAATGTATCCATTGAGAAAAGCTGTTTTGACATCCATTTGCCAAATCTCATAATCATAGTATGCAGCTATTGCTAATAGAATCCTAATTGATTTAAGCATGGCAACAGGAGAGAAAGTCTCCTCATAGTCGATTCCTTGCCTTTTGGCGAAATCCTTTCGCTACTAGCCTTGCCTTACAGGTCTCTACCTTTCCATCAGAACTAATTTTCTTCTTGAAAACCCATTTGTTCCCTATAGGTACAATACCTTCAGATGGGTCAACATGATCTCAAACTTGATTCTTATACATGAAATCAATCTCGGATTTCATAGCATCAATCCATTTGGAAGAGTCTATATCTGATATAGCTTCTTCATAGGTAAGTGGATCATCTCCATGATCAACTTCTTCATGAGTAGACAACTCTTGTTCTTTTTCATGAAAGAAACCATATCTCACTGGTGGGTGAGATACCCTGGTTGTTCTACGAGGAATAGTTGCAGATGTTTCATTAATAGGTTTAGGTTGATTAGATGGATCTATATCCATTTGATCTGTTGGTTGGTCAAAATTCCCCAATTCTAACTCTATTTGCCTTCCTTTGCCTCTTTCTTGAACAAACTGTTATTTGAAAAATGTGGCATCTTTACTTACCGCAACCTTTTGTGATATAGGTAAATAAAAATAATATCTAAAACTATCTTTTGGATATCCAACAAATCGACCCTTTTCTGATCTGATTTCCAATTTATCGGTGTTCAACTTTTTGATATAAGCTGGACAACCCCAAATCTTAACATGCTTAACACTTGGTTTTCTTCCATGCCATATCTCATAATGTGTGGAAGAAACTGATTTTGATGGAATCCTATTCAGAATATACAAAGCTGATTCTAATGCAAATCTCCAAAAAGAGATTGACATATCAGTATAGCTCATCATACTATGTACCATATCCAATACGGTACTATTTCTCCTTTTAGATACACCATTCAGTTGTGGTGTTCCTAGAGGATTCAGCTGGGAAACAATACCGTGCTCTCTCAAGTATTCATCAAATTCAGTACTCAAATATTCACCTCCACGATTTGATCGAAGAGCTTTAATACTCTTTCCTGTTTGATTTTCTACTTCAGATTTAAATTCTTTGAACTTTTCAAAGGATTCATATTTGTATTTCATCAAATACAAATACCCAAACCTTGATTTATCATCAGTAAAGGTAATAAAGTAAAGAAAACCACCTCTAGCTATTTCCTTAAATGGACCACATACATCACTATGTATGAGCTCCAAAATATTTTTAGCTCTTAGCCTTTGTCCAACAAAGGGTGATCTAGTCATTTTGCCCTGAAGACAAGATTCACAAGTTAGAGTAGGCTCAAAACCCAATGAGGATAAAATCCTTATTTTCCCCAGCTTTGTAATCCTATCTTCTACAACATGACCTAACCTTAAGTGCCAAATATATTTTGAACTTGAGTTGATTTTCATCATGGCATTGCATTCTTTTAGATTGCTTGCATTAGATTTGTATTTAACATTATTATGTAGATAATAAAGTCCATCATGCATATAACCCAAACCAACATATTTATTTCCAAAATAAATGTTGCAAACATCATTATGAACTAAAGTTCGTAACCATCTATAGTCAAACTAGATATAGAAATGATGTTCTTAAAAGGCATTAGGTACATGCATAACCTTATTTAAATACAAAACATGTCCACACATGTATAAAGATTTAGATCCTATGGCTAAGACTTCAACAGTTGAGCCATTGCCAATCTGGAATCTAACATCTCGTTACTACAAGCTTCTATTATTGGCTATACTCTGGGTAATTCCTATTCCTATGGCCATCATTATGGCAGTGAAAACACTATCCTTTTGCCATTATCAGCTTTGGTCTTCCCTATCTGTTTAGCTATCTACTTGGAAGGACCAGGAATCTAAGGTTTCTTTTTCTTATTACCCTTCTTCTTTTGGACTTTCTAGTAGAAGAAGATACAGTCAAAGCTTCTTCTTTTCCTTTATTGCTCAGCATATTCTTTTAGGCAATAACAAGTATGTTGAGTAAACCAGCCAAGGTGCATTCCTATTTAGTCATATGGAAATTTGTCACAAAATTACCAAATGATTCAGGAAGGGGCTGAAGGATCAAATCTGTCTACAGTTGGAAATCCATGTTAAAGTCAAGATGTTCCAGCTACTCAATCAGCCGAATCATCTTGTGGACATGATCCCCAACATTTTGTCCCTCAGACATCCTCATGCAGAACAGCTGCCTGGATATCTCATACCTACCATTCCTGTTGTGCTCACCATACAACTCTTATAGGTGAAGGAGGATCTCACTTGCACTCTGCATGTTCTCATGCTGCTTCTGTAACTCATTACTTATAGAAGCAAGCATGTAACACTTGGCTCTCATATCATGCTCCATCCACTTGTCCAAAGTTTCATGTTCCTCTTGAGCAGCCTCTGGAGGTAAGGGACCAAGAACCTGTGAGTCTAAAACATATCCAATATGTTCAAGGTTTAGGACAAGTTTCAAATTTCTTAGCTAATCAGATAGATTAGGTCCTGTCAACCTATTGCGATCAAGTATGCTTGCAAGGATATTGGATGGTGGTGGTTGTTCTGTGCTCATTATTATCAGAAAATTTAAATGCAGAAAATAACCAGATTAATTAGTAAATGTATCATGTAATTAACCAAAATGATTATGGTCTTTTAATTAAATTGGTCCTCCCACTAACTTAGCGAATTCTACACTTATAAAGTAGAAAACAGAAATCCTAGTTGGATGGATTTCTAATGGGTGATTGAATTCTTATAATTCTATTGATCATCCTCAGGTACATCCATTATTGGAATTACTATAAACTATAAGTAAGCAACTCTTTGCTTATCACATATCATGTGAGGTTCAATCCTTTAGCTAGCCCCTAATGCTCAAAATCTTAGGTACATCCATTATTGACTTATCTTGCATTAGTTAAATTGATCCCATTGAGCTAGTAATTGTGCAAATAATTTTAATGTCCTTAGGTACATCCAATATTGGCCACCAAACCATTTACATATTTACAACATCTCATACTTAACAATTATTCTTAAGAAAATCTCTTAAATTAATTGCATCTTATGCAACTATTTAAAATTTCTTAAAACAATTGTCCCAATGGAGGGCCTATGTTATAATTACTTTAATTATAGCATTTCTAACTTAACCATTTATTTGGAAGATTTTATGGTCATCCTAATTCCTATTAAGGTCTCACTTTGCACATTATCCATTTAGCATGCGTATATCATATACTTGCATACATTCACATACATCTCATGCATTCATGGATAAATAGTAAATATGGTATGATCATGGACTTTCTAAGGGATTTAATTCTGAGCCACCAAGAATTGAATCAGGGCATTCCTAGTTGCATTTCATTCATTCATATTACAAGAGTTGCTGAAGGAGTACATAATCAACACTTGATCTTGAATTCCTCCCGCTGGTCCCACCAATGCTCTTGACCTCCTTGATCTTCTTGTAATCCATTATTACCTTAAAAATTCAGATTTGAACCACATTCAAATAATTTTTAAAAAATAGATTTGAATCACATTCAAACAATTTTTTAAAAATTCAAATTTGAATATGATTCAAACAACTTTAAAAATTCTGATTTGAATCACATTCAAAATTTGAATCACATTCAAACAATTTTTAAAATTCTGATTTGAATCAAAATTTAATTGTGTGATTAAAAATACTAATTAAACACTTTTATTAGTCATAGGATAGGCCTTAGATCATAAAAAAATTGCAGAATTTAAAACCAAACCTTGCACCACCCATGAAGCCCAAAGATGGCGCACCATTGATGGTGAGATCAAGCATGCCGCCACACTTCTTTATCCAATCAGCAATGGATCTATCATCTCATGATTATTACACACAATTAAATCATATAACCAACAATCTAAATGGCAAATATAGTGGCTCTGATACCAATTGAACGAGCAGAAGCATGAAAAACACAACTTTATATCATTGAATTTAAAAATTTTCACCTAGGGTCACATGCATCATGCAAGATTTATTTTTATCTATTTGATTTCAATGATAAACAACATATAAAACTCTTTTAATATGTTTTTTTACTGTATTTGCCATTTAAGATTTTAGAATTAATCAGATTAATTTTTAGAACCCTAGACTAGATCAAGAATAAATACACTAACCTCTTGATGCACTGCAACGTATTTGTACCTTTTGGGATGCGTCTTTAGGACACCAGATGTTGTCCCTCTAGCTTGTCCACACCAAGATCACCTATGGAAACCCTTGAATAGCTTCTAAAGCTTTTTCTATTAATTTTAAAATCAAGTTTTTCCTTTTAAGAGATTAAAGATCTAAACAGGACACTAGAAACAATTTCTAGTATTTTTAATTCAAGAGATTGTTTGCCAATCTCTTTGAATTGATGAGAGATGAAGAAGAAGAGCGAATGGGAGCCTCAAGGGTGGCGGCACAAAGGAGGTAGTAGCTGATTGATTATTTTTTCTTTTCATAACAACACTTATATAGCTAGGTCACCACTTAAAACCCTTGCCACATGTCACCTTTTGATTAGCTCTAAGCTTAATTGAACCAATCACATTGTGCAAAGTGTCAAACCTATATTTAATCTTAATTTTAATCATCTTACATAATTAAAAGACATTTGGCAAGCTTATGTATAGTGCCATGTGTCACCACCACATGGTGCCACATGTCACCCTATGAAATGACCAAAATGCCCTTGTGTCTTAATTTTGAGTTCTCAATCCAAAATAATTATTTCTCTTCTTCTATTCAATTTATATTAAATATAAATTAATTAATTAATCTCTATTAATTAATTTCTCATTAATTAAATTCATATTTAAATACTTTAAATATAAATTTAACTTATACTATACATCCAATAACCTAGATTTGGTTTCAAGCCATGCTAGGGACTTTGCAATCTAATTGCAAACCAAACCAATTTAATTAATCAATTAAACTCTTTAATTAATTAATTAAATCATATTTAATTTGGTGATTACTTGTATATGCGTGTGACTTACTAGGCTCATCACCAATTGGCAATGAGACATGATATCAACTCTTAATATCATCAGAACTCTTTCTTACCATTAATGATTTCTCTAAATCATTTTATGCACCTCATAGACCATGGTTAACACCTAGCATAGCATGCTATGGCCACCTAATCAGTAATAAGGTTTACCTTAAATGAACCTATAATCATATGTTACCATGCACTAGAATCTCTCTATTACAAAATCCCAATTTGAGCTGGTGTCATGGTTTATGTCAATCCCCATTTGCTATGAATATTGCGTTCTCTTTTAATTTCAGTTCTTGATTAAAAAGATTTTATCTTCCAAAACTCTTTTCTAATTAAATCTATCTGTCATGGCCAGGAACTTGAAACATCAAGAACAATTAAGTGAACTTAGGATTTTATCCCTATTTACTTAGAGGAATAGATTCCATCTTGATCAACACCTACCTCCATAAATAACTAATAGAAGCCAACAGATGCCCATATACCCGTACACAGTACAAGTATGAAAGCAGTATCAAACTCAAACCACCTATATACAAGATAACTGTGCTATCTCAGGTCTAAAGATTATATGCACTGATATGATTTATGACAATACATCGACAAGAGTAAACTCCATGTACTTATCATAAATGTCACTGGTTCGACCTATTTATCATATATAAGTGCCTATCATGTTTGTTATATGGCATGAGACTCACCATTCCATCTTATTTACATCTCATATAAATAACTTAGGAACAAACATGATTACAATCTTTCTGGATCAGTCATGTCCTTATTGTGAAGTATCCTCGATTGTGAACCTATTTATGATACTTTGTGCTAGAAACACTGTCACTCATATTCTTAACAATTTAAGAATAGAATTTCTAACAAAATATCAATAGACCTTTTCTATTACACATAAATATATTATGTAAATTGAAAAGTGAAAATGCCTTTTATTAATAAAAACATGTACAAGATACATACTAAATGATATGCTCTAGGGCATACTACTAACACATGTAGCCTATACACTAACCAGACTAGATAAATGGATAAAACAGCAAAAAGGTACCTAGTACCTCCGGCTGTCACACCATCAGCCACAAAGTATCTCCTGGTGTGCAAACAGTGGATGAAATAGCACTAGGTACCTAGTACCTCGGGCTGTCACACCATCGGTCACAAAGTATGTCCCGGTGTGCAAACAATGGGGCTAAGAAGCCATATAATCAATCAGGCAATAAGCCAAGTATAATAACATAATCCGATAGCCATAGGCTATTAAAATCATAGTGTGTCATAATAAGCCATAAAACATAGTATGGCATGAAGCCATTTACAATACAGCTGTCAGAACCCTATTGGCATGCCAACCTATCCAAACTAGTCAACTAGGAAAACTAGGGCATATTACAAGATTACATATTTAATTCTTTATTTTTAGGGTTTATATGTCATTATGCCTTTCACTGGTCAACGAACATGTTGACATTTTTATACATCATGGATAAGTTGATTTTAGTGTCAACATGTCACAATTTGCATTTCAATATGATGCCAATATAGTACATTATACATTTCTCACAAGTTGGCATTTATTGCCAATTTATTTCTAGGCTTTATTGTATAGTATTGTCAATTTTTCAGTTTTGGTATGCTAGATTGATCTAGCTAAATGTCTTTTCTTCCTTGGTTTTTAGTTTTTGGTCAAAGAAGCAAATTTATCGATCTATGTCTTATTGAATTTTTCCCACTGATTTCATGTCATTCTGAGTTGTATAGACCAAGATATGGTCAATTTACTAAAGTTGGACAGATTGCTTTTTTAATGCAAAGTTAGGTCAATTTTTGGTCAAATTCAATTTTGGCAGATTTGGTACCCTAACTTGGGCAAGTAAATTGACTTGGTTCTGGTCATTTATGGGCTATTGTGTCTCCATAAGAGTTATAGCTCTATGTCTAATTTTTCCATTGATATAAATTTCAGGTCATTTAGACATGTTTTGAGTGAGTTATGGTCAAATGAGTGACTATTGTTCATATGGTCAAATTCTGGGTTGTAATGGTTCTGGACAGTTTTGATACATCAAATTGTGAAAGCAAATTGACTTAGTAAATGGCATTTTTGGGTTCTGTTATCTTCAACAAAGTTGTAGCCCTATGTCTAAGCTTTCCATTGGTATAAATTTTAGATCATTTGGACCTGTTTTGAGTGAGTTATGGCCAATTGAATGGCTACTGTTCATATGGTCAAATTCTGGATTTGCCAAGTTACCTATTTCGGATTAGGTTAATCTTATAGTCAATTTCTGGACAGAATTTAGGCAACATTTCTCCATGAAAGTTGGCCTATTTTATGTTTAGTTTTACCTTCAATTGGCCTAATACCAATTGAGGTCACACAAATTAGGTTAGGGCTCAAAATGCACACTGCCCTCATCCAATTCTCAATTGCACAAACAATTTCACTTCTAACAAAATTCCTCCAACTTCCAAACATCCAATTATATAAAGTACTTCTAATTGTCATCAAATAAATCTTAATTTGGTCACTTTCCATCAGTATACACAAACCTTCAATAGTCAATACAATACCTTAAATCATTTAGTCAATGTCAACGTAATACACATTCCATCAAATTTTGGCACAATTATTTCCATCAATCTATACATGGCCTACATTTACATATTTATCAACAACATAAATCACCATTCAAATTCATGAAATTGATAATATCCCATATCCTGAAGGCTGCCAATTTTTAGACAATTACATAAGTCCCTCATATTTGCTCATAGCCCTAATTCAAAGTGTTAACTTCAACCATACAAATGCCATTAAGCCCTAATACACCTATTTACCTTAATCACATGCCTAATCATCAATTACATACATGAATTAACAAAATTCTCATAGAGATCAAGGCTGCCCAAAATTCAACAATTACATACAAAGTCTCCAAATCAAAATCAAAACCCTAATTCAAACTTGTCAACATCATAATTACACATACCATTAAATCCTATTATTTGTAACTACCTAATTAACCTCATTAACCCTCAATTACATGTAAAAATCAATCCAAATTCCCTAGCTTCCATGGCTTTCGAATTCTTGACTCTTTAATACTTATCAATTTTCTCAATTTTACTTAGCAAATCAACTCACCCAAAGCTCAACACAAGGATTAGTGAAGGAAAATGGGAAGATTAAGCACTAACCTTATTTTAAAGCTTGTTAAACCTTGATATTTTCTCTCCTTTTTACTACCTACTTACTGCCCATGATGTGGTGATCACTTTTGATGAAGGGAACTTTTGATTTCATAGTGAGAAAAATGGTGTTTGGAAGGGTTGCATGTGGGGCGGCCATGGGAGCTTTGACAGCTTTAATTTCAGCCATGGGAGAGGATTTGAAAAAAATGAAATGGTTTAGTGGAGAAATCTATCCTATTATGTGTATTTATACCCCCCACTAATGAATGAAATATTAGTATTATAATCAAGTTTTAATATTTCTAATTATACCCCCTTTATTTCCCTTAATTACACTTCATATATAATTTCATTTTTCAAAATTTAATAACACTTATTTTTAATGGGCATTTAGGTCAAAAGTCCACTCTAGGTGTCAATTAACCAAAATGCCCCTTTTCGGGTTGTATTTCAAATTATTCGGTAACACCGATTTAATCCTTGACCTGCCAATTTCTTTAATTTTTGTTTTTCGTTTATACTGACTTACTAATTTTCTTTGACATTTCCAATGTCAATTATACCTCAGTAGACCTTTAATTAGGTCTCGAAAATATTTTCCAGGGTTCCCCGTGGTCCAAGGCTAGTTAACTGTCCTCGCCGCAACTTCCCGGTGCGATCACTCATCGCTACAGTTTCTGGCTCGTTTAACCTAATTGCATTTCATCTCTTTTATTTTCTATTAATTTTTCTTGTATTGTCTTACCATGTGTTCCATCATTTTATGTCTCCTCACTATCCTTTAAGTGTAGTTCCAGACATCCTAACTGTCTGGACAAATATTAGTCGTCGGAACAGTAGAACGTACAGACTACCAACGGTGAGGGTGTTACAACATGGAATGGGGAAGGCTCCTTTTAAAAAGAAGAAGAATAACATTGCTAAGGTGAAGTGCTTCAACTATGGCAATAAGGCCATTTTGCTCATCACTATGTTGCACCATCTAGAAAGGTATGTGACATTCTTACACTTGAGAATATTTAGGTTTCTAGCTTTGTTTTTCCGACTAAATCCATTCCTTTATGGATTGTAGACTCAAGAGCAACAAACCATGTAGTGAAGGATAGAGATGCCTTCGTAAGGTTTCAACTACTCTCACTTAGAGCTAAGAGGATATATGCAGGCAATAATTCCAAAGTGGAAGTGAAAGGAATTAGAACACGCATACTTAATATGCATGGTGGCTAAACCTTATACTTATATGATGTGTTTTATGCTCCAGTGTTTGCTGGTTTTACAACCCCACAAGTGCATGGATCACTAACAAGTAATAAAGTAGTAAGTAGAGTATCATCCCATGGGGAATTTAATTAGCAAGTTCCAAGTTACACAACAATTATGACTGTTTAGGCTACCAAATATAATGGGAGAGTGAATCTAATTTATCTTGAGTGCTAAAAAGTAAGTGAACAATGAACTTAAAATGATACAATCTATTAAAATAATTCTAGAATTAAGATTTCACACTTTAACTTTATTATGGACCCAGTATTGTTTATCCATTGGATTGAGGGTTGTTACTTTGATGGAAATTAATCCTAAGGTATCCTAAGTCCTCTCTCAAGTCACCTAAGGTATATTTTAATTAGAGCTAAACCCTACTTTCATTGGTGATTAGTCCTAATAAAAATCTTTTAAGATCTATAATTAATTATGGAATTCCACGAAGGATTTCAGCCTATCTCTAGATCAGATTCCCTAATTTTAATATTTTGATTTTCCAATACTAACCTTCACTGTAATGATCGGGCTCCAACCACTAGAGGAATTGTCTGCTTTGACCATAAGCCTCACGGTTTTGTCCCATAGGTGGAATGGAGAACTTCCTAGGAGGTCACCCATCCTAGGATTTCTCTCAAGCGAGCACGCTTAACCCTGGAGTTCTTCCAACTCTCCAGGCCATTCCACCAAAAGGCGCCTCTAGTGATTAGTTCCCTCATTTTATATATCATTACTTTTTGAACCCAAGACCATCTCCGTGCTTTGCTGATGTGGGATTTGCCTAAGGGACCTATCCCACATCAGCAAAGCACGGAGTTGGTCTTGGGTTCAAAAAGTATTGATATATAAAATGGGGGAACTAATCACTAGAGGCGCCTTTTGGTGGAATGGCCTGGAGAGTTGGAAGAACTCTAGGGTTAAGCGTGCTCATTTGAGAGAAATCCTAGGATGGGTGACTGCCTAGGAAGTTCTCCATTGCACCTATGGGACAAAACCGTAAGGCTTATGGCCAAAGCGGACAATTCCTCTAGTGGTTGGCGCCCGATCATTACATTCACCTTTCAGTTCTTCAATTAGTATCTTCTATCATGTCTAAATAGGTAATGACACATAGCATGCATTAAGAACACGGAACATCAAATCAAAGAACAAAACTCAAATCTAATAGATAAAACTCAATATTTGTCCATAATAACGATTGCAATTGTTACTCTCCTAATTCCAGAATAAAGAAATAAATCACTCAAGGTGAGTTTAACAACACATAACAAAAATAAATAAAAAAACATAAAAAGCAGCTTAAAAAAATAGAATAAAAGAGCCGAAGAGAATTCTCTGCAACTTTGAACTTGTGGAACTTTGGTTGAAGACTCCTCTGAAGGAACGGAAGCATGAGAAACACAAGTTTATACCATTGAATTAAAAAATTTTCACCTAGGGTCACATGCATCATGCAAGATTTATTTTTATCTATTTGATTTCAATGATAAAAAATATATTAAAACTCTTTTAATATGTTTTTGGATCTGTATTTTCCATTTAAGATTTTAAAATTAATCAGATTAATTTTAGAACCCTAGACTAAATAAAGAACGATTACACTAACCTCTTGATGCAATCGCAGTGTCCGCGCTTTGAGATTCGTCTTCAGGACACCAGATGTTGTCCCTCTAGCTTGTCCACACCAAGAACACCTATGGCAGCCCTTGAACAGCTTCTAAAGCCTTTTCTATTAATTAGAAATTCAAGTTCTGCCTTTTAAGAGATTAGAGATGTAAACAGGACACTAGAAACAATTTCTAGTGTTCTTAATTCAAGAGATTGATGGCTAATCTCTTTGAATTGATGAGAGATGAAGAAGAATAGAGGGAGGGCTGCAAAATGGCGTGACCAAGGAGTGTGGCTGCTGGTTGTATTTTATTTTCTCATAACAACACTTAAATAGCTAGGTTAACACATTAAACCCTTGCCACATGTCACCCTTTGATTAGCTATAGGTTTAAGTGACCAAATCACATTGTGTCAAGTGTCAAACCTATATGTAATCTTGATTTTAATCATCTTACATGATTTAAAAACATTTAGCAAGCTTATGTGTTATGCCATGTGTCACCATCTCATGGTGCCACGTGTCATACTGCAAAATGACTAAAATGCCCCTGTGTCTTAATTTTGAGTTCTCAACCCAAAATAATTATTTTTCTTCTTCTAATTAATTTATATCAAATATAAATTAATTAATTAATCTCTATTAATTAATTTCTCATTAATTAAATTCATATTTAAACACTTTAAATATAAATTTAACTTATATTATACATCCAATAATCTAGATTTGGTTTCAAGTCATGCTAGGGACTTTGCAAACTAATTGCAAACCAAACCTATTTAATTAATAAATTAAACTCTTTAATTAATTAATTAAATCATATTTAATTAGGTGATAACTTGTGTATGTGTGTGACTTACTAGGCTCATCACTAATTGGTAATGAGACATGATATCAACTCTTAATATCATCAGAACTCTTTCTTACCATAAATGATTTCTCTAAATCATTTTATGAACCTCATAGACCATGGTTAACACCTAGCATAGCATGCCATGGCCACCCAATTAGTAATAAGGTTTACCATGCACTAGAATCTCTCTGTTACAAAATCCCAACTCAAGCTGGAGTCATGGTTTATGTCAAACTCCATTTGCTATGAATATTATGTTCTCTTTTAATTCCAGTTCTTGATTAAAAAGATTTTCTCATCAGAAACTCTTTTCTGAATAAATCTATCTGTCTGCCAGAACTTGAAACATCAAGAACAATTAAATGAACATAGGATTTTATCTCTATTTACTTAGAGGAACATATTCCATCTTGATCAACACCTACCTCCATATATAACTAGTAGGAGCCAACACATGCCCATATACCCATACACAGTACAAGTATGAAAGTAGTATCAAACTCAAACTACCTATATACAAGATAACTGTGCTATCTCAGGTCTAAAGATTATATGCACTGATATGATTTATGACAAAACATTGACAAGAGTAAACTCCATGTGCTTGTCATAAGAATCACTGGTTCGGCCTACTTATCATTTATAAGTGCCTATCATGTTTGTTATATGGCATGAGACTCACCATTCCATCTTATTTATATCTCATATAAATAACTTGGGAACAAACATGAATACAATCTTTCTGGATAAGTCAAGTCCTTATTATGAAGTATCCTCGATTGTGAACCTATTTATGATACTTCGTGCTAGAAATATTGTCACTCATATTCTTAACAACTTAAGAATAATATTTCTAACAAAATATCAATGGACCTTTTCTATTACACATAAATATATTATGTAAACGGAAAAGTGGAAATGCCTTTTATTAATAAAAATATGTACAAGATACATACTAAATGATATGCTCTAGGGCATACTACTAACAATCTCCCACTAGCACTAGAGCCATTCATTACAATACCTTAGACCCATCTTCTCAAGATGTCAGTCTAACTGAACTTGTGACAAAAGCTTAGTGAATGGATCAGCTGGATTTTTCAGCTGATGTTATTTTTTTGCATGGCTATATCGCCTTGCCCAACTATTTCTCTGATAATGTTGTAGCGCCTTTCTATGTGTTTGGATTTTGGTGAGACCTTAGTTCCTTAGCTCAGTATGATCGCTCCATTATTGTCACAAAGGTAGTGGAACTCTGACTCAATGGAAGGAACTACTGTAAGTTCTTTCACGAACTTCTTTATCCAAACAGCTTCCTTTGCATCATCCAAGCGAGAATATACTCGACCTCAGAGTGGAATCTGCGGTCATGCTCGCTTGGAACTCTTCCAACCGATCGCACCTCCATTACAAATGAACACATATCCAGAGGTAGACTTTCTATCATCGATATCCGGTTGGAAATCGTAATCGTGATAACCATCCAATTGCAAGTCTCCACCTCCATAAATCAAGAATAAATCCTTAGTTCTTCTCAAGTACTTAAGAATATTCTTGACAGCTATCCAGTGTTCCAAACCTGGATTGGATTGATACCTGCTAGTCAAACTAACAGCATATGCGATATCCGGCCTAGTACACAACATTGCATACATTAAACTTCCAATAGCCGAAACATATGGAATCCTGGCCATCTTATCTCTTTCTTCAGGTGTCTTTGGAGATATCTCTTTAGAAAGATGGATACCATGTCTCATTGGTAACAATCCTCTCTTGGAATCAAGCATGTTAAACCTCTTTAACACCTTTTCCAAGTATAGACTTTGGGATAAACCAATTATTCTTTTCGCTCTATCTCTATAGATGCGAATTCCAAGAATATAGGTTACCTCCCCTAAGTCTTTCATGGAGAATGTATTTGACAACCATACCTTTATAGTCGTCAACATACCTGTGTCATTACCCATCAACAGTATGTCATCCACATATAAGACAAGGAAAGTAATAGAACTGTCACTAACCTTCTTATATACACATGGCTCATCCTCATTTTTGATAAAACCAAAGGATTTAATGGCTTCATCAAAATGGATGTTCCAACTCCTCAAAGCTTGTTTCAACCCATAAATGGATCGCTTTAGCTTGCATACATTGGAACCATCTTGGGATTCAAATCCCCTAGGTTGTTCCATGAAAATTTTTTCTTCAATGTATCCATTGAGAAAAGCTGTTTTGACATCCATCTGCCAAATCTCATAATCATAGTATGCAGCTATTGCTAATAAAATCCTAATTGATTTAAGCATGGCAACAGGCGATAAAGTCTCCTCATAGTCGATTCCTTGCCTTTGGCGAAACCCTTTCGCTTCTAGCCTTGCCTTATAGGTCTCTACCTTTCCATCAAAACCAATTTTCTTCTTGAAAACCCATTTGTTCCCTATAGGTATAATACCTTCAGGTGGGTCAACAAGATCCCAAACTTGATTCTTATACATAGAATCAATCTCGGATTTCATAGCATCAATCCATTTTGAAGAGTCTATATCTGATATAGCTTCTTCATAGGTAAGTGGATCATCTCCATGATCTACTTCTTCATGAGTAGACAACTCTTGTTCTTCTTCATGAAGAAAACCATATCTCACTGGTGGGTGAGATACCCTGGTTGTTCTACGAGGAACAGATGTAGATGTTTCATCAACGGGTATTGGTTGACTAGATGGATCTATATCCATCTGATCTGTTGGTTGGTCAGAATTCTCCAATTCTAACTCTATTTGCCTTCCTTTGCCTCCTTCTTGAACAAACTGTTGTTCAAGAAATGTGGCATCTCTACTTATCACAACCTTTTGTGAAGTAGGCAAATAAAAATAATATCCAAAACTATCTTTTGGATATCCAACAAATCGACCTTTTTCTGATCTGGTCTCCAATTTATCAGTGTTCAGCTTTTTGATATAAGCTAGACAACCCCAAATCTTAACATGCTTAAGACTTGGTTTTCTTCCATGCCATATCTCATAAGGTGTGGAAGAAACTGATTTTGATGGAATCCTATTCAGAATATACAAAGCTGATTCTAATGCAAATCCCAAAAAGGAGATTGGCATATCAGTATAGCTCATCATACTACGTACCATATCCAATAAGTACGATTTCTCCTTCGAGACACCATTCATTTGTGGTGTTCCCTGGAGAGTCGGTGAGAAACAATGCCATGCTCTCTCAAGTATTCATCAAATTCAGTACTCAAATATTCACCTCCACGATCTAATCGAAGAGCTTTAATATTCTTTCCTGTTTGATTTTCTACTTCAGATTTAAATTCTTTGAACTTTTCAAAAGATTCATGTTTGTATTTCATCAAATACAAATACCCAAACCTTGATTTATCATCAGTAAAGGTAATAAAATAATGAAAAGCCCCTCTAGCCATTTCTTTAAATGGACCACATACATCACTATGTATTAGCTCCAAAATATTTTCAGCTCTTAGCCCTTATCCAACAAAGGTTGATCTACTCATTTTACCCTGAAGGCAAGATTCACAAGTTGGAGTAGGCTCAGAGCCCAATGAGGATAGAATCCCCATTTTCTCCAATTTTGTAATCCTATCTTCTGCAACATGACATAACCTTTAGTGCCAAATATATTTTGAACTTGAGTTGGTTTTCACCATGGCATTGCATTCATTTAGATTGCTATACTCTGGCCAGTGGAAACATTTTCTTACTGGCAATGGAAACGCTTTCCTGTTTTCAATGGAAACACTTTCCTGTTGGCAGTGGAAACACTTTCCTTTGCCTTTGTTAGCTTTGGTCTTCCTTTCCTGTTTAGCTATTTTCTTGGAAGGACCAGGAATCTGAGGTTTCTTTTTCTTATTGCCCTTCTTCTTTTTGGACTTTCCAGCAGAAGAAGATGCAACCAAAGCTACCTCTTTCTCTTTATTGCCTGGCATATTCTTTTGGGCAATAACCAGCATGTTGAGTAAACCAGCTAAGGTGCATTCCTGTTTAGTCATATGGAAATTTGTCACAAAATTCCCAAAAGACTCAGGAACGGACTGAAGGATCAAATCTGTCTGTAGTTTGAAATCCATGTTGAAGTCAAGATGTTCCAACTGCTCAATCAGCCGAATCATCTTGTGGACATGATCCCCAACATTCTGTCCCTCAAACATCCTCATATGGAATAGCTGTCTAGATATCTCATACCTAGCATTCCTGCTTTGCTCACCATACAACTCTTGTAGGTGAAGGAGGATCTCACTCGCACTCTGCATGTTCTCATGTTGCTTCTGTAACTCATTACTCATGGAAGCAAGCATGTAACACTTAGCTCTCATATCATGCTCCTTCCACTTGTCCAAAGTATCATGTTCCTCTTGTGTGGCCTCTGGAGGTAAGGGACTAGGAACATTTGAATCTAGAACATATCCTATATGTTCAAGGTTCAGGACAAGCTTCAAATTTCTCAGCCAATCAGACAGATTTGGTCCTGTCAACCTATTGTGATCAAGTATGCTCGCAAGGATATTGGATGGTGGTGGTTGTTTTGTGCTCACTTTTATCAGAAAATTAACTATAGAAAATAACCAAATTAATTAGTAAATGTATCATGTAATTAACCAAAATGATTATGGTCTTTTAATCAAATTGGTCCTCCCACTAACTTAACGAATCCTACACTTCCAAAGTAGAAAACGGAAATCCTAGTTGGATGGATTTCTAGTGGGTGATTGAATTCTTATAATTCTATTGATCATCCTCAAGTACATCCACTATTAGAATTACAATAAACTATAAGTGAGAAACTCCTTGCCCATCACATCTCATGTGAGGTTCAATCCTTTACCTAGCCCCTAATGCTCAAAATCTCAGGTACATCCATTATTGACTTATCTTGCATTAGTTAAGTTGATCCCATTGAGCCAGTAATTATGTAAATAATTTTAATGTCCTCAGGTACATCCAATATTGGCCACCAAACCATTTACATATTTACAACATCTCATGCTTAACAATTATTCTTAAGAAAATCTCTTAAATTAATTGCATCTCATGCAACTATTTAAAATTTCTTAAAATAATTGCCCCAATGGAGGGCCTATGTTATAATTACTTTAATTATAGCATATCCAACTTAATCATTTGTTTGGAAGATTTTATGGTCATTCTAATTACTATTAAGGTCTCACTTTGCACATTATCCATTTAGCATGCATATATCATATAATTGCATACATATCCATACATCTCATGCATTCATGGATAAGCAGTAAATATGGTATGATCATGGACTTTCTAAGGGATTCAATTCTGAGCCACCAAGAATTGAATCAGGGCATTCCTAGGTGCATTTCATTCATTCATTCATTTTACAAGAGTTGCTGAAGGAGTACATAATCAACACTTGATTTTGAATTCCTCCCACTGGTCCCACCAATGCTCTTGACCTCCTTGAACTTCTTGCAATCCAATATTACATAGTAATCCTTGGCATACCAAGGCGAATTTACAAGAACTTAAATAAATGAAATTACAACCCAAAAATTATTACAAACTTAATAATACATGCCCAAAATAAATTAAAATAAATTAATTAATTTACAATCCCAAAGAAACATAAAAGAAATAAATCCATTCACATTGGTCTTTTATAGTCCATGATCATCCATCATGCATATCACTATTTAACAATTAAATGAAACATACATACTTAAATTAAATTGAATATCTCATATTCAACTTAAAAATCCAGATTTGAATATGATTCAAATAAATTTAAAAATTCAGATTTGAATCTCATTCAAACAAATTTAAAAATTCATATTTGAATCACATTCAAACAACTTCAAAAATTCAGATTTGAATCACATTCAAACATTTTTTAAAAAATCAGATTTGAATCACATTCAAACATTTTTTAAAAAATCAGATCTGAATTTTATTCAATCAATTTTAAAAAATCAGATTTAAATATGATTCAAACAACTTTAAAATTTCAGATTTGAATCACATTCAAACAACTTTTAAAATTCAGATTTGAATCACATTCAAACAATTTTTAAAATTCTGATTTGAATCATAATTTAATTGTGTGATTAAAATCCTAATTAAACATTTTAATTAGTCATATGATGAACCTTTTATCATGCAACAATTGCAGAATTTAATAACAACCATGCGCACCATGATCTTCCAAAGCCATGCGCACCATGTTGGAGTTCATCAAGCATGCTGTCACACCTCTTGATCCAACCAGCAATGGATCAATCATCTCATGATCAAATCACACAATTAAATCATATAATAAACAATCTAAATGGCAAATATAGTGGCTCTGATAACATTTTGAAGGAACGGAAGCATGAAAAACACAAGTTTATACCATTGAATTCAAAAATTTTCACCTAGGGTCACATGCATCATGCAAGATTTATTTTTATCTATTTGATTTCAATGATAAACAACATATTAAAACTCTTTTAATATGTTTTTGGATCTGTATTTGCCATTTAAGATTTTAAAATTAATCAGATTAATTTTAGAACCCTAGATTAAATCAAGAACGATTAAACTAACCTCTTGATGCACTACAGCGTGTCTGCGCCTTTGAGATTCATCTTTAGGACACCAGATGTTGTCCCTCTAGCTTGTCCACACGAAGAACACCTATGGCAGCCCTTGAACAGCTTCTAAAGCCTTTTCTATTAATTAGAAATTCAAGTTCTGCCTTTAAAGAGATTAGAGATGTAAACAGGACACTAGAAACAATTTCTAGTGTTCCTAATTCAAGAGATTGATGGTTAATCTCTTTGAATTGATGAGAGATGAAGAAGAATAGAGGGAGGGCTGCAAAATGGCGTGACCAAGGAGTGTGGCTGCTGGTTGTATTTTATTTTCTCATAACAACACTTAAATAGCTAGGTTAACACATTAAACCCTTGCCACATGTCACCCTTTGATTAGCTCTAGGTTTAAGTGACCCAATCACATTGTGCCAAGTGTCAAACCTATATGTAATCTTGATTTTAATCATCTTAAATGATTAAAAAACATTTGGCAAGCTTATGTGTTATGCCATGTGTCACCATCTCATGGTGCCACGTGTCACACTGCAAAATGACCAAAAAGCCCCTGTGTCTTAATTTTGAGTTCTCAACCCAAAATAATTATTTTTCTTCTTCTAATTAATTTATATCAAATATAAATTAATTAATTAATCTCTATTAATTAATTTCTCATTAATTAAATTCATATTTAAACACTTTAAATATAAATTTAACTTATATTATACATCCAATAATCTAGATTTTGTTTCAAGTCATGCTAGGGACTTTGCAAACTAATTGCAAACCAAACCTATTTAATTAATCAATTAAACTCTTTAATTAATTAAATCATATTTAATTAGGTGATAACTTGTGTATGTGTGTGACTTACTAGGCTCATCACTAATTGGCAATGAGACATGATATCAACTCTTAATATCATCAGAACTCTTTCTTACCATAAATAATTTCTCTAAATCATTTTATGAACCTCATAGACCATGGTTAAACCTAGCATAGCATGCCATGGCCACCCAATTAGTAATAAGGTTTACCATGCACTAGAATCTCTCTGTTACAAAATCCCAACTCAAGCTGGAGTCATGGTTTATGTCAAACTCCATTTGCTATGAATATTATGTTCTCTTTTAATTCCAGTTCTTGATTAAAAAGATTTTCTCGTCAGAAACTCTTTTCTGAATAAATCTATCTGTCCTGGCCAGGAACTTGAAACATCAAGAACAATTAAATGAACATAGGATTTTATCTCTATTTACTTAGAGGAACAGATTCCATCTTGATCAACACCTACCTCCATATATAACTAGTAGGAGCCAACACATGCCCATATACCCATACACAGTACAAGTATGAAAGCAGTATCAAACTCAAACTACCTATATACAAGATAATTGTGCTATCTCAGGTCTAAAGATTATATGCACTGATATGATTTATGACAAAACATTGGTAAGAGTAAACTCCATGTGCTTGTCATAAGTGTCACTGGTTCGGCCTACTTATCATTTATAAGTGCCTATCATGTTTGTTATATGGCATGAGACTCACCATTCCATCTTATTTATATCTCATATAAATAACTTGGGAATAAACATGAATACAATCTTTCTGGATAAGTCATGTCCTTACTATGAAGTATCCTCGATTGTGAACCTATTTATAATACTTCGTGCTAGAAATATTGTCACTCATATTCTTAACAACTTAAGAATAATATTTCTAACAAAATATCAATGGACCTTTTCTATTACACATAAATATATTATGTAAATGGAAAAGTGGAAATGCCTTTTATTAATAAAAATATGTACAAGATACATACTAAATGATATGCTCTAGGGCATACTACTAACATCCTCCTTGATGCTAATGCACTGTTCTTCAAGACGGCTTCAAGGGAATGATGAAGATGTATGCATATGCAAATGTGTGTATGAAGATGGTGGCTCAGGGTTGGATCCTTTCTCCATTTTCTACTGCTTTAATTTATATTCAATGTCCTAGGGTTAGGTTTTTAAAGTCCTAAAGGCATCAAAAGTCTGTACGTAGTGTAAAAGCTGGAGTTGGAATCAAATCAGGAAATTGATTATTGGCTGATAGATGGCCCGTGTGTCACTACGTGGCCCAAGGCTGTGTAACTTACTGGAACTTAAAGGCTGCATCTCATACTTGAGCAAAAGTTTACATGGGTCTTAGCTAGTAACATGGGTCCAATTGCACGACCCGTGTTCTGTTGTTTTTCTAAAAATTTTTTGAGTTTTGCTGGGCAGAATCTTACACGAGTCTCTATAGGTCGTGTAACATGGCCCGTGTACTGTGTCTCTTCTTTGACTTCATTATTTTTCTCCTGGCAGTAAGTTACACAGGTCTGTGATATATTTACATGACCAGTGTAAAGTGTATCAACAACAATACTCTTCTTTTTGAGTTTTTCCAAGCTTCCTTCTTTACTCCTATGCTTTGGAATTCTCTCAAAACACCTGAAAATATGCAGAAAACATAGAATTTAGTGCAGGGTGATAAGATTTATAAAAGTTAATGAATTTGATGGTTATGCATGAAATTACCTATCTAAATGCTATAAAATGCTATACAAATATGCTTAAAACATTTATATAATATAGGTGTATCAAATACCCCCAAACTCAAACTTTTGCTTGTCCTTAGGCAAATCAAAACCTTTTTAGAACACATTTTAGGAGAAAACTCAGAAGCATAAACATAAATTCAATATGCATATAATTGAACTCCTTTAATCCTTCATATCAACTACCCTCTTTCAAGGCATAAGGGTTTCAATAGTTGCTTGTTTAAAGCTTGACCACTTTCATGGTGTTTTAACTAATTATTCCTCCATGCAAGGCTTAGTAGTAAGTAACAAATAGTTTTTTTTATCAGGATAGACTTAAGAAACACTTACTATAATGCCCTCACCTAGGTAATCCGTATATTTTACTATTCCGATGACTAATGTCTATTCGGACAGTCAGAATGTCTGGAATAACACTTAAACTATAGTGAGGAGGCATAAATTGATGAAATAAATGTTCAAAAAATATAGGAAAAATTTAGAGGAAATAAAATAGAAATTTAAAGAATTTATTAATAGGTATAAAATAATAAAAATAACTCGATATGCATTATGAAGGGCATTTTGGTAATTTCACCCGCAGCGATGAATTTTGACCTAAATGTCAAATTTAAAAATAATTAATATGAATTAAAACTTATGAATTGAATTAGAAAAGAAAAGAAGAAGAATAGAAAAGAAAAGGAAAAAGAAAAATAAGCTTATGACGTTTAAAAATTTGAAGTGCAAAAATAAAAATATAACTAGAGACTAGAGGATAAACTCCCACCCACTTTCATCTTCTTCCTCCAATTTTTCTCTCTCTTTCCCCTTGGAGCCAGCACACTTCCTCCATTTTTTCCACCATTGTTGTCAAGCTTTAAAACTTGATTTCCCAAGCTTCTTCCACTCGAAACCCATAGCTCACTTCGCAAAAAATACTCCCCACTCCATAAGGAAGCTTTAAGCACCCATTTGAAGAAGAGAAATTGAAGTTTGCAAGTTGGGCCACAAGGTAAGTGCAAGATACCACTTTCTCTCTTCTTTAAATGTTGTAAGAATGATGAGATAAGTGAGTATCACATGAAAATGAAAACAAATGATAAGAAAATGAAATGTCCAAATTTTGGCAGCCATGTAACCTTGAGGTTTGATGCTTTTAAGTGATGAAAAGTGGTTCCATGAGAATGTTTAATAAGTTGATATGTTTGGGAGTTTGATTGAGTAGTGTTCGTGAAAATTGAAACTTTGAAACTAGGATTTATGTACATGATTTGAGGATTGTTGTGTAATTGTTGAGATTGACTTAGTTGAGACTATTTGTTGCCAAATTAAAGTGTTATGTTTGCAAATTGAAGTAAGAAAGATGGAGGAGATTGAATTTTGGGAGTGTCATTTTTTCTGCAGGTTGGGACTCAATGAGTATAGTGTGTTTGTGGAACTATAACTGAAATTGTGTGACTCCAATTGGTGTGAGGCTAATTAGAAGTGAAATCAGACTCAAAATAGCCCATTTTTCATGTAGACACCATGCTCAAATTTTGTCAAACACTTGACCTAAATACTACCTAAATCCGGATGACCCTGCAAAAAACCTAGAAAATAACCAAATGAATAATATATATTCATTTGGTCATAACTCCCTCTATACTGGTCTAAATGACTTGAATTTGATACCATTGGAAA
The DNA here is from genome assembly GCF_030052815.1 of Hevea brasiliensis. NCBI lineage: Eukaryota > Viridiplantae > Streptophyta > Magnoliopsida > Malpighiales > Euphorbiaceae > Hevea > Hevea brasiliensis. Next base: position 63,513,915 of record NC_079493.1, read on the forward strand.
GCTTAGATATAGGGCTACAATTTTCATAAAGACCACTGAACCCAGAAATGCCAAACAACTAAACCAAATTGCTGACCCAAGTTGGGTCACAAAACTGCCAAGAATTAGGTTGTACAGAAACTGCTGGACATAAACTTACCCAGCCAGTTTTGGCAAAATGGCCATAACTTGGACTAAAAGAACTCAAATGTATTGAAACTAGTGGCAAAATGTCCACAAGACACAAATCTGCAAAATTGGTACTTTGGCCAAAACCCAGAAATCAAGAGAACTCGGTCAAACAGTTAGAATAAATCACTGCAACAAAACCTGTAATCTGGCCAAACTTCACTTGACCCTATAACCGTCTTTTAGTCATAACTCCCATTATAAAAATCCAATTGAGATGAGCCATACCTTTCTAGAAATCTGAGAGATAGGGCTACAACATTTCTATAGAAACCTTCCTTAAATTATGCCTGTAAGGACCTTGAAATGTGACATGTAGTCACTGACCTAAACTAAACTCTTGTAGGCACAGGGTACATGAGCCCAGGTCAGTTAATTGGCCATAAATAATTCTAAAAAATTTGAAAAATTATAATACAAATTTCTCAATGACCATAAGACATAGGGCAACAATTTCTATGAAGATCACTACGCCTAAAACTGACTGCAACCTGTTCCATTAATTAGGTAAATTTTAAGTCCAACAGCTGCCTAGTTAAGGAACCAAAATATGGAAATGATTCAGTTATGGTTATCCAACCATAACTTTAGTTCTAAAAATCAAATTGACATGATTTAAAAAGGAAAATAAAGATAAGACATAGGGGAACAACTTCCATGAACGAAGTATGGCCAAACAGTGGCTGCAAACTAATCAAGTGGATAGTTAAATGTGAGACACAAAAATTGAAACTAAAGAAAGGTCCATGAGATAAATTATCTTATGGTAGGGAACTTAACCCTAACAAGCTATTAAACACTAAACCACATGAAAGAGGTATGTGGGACCTATTTTCCCACTATAAAATGATATGAACATTCAAATAAATATGTAATAATGTGTAATTGCCCATAGTATACCTATACTTATTTATTTAGTTTGGATCGATTGGTATACCAATTAGGGACTACATATAGCAGTACTGCCTATCAAGAAATTCATGAACTGACAATATATGTCTGGTATGATTGTTCTACAGGCTATATGCCAACTTACTAGCCATTGTGCCTAACTTTATTTCTGGCTTTACTAGCCTAACAACTGGCCTCGTGCCTGACAGATGCATACAGGGTAGATATACGGCTGTCTAACCCGTATGCTCCCATGTATTTAGCTTTTATAGTATTTTATAGGTTTCTTGGGCACTGATAATAATTAATGAAGACTGAATATGTAATAAGTAAATAGAAAAGATCCTGATAATTTGAATTGTTTTCAAAGTGAAATAAAAATGTAAAATACCTAGAAATTATGAAAATTTCCATATATAGAATTATTATTTAAATTGTTTAGTATTTGTTATTATAAATTATGCACCACTAAGCGTTATGCTTAGTGAGTTGGTTTTCCATCCCGTAGGTACTGGAGATCAGCAGCCACCACAGCAGCTGCCACAGTAGTATTCAGACAGAGCTCCGACCAGATCTGCCACCGTCCAGAGTCATCTCACCAATCTTTTGTATTTTGATAGGGCCCATGTACAGACTAGTATTTTGGTTCATTATGTCCAATCATAATGTAATTACTACTTATGGTGTATTTTATTTTGGACTTGTAATTAAACTTTGAGATTGTAATGAAAACTTGTAATTTATTATCTATGAATTTCTGTATGAATGCAATAGATGATACTGTTAATAGTATGCCCTAGAGCATATCATTTAGTATATATCTTATACATATTTTGTTAATAAAAGGCATTTTCACTTATCTGTTTACATAATATATTTATGTGTAATAGAAAAGGTCCATTAATATTTTGTTAGAAATTCTATTCTTAAGTTGTTAAGAATATGAGTGACAGTATTTCAAGCACAGAGTATCATAAATAGGTTCACAATCGAGGATACTTCACAATAAGGACATGACTTATCTACAAAGATTGTAATCATGCTTGTTCCCAAGTTATTTATATGAGATGTAAATAAGATGAAATAGTGAGTCTCATGCCATATAATAAACATGATAGGCACTTATACATGATAAGTAGGCCGAACCAGTGACACTTATGACAAGTACATGGAGTTTACTCTCGTCAATACATTGTCATAAATCATATCGGTGCATATAATCTTTAGACTTGAGATAGCACAGTTGCCTTGTATATTAGTGGTTTGAGTTTGATACAGTTTTCATACTTGTACTGTGTATGGGTATATGGGCATGTGTTGGCTCCTACTAGTTATATATGGAGGTAGGTATTGATCAAGATAGAATCTATTACCCTAAGTAAATAGGGATAAAATCCTATATTTATTTAATTTTTCTTGATGTTTCAAGTTCCTGGCTAAGACAGATAGATTTAATCAGAAAAGAATTTATGATGAGAAACTCTTTTTAATCAAGAACTGGAATTAAAAGAGAACATAATATTCATAGCAAATGGAGTTTGACATAAACCATAACTCTAACTGGAGTTGAGATTTTGTAACAGAGAGATTCTAGTGCATGGTAACATATGATTATAGGTTCATTTAAGGTAAACCTTATTACTGATTGGGTGGCTATGGTGTGTTATGCTAGGTGTTAACCATAGTCTATGAGCTGCATAAAATGATTTAGAGAAATCATTTATAGTAAAAAAGAGTTCTGATTATATTAAAAGTTGATATCATGTATCATTACCAATTAGTGATAAGCCTAGTAAGTCACACACATACACAAGTAATCACTTAATTAAATATGATTTAATTAATTAATTAAAGAGTTTAATTGATTAATTAAATAGGTTTGGTTTGCAATTAGATTGCAAAGTCCGTAGCATAGCTTGAAACCAAATCTAGGTTATTGGATGTATAGTATAAGTTAAATTTATATTTAAAGTGTTTAAATGTGAATTTAATTAATGGGAAATTAATTAATAAAGATTTCTTAATTAATTTACTTTTGATATAAATTGATTAGAAGAAGAGAAATAATTATTTTGGATTAAGAACTCAAAATTAAGACACAAGGGCATTTTGGTCATTTCAGAGGGTGACATGTGGCACCATGAGATGGTGACACATGGCACTATACATAAGCTTGCCAAATGTCTTTTAATCATATAAGATGATGAAAGTCAAGATTAAATATAGGTTTGATACTTGGCACAATGTGATTGGGTCAATTAAACCTAGAGCTAATCAAAAGGTGACATGTGGCAAGGGTTTTAAGTGGTGACCTAGCTATATAAGTGTAAGGATGAAAGAGCAAAAAATATAAGCTGCCATTCATCTCTTTGTACCGCCACCCTTGGCTGCTCTCCCTTCTTTTCTTCTTCATCTCTCATCAATTCAAAGAGATTAGCAAACAATCTCTTGAATTAAAAATACTAGAAATTATTTATTGTCCTATTTACATCTATAATCTCTCAAAAGGAAAAACTTAATTTTCTAATTCATAGAAAAAGCTTTAGAAGCTGTTCAAGGGTTGCCATAAGTGATCTTGGCGTGGACAAGCTAGAGGGACAATACTTGGTGTCCTAAGGCACATCCCAAAGGTGCCAAATACACTGCAGTGCATCAAAAAGGTTAGTGCGCTTGTTCTTGATCTAATCTAGGGTTCTAATGAATTAATATATTAATTCTAAAATCTTAAATGGCAAATGTAGATCCAAAAATATATTAAAAGAGTTTTAATATGCTGTTTATCATTGAAATGAAATAGATAAAAATGAATCTTACATGATGCATGTGACCCTAGATGAAAAATTTTGAATTTCAATGATCTAAACTTGTGTTTTTCATGCTTCCACTCCTTCAATTGGTATTAGAGCCACTATATTTTCTATTTAGATTGTTGATTATATGATTTAATTGTGTGGTTTGATCATGAGTTGATAGATCCATTGCTGGTTAAAGAGGAAAAGTGGCGGCATGGTGATGAACACCAATGGTGCGCACACTTTGTGGTCTCCAATGGTGTGCGCAAGGTTTGGTTTTTGAATCTACAATTGTTGTATGATCTAAGGTTCATCCGATGACTAATTAAAATGTTTAATTAGGTGTTTTAATCACACAATTAAATTTTAATTCAAATTTAAATTTTAAAAGTTGTTTGAATGTGATTTAAATATGAATTTTTAAAGTTGTTTGGATGTGATTCAAATCTGAATTTTTAAAATTTATTTGAATGTGATTCAAATCTGAATTTTTAAATTTGTTTGAATGTGATTCAAATCTGAATTTTTAAATTTATTTGAATGAGATTCAAATCTAAATTTTTAAATTTGTTTAAATCATATTCAAATATGGATTTTTAAGTTGAATTTGAGATATTTAATTTAATTTAAGTATGTATGTTTTATTTAATTGTTAAATAGTGATATGCATGATGGATGATCATGGACTATAAAAGACCAATGTGATTGGATTTATTTCTTTTATGTTTGTTTGGGTTGTAAATTAATTAACTTATTTTAATTTATTTCTGGGCATGTATTATTAAGGTTGTAATAATTTTGGGTTGTAATTTCATTTATTTAGTTCTTGTAAATTCACCTTGGCATGCCAAGGATTACTTTGTAATTGGATTGCAAGAAGATCAAGGAGGTTAAGAGCATTGGTGGGACCAATGGGAGGAATTCAAGATCAAGTGTTGATTATGTACTTCTTCAGCAACTCTTGTAAAATGAATGAATGAAGTACACCTAAGAATGCCCTGATTCAATTATTGGTGGCTTAGAATTGAATCCCTTAGAAAAGTCCATGATCATATCATATTTATTTATTATCCATGAAAGCATTAGATGTATGGGAATGTATGCAAGTATATGATATATGCATGCTAAATGGATAATGTGCAAAGTGAGACCATAATAGTAATTAGGATGACCATAAAATCTTCGAAACAAATGATTAAGTTGGATATGCTATAATTAAAATAATTATAACATGGGCCCTCCATTGGGGCAATTATTTTAAGAAATTTTAAATAGTTGCATATGATGCAATTAATTTAAGAGATTTTCTTAAGAATAATTGTTAAGCATGAGAAGTTGTAAATATGTAAATGGTTTGGTGGCCAACAATGGATATGCCTGAGGACATTAAAATTATTTGCATGTTTACTGGCTCAATGGGATCAACTTAACTAATGCAAGGTAAGTCAATAATGGATGTGCCTGAGATTTTGAGCATTAGGGGCTAGGTAAAGGATTGAACCTCAAATGAGATGTGATAGGCAAGGAGTTGCTCATTTATAATTTATTGTAATTCCAATAATGGATGTGCCTGAGGATGATCAATAGGATTATAAGAATTCAATCACCCACTAGAAACCTGTATCACCCTCCCGGTAGCAACTCCGTACATTCTACTGTTCCGGTGACCGGTGTCGGTCCGGATAGCTAGAACGTCCGGAAAAATATTTAAAATAAAGTCAGGAACCATAATTAACTCAAATATTAATAAGAAAAATTTAGGAAAAATTTTAGAAATAAAATACAACCAAGTTAAACGAGCCGGTGCCCAAGCGATGGGTAACCGGAGGGAAGTTGCGGTTCTCGCAACGAGGAGCCCTAGACCCGGGGAAAAATTCATAAAATAATTTTTGGGACTCCAGAGAAGTTGAGGTTCCTATGGCATTAGAATGCCAAGAAAATATTTAGAAAAATTTTTCAATCGGTACAGACAATTTTGACCCGTTAAGCCAAACGGAGGGCATTTTGGTCATTTCGCCTTCAGAGACGATTTTTGGCCGACTTGTCCAGTTGAGTAAATAATTATTATGACATAAAATATGAATTAAGGTTGATGAAAAATTAATTTAAAGTTAGTAGAAAAGAAAAGAAAAGAAAAATAAAGAAAATTAGGGATAATGACATCACATGATGTCATTATCTTAATCCCAACCAATCACAAGTTAACAAGCATTCTTAAAACATTTAAAAGATACAAAATGGACCAAAAATTCTGGTCATCTTCTTCTTCTTCTTCCTCAAAATGTGACCTCTCTTCCATAGCCCTCCATAAAAATTTCTTGCATCACTTCCATTTTCCCATGAATTTCCACTATAAAACCCTAGACACCTTTCATTAAAACTTGTCCATACCTCTTGGGGAAGTGTTTGGTAGCCTAGAAAAGGAAGGAAAGTGAAGTTTGAGCTTGGAAAATTCTGCCCTACAGGAGGTTAGTGCACTTATACACCTTAAGCTCTTTATTTCCATGTTAGTGACTTGAATTGAGTAAGAATTTGTGAATGAAATGAACCAAATATATGTGTATGTCCACCATGAATTTCGGCAGCCCTAAGGAAGGAACAATGATGGAGTGTTTTTGATGGTTTTAATGGACTTAAAATGAATTAGAGATTATGTTTAAGGTGTATATACACATATAGAATGAATGAAAGTGCTTAACTAGGTGTATGGGTGAATTGAAAGGGAAAATTAGGGTTTTGGGAGTGAAAAATTGGACTTGGCTTATGAAATGATTAATGGACATTCTAATGGTCAATTAGTGACCATTTTAGGCAAGTTAATCATAATTTGAAGTGAGCTAATGTATGGCAAATTGAAATGGGAAGGTCAGCTTAGAGACAAGAAAGAATGAGGCTGTGATTCCAGCCCATTTAGACAGCCATAATTTGGCTGTGTAGGTCCAATTTGTGTTTGGACAATTGGACATGAAACTAGACTTATAATGGCACAATGTTGCTGAAGAAACCATGCCCAAAATACCAAAGCAAGTGGACCAAAAGTTGGCCCCAATCCGGATACCCTGCAACAGCACCTGCAGACTGTTCATTTGGCCATAACTCACTGTAGATATGGTCAATTGACCTGAAAAGTTTACAGCAACAAGTTAAGACATAGACAAACAACTTTCATGAACAAACCTACCCCAAATTATGACCAAAACCTATCCAACAAGACAGTGGCAGTCACTGTTCATGGTACTGTAGATTTGGTAATTCTGCAGTTTTTCCAATCCGGCCAGCTGTGGTTTTTGGACCATAACTGGAGCTACAAAACTCCAAATGGAGTGATTTAAAAAAAGAAATTTAACTAGACAAAATAAGGAACAACTTTCATGTTTACTATTTCCTCAAATTCCCACTGCAACAGTGCTTAATGCAATAGTAAAGTTAGGCTTCAAAAACTGAAAATTCTGCTTCCCTTGGTTTAAGTTTAGAAATGGTATTAATGCTTAATGCCAACAAGTTTTCAATGCAAAATGTGGTATGTTGGGTGTGTTAAAACCAATGTACCTATTTTCTATCCAAAAGTCAACATTTTTGTTGACCAATAAGGTGAATAGTGACACCAAAACTTGAAAATTCAAAATTTGAAATTAGAAATGCATTTAGGGGACTTTAAATTGCAATTGGCAATTAATACTAGCAAATGTAAAACTAAAAATGTGGGATCTTGGTGTAATTAGAATTAATATATCCATTAAGTATAAAAAGGTCAACATTTTGGGTTGACTAGTAAAGTGAATAGTAATCAAAATGATTAGTAAATTAAGATGAAGACCTAGAACCAATTCTAAGCTTAATTGCTTAGAATTGTATGACAAATGTGGACTATGCATCCTAGTCAAAATTGTTAAAAAGAAATTAAGGCCATAAATTTGAAATCCATAAAATATTTATGGATTACTTGAAACATGAAAAATAAGTCACCAAATTGATGTGAATAATTAGTTAGGGCTTATATGCCCATCACAAATGGAATTCATAACATATTAATAACTCAACTTGAAATATAAAAATTGTAATTACATGAGTAGATTCTTGAATGTATAAATGAGAAAAGAAAAATGTTTTGAGTGCAATGGTATAAAAGGATAATTGATGTGAATTGTGATAATATAAATGATCAAATGAATGTATGAATTATAATCGAAATTTATCATGAAATAATGAAGTCATAAAATACAATATATTAATATTTAATGATATTATGTGCCCTTGTATTGCCTAGACATGTGTGTCAGATTGGATAGTTTGGCATGCCAATAGGGTATTGTTTTAGCAGTACTGCAAAAGGCTTTATGCCTATATTCATAGCTCTATGCCCGTATTCATGGCTCTTATGCCCGTATTCATGGCTTTTATGCCCGATTATGTGATATCATGGCTTTTTAGCCATACTGACTGCATACGTGGTTGACTTTCTGCGTCCCATGGTATGACGGCCCGAGGCACCGCGGTGTCCAGAGCCAACGACCCGTTATCCAGTTTAGTCAGCCTGTCGTAGGTTACTTGGGCAGTGTAAATTATTAAAATAAATTAAGACTATTAGTAATTAAAAATATTCGAAATCAAATAAATGAGTTAATAAGACTTCAAAAGAATTAGTTAGAATTATGAAATGATCCAAACCACATAAAAATTGTTAAGTAAAATGATAAAAGAGTTGCAAAAATAGGTATAACTTAATTAAATATTTTAAATGTACCTTCTATTGCCATATAAATATAAACTGAGTATTTTTATTAATTCTGTATGTTGTACATTATCCCTGTGAATTTCGGAATTAAATGCTTTCAAAGCGAAACAAATGAGAACAAAAGATAATTAATATTAGACACATTATATTAAATTAAATTGATTCTTAAATATTCAAATTATGCTTTGTTCTTTCTTTATTTGTATATTTTATTTTCTTGTTCTATTATTGCACCACTAAGCAGCAATGCTTAGCGCGATGGATTTGTTTCCTCGCGCAGGTACTTTGACTAAGATTTTTGGAGTCCAGATCTGCAGAAGTGCCTGAAGTATTCAAGGTTGTCACCTCCTCAGTAATGCATGTAGATAGGGCCCATATAGATCATATTTTGTATTTAGTATAAAATGCTAGATATTGTATTATAATGTAGATCATGAGCAGGTAATTAATAGAAATGTAATGTAATTTAATAAATTAGCTTTTTCATATGTAATTAATTTATATATCATGTAAATTATGAAATTATGTAAATTAAAAAAATTTGAAAATTTTACTTATGTGATTTGAGCATGAATGAGATATATGAATGAGATGTGAATTATGAGATAGTTATGAAAATAATTGATGAGATTTTAATTGTAAAATATTATTGAAACTTTCAAACAGGTAAATAGTAAAATACGTCAACTGGTAATAAAATAGGGGAAACTCCGCTGGTTTCTCCGTCGAAAAATAATTAATATTAAAATATAACGAGATTAAAATATGAAAGGAATAAAGTAAGATATGATAGGGTGCTCCGGCACCGAATGTAGCACACTTTGCTCAGCTACACTGTAGTCAGGTGAGGGGTGTTACAAAACCCATCACACTAGGATTTCTGTTTTCTACTTTGGAAGTGTAGGATTAGCTAAGTTAGTGGGTGGACCAATTTGATTAAAAGAGCATAATCATTTTGGTTAATTAAATGATACATTTACTAATTAATCTGGTTATTTTCTGAAGTTAATTTTCTGATAATAATAAGCACAGAACAACCACCAACATCCAATATCCTTGTAAGCATACTTGATCGCAATAAGTTGACAAGACTTAATTTATCTAATTGGCTAAGAAATTTGAAACTTATCCTGAGCCTTGAACATATTGGATATGTTCTAGACTTAAATGTTCTTGGTCCCTTACCTCCAGAGGCCACTCAAGAGGAACATGAAACTTTGGATAAGTGGAAGGAGCATGATATGAGAGCTAAGTGTTACATGCTTGCTTCCATAAGTAATGAGTTACAGAAGCAGCATGAGAACATGCAGAGTGCGAGTGAGATCCTCCTTCACCTATAAGAGTTGTATGGTGAGCACAGCAGGAATGCTAGGTATGAGATATCTAGGCAACTATTCCGCATGAGGATGTCTGAGGGACAGAATGTTGGGGATCATGTCCACAAGATGATTCAGCTAATTGAGCAGCTAAAACATCTTGACTTTAACATGGATTTCCAACTGCAGACGAATTTGATCCTGCAGTCCCTTCCTTAGTCTTTTGGGAATTTTGTAACAAATTTTCATATTACTAAACAGGAATGCACCTTGGCTGGTTGACTCAACATGCTGGTTATTGCCCAAAAGAATATGCTGGGCAATAAAGGAAAAGAGGTAGCTTTGATTGCATCTTCTTCTGCTGGAAAGTCCAATAAGAAGAAGGGCAATAACAAAAAGAAATCTCAGATTCCTGGTCCTTCCAAGAAAATAGCTAAAGAGAAACGGAAGACTAAAGCTAATGGAGGCAAAGGAAAGTGTTTCCACTACCAAAAGGATGGGCACTAGAAAAGGAACTGCCCAGAGTATTTTGCTTCTCTAAAGGACAAGAAGGATACACCTTCGGAAGGTATGTCCATATCTTGTTATTTAGATTCTGATGATACTCATAGTTCATCTACAGCTTGGGTTTTAAATACTGGTGCCAGTTCTCACATTTCTTAAGATATGCAGGAACTAGCAAATAGTAGCAGCTTGCATTCTCGAGATGTTAGACTCTGGATTGGCGATAGCTCAACTATTGAAGCTTTAGCCATAGGATCTAAATCTTTTTACATGTCTGGACATGTTTTGTGTTTCGATAATATTTTATATGTACCTGATGCTTTTAAGAACATCATTTATATATTTAGTTTGACTAGAAATGACTATGAATTTCAGTTCATAGATGATGTTTACAATATTTATTTTGGAAATAAATATGTTGGTTCGGGTTATATGAATGATGGTCTTTATTATTTAGATAATAATGACAAACACAAAATGAATGCAAGTGATCTAAAAGAATGCAATGCCATGGTAAAAATCAACTAACGTTTAAAAAATATTTGGCAGTTAAGGTTATGTCATGTTACAGAAGAAAGGATTGTAAAACTGAAGAAAATGGGGATTCTATCCTCATTGGGTTCTGAACCTACTCCAACCTGTTGTTAGTGGTATGCCCTAGAGCATATCATTTAGTATGTATCTTGTACATATTTTTATTAACAAAAGGCATTTCCACTTTTCCATTTACATAATATATTTATGTGCAATATAAAAGGTCCATTGATATTTTGTTAGAAATATTATTCTTAAGTTGTTAAGAATATGAGTGACAATATTTCTAACACAAAGTATCATAAATAGGTTCACAATCGAGGATACTTTATAATAAGGACATGACTTATCCAGAAAGATTGTATTCATGTTTGTTACCAAGTTATTTATATGAGATATAAATAAGATGGAATGGTTAGTCTCATGCCATATGACAAACATGATAGGCACTTATAAATGATAAGTAGGCCGAACTAGTGACACTTATCACAAGCACATGGAGTTTACTCTTGTCAATGTTTTGTCATAAATCATATCGATGCATATAATCTTTAGACCTGAGATAGCACAGTTATCTTGTATGTAGGTAGTTTGAGTTTGATACTACTTTCATACTTGTACTGTGTATGGGTATATGGGCATATGTTGGCTCCTACTAGTTATATATGGAGGTAGGTGTTGATCAAGATGGAATCTGTTCCTCTAAGTAAATAGAGATAAAATCCTATGTTCATTTAATTATTCTTGATGTTTTAAGTTCCTGGCCAGGACAGATAGATTTATTCAGAAAAGAGTTTCTGATGAGAAAATCTTTTTAATCAAGAACTGGAATTAAAAGAGAACATAATATTCATAGCTAATGGAGTTTGACATAAACCATGACTCCAGCTTGAGTTGGGATTTTGCAACAGAGAGATTCTAGTGCATGGTAACATATGATTATAAGTTCATTTAAGGTAAACCTTATTACTAATTGGGTGGCCATGGCATGCTATGCTAGGTGTTAACCATGGTCTATGAGGTTCATAAAATGATTTAGAGAAATCATTTATGGTAAGAAAGAGTTCTCAAGATATTAAGAGTTGATATCATGTCTCATTGCCAATTAGTGATGAGCCTAGTAAGTCACACACATACACAAGTTATCACCTATTTAAATATGATTTAATTAAATAGGTTTGGCTTGCAATTAAATTGCAAAGTCCCTAGCATGACTTGAAACCAAATCTAAATTATTGGATGTATAGTATAAGTTAAATTTATATTTAAAGTGTTTAAATGTGAATTTAATTAATGAGAAATTAATTAATAGAGATTAATTAATTAATTTATATTTTATATAAATTAGAAGAAGAAAAATAATTATTTTGGGTTAAGAACTCAAAATTAAGACATAGGGGCATTTTGGTCATTTCAAAGTGTGACACGTGGCACCATGAGATGGTGACACATGGGATTACACATAAGCTTGCCAAATGTTTTTTAATCATGTAGGATGATTAAAATCAAGATTAAATATAGGTTTGACACTTGGCACAATGTGATTGGGTCACTTAAACCTAGAGCTAATCAAAGGGTGACATGTGGCAAGGCTTTAATGTGTTAACCTAGCAATATAAGTGTTGTTATGAAAAGGAAAAACAACCAGTAGTCACTCCTGTCCTTTGCCACGCCATTTTGAGGTTCTCCATCTATTCTTCTTCATCTCTCATCAATTCAAAGAGATTAGCCATCAATCTCTTGAATTAAGAACACTAGAAATTGTTTCTAGTGTACTGTTTACATCTCTAATCTCTTAAAAGGCAGAACTTGAATTCTAATTAATAGAAAAAGCTTTAGAAGCTATTCAAGGGCTGCCATAGGTGTTCTTAGTTTGGACAAACTAAAGGGTCTTAAAGACAAATCTCAAAGGCGCAGACACGCTGCAGTGCATCAAGAGGTTAGTGTAATCGTTCTTAATTTAATCTAGGGTTCTAAAATTAGTCTGATTAATTTTAAAATCTGAAATGACAAATATAGATCTAAAAACATATTAAAAGAGTTTTAATATGTTATATATCATTGAAATCAAATAGATAAAAATAAATCTTGCATGATACATGTGACCCTAGGTGAAAATTTTTGAATTCAATGGTATAAACTTGTGTTTTTCACACTTCCGTTCTTTCAATTGGTATCAAAGCCACTATATTTTCCATTTAGAGTGATGTTTATATGATTTAATTGTGTGTTTGATCATGAGATCAAAAGTTCATTGCTGGTTGCAAAGCCAAGGTGGTGGCACAAATGATGAACACTATGGTGCGCATGGTTGATGCACCACAATGGTGTGCAAAGGTAAATGGATGGTGAATGTGCAATTTTTGTATGATCTAAGATCAATTTTATGTCTAATTAAATTGTTTAATTAGAATTTTTATCACACAATTAAATTTTGATTCAAATCAGAATTTTAAAAATTGTTTGAATGTGATTCAAATCTGAATTTTAAAAGTTGCTTGAATGTGATTCAAATCTGAATTTTTAAAGTTGTTTGAATCATATTTAAATCTGATTTTTTAAGATTGATTGAATAAAATTCAGATCTGATTGTTTAAAAAATGTTTGAATGTGATTCAAATCTGAATTTTTAAAGTTGTTGGAATGTGATTCAAATCTGAATTTTTAAATTTGTTTGAATGAGATTCAAATCTGAATTTTTAAATTTATTTGAATCATATTCAAATCTGGATTTTTAAGTTGAATATGAGATATTCAATTTAATTTAAGTATGTATGTTTTATTTAATTGTTAAATAGTGATATGCATGATGGATGATCATGAACTATAAAAAACCAATGTGATTGGATTTATTGCTTTTATGTTTCTTTGGGATTATAAATTAATTAATTTATTTTAATTTATTTTAGGCATGTATTATTAAGTTTGTAATAATTTTTGAGTTGTAATTTCATTTATTTAAGTTCTTGTACATTCGCCTTGGTATGCCAAGGATTACTATGTAATATTGAATTGCAAGAAATTCAAGGAGGTCAAGAGCATTGATGGGACCAGTGGGAGGAATTCAAGATCAAGTGTTGATTATGTACTCCTTCAGCAAGTCTTGTAAAATGAATGAATAAAATGCACCTAGGAATGCCCTGATTCAATTCTTGGTGGCTCAGAATTGAATCCCTTAGAAAGTCCATGATCATACCATATTTACTACTTATCCATGAATGCATGAGATGTATGGGAATGTATGCAATTATATGATATATGCATGCTAAATGCATAATGTGCAAAGTGAGACCTTAGTAGTAATTAGCATGACCATAAAATCTTCCAAACAAATGATTAAGTTGGAAATGCTATAATTAAAGTAATTATAACGTAGGCCCTTCATTGGGGCAATTATTTTAAGAAATTTTAAATAGTTGCATAAGATGCAATTAATTTAAGAGATTTTCTTAAGAATAATTGTTAAGTATGGGATGTTGTAAATATGTAAATAGTTTGGTGGCCAATATTGGATGTACCTGAGGACATTAAAATTATTTGCATAATTACTGGTTCAATGGGATCAACTTAACTAGTGCAAGATAAGTCAATAATGGATGTACCTGAGATTTTGAGTATTAGGGGCTAGGTAAAGGATTGAACCTCACATGAGATGTGATGGGCAAGGAGTTGCTTACTTATAGTTTATTGTAATTCCAATAATGGATGTACCTGAGGATGATCAATAGAATTATAAGAATTCAATCACCCACTAGAAATCCATCCAACTAGGATTTCCGTTTTCTACTTTGGAAGTGTAGGATTCGCTAAGTTAGTGGGAGGACCAATTTGATTAAAAGACCATAATCATTTTGGTTAATTACATGATATATTTACTAATTAATCTGGTTATTTTCTACAGTTAATTTTCTTAAAAAAAATGAGCATAGAACAACCATCACCATCCAATATCCTTACAAGCATACTTGATTGCAATAGGTTGACAGGACCTAATCTGTCTGATTGGCTAAGAAATTTGAAACTTGTCCTGAACCTTGAACATATAGGATATGTTCTAGATTTAAATGTTCCTGGTCCCTTACCTCTAGAGGCCACACAAGAGGAACATGAAACTTTGGATAAGTGGAAGGAGCATGATATGAGAGCTAAGTGTTACATGCTTGCTTCCATGAGTAATGAGTTATAAAAGCAGCATGAGAACATGTTGAGTGCGAGTGAGATCCTCCTTCACCTGCAAGAGTTGTATGGTGAGCACAGCAGGAATGCTAGGTATGAGATATCTAGACAGCTATTCCGTATGAGGATGTCTGAGGGACAGAATGTTAGGATCATGTCCACAAGATGATTCGGCTGATTGAGCAGTTGGAACATCTTGACTTCAACATGGATTTCTAACTACAGACGGATTTGATCCTTCAGTCTCTTCCTGAGTCTTTTGGGAATTTTGTGACAAATTTTCATATGACTAAATAGGAATGCACCTTAGCTGGTTTACTCAACATGCTGGTTATTGCCCAAAAGAATATGCCGGGCAATAAAGGAAAAGAGGTTGCTTTGATTGCATCTTCTTCTGCTGGAAAGTCCAACAAGAAGAAGGGCAATAAGAAAAAGAAACCTCAGATTCCTGGTCCTTCCAAGAAAATAGCTAAACAGAAAAGGAAGACTAAAGCTGATGGAAGCAAAGGAAAGTGTTTCCACTGCCAAAAGGATGGGCACTGGAAAAGGAACTGCCAAGAGTATCTTGCTTCTCTGATGGACAAGAAGGATACACCTTACGAACGTATTTCCATATCTTGATATTTAGATTATGATGATCCTCATAGTTCATCTACAGCTTAGGTTTTAGATATCGTGCCGCTCACATTTCTAATGATATGCAGAACTAGCAAATAGTAGCGACTTGCGTTCTCAAGATATTAGAGTCCAGTTGGCAATGGCTCAACCATGAAGCTTTAGCCATAGGATCTAAATCTTTTTACATGTTTGGACATGTTTTGTGTTTGGATAATATTTTATATGTACCTAATGCTTTTAAGAACATCATTTCTATATCTAGTTTGACTAGAAATGGCTATGAATTTCAGTTCACAGATGATGTTTGCAATATTTATTTTGAAAATAAATATGTTGGTTCGGGTTATATGAATGATGGTCTTTATTATTTGAATAATAATGACAAACACAAATTGAATGCAAGTGATCTAAAAGAATGTAATGCCATGATGAAAACCAACTCAAGTTCAAAATATATTTGGCACTTAAGATTACGTCATGTTGCAGAAGATAGGATTACAAAACTGGAGAAAATGGGGATTCTATCCTCATTGGGCTCTGAGCCTACTCCAACTTGTGAATCTTGCCTTCAGGGCAAAATGACTAGATCACCCTTTGTTGGACAAGGGAAAAGAGCTGAAAATATTTTGGAGCTAATACATAGTGATGTATGTGGTCCATTTAAAGTAATGGCTATAGGGGGCTTTCATTATTTTATTACCTTTACTGATGATAAATCAAGATTTGGGTATTTGTATTCGATGAAATACAAACATGAATCCTTTGAAAAGTTTAAAGAATTTAAATCTGAAGTAGAAAATCAAATAGGAAAGAGTATTAAAGCTCTTCGATCAGATCGTGGAGGTGAATATTTGAGTACTGAATTTGATGAATACTTGAGAGAGCATGGCATTGTTTCTCAGCTGACTCCTCCAGGAACACCACAGCTGAATGGTGTATCTGAAAGGAGAAATCCTACCCTATTAGATATGGTACGTAGTATGATAAGCTATACTGATATGCCAATCTTCTTTTGGGGATTTGCATTAGAATCAGCTATGTATATTCTGAATAGGATTCCATCAAAATCAATTTCTTCCACACCTTATGAGATATGGCATGGAAGAAAACCAAGTCTTAAGCATGTTAAGATTTGGGGTTGTCCAGCTTATATCAAAAAGCTGAACACTGATAAATTGGAGACCAGATCAGAAAAAGGTTGATTTGTTGGATATCCAAAAGATAGTTTTTGATATTATTTTTACTTGCCTACTTCACAAAAGGTTGTGATAAGTAGAGATGCCATGTCACACCCTACCCCTCTGTAAGGCATAACATGATCCCGTAGTGTACTTAATGAATTACCAACTTTGTCTACCGATAACCCATTAAATACACTATAAGGGATTTTAAAAACTTTTCTTACTTCTTTTACAGTGGTGAGCACTATTTACAGGTGTTAAAAACCTTTTTGAACTGAAGTGATAGAACTAACATATTTGAATTATTTGGAATTTCTATAAAAATTTTGGCAGAGTGCCATCTATATTTTGGATAAAACAGTTCTTCAGAAAAACTTGTAAAAAGCACTTCAATATATATTTCCAAATCTCAAGTCCAACATGTTTCTCAACACAACATATTTCTCAACTCAAATCCATAGTAATTTTTCAAAGACTGAGATACAAGAAATATAATACAATTTTTTTTTACAAGTCAAAATAGCTCATAATTTACTTTACAACTTTAATGTACAATTTTAATTTACAACTGCTCAAAACCAAGAACACTATATACATACAGTGAACATACATTACAATATAAAATGCAGAATATGGTATCCTCAATATACCCGATGATCTCTCAATGTAGTACTAGCAGCCTAGTCTGCTGCCCTGTCAGTCTGTCTACCTGCGACAGCAATGAAAAGCTACCGCTGAGTAAAATTTACTTAGTGGTGCACAATAACAATTTGAAATGCAATATATAAATCTTTTATTGGCAGTTCACAAATCAAATGATTCACAATTCCATTTCACAATTTACAAAATTCATCTAACACAAATTTGATCAAATAACTGAGTAACACAATGTTGCCAATCGATAACATAATTTAGGCCATGACACAATTTTTCCACACATGCCGTGTTGTACACCACGACAAGACACACTCACCCCAATAATCGAAATCAATGAGAGAGGAAGCTAGCTGAATAATGAGTACTCATCCACACTCACCTCAGACTGGCAAGCCAAAGAGGGAGGAGCATAATCACACTCACCCCAGACTGATAGGTCAAAGAGGGAGGAATATATCAACAGTGTCATAGCAAATGTGAATTAAAACGATTTCAAATCACAATATTTCACACAAACCATAAATCACATTTTATCTGAAAATTTCCATTTGCAAAGCTGGCAATACAATAAGTTTCAAATAATATTCCCAAAACCAAAGCAATCAAAACTTATTGATAACTCATTTCTCTACATAAATTTGCTAGTAAAAGCAGTGAATATAAAAGTATTGTGCACGGACACAATTTAAAACTATAATGTTGAATTAAATTTTAAAGTAGAAAATGAGAACTCAAACTTATTGTGCACAAACACAATTTAAAACAATAACATAGAAATAATCATAATTTATTTCAATTGAAAAATTCAGAACAAATATTTATTATGCACAAACACAATTTAAAACAATAACATATAAATAATCATAATTTATTTCAATTGAAAAATTCAAAAGAAATACTCATTGTGCACAAACACAATTTAAAATAATAACATAGAAAGAATCATAATTTATTTCAATTGAAAAATTCAGAAGAAATACTTATTATGCACAAACACAATTTAAAACAATAATGTACAAATAATCATAATTTATTTCAATTGAAAAATTCAAAAGAAATAACTATTGTGCACAAACACAATTTAGAATAATAACATAGAAATAATCATAATTTATTTCAATTGAAAAATTCAAAAGAATTACTTATTATGCACAAACCTCTGATAACTGTCTCTTGGCTCTGACTCAGTGTTTTCTTCCCCTCCTTGAGTCTTTGCTAACTGAGAAACACAATTTGAAGTGTTTCAGTACTCATTTAAACTGTCTCTAACGATAATGCTTGATAATTAATTCACTGAATTCATTTATTCGCTTAGTCAACCTACTATGTCGACCCTTGGTACATTCTAGGTAATATAGGTTTTAATGTCATTAATATGTCACATTCGATAGTCTTTTAGGGTTGGTACATGTTACCAATTTCATTTCCGTGTATACTACATTTTCTTGCGATTTGCTGGATTCTGGGATACTAGTTTGACCTAGCCGGACGACCTAGTTCCCTCGGTTTTCGGGTTTCGATCATACAAACTTGTATATCTATGTCTTATTGCACGTGGGGCAAAATTTCAGGTCATTCCGAATAATGTAGACCAAGTTATGGTCATTTTACTATTACTGGTCAAATTGCACCAAAATTGGTCATTTTAGGTCACTTTAGGTCATTTTAGGTTCGGCCAGTTTTTGGACCCGAATTTGTGCAAGCTGTTTGACTTGCTTATGGTCATTTTTGGGCTTTGGTTTCTTCATAAGACTTGTAGATGTGGGTCTTAACTACTCATGGTTAAAATTTCAGGTCAATTGGACCTGTTTTGAGTGAGTTGTGGCCTAAACACTAACTGCTGCTCAAATGGTCAATTTTCAGGCCTCATTTGCACTTAATCCGGATTTGGTCATTTTTCAAGCTACCTTGCAAGCAGAATTTTGGAAAGATTCCTTCATGAAAGTTGGCAAATTTTGTGCCTAGTTTCACCTCCAATTGGTCTCATACCAATTGGAACCAGACACTTAAAGTTATAGGCCTAAAACACAAACTGCCTTATTGCAATTCTTGCATACATATCAAACATCACTTTTAACACTCACCAAACTTAACATTCAAACTAATT
Organism: Hevea brasiliensis; assembly: GCF_030052815.1. NCBI lineage: Eukaryota > Viridiplantae > Streptophyta > Magnoliopsida > Malpighiales > Euphorbiaceae > Hevea > Hevea brasiliensis. The sequence continues at coordinate 63,533,594 of NC_079493.1, forward strand.
CTGGTTGTACCATGATCTAAACATAATTCACAACACATTATAGGTCATATTGGCAGCTTACAATTACATTCAATGTGCACCAACAAGTGCAGAATTTGCCCAACTAAATTTACAACAATTTAACTCAATAACCAAGCTCATTCACATGTCCAACCTTCACACCACTATACATACATTCAAACTGCCATAACAACCAACACATTTTAACATCATTATTCCATAAACCAAGCATGAATTCCAGCATTCTTCAAGGGTTAGCAAACTGCCACAATGGTACACTTACATTCCATTACTTTCCAAGCTTTAAATTTCATTTTACATTTACATATACTAAGTATACATCACCTAAACAATTTCCTACACAATATACATTTAATCAATCATTTAATTCACCATTTACAAGCACAAATAACCTGCCTTCAAGGTATTTCCATGGCTGCCAAAATTACACATTCCCATTCAACATCAAACCTTAAAAATTTCTTCATAATTCAAACACCCATAACATGCTTACAAACTTTAACAAAGCAATATTCAAAAACTCAAACTTACCTATTGTTGGGCCTTGTTAAATCTGCACTAACTCCCTTGATTTTGGTATCTACTTCTTCCTTGTGAGGTGGGGATCAAAATTACTTAAGACAAGTAAGGAAAATTCAACTTGAAAATGGGTGGAGTGTGGCATGCAAATGGGGTGGCCATGGGAGGATTTTGGAGTTCTTCAATTCGGCAATGGTGAGTTGAATGAGGAAGATGAAGGTGCTGCATGAACTGGCTGTCCACTTAGGTGTAAATGGCTCCCACTAACTCTCCACTAAAGTTTAATTAATTAATATTATATGTTAAAGTTTGATTATTCAAGTTATTTCCCATTTCTTTCAACATTTATATTAGTTACCACAATTTTAATTTTTCATTATATTTTCCAAGTGTAATATTATTTATTTTTAATGGACATTTAGGTCAAAAGCCAACTCGGGGTGTCAATGACCACAATGCCCCTGTTCGGGTTGCATTCCCGATTTTTCGGTAACACCGAGTTTTGTCCGTTTTTCGATTTCTCACTTTTCTTTGTACTAATTATTTAATTTTTCTTTAATATTTCTTATGATATTTATACTTCAATAGGTGTCTCTTTAAGTCTTAAAAATATTTTCCAGAGTTTCCCACGGTCCAGGGCTAGTCAACGGTCCACGCCGTGACTTCCCGATGCGGTCACCCATCGCTAGGGTTCTCGGCTTGCTTAACTTGGTTGCATTTCTTCACTATTATTTTTTTCCTTTATTTTTCTTGTATTTTCTTTTCTTGTATTTCATTATTTAATGTTTCCTCACTCATATCGAAGTGTAGTTCTAGGCATTCTAGCTGTCCGGACAACACTGGTCACCGGAACAGTAGAACACACTATCGAACTTAGGGGTGTTACAATTCTCCCCCCCTTAAAATAAATTTCGTCCATGAAATTTTACCCAATAGCCATCTTACAATAGTCATACGTTTATTTTCTCCTTTCTATACGATCGTATAATCTTCTTTTCCTCAAATTTGTATAAGACTTTTAACAATCTAATACAACGTTTAATTTGTTTGTATAACACCAATCTCCTCTTACTATTGTACTGTCTAATATTTCTGTTCACGTTCCTTCTTGAATGACCCTTGAGGTCATGTTAGAATCATTCATCTAGTCATTGGTCCTCTGACCATTCTAGTCCATAGTCTTCCTCACATTCGTAACATTTTTTTGTTATATTTGAACCAACTGTTCAAATTTTTACTTCCATAACTCTTTTTATCTGTCAATATTTTATAACTTACTTTCTTTTGTACTGAACTATAACCTTTCGATATTCTAACCTTTGAGTTTTAGATCCCTAAGTAGGATTTTCAAACTTATTTCTAACAATTAAATTCTGTCATGGCATAACTATACCAAAACAGATGTCGTTGGCAACTATTCTTATTTAAGTGTACTATCGGGTAGTACGTAGCTCTACACAATAATCTCAAGTCAGTACTGTAATCTGCAGCTTACAGTATAAACATCAAGAACATTACATAGTTACTACGATACATCCCAATAGATCAAATTTTCCTATCTTTTATCCTTTTCGAATTCACTAATATCCCGAACTTATTATGATTACAATATCTATTAACAGTTACTAACAGTGACACCCTTGCCCTCATCCAGAGCAATTCCATTACTGCATCTTACTTTTACGTCCTCTTGTTTTACATTAAGTAGGCTCGCCAATTAGCTTTATAATTTATGGTGTGTTAGAAAATACTTTTCGCCAATAAACTCTTTCAAAACTAATTTCACTTATTATCACAATCCATATTTTAAAGGGCTAATCACTAATGCATCAAAATTTATTCCCCTGTAAAGGAATAACAATAGAACATATAGTTCTAATACTAACATAAAAGTATGCAGACCCCAGGTCAAACAATACAAATATATATCTTAGTTACTATTTGAGAAAGTACCAGCAATAATATCAAAAGTCTAAGTCTCTTCTCTTTGCCGTATAGCGTATACTCCAGCTGGAGCATCACCCTGTTCTGGCTGATTCACAGTACTCTGACTTCTAGGTGTACTACCCCTACCTCTACCTTTGCCTCAACTAAATGATGGTGAACTCTTTGGGGCAGAAACTTGGGTTGATCCCTTTGGTGTAGTAAATGATCCAGAACGACCTGGATTTACACAATCCCTAGCAAAATGGCCAGTCTCTCCACAGTTAAAACATGCTCCTACGGCTCTATAACATACCCCACTATGTGGTTTACCACAAGTTTCACAAAGTCGATCCGACAGCGCATTCCTGGGTTTCTGTTGAGTTTGCTGATCGGATCGAGGTGGTTTCTGTCCAAAAGATCTATCTCTACCGGACTTCTTACTATCTCTGTTGTATCCCCCAAAGTTTTTCCTCTTTCCAGTAAGACCACTAGAACTCTGTTCCACTAACTTTCCCTCTTTTTCTATCTTCTCTGATTTATTTTTCTCAGGAGCCGCTTCAGATTTAATTCTTTCTAATTCTAGTGCTTGAGAAATAAGTTCAGAGAAGTTGTTATGTTTGAATCCGACCACTTGTAATCTGATACTAGGCTTCAAGGCGGTTTCAAACCTCTTACATCTCTCCCTACTGGTAGAAAGTAGACTTACTGCATAATGGCTCCGGTGGAAAAATTCCCTTTCATATTCAGCCACCGATCTACTCCCCTATTTCAGACTTAGGAACTCTTGTAGTTTCTGATCTACATAAGCATCACGGACATATTTTTGTTTGCATTCCCTGAGAAAGTCACTCCAGGTTAGCACTGCAGGTTCTACCAAACTGTGGGGAATGGTTTTCCACCAATCATAAGCATCCCCCTGTAGCAAAGATACTGAGTATTCAAATCTGAGCTCCTCTGTGCTGTGTAGTTTCTTGAATACCCTATCCATCCTTTCTAACCACTGTTCTACCTCTAGGGGATCTACTGTCCCCTTGAACTCTGTAGCCCCATATTTCATCAATTTGTCATATTGTCTAGCAGAAGACTGTGGTTGTATCACTAGTGTCTGTATTGGGGCTTGAGTAGGCACATTACCAACCATTTGTTGGAACATTGCAGCCATCTGCTGAGCGAACTGAGCAAGGAACTACGGTACTGCGCAGGCTGGTGCAGCTGAACCACTGACATTATGTAGGGCTGGGGCATCCCCATGCACCTCAGCCTCTATAGATTGATAGACTGAACGATCACCCTCTTCCATAGTCAATGCGAGGATCTTAGACCTCCTAAACAAATAACACAAGGAGATTTCCTCCCGTTAGTGCATATTTATAATATAATGTACTGTATGTATTAGACAATGATATTGAGCAGTTGTACTATGAAGAAAGAATATTCAAGTAACATGTGAAAATATAATTAAAAAAAAAAAAAACTAGCTCTCATACCACTAAAACATGTCACACCCTACCCCTCTGTAAGGCATAACATGATCCCGTAGTGTACTTAATGAATTACCAACTCCGTCTACTGATAACCCATTAAATACACTACAAGGGATTTTAAAATGTTTTCTTACTTCTTTTACAGTGGTGAGCACTATTTACAGGTGTTAAAAACCTTTTTGAACTGAAGTGATAGAACTAACATATTTGAATTATTTGGAATTTCTATAAAAATTTTGGCAGAGTGCCATCTATATTTTGGATAAAACAGTTCTTCAGAAAAACTTGTAAAAAGCACTTCAATATATATTTCCAAATCTCAACTCCAACATGTTTCTCAACACAACATATTTCTCAACTCAAATCCATAGTAATTTTTCAAAGACTGAGATACAAGAAATATAATACAATTTTTTTTTACAAGTCAAAATAACTCATAATTTACTTTACAACTTTAATGTACAATTTTAATTTACAACTGCTCAAAACCAAGAACACTATATACATACAGTGAACATACATTACAATATAAAATGCAGAATATGGTATACTCAATATACCCGATGATCTCTCAATGTAGTACTAGCAGCCTAGTCTGCCGCCTGTCGATCTGTCTGCGGCGACAATGAATGAAAGCTATCGCTGAGTAAAATTTACTCAGTAGTGCACAATAACAATTTGAAATGCAATATATAAATCTTTTATTGGAAGTTCACAAATCAAATGATTCACAATTCCATTTCACAATTTATAAAATTCATCTAACACAAATTTGATCAAATAACTGAGTAACACAATGTTGCCAATCGATATCATAATTTAGGCCATGACACAATTTTTCCACACATGCCTTGTTGTACACCACGACAAGACACACTTACCCCAATAATCGAAATCAATGAGGGAGGAAGCTAGCTGAATAATGAGTACTCAATCACACTCACCTCAGACTGGCAAGCCAAAGAGGGAGGAACATAATCACACTCACCCCAGACTGATAGGTCAAAGAGGGAGGAATATATCAACAGTGTCATGCCAAATGTGAATCAAAATGATTTCAAATCACAATATTTCACACAAACCATAAATCACATTTTATCTCAAAATTTCCATTTGCAAAGTTGGCAATACAATAAGTTCCAAATAATATTCCCAAAACCAAAGCAATCAAAACTTATTCATAACTCATTTCTCTACATAAATTTGCTAGTAAAAGCAGTGAATATAAAAGTATTGTGCAAGGACACAATTTAAAACTATAATATTGAATTAAATTTTTAAGTAGAAAATGAGAAGTCAAACTTATTGTGCACAAACACAATTTAAAATAATAACATAGAAATAGTCATAATTTATTTCAATTGAAAAATTCAAAAGAAATACTTATTGTGCACAAACACAATTTAAAACAATAACATATAAATAATCGTAATTTATTTCAATTGAAAAATTCAAAAGAAATACCTATTGTGGACAAACACAATTTAAAATAATAACATAGAAATAATCATAATTTATTTCAATTGAAAAATTCAGAAGAAATACTTATTATGCACAAACACAATTTAAAACAATAACGTACAAATAATCATAATTTATTTCAATTGAAAAATTCAAAAGAAATAACTATTGTGCACAAACACAATTTAGAATAATAACATAGAAATAATCATAATTTATTTCAATTGAAAAATTCAAAAGAATTACTTATTATGCACAAACCTCTGATAACTGTCTCTTGGCTCTGACTCAGTGTTTCCTTCCCCTCCCTGAGTCTTTGCTAACTGAGAAACACAATTTGAAGTGTTTCAGTACTCATTTAAACTGTCTCTAACGATAATGCTTGATAATTAATTCACTGAATTCATTTATTCGCGTAGTCAACCTACTATGTCGACCCTTGGTACATTCTAGGTAATATAGGTTTTAATGTCATTAATATGTCACATTCGATAGTCTTTTAGGGTTGGTACATGTTACCAATTTCATTTCCGTGTATACTGCATTTTCCTGCGATTTCTTTGGATTAGTGATACTAGTTTGACCTAGCCGGACGACCTAGTTCCCTTGGTTTTCGGGTTTCGGTCAAAACTACAAACTTGTAGATCTATGTCTTATTGCTCGCGGGGCAAAATTTTAGGCCATTCTGAATTACGTAGACCAAATTATGGTCATTTTACTATTGCTGGTCAAATTGCACCAAAATTTGTCATTTTAGGTCACTTTGGGTCATTTTAGGTTCGGCCAGTTTTTAGACCCGAACTTGTGCAAGCTGTTTGACTTGCTTATGGTAATTTCTGGGCTTTGGTGTCTTCATAAGACTTGTAGATATGGGTCTTAACTATTCATGGTTAAAATTTCAGGTCAATTGGACCTGTTTTGAGTGAGTTATGGCCTAAACACTAACTGCTGCCCAAATGGTCAATTTTCAAGCCTCATTTGCACTTAATCCGGATTTGGTCATTTTTCAAGCTACCTTGCAAGCAGAATTTTGGCAAGTTTCCTTCATGAAAGTTGGCACATTTTGTGCCTAGTTTCACCTCCAATTGGTTTCATACCAATTGGAACCACACACTTAAAGTTATAGGCCTAAAACACAAACTACCTTATTGCAATTCTTGCATACATATCAAACATCACTTTTAACAGTCACCAAACTTAACATTCAAACTAATTCTGGTTGTACCATGATCTAAACATAATTCACAACACATTATAGGTCATTTTGGTAGCTTACAATTACATTCAATGTGCACCAACAAGTGCAGAATTTGCCCAACTAAATTTACAACAATTTAACTCCATAACCAAGCTCATTCACATGTCCAACCTTCACACCACTATACATACATTCAAACTGCCATAACAACCAACACATTTTAACATCATTATTCCATAAACCAAGCATGAATTCCAGCATTCTTCAAGGGTTATCAAACTGCCACAATGGTACACTTACAATCCATTACTTTCCAAGCTTTAAATTTCATTTTACATTTACATATACTAAGTATACATCACCTAAACAATTTCCTACACAATATACATTTAATCAATCATTTAATTCACCATTTACAAGCACAAATAACTTGCCTTCAAGGTATTTCCATGGCTGCCAAAATTACACATTCTCATTCAACATCAAACCTTAAAAATTTCTTCATAATTCAAACACCCATAACATGCTTACAAACTTTAACAAAGCAATATTCAAAAACTCAAACTTACCTATTGTTGGGCCTTGTTAAATCTGCACTAACTCCCTTGATTTTGGTATCTACTTCTTCCTTGTGAGGTGGTGATCAAAATTACTTAAGACAAGTAAGGAAAATTCAACTTGAAAATGGGTGGAGTGTGGCATGCAAATGGGGTGGCCATGGGAGGATTTTGGAGTTCTTCAATTCGGCAATGGTGAGTTGAATGAGGAAGATGAAGGTGCTGCATGAAGTGGCTGTCCACTTAGGTGTAAATGGCTCCCACTAACTCTCCACTAAAGTTCAATTAATTAATATTATATGTTAAAGTTTGATTATTCAAATTATTTCCCATTTCTTTCAACATTTATATTAGGTACCACAATTTTAATTTTCATTATATTTTCTAAGTGTAATATTATTTATTTTTAATGGACATTTAGGTCAAAAGACAACTCGGGGTGTCAATGACCACAATGCCCCTGTTCGGGTTGCATTCCCGATTTTTCGGTAACACCGAGTTTTGTCCGTTTTTCGATTTCTCACTTTTCTTTGTACTAAATATTTAATTTTTCTTTAATATTTCTTATGATATTTATACTTCAATAGGTGTCTCTTTAAGTCTTAAAAATATTTTCCAGAGTTCCCCGTGGTCCAGGGCTAGTCAACGGTCCACGCCGTGACTTCTCGATGCGGTCACCCATCGCTAGGGTTCTCGGCTCGCTTAACTTGGTTGCATTTCTTCACTATTATTTTTTTCCTTTATTTTTCTTGTATTTTCTTTTCTTGTATTTCATTATTTAATGTTTCCTCACTCATATCGAAGTGTAGTTCTAGGCATTCTAGCTATCCGGACAACACTGGTCACCGGAACTGTAGAACACACTATCAAACTTAGGGGTGTTACAATTCTCCCCCCCTTAAAATAAAATTCGTCCACGAAATTTTACCCAATAGCCATACGTTTATTTTCTCCTTTCTATACGATCGTATAATCTTTTTTTCCTCAAATTTGTATAAGATTTGTATCAATCTAATACAACGTTTAATTTGTTTGTACAACACCAATCTCCTCTTACTATTGCACTGTCTAATATTTCGGTTCACGTTCCTTCTTGAATGACCCTTGAGGTCATGTTAGAATCATTCATCTAGTCATTGGTCCTCTTACCATTCTAGTCCATAGTCTTCCTCATATTCGTAATATTTCTTTGTTATATTTGAACCAACTGTTCGAATTTTTACTTCCATAACTCTTTTTATCTGTCAATATTCTGTAACTTACTTTCTGTTGTACTGAACTATAACCTTTCGATATTCTAACCATTGAGTTTTAGATCCCTAAGTAGGATTTTCAAACTTATTTCTAACAATTAAATTCTGTCATGGCATAACTATAGCAAAACAGATGCCGTTGGCAACTATTCTTATCTAGGTGTACTATCAGGTAGTACGTAGCTCTACACAATAATCTCAAGTCGATCTTGTGTCTGCGACTACGGTATAAACATCAAGAACATTGCATAGTTACTATGTTACATCCCAATAGATCAAATTTTCCTATCTTTTATCCTTTTCGAATTCACTAATATCCCGAACTTATTATGATTACAATATCCATTAACAATTACTAACAGTGACATACTTGCCCTCATCCAGAGCAATTCCATTACTGCATCTTACTTTTACGTCCTCTTGCCTTACATTAAGTAGGCTCGCCAATTAGCTTTATAATTTATGGTGTGTTAGAAAATACTTTTCGCCAATAAACTCTTTCAAAACTAATTTCACTTATTATCACAATCCTTGTTTTAAAGGGCTAATCACTAATGCATCAAAATTTATTCCCCTGTAAAGGAATAACAATAAAACATATAGTTCTAACACTAACATAAAAGTATGCAGACCCCAGGTCAAACAATACATATATATATCTTAGTTACTATTTGAGAAAGTACCAGCAATAATATCAAAAGTCTAAGTCTCTTCTCTTTGCCGTATAGCGTATACTCCAGCTGGAGCATCACCCTGTTCTGGCTGATTCACAGTACTCTGACTTCTAGGTGTACTACCCCTACCTCTACCTTTGCCTCTACTAAATGATGGTGAACTCTTTGGGGTAGAAACTTGGGTTGGTCCCTTTGGTGTAGTAAATGATCCAGAAAGACCTGGATTTACACAATCCCTAGCAAAATGGCCAGTCTCTCCACAGTTAAAACATGCTCCTACAGCTCAATAACATACCCCACTATGTGGTTTACCACAAGTTTCACAAAGTCGATCTGACAGCGCATTCCTGGGTTTTACGTTGAGTTTCTTTGATCGGATCGAGGTGGTTTCTGTCCAAAAGATCTATCTCTACCGGACTTGTTACTATCTCTGTTGTATCCCCCAAAGTTTTTCCTCTTTCCAGTAAGACCACTAGAACTCTGTTCTACTGACTTTCCCTCTTTTTCTGTCTTCTCTGATTTCTTTTTCTCAGGAGCCGCTTCAGATTTAATTCATTCTAATTCTAGTGCTTGAGAAATAAGTTCAGAGAAGTTGTTATGTTTGAATCCGACCACTTGTAATCTGATACTAGGCTCTAAGCCGGTTTCAAACCTCTTACATCTCTCCCTACTGGTAGAAAGTAGACTTACTGCATAATGGCTCAGGCGGAAAAATTCCCTTTCATATTCAGCCACCGATCTACTCCCCTGTTTCAGACTTAGGAACTCTTGCAGTTTCTGATCTACATAAGCATCGAGGACATATTTTTGTCCGAATTCACGAGAAAGTCACTCCTGTGTTAGCACTCTGAGTTCTACCAAACTGTGGGGAATGGTTTTCCACCAATCATAAGCATCCCCCTGTAGCAAAGATACTGAGTATTCAAATCTGAGCTCCTCTGTGCAGTGTAGTTTCTTGAATACCCTATCCATCATTTCTAACCACTATTCTGCCTCTAGAGGATCTAGTGTCCCCTTGAACTCTGTAGCCCCATATTTCATCAATTTGTCATATTGTCTAGCAGAAGACTGTGGTTGTATCACTGGTGTCTGTATTGTGGCTTGAGTAGGCACATTACCAGCCATTTGTTGGAACATTGCAGCCATCTGTTGAGCGAACTGAGCAGGAACGTGGTGCTGCGAGGCTCTTTCTTGAACCACTGACATTATGTAGGGCTGGGGCATCCCCTTGCACCTCAGCCTCTATAGATTGATCGACTGAACGATCACCCTCTTCCATAGTCAATGCGAGGATCTTAGACCTCCTAAACAAATAACACAAGGAGATTTCCTCCCGTAAGTGCATATGTATAATGTAATGTACTGTATGTATCAGACAATGATATTGAGCAGTTGTACTATGAAGAAAGAATATTCAAGTAACATGTGAAAATATAATTTAAAAAAAAAAAAAACTAGCTCTCATACCACTAAAACATGTCACACCCTACCCCTCTGTAAGGCATAACATGATCCCGTAGTGTACTTAATGAATTACCAACTCCGTCTACTAATAACCCATTAAATACACTACAAGGGATTTTAAAATCTTTTCTTACTTCTTTTACAGTGGTGAGCACTATTTACAGGTGTTAAAAACCTTTTTGAACTGAAGTGATAGAACTAACATATTTGAATTATTTGGAATTTCTATAAAAATTTTGGCAGAGTGCCATCTATATTTTGGATAAAACAGTTCTTCAGAAAAACTTGTAAAAAGCACTTCAATGTATATTTCCAAATCTCAACTCCAACATGTTTCTCAACACAACATATTTCTCAACTCAAATCCATAGTAATTTTTCAAAGACTGAGATACAAGAAATATAATACAATTTTTTTTACAAGTCAAAATAACTCATAATTTACTTTACAACTTTAATGTACAATTTTAATTTACAACTGCTCAAAACCAAGAACACTATATACATACAGTGAACATACATTACAATATAAAATGCAGAATATGGTATACTCAATATACCCGATGATCTCTCAATGTAGTACTAGCAGCCTAGTCTGCTGCCCTGTCAGTCTGTCTACCTGCGACAGCAATGAAAAGCTATCGCTGAGTAAAATTTACTCAGTGGTGCACAATAACAATTTGAAATGCAATATATAAATCTTTTATTGGCAGTTCACAAATCAAATGATTCACAATTCCATTTCACAATTTATAAAATTCATCTAACACAAATTTGATCAAATAACTGAGTAACACAATGTTGCCAATCGATATCATAATTTAGGCCATGACACAATTTTTCCACACATGCCGTGTTGTACACCACGACAAGACACACTCACCCCAATAATTGAAATCAATGAGGGAGGAAGCTAGCTGAATAATGAGTACTCATCCACACTCACCTCAGACTGGCAAGCCAAAGAGGGAGGAACATAATCACACTCACCCCAGACTGATAGGTCAAAGAGGGAGGAATATATCAACAGTGTCATGCCAAATGTGAATCAAAATGATTTCAAATTACAATATTTCACACAAACCATAAATCACATTTTATCTCAAAATTTCCATTTGCAAAGTTGGCAATACAATAAGTTCCAAATAATATTCCCAAAACCAAAGCAATCAAAACTTATTCATAACTCATTTCTCTACATAAATTTGCTAGTAAAAGCAGTGAATATAAAAGTATTGTGCACGGACACAATTTAAAACTATAATGTTGAATTAAATTTTTAAGTAGAAAATGAGAAGTCAAACTTATTGTGCACAAACACAATTTAAAATAATAACATAGAAATAGTCATAATTTATTTCAATTGAAAAATTCAAAAGAAATACTTATTGTGCACAAACACAATTTAAAACAATAACATATAAATAATCGTAATTTATTTCAATTGAAAAATTCAAAAGAAATACCTATTGTGGACAAACACAATTTAAAATAATAACATAGAAATAATCATAATTTATTTCAATTGAAAAATTCTGAAGAAATACTTATTATGCACAAACACAATTTAAAACAATAACGTACAAATAATCATAATTTATTTCAATTGAAAAATTCAAAAGAAATAACTATTGTGCACAAACACAATTTAGAATAATAACATAGAAATAATCATAATTTATTTCAATTGAAAAATTCAAAAGAATTACTTATTATGCACAAACCTCTGATAACTGTCTCTTGGCTCTGACTCAGTGTTTCCTTCCCCTCCCTGAGTCTTTGCTAACTGAGAAACACAATTTGAAGTGTTTCAGTACTCATTTAAACTGTCTCTAACGATAATGCTTGATAATTAATTCTCTGAATTCATTTATTCGCGTAGTCAACCTACTATGTCGACCCTTGGTACATTCTAGGTAATATAGGTTTTAATGTCATTAATATGTCACATTCGATAGTCTTTTAGGGTTGGTACATGTTACCAATTTCATTTCCGTGTATACTGCATTTTCCTGCGATTTGCTGGATTCCGTGATACTAGTTTGACCTAGCCGGACGACCTAGTTCCCTTGGTTTTCGGGTTTCGGTCAAAACTACAAACTTGTAGATCTATGTCTTATTGCTCACGAGGCAAAATTTTAGGTCATTCTGAGTTACGTAGACCAAGTTATGGTCATTTTACTATTGCTGGTCAAATTGCACCAAAATTTGTCATTTTAGGTCACTTTGGGTCATTTTAGGTTCGGCCAGTTTTTAGACCCGAACTTGTGCAAGCTGTTTGACTTGCTTATGGTAATTTCTGGGCTTTGGTGTCTTCATAAGACTTGTAGATATGGGTCTTAACTATTCATGGTTAAAATTTCAGGTCAATTGGACCTGTTTTGAGTGAGTTATGGCCTAAACACTAACTGCTGCCCAAATGGTCAATTTTCAGGCCTCATTTGCACTTAATCCGGATTTGGTCATTTTTCAAGCTACCTTGCAAGCAGAATTTTGGCAAGTTCCCTTCATGAAAGTTGGTACATTTTGTGCCTAGTTTCACCTCCAATTGGTTTCATACCAATTGGAACCACACACTTAAAGTTATAGGCCTAAAACACAAACTACCTTATTGCAATTCTTGCATACATATCAAACATCACTTTTAACAGTCACCAAACTTAACATTCAAACTAATTCTGGTTGTACCATGATCTAAACATAATTCACAACACATTATAGGTCATTTTGGTAGCTTACAATTACATTCAATGTGCACCAACAAGTGCAGAATTTGCCCAACTAAATTTACAACAATTTAACTCCATAACCAAGCTCATTCACATGTCCAACCTTCACACCACTATACATACATTCAAACTGCCATAACAACCAACACATTTTAACATCATTATTCCATAAACCAAGCATGAATTCCAGCATTCTTCAAGGGTTAGCAAACTGCCACAATGGTACACTTACATTCCATTACTTTCCAAGCTTTAAATTTCATTTTACATTTACATATACTAAGTATACATCACCTAAACAATTTCCTACACAATATACATTTAATCAATCATTTAATTCACCATTTACAAGCACAAATAACCTGCCTTCAAGGTATTTCCATGGCTGCCAAAATTACACATTCCCATTCAACATCAAACCTTAAAAATTTCTTCATAATTCAAACACCCATAACATGCTTACAAACTTTGACAAAGCAATATTCAAAAACTCAAACTTACCTATTGTTGGGCCTTGTTAAATCTGCACTAACTCCCTTGATTTTGGTATCTACTTCTTCCTTGTGAGGTGGGGATCAAAATTACTTAAGACAAGTAAGGAAAATTCAACTTGAAAATGGGTGGAGTGTGGCATGCAAATGGGGTGGCCATGGGAGGATTTTGGAGTTCTTCAATTCGGGAATGGTGAATTGAATGAGGAAGATGAAGGTGCTGCATGAAGTGGCTGTCCACTTAGGTGTAAATGGCTTCCACTAACTCTCCACTAAAGTTTAATTAATTAATATTATATGTTAAAGTTTGATTATTCAAGTTATTTCCCATTTCTTTCAACATTTATATTAGGTACCACAATTTTAATTTTCATTATATTTTCCAAGTGTAATATTATTTATTTTTAATGGACATTTAGGTCAAAAGACAACTCGGGGTGTCAATGACCACAATGCCCCTGTTCGGGTTGCATTCCCGATTTTTCGGTAACACCGAATTTTGTCCGTTTTTCGATTTCTCACTTTTCTTTGTACTAAATATTTAATTTTTCTTTAATATTTCTTATGATATTTATACTTCAATAGGTGTCTCTTTAAGTCTTAAAAATATTTTCCAGAGTTCCCCGTGGTCCAGGGCTAGTCAACGGTCCACGCCGTGACTTCTCGATGCGGTCACCCATCGCTAGGGTTCTCGGCTCGCTTAACTTGGTTGCATTTCTTCACTATTATTTTTTTGCTTTATTTTTCTTGTATTTCATTATTTAATGTTTCCTCACTCATATCAAAGTGTAGTTCTAGGCATTCTAGCTATCCGGACAACACTGGTCACCGGAACTGTAGAACACACTATCGAACTTAGGGGTGTTACAATTCTCCCCCCCTTAAAATAAAATTCGTCCACGAAATTTTACCCAATAGCCATCTTACAATAGTCATACGTTTATTTTCTCCTTTCTATACGATCGTATAATCTTTTTTTCCTCAAATTTGTATAAGATTTGTATCAATCTAATACAACGTTTAATTTGTTTGTATAACACCAATCTCCTCTTACTATTGCACTGTCTAATATTTCGGTTCACGTTCCTTCTTGAATGACCCTTGAGGTCATGTTAGAATCATTCATCTAGTCATTGGTCCTCTTACCATTCTAGTCCATAGTCTTCCTCATATTCGTAATATTTCTTTGTTATATTTGAACCAACTGTTCGAATTTTTACTTCCATAACTCTTTTTATCTGTCAATATTCTGTAACTTACTTTCTGTTGTACTGAACTATAACCTTTCGATATTCTAACCATTGAGTTTTAGATCCCTAAGTAGGATTTTCAAACTTATTTCTAACAATTGAATTCTGTCATGGCATAACTATAGCAAAACAGATGCCGTTGGCAACTATTCTTATCTAGGTGTACTATCGGGTAGTACGTAGCTCTACACAATAATCTCAAGTCAGTACTGTAATCTGCAGCTTACAGTATAAACATCAAGAACATTGCATAGTTACTATGTTACATCCCAATAGATCAAATTTTCCTATCTTTTATCCTTTTCGAATTCACTAATATCCCGAACTTATTATGATTACAATATCCATTAACAATTACTAACAGTGACATACTTGCCCTCATCCAGAGCAATTCCATTACTGCATCTTACTTTTACGTCCTCTTGCCTTACATTAAGTAGGCTCGCCAATTAGCTTTATAATTTATGGTGTGTTAGAAAATACTTTTTGGCAATAAACTCTTTCAAAACTAATTTCACTTATTATCACAATCCTTATTTTAAAGGGCTAATCACTAATGCATCAAAATTTATTCCCCTGTAAAGGAATAACAATAGAACATATAGTTCTAACACTAACATAAAAGTATGCAGACCCCAGGTCAAACAATACATATATATATCTTAGTTACTATTTGAGAAAGTACCAGCAATAATATCAAAAGTCTAAGTCTCTTCTCTCTGCCGTATAGCGTATACTCCAGCTGGAGCATCACCCTGTTCTGGCTGATTCACAGTACTCTGACTTCTAGGTGTACTACCCCTACCTCTACCTTTGCCTCTACTAAATGATGGTGAACTCTTTGGGGTAGAAACTTGGGTTGGTCCCTTTGGTGTAGTAAATGATCCAGAACGACCTGGATTTACACAATCCCTAGCAAAATGGCCAGTCTCTCCACAGTTAAAACATGCTCCTACGGCTCTATAACATACCCCACTATGTGGTTTACCACAAGTTTCACAAAGTCGATCTGACAGCGCATTCCTGGGTTTCTGTTGAGTTTGCTGATCGGATCGAGGTGGTTTCTGTCCAGAAGATCTATCTCTACCGGACTTCTTACTATCTCTGTTGTATCCCCCAAAGTTTTTCCTCTTTCCAGTAAGACCACTAGAACTCTGTTCTACTGACTTTCCCTCTTTTTCTGTCTTCTCTGATTTCTTTTTCTCAGGAGCCACTTCAGATTCAATTCTTTCTAATTCTAGTGCTTGAGAAATAAGTTCAGAGAAGTTGTTATGTTTGAATCCGACCACTTGTAATCTGATACTAGGCTCTAAGCCGGTTTCAAACCTCTTACATCTCTCCCTACTGGTAGAAAGTAGACTTACTGCATAATGGCTCAGGCGGAAAAATTCCCTTTCATATTCAGCCACCGATCTACTCCCCTGTTTCAGACTTAGGAACTCTTGCAGTTTCTGATCTACATAAGCATCAGGGACATATTTTTGTCTGAATTCCCTGAGAAAGTCACTCCAGGTTAGCACTGCAGGTTCTACCAAACTGTGGGGAATGGTTTTCCACCAGTCATAAGCATCCCCCTGTAGCAAAGATACTGAGTATTCAAATCTGAGCTGGTTTGACACTTGGCACAATGTGATTGGGTCACTTAAACCTAGAGCTAATCAAAGGGTGACATGTGGCAAGGGTTTAATGTGTTAACCTAGCTATATAAGTGTTGTTATGAAAAAGAAAAACAACCAGCAGTCACTCCTCTCATTTGTCATGCCATTTTGAGGTTCTCCATCTATTCTTATTCATCTCTCATCAATTCAAAGAGATTAGCCATCAATCTCTTGAATTAAGAACACTATAAATTGTTTCTAGTTTCCTGTTTACATCTCTAATCTCTTAAAAGGCAGAACTTGAATTTCTAATTAATAGAAAAAGCTTTAGAAGCCGTGCAAGGGCTGCCATAGTTGTTCTTGGTGTGGACAAACTAGAGGGACAACATCTGGTGTCTTGAAGACAAATCCCCAAGGCGCAGACACGTTGCAGTGCATCAAGAGGTTAGTGTAATCGTTCTTGATTTAATCTAGGGTTCTAAAATTAATCTGATTAATTTTAAAATCTTAAATGGAAAATACAGATCCAAAAACATATTAAAAGAGTGTTAATATGTTGTTTATCATTGAAATCAAATAGATAAAAATAAATCTTGCATGATACATGTGACCCTAGGTGAAAAATTTTGAATTCAATGGTATAAACTTGTGTTTTTCACGCTTCCGTTCTTTCACCTGTGGATCCTGTCTTCAGGGCAAAATGACTAGATCACCCTTTGTAGGACAAGGGCTAAGAGCTGAAAATATTTTGGAGCTAATAAATAGTGATGTATATGGTCCATTTAAAGAAATGGCTAGAGGTGGTTGTCATTACTTTATTACCTTTACTGGTGATAAATTAAGGTTTGGGTATTTGTATTTGATGAAATACAAACATGAATCCTTTGAAAAGTTCAAAGAATTTAAATCTAAAGTAGAAAATCAAACAGGAATTGGTATTAAAACTCTTTGATCAGATGGATATAGATCCATCTAGTCAACCTACACCTATTGATGAAACATCTACAGCTATTCCTTGTAGAACAACCAGGGTATCTCACCCACCAGTGAGATATGATTTCCTTCATGAAGAAGAACAAGAGTTGTCTACTCATGAAGAAGTTGATCATGGAGATGATCCACTCATATATAAAGAAGCTATATCAGATATAGACCCTTCAAAATGGATTGATGCTATGAAATCTGAGATTGATTCCATGTATAAGAATCAAGTTTGGGATCTTATAGACCCACCTGAAGGTATTGTACCTATAGGGAACAAATGGGTATTCAAGAAGAAAATTGGTTCTGATGGAAAGGTAGAGACCAATAAGGCAAGGCTAGTAGCGAAAGAGTTTCGCCAAAGGCAAGGAATTAACTATGAGGAGACTTTCTCTCCTGTATCCATACTTAAATCAATTATGATTCTATTAGCAATAGCTGCATACTATGATGATGAGATTTGGCAGATGGATGTCAAAATAGCTTTTCTCAATGGATACATTGAAGAAAACATTTTCATCGAACAACTTAGGGGTTTTGATTCCTAAGATGGTTCCAAAGTATGCAAGCTAAAGTGATCCATTTATGGGTTTAAGCAAGCTTCGAGGAGTTGGAACATCCATTTTGATGAAGCCATTAAGTCATTTGGTTTTAATAAAAATTAAAATGAGCCATGTGTATATAAAAAGTTAGTGACAGTACTATCACTTTCCTTATCTTATATGTGGATGACATATTGTTGATGGGTAATGACACAGGTATGTTGACAACTGTAAAGGTATGGTTGTCAAATACATTCTCTATGAATGACTTAGGGGAGGCAATCTATATTCTTAGGATTCACATTTATAGAGATAGAGTGAAAAGAATAATTGGTTTATCCCAAAGTCTATACTTGGAAAATGTGTTAAAGAGGTTTAACATGCTTGATTCTAAGAGAGGATTGTTACCAATGAGACATGGTATCCACCTTTCTAAAGAGATGTCTCCAAAGACACCTGAAGAAAGAGATAAAATGGCTAGGATTCCATATGCTTTGGCTATTGGAAGTTTGATGTATGCAATGTTGTGTACTAGGCCGGATATCGCATATGCTATTAGTTTGACTAGCAGGTATCAATCCAATCCAGGTTTGGAACACTGGATAGCTGTCAATAATATCCTTAAGTACTTGAGAAGAACTAAGGATTTATTCTTGATATATGGAGGCGGTGACTTGCAATTGGATGGTTATACTGATTCTGATTTCCAATCAGATATCGATGATAGAAAGTCTACCTCTGGATGTGTGTTCATTTATAATGGAGGTGCAGTCAGTCTGGATATGTGTTCATTTGTAATGGATTGCAGATTCCACTATCGAGGCTGAGTATATTGTTACATCAGATGCTGCAAAGGAAGCTATTTGGAAAAAGAAGTTTGTGACAGAACTTGCAGCAGTTCCTTTCATTGAGTCAGCAGTTCCACTTCACTGTGACAATAATGGAGCAGTCATACAGGCTAAGGAAACCCGATCTCACCATAAATCCAAACACATAAAAAGGCGCTACCACATTATCAGAGAAATAGTTGGGCGAGGGGATGTAGCCATGCAAAAAATAGCATCAGTTGAAAATCCAGCTGATCCATTCACTAAGCCTATGTCACAAACTCAGCTAGAACGACATCTTGAGAAGATGAGTATAAGATATTGTAATGAATGTCTCTAGTGCCAGTGTGCACTAGGAGATTGTTAGTAGTATGCCCTAGAGCATATCATTTAGTATGGATCTTGTACATATTTTGTTAATAAAATGCATTTTCACTTTTCCGTTTACATAATAAATTTATGTGTAATAGAAAAGGTCCATTGATATTTTGTTAGAAATTCTATTCTTAAGCTATTAAGAATATGAGTGACAGTGCTTCTAGCACAAAGCATCATAAATAGGTTCATAATCGAGGATACTTCACAATAAGGATATGACTTATCCAGAAAGATTGTAATCGTGTTTGTTCCCAAGTTATTTAAATGAGATGTAAATAAGATGGAATGGTGAATCTCATGCCGTATAACAAACATGATAGACACTTATACATGATAAGTAGGCCGAACCAGTGACACTTATGACAAGCACATGGAGTTTAGTCTTATCAATGAATTGTGATAAATCATATTAGTGCATATAATCTTTAGACCTAAGATAGCACATGTAACACCCCCGTTTGCATAGCCTGGTAGATTTCACTATTCCGGTGACCGATGTCGGTCCGAACAATTAAAGGGATTAGAATCACACTTAAGACAACTAGAGAAGCTACAAACACAAATAATTAGTAATGTCCAATTAGTTAAGTATAAATAAGAAAAATAGAACATAAAAAGTTAAACGAGCCGAGAGTCACAGTGATGGGTGACCTTCTCGGGAACGACTGCGAAGTCATTTTAAACTCAAATTTCGAACCGTAAAATGTGACGCCGCGGTCCTTAGGACCCTTATAAACACAGTGAAAAAGAGAAATTTACAAAAAATAACTGTTAAGCCAGTCAAATAATTAGGTCAGAGAGCCGGAAGAAATATGAAATTATTTACAAACCGGGTTGAACCGGCGAAGGGCAATTTGGTCAATTGACCCCGAGAGCTGACTCCTGACCTAACTGTCAAATAAAATCGGAGAAAAGAAAACTTTGGGATCAAGAATTAAATTAAAGAACTAATAGAAAAAAAAAAGAGAAAATGAAAAAGTTAAAAAAGTGTAGGAAGATGACATCATGCATGATATCATGCATGATGCCATAAGTCATATAATTAATAAATTAATTAAATGAATTTTGGGGTCTTCCATAAGACAAAATAAATAAAAGAAAGGAAAAAAAAATTTCATTGTCTTTTTCTTCCCTTCCAAAACGTTTTCTCTCTCCCTTAGCTCTCTCTCTCAAACTCCATTAGAGCTCTTAAGTCAAGCTTCATAAACCTTCAATCCCACCATAAAAACCTTACTCTCCAACATTAAATCTTGTAGTTAGACCTAGATAAGGAGCTTGACAATAAAAAGAAAAAGAAAGGAAGGAGTTTTGAAGAGGGAGAAATTCAAAAAAAAAAAAAAGGTTAGTAAGCAAACTTGATGATTTTAGTTTGCTTTCTACATTTTTAACTTATTGAACTTGTAAATAAATTTTAAATAAAAGAAAAATTTGTTGAGGGACCATGAGTGAAATTCGGCCAGCATGTGTATAGGGGTATATTTGCATGGTTTGATAGATTTAAATACACATGTGAGCTTGTTTGAGATGAAGAAACATGCATGTATGCAAATGCAACAATTTAGTGTGGTTAGGGTTTCGATAATTAAGGTTTAAAGACCAAAAATGTGAAGAAGTGCTAAATGATGTCTTTGACATAGTTTAAGGAAAGAAATGGTCATTTGTGACCTAATTAAGTGTGTTAGAAGTGTTTGAATCAAAGTCAAATTCGGATTGGGTATGCACCATGACCTAAAGTCAACTTTGAGGGACCAAAAATGGAATTTTACAAGTCCAATGGATATGGGACCCATTGGGGATGAAAATAGGCACTAAATGACACAATTTTCATTTAGGAAGCCTGCCCAAAAAGTGACTAAAACCTAGTGAACAAATTGGCCGAAGTCGGAAAATCGCAGGTTGCCTCTGCACAAACTGACCAAATGAACAGTATTTGTTCATTTGGTCATAAGTCGAGCTAGGAAGGTCAAAATGGCCTGAAATTATACCAGTAATTAGATGAGATATAGGTCTAAAACTTTCATGAAGAACACAAATCCAAATTATGCCATTAACCAAATCAAATTACTGAGCAAAATTGGGTCACTGAATCTGCAGACTGCAAATTTGCCATTTGAACAGTAAAGTTTCAATGGCTATAACTCTCTCTAGAAAACTCCGATTTAGGAGATTCTTGAACCGATGGAAACCTAAGACATGGTAGAACATTTCATATGAAGAAAATTAGACCAAATTATAGACTTAACTTGATCAAATTGCTGAACAAAGTTGGAGCAATAAATCTGCAGAATCAAATTCTGCAGCATGAACAGTAAACATAATTTGCTTATAACTTGAGCTACAAAACTCCAATTGGGGTGATTCAAAAAGGAGAATAAACTTAAGACAATAAGAAACATTTTCTATGAAGAAAGTTTTGCCAAATTCCAACAGTAAACTGACCAATGAAATAGTACAATTAAGACACCAAAACTAAAAATTTGGCAATTTTGAATAAAAGACCTAAGTTTTGAGAAAATGACCAAAACCAACAAGTTTGGTGACCAAAATGTGGTATGTGGGTAAAGTTGTAATTCCCATACCTATTAAGCCTTAGATAGTCAATAATTTGACTTGAATAGTGCAGTGAATAGTAACCCGAAACAGAAAATTTCAAGAACGTCGAATTTAGCACGTTAGAGCTAGGTAAAAGTGAAGTTAAATTTATTATTGGATTTATGCTAAGTTATGGTGCTGAAACACTGTGAAATTGTGTGTTTTAGTGGAAAAGAATACCAGGACAGAACCCGAGGAGTCGAGTCAAGGCCAACAGGCGACTCGTTTGAGGTTTGTGCACAACATCACTATGCTTTAAAATTTATTGATTAAGTGAATGAAATATGCATTTTACTTTTGCATTGAATTGTTGAAAGTATTGTGACCCTATTTATGATGTTTTGATTTAAATTGTGAAAGTTATTATGTATATTTGAAATGACAATGTTTAGCAAATTTTTAAGATAAGTTTTGAAACCACAGTGTCATGACCATATATTTGAACACCTCACTAGCACGACTAGTGGGGGTAATTAGTTCGAATTTTGATTCCTTCTCTGGAGAAGTGTTGAGGTGTGCCAGTAGAAGAGGACGTGAATGGATATCCATATATTTAAGCTAGCTAGCCTTGTGATGTGATTTCTCTTTAGCCTCTGGCTATTTAGATTCTATTTGTTTCGAATGGCATGATCTAACTGTGGGTTTTATGAAATGTGTTTTGATACTTCGAAATGAACTTGGTTTGCATTAAAATCTCATAATTCATGTTTTGTGTTTAATGCTCATGTTTAGTCAAATTTTTGAATAAATATGATTTTATTTTTGCATAAAGATTATTTTAGTATGTTGCGCACCACTGAGTCCTAGTACTCAGCGATAGCTTCTATTGCTGTCGCAGATACAGAGACTAGAAGAGTAGCAGACTGAGCTGCTAAGGATTGAGGATCTTCCTGCTTTGAAGCTATCGGGTATAATTTATACCCTAATTGTAAATATTTCTTTTGATGTATGTATTGCATATAAATGTATGGACATGTAAATGGGTCTTGAGCAGCTTGTACAAAAATTTGTATGAAGTTTGTAATAAAGTTTAGTTTATATATTTTTTTTTTATGTAAATTTTGTAAGAATGTATATAAATTGTTTTGTCTCTAATGAAATATGAGTACAACTATTTTATTTAATTTAAATGAAATGTATTGCTAGTATGCTGAGGATTATTGAATTTTGAACTTGAGAAATTTATTGAAATGATTGTGAAATTGATTGAGTTTGATTGTGAAATTGAAGTAGTGGTTGAGAAAAATTTTTAGAAGTGCTTTTTACAATTATTTGAAGAACTGTTTTCTCAAAATACAGAGGGAACTCTGTCAAAATTTTTATAAAATTTGCGTAAAAATAAAATGGGCCAAAAATATTAACTAGTTTTAATTTTAATCATATGTTTTAAATACCTATTAGAAAATGCTCGCCACTTGTCAAAAGTAAGAAAATTGTTTAAAATCCCTTATAGGGTACTTAATGAGTTATCGGTAGATGAAGTTCGGCAGTTCATTAGGTATTCTACGGGATCATGTTATGCCTTACAGAGCGGTAAGGTGTGACATGTTTTAGTGGTATCAGAGCAAGTTTTTTAAGTATGTTTTAAATTGTGAATTTGTGTCTTTTCTTTATTAAGTATAACTGCTAAATGTCCATAATTGTTACATACAGTGCATTACATCATGAATATGAACTAACGGAGGGAAATCTCCATGTGTTACTTATTCAGGAGATACCCTAACTTCAGCCTGAAATGGAAGAAGGGGATCGCCGATTGAGCAAATTGAAGTTAAGGCACAAGGGGAAGCCCCAGCTTTACCAAACGTCAGTGGGTCAGTAGCACCAGCCCCGCAATTGCCGCAGTTCCCTGCACAGTTTGCACAGCAGATGGCGGCAATGTTTCAACAAATGGTCGGGTATGCTCGCTCAAGCTCTACCCCAACCACTGTGGCAAAACACCGCCTCGGCTGCAATATGATAAATTACTGAAGTATGGGGCTGCAGAATTTAAGGGTACAGTGGACCCTTTAGAGGCAGAGCAATGGCTTGAAAGAATGGACAGAGTATTTAAGAAGCTGCACTGCTAAGATGAACTGAAGTTTGAGTATTCTGTGTCTCTACTGCAAGGGGATGCGTATGATTGGTGGAAAACCATCCCCCACAGCTTAGCTGAACCACGATCTTGACACAGGATGACTTCATCGAGAGTTCGCATGAAATACATCCCAGATGCATATGTTGATCAGCAGTTACAAGAGTTTCTGAGTCTAAAACAAGGCAACAGAATAGTGGCAGAGTATGAGAGGGAGTTCCCCCGCTTAAGTCATTATGCTGGGAGTCTCCTTACTACCAGCAAGGCAAGGTGCAAGAGATTTGAGATGGGTTTGAAGCCCAGCATAAGGATGCAAGTTGTGGGATTCCGACACAGCAACATCTCAGAGCTTATGTCTCAAGCACTTGAACTGGAGACAATTAAATCAGAAGCAACCCCAGTGAAAGAAAAATTAGAAAAAGCTGAGAAATCAGAAAAAGACAAGGGGGAAAAATTAGTTGAACAGAGTTCTGGTGCTACCTCTGGAAAGAGAAAGAAGTTTAGTGGACCCAGCAGGGGTCGAGGTGGAAGATTTGGTAGGGGCCGATTCTCCGGACAGAGACCCCTTAGTTCTAGTCAGCAGTCGAGCAAGGGTTCACATTATGCCCGCCCCTGTGAGACTTGTGGCAAGATTCATGGGGGGGAGTGTTATTGGGCCACTGGAGCCTGCTTTAACTGTGGAGGCAAGGGTCATTTAGCAAGAGACTGCACTAGTGCTCCGTCTTCGAGATATGGTCCAGCTCCTACTACTACCGAGGGATCTATTCAGAGTCCTGCTCCCAGAGAATCATAGTCAGTTGGCAGAGGAAGAGGCAGGGTAGAGGCACTGCTTCAGGTAGTTAGGGCACAATTGGTCAGTCAGGACAAGGAAGTGCTTCAACCAGAATCTACACAATGAGACAACGAGAAGAGGCTGAGACTTCTGATGTGGTAGCTGGTACATTCTCTATCTCTGATTAAGAAGTATTTGTATTGTTTGATCCGGGTTTAACCCATTCATATGTTAGTGCTAGCATAGTCAGTTGACTTGCTGTTCCATGTGTGCAAATGGGTTTTGAAGTGCTAGTAACTAGTCCGTTAGGACAAGAGGTCCGGGTTAATAGAATTTATAGAGACTGTCCTTTGGTTTACCAAGGACATGTTTTCCTGTCAGACTTGATTGAAATGCCCTTCAGAGAGTATGATATCATCTTGGGCATGGATTGGTTAGCCAGGCATCATGCCATGATTGGATCAGAGATCAAGATCACTTTTGGTCTCCCTTTGTATGGTGATGTGGTAATACATGGGGAGAGGCATTTACTGCCATCAAACATCATTTTAGTTGCACTAGCCAGAAAAATGATTAGGAAAGGGTGTGAGACGTACTGGGCACATGTGATAGACACCCAAGTGGGTAGTCCAGCATTAAGGGACATCCCTACTGTATGTGACTTTTCGGATGTGTTTCCTGATGAATTGCCAGGATTACATCCAGAAAGAGAGGTGCAGTTTGAGATTGATGTTATGTCTGGTGTGGACCCAATCTCCATATCGCCATATAGAATGGTACCTGCAGAATTAAAAGAGTTGAAAGTGCAGTTGCAAGAACTGCTTGACAAGGGCTTTATCCGCCCTAGTGTGTCACCTTGGGGAGCGCTAGTATTGTTTGTAAAGAAGAAGGATGGCACTCTCCGCTTGTGTATTGATTACCGACAGTTGAATAAGGTGACTATAAAGAACAGATATCCATTGCCCCGCATTGATGACTTGTTTGATTAGTTGAGGGGTGCAGCTGTGTTCTCCAAAATTGACCTGAGATCATAATATTATCAACTGAAGTACAAGAGCAGAGTATTCCTAAAACTACCTTCAGAACCCGCTATGGCCATTATGAATTCCTAGTCATGCCATTCGGGTTAACTAATGCTCCGGCTGCTTTTATGGATCTGATGAATACTATCTTCAGACCATACCTCGATCAGTTTGTTGTGGTATTCATAGATGATATATTGGTCTATTCGAGGAATGCAGAAGAGCATGATAGACATTTGTGGATTGTACTGCAGACTTTGAGGGAGAAACAACTATATGCCAAATTGTCGAAGTGTGAATTTTGGCTGAAGGAAATATCTTTCTTGGGGCATGTAGTATCAGAAGAGGGCATTAAAGTAGATCCAAGTAAGATTGAAGCTGTCATTAATTGGAGGCCACCCAGAAATGTCACAGAAATTCGTAGTTTTATGGGTTTAGCTGGATACTACCGTAGATTTGTGAAGGGATTCTCCATGTTGGCATTTCCATTGACCAAGCTGCTTAGAAAAGACATAAAAGTTCAGTGGACGGATAAATGCCAACAGAGTTTTGATGAATTGAAGAAATATTTGACTGAAGCTCCAATCTTGACTTTACCTATTCCGGGTAAAGAATACACAGTTTATAGTGATGCTTCTCACAATGGGTTAGGCTGTGTATTGATGCAAGATCGAAATGTCATTGCCTA
Organism: Hevea brasiliensis; assembly: GCF_030052815.1. Taxonomy (NCBI): domain Eukaryota; kingdom Viridiplantae; phylum Streptophyta; class Magnoliopsida; order Malpighiales; family Euphorbiaceae; genus Hevea; species Hevea brasiliensis. The sequence goes on from NC_079493.1 coordinate 63,560,094, forward strand.
TGCATCACGCTAGTTAAAACTGCATGAGAGGAATTATCCAACATATGATTTGGAGCTTGCAGCTATTATGTTTGCTCTTAAGATCTGGAGGCACTATTTGTATGGGGAAAGTGTTACATCTACACAGATCATAAGAGTTTAAAGTATTTGGGCACCCAGAAAGAGCTGAATTTGAGACAGAGGAGATGGTTAGAGTTGATAAAAGACTACAATTGTCTGATAGACTATCAGCCAGGGAAAGCTAATGTTGTGGCTGATGCCTTAAGTCGCAACACTATGGCAAGTCTACGAGTTACTCCTTTTTCTTTGGTACATAAGTTAAGATCATTGCATGCCAGCTTAGAGATTAATGATGATGGGCAGACATTAGTTGCATGGCATGTACAACCAGTGTTGATTGATCAGATTAGAATGGCTGCTCAGAATGATCAGAAGTATCAAAAGTTGATGGAAGAAGTCCGACAGGGCAAGAAACCAGAATTCTCAATCAGAGATGATGGTCTATTGCTGTAACACCCTCCCGGTAACGACTCCGTACATCCTACTGTTCCGGTGACCAGTGTCGGTCCGGACAGCTAGAATGTCCGGAAAAATATTTAAACTAAAGTCAGGAACCATAATTAACTCAAATATTAATAAGAAAAATTTAGTAAAAAATTTTAGAAATAAAATACAACCAAGTAAAACAAGCCGGTGCCCAAGCGATGGGTAACCGGAGGGAAGTTGCGGTTCTCGCAACGAGGAGCCCTAAACCCGGGGGAAAAATTATAAAATAATTTTTGGGACTCCAGAGAAGGGTCATTGAGGTTCCTATGGCATTAGAATGCTAAGAAAATACCTAGAAAAATTTTTCAATCGGTACAGACAATTTTGACCCGTTAAGCCGAACGGAGGGCATTTTGGTCATTTCGCCTTCAGAGGTGATTTTTGGCCGACTAGTCCAGTTGAGTAAATAATTAATATGACATAAAATATGAAGAAACATTGCTAGAAATTAAATTGAAACTTGATACAAAAGAAAAGAAAGAAAAAGGAGCTTAATTGGGAATTATGATGTCATGCTTAGGTAATTAAAAGTGTATTGGCCAATCAAATTTAAGCAAGTCCATTAAAATGAAATAAAAATGGGTAATGAGGCAGAATTCTAGAAACCCAAAACCAGCTCCCGCTCTTCTTCTTCACGCCACTCACTCACTCTTACCCATTCCACCATTAACAACCTTTCATCCTTCATCTTTCTTAGCTTTCTTCCACTAAAAACCCTAACTACCAACACAAAAATTCATTCTATCATCTTGGTGATTATTGTGGGAGCAAAAGGAAAAGGAAACCAAGACTTTGAGGAAGGGAAAAAATTCTGCCACTTGAGGTTAGTGCATTTATATCTTAAAAACTCATTATTTTCATGGTTTGGGACTTGAAACTAGTAAGGATTGTGATTTAAATTAACAAAAACTTATGTGTATAACATCTTTAATTTTGGCTGCCCTAGCTATGGAATAGGGGGAAGTGTTTTGATGAGCTTAGAGTGGAATAGAAACCATGTTGAAGTGAGAAACATATGAGCAATGCATTGGTAGCTACTAAGATACATGGCATAAACCATGAATTTGAATTAGGGTTTGGAAAGGTGAAAATGTGACTTGGCTTAGGAAGTTATTAGAGAGCATTTTAATGGTCAATTAGTGACCATTTTAGGTAATTGGACCAACAAATGGACAGAAAAATGAGATTGCAAAGTGAGGATTGCAGGCTGCCCTAGGACAGCAGCATAGGGACTGAAAATTCAGTCCCTTTGCACTGCCATAACTTGGGTTGTGTTAGTCCAATTGGTGTTTGGCCAATTGGACATGAAACTAGGCTTATAATGGCACATTTTTGCTGAAGAAACCATGCCCAAAAGACCAAATAAAGAGGACCAAAACTTGGCCCCAAATCCGGATACCCTGCACTGATTCTGCAGAATTTGGCCAAATCAACAGTTACTGTTCATTTGGCCATAACTCACTGTAGATTTGGTCAATTGACCTAAAAGTTTTACAGCAACAAGTTAATACATAGACAAACAACTTTCATGAAGGAACCTACCCCAAATTATGGCCAGAACCCATCTAAACAAGTGGTTCCAGTCACTGTTCATGCACTGTAGATATGGTAATTTTCTGCAGAATGCACATCCGGCCAGCTTGGGTTTTTGGGCCATATCTGGAGCTACAAAACTCCAAATGGAGTGATTCAAAAAAGGAAATTCAACTAGACAAAATAAGGAACAACTTTCATGTTTTACTTTTTTTCAAATTCCCACAGTAACAGTGTCCAATGGAACAGTGAAGTTGACTCACCAAAACTGAAAATTCTGCTTGTGTTGAGTTACACTTTGAAATGGTATTAACACTTAATGCCAACAAGTTTTAAACACTAAATGTGGTATATTGGGAGTGCCAAAGTCAATGTACATATTTGCTATCAAAAAGTCAACATTTTAGTTGACCATAGAGGTGAATAGTAACACCAAAACTTGAAATTCAAAGATTGAAGAATTTAAATGTTTCAAATGCCCTAGTATACCTAACAAGATTGGTTTGGATAGTTTAGCATGCCAATAGGGTTCAGTTAGCAGTACTGCACATGGCAATATGCCATTCCGTGATTTTATGGCTTTTAGCCATTCTGACTTTGTATTGAGACTTAGCCTTGTGCCTGATATTATTTACAGCTTGGTAGCTGTTCTGTTGCACACCGGGTAATGCATATGCGACCGATGGTGTGACGGCCCGAGGTACTAGATACCCAGTGCCAGTTTCCCCGTTATCCAGTCCAGTCGTCTAGTGTAGGTTACTTGGGCAACCAAATGAATGAAAATGAGCAATGTAGAAGAAATAAATGAATGGATATACAAATACATGACAAACAAAACATGTACATGCAATACATATTTATATCTATTATTTCTTGTTATTTTATTATTGCACCACTAAGCATTATTGCTTAGCGCGTTGCTTTTGCCACGCGTAGGTATTGGAGATCCTGATCGTGAGCCCAGTAGACCACAGACTGGGTGAGTCCATCCTACAGTTCTGCGCAGTGTTCGTGTCACCTCACTACCTGCAGTGCATTGGTAGGGCACTAGGTGTCATTTTGTCATTTTGATATTTTGTAGCAGATTTTTACTTTTTCATATGTATTTGAACTCATGTAATATATTTTGATGTCCATGTAAATAATGAAAGTTATGACTATAAATGCAAAAATTTGAGCATGTATTTATCGCTTGTATATGAGAAATGGATGTTTGTGAAATGAAAAGATTATTGAGAATTTGCTATTGAGAAATATTGTTGAGATTTTGGATATTGGAGTTTGAGATGATGGAATAAAAATATTGGAAGTGTTTTTAACAGGTTCCGAAGAACGGTTTTCTCCATTTTTAGCCGGTACTCCGCCGGATTTTCTTTAAAATTTTCGGAACCTTAAATGAATGATACTTTTGATAAATGGTTTAAATAAATTGTATTTCATAAATTATATGCAAAAGCATGATATAAATTAATTGAGGAATATTAGAGTGTGCCGGTACACCGTGTGGCATTACTTACTCGGGTATACTGTACACGGGTAAGGGGTGTCACATTTAGTGGTATCAGAGCACGGTTTAGGCGTTTCTGGGCCTAGATTGAGTCCATACCATGCATTGCATTTGTAAGAGTCGAGGTGACACTAACGCAGATCTGTTTATCTTTCTTATTTTGAATAGGATATGGACCCTTCATCTCAGAGAGCAGTCGAGGAGGAAGTGGAGAGTCATGCTCCACCTGCAGCAGCTGAGACTGGGGGCATGAGAGAATCTGCTCCGCCAGCTCAAGCAGAGCCTGCTCAGCCTCCACAGGCCATGTTCCAACAAATGGCCGACTTCTTTAGACAAATGGCTGGGGTAATGCCAGCACCACCACCACCACCACCAGCTCCACAGCAAAAATCACACCTGGAAAGGTTAAGAAAGTTTGGGGCAGTGGATTTTTATGGCAAGAGAGAAGATGACTCTGTTGCAGTCGAGAATTGGTTGAACCGAACAGGCAGAGTCCTAAAACAACTCCATTGCACTCCAGAGCAAAACCTGGAAGCTGCTGTATCCTTGCTACAAGACGATGCCTATGAATGGTGGGACACTGTATCCAGTGAAGTGCAGCCAGGAGCTGTAACTTGGGACTTCTTTCTCTCTGAATTCAAGAAGAAGTATGTGGGTACTGTATACCTGGAAGAGAGAAGAAGAGAGTTCATTAATCTGAGGCAGAGGCAACTGTCAGTGGCTGAGTATGAGAAAGAATTCGTCCGATTAAGCCGCTATGGAAGGGAGATAGTCCCAAATGAAGCTGAAAGATGTAAGAGATTTGAAGGGGGACTAAATGACAACATCAAGATCCAGCTCACTGCCTTGGGAATCACAGAATTTACCAAGTTAGTGGAAGCTGCAATAAAGGTGGAAAAAGTAAGAATTAGTGAACAGACCAGAAGGGATAGACAGCAGAAGAGGGGACCAGGTCAGTCTAGTTCCGCTCCTGGATTTGGGAAGAAGTTTAAGGGTCGTCCAGCACAGAGTTCGGGTCAGCCACAGGGTCGTCGGTCTCGGGGGCCTGTGCCACAGTTCACCCCTAGGAGAGGTCAGTCCACACCATCAGTGGGCAGCTCTCCAGGGATGGGGTTCAGGGGACCAGCCCCAACATCTTCTGCATGTCCACACTGCCTTAAATGGCACAAGGGGGAGTGTTGGAGAGTAACTGGTGCCTGTTTGAGATGTGGGTCAGCAGAGCATCAGTTGAAGAACTGTCCACGCAGAACTACTACAGCTGCTCCAACACAAGCAGACAGACCTGCTCCTGCACCACCAAGGGATAGAAGGTCTGGTAAATCCGAAGCTGTGGGACCATCTCAGAGGCCTGCATCTGAGCCAGCAGAGAGGCCAGATAACAGACCACCTGCCAGAAATTATGCCTTAAGAGCTCAGGAGGAGCAAGATGCCCCGGACGTCATTAGGGGTACGTTCTCCCTCTACACTACACCTGTGCATGCATTGGTGGATCCAGGATCCACTCATTCCTACATTTGCATAAACCTACCCATAGAAAGGGGGATATTGATAGGGGAGAGTGACCAAGACATTCTGGTCACTAATCCATTGGGCCACAGTGTAGTGGTGAACAAAGTATACAAGGGTTTCCCGTTAAGGATTCAGGGGTATGAATTCTTGGCAGACCTGATTGAGTTGCCTTTCCATGAGTTTGACGTGATTTTGGGAATGGACTGGTTGTCACGTCATCAGGCAATAGTTGATTGCAAATCGAAGAGAATTTCTCTAAAAACTTCAGAGGGTAATGAGATCACAGTTGTGGGGGAAAGGACAGATTTCTTGTCCAATGTCATCTCAGCCACTGTTGGAAGAAGAATGATGAGAAAAGGCTGTGAAGCCTACCTAGCACATGTGGTGGATACTAGGCAGGCTAAGCCAAATCTGAGTGACATACCCACAGTAAAAGACTTCCCAGATGTGTTTCCTGAAGAATTACCTGGTTTGCCACCAGAAAGGGAAGTTGAATTTGCTATTGAGACACTGCCGGGTACAGCACCTATTTCCATTGCTCCTTATAGGATGGCACCCACGGAATTGAGGGAGTTAAAAACTCAGTTGCAAGAGTTACTGGATAAGGGGTTCATACGCCCCAGTGTGTCACCATGGGGAGCTCCAGTGCTGTTTGTGAAAAAGAAGGATGGGACTTTGAGGCTATGCATCGATTACCGGCAGTTGAATAAAATGACTGTGAAGAACAAATATCCGTTGCCTAGAATTGATGATCTGTTTGATCAATTGAAGGGAGCAGGAGTATTTTCTAAAATTGATCTCAGATCAGGGTATCATCAGTTGAGGGTAAAGGATGCAGATGTGCCAAAGACTACATTCAGGACCCGATATGGGCATTATGAGTTCCTAGTGATGCCCTTTGGCTTAACAAATGCACCAGCGGCATTCATGGACCTTATGAACCGTATCTTTCATCCACACTTAGATCGGTTCGTAGTGGTCTTTATTGATGATATTTTCGTATATTCCAAGACCAGGGAAGAACATGATGAGCATTTGAGGATTGTTCTGCAAACCCTGAGAGAAAAGAAGCTGTATGCTAAGCTGTCCAAGTGTGACTTTTGGCTGAATGAGATAGCATTCCTTGGACACATAGTGTCAGCTGATGGGATTAGGGTGGATCCCAAGAAAATAGAAGCAGTGATGGAATGGAAGCCTCCCAGGAATACAACTGAGGTCAGAAGCTTCGTGGGGCTAGTTGGGTATTACAGGAGATTTGTGAAGGGATTTTCCCTAATAGCTGCTCCAATGACCAAGTTGTTACACAAGAATGTCAAATTTGACTGGAATGACAAGTGTCAGACCAGTTTTGAGAAGTTGAAGGCTATGTTGACAGAGGCACCAGTGTTAACACAGCCAGTGTCAGGAAAGGACTTTGTGGTCTACAGTGATGCCTCTCATTATGGGTTAGGGTGTGTGTTGATGCAAGAGGGGAAAGTGATTGCCTATGCTTCCAGACAGCTAAGGCCACATGAACAAAACTACCCTACCCATGATTTAGAGCTTGCAGCAATTATCTTCGCACTGAAGATATGGAGGCACTACTTGTATGGTGAAAAGTGCTATATTTACACTGACCACAAAAGCCTGAAATATTTGCCAACCTAGAAGGAGCTCAACCTTAGACAGAGGCGATGGATTGAGTTCCTGAAGGACTATGATTGTGTAATTGACTACCACCCTGGGAAGGCAAATGTAGTTGCTGATGCTTTAAGCAGAAAATCCATGACAGCCTTGAGATCATTGAATGCCCGTCTATCTTTGATTCGAGATGGAGCTATTTTGGCTGAGTTGCACGTGAGGCCAAACCTCCTAACGAAGATTTTAGATGGGCAAAAGGCTGATGTGAAGCTAATGGCTATTATGAGCAAAATCCCGGAGGAAAAGCAATCGACTATGAGGTGAAAGCGGATGGGTGTCTATTACAAAGGAAGACTGTGTACCGATGATGGGGATTGCAGGCCAGTATTCTAAAAGAGGCACACCGCAGTGTATATGCTATGCACCCAGGAAGTACAAAGATGTATCATGATCTGAAGCTTCGGTATTGGTGGCCTGGTATGAAGAAGGATATAGCTGACTATGTGACTAAATGCTTGACATGTCAGCAAGTCAAGGCAGAACACCAAGTTCCATCAGGTTTGCTACAGCCTATACGCATACCTGAATGGAAATGGGATCGGGTCACCATGGATTTTGTAAGTGGTCTACCTCTCACCCAGAAGAAACATGATGCAGCATGGGTGATAGTTGATGATTGACAAAGTCGAGACACTTTCTGCAAGTTAGGGTGACTACTCACCGGAGAAGTTAGCGAATTGTATATCGCTGAGATAGTTAGGCGCATGGAATTCCACTTTCCATCATATCTGATCGAGACCCAAGGTTTACATCGAGATTTTGGAAAAAGTTGCATGAATCCTTGGGTACACAACTCCATTTCAGCACAGCTTTCCATCCTCAGACGGATGGGCAATCTGAATGAGTAATCCAGGTAAACAATTGAAACCAATGAAATTGATACAAATATTGAATTGAAATGATAACAATAACATGAAATATTTGTCAGGTCCTTGAGGATATGCTGAGGAGTTGTGTCATTGAGTTTGAGGGAAGTTGGGATAGATACCTCCCACTAGCAGAGTTTGCATACAACAATAGCTACCAAGCTAGCATCCAAATGGCCCCATATGAAGCCCTGTATGGGAGAAAATGTAGAACTCCAGTGTGCTGGACTGAATTGGGCGAAGAAAAACTGGTAGGGCCAGACCTGGTGGGACAGGCTAAGGAGAAAGTGAAATTAATCAAAGCCAACTTGAAGGTTGCCTCGGACAGACAGAAATCTTATGCCGACTTGAAGAGAAAATAAATAGAATATGTGGTTGGCGACAAAGTGTTCCTCAAGGTGTCACCATAGAAAAAAGTGTTGAGGTTTGGAAGAAAAGGTAAGTTGAGCCCTAGGTTCATTGGCCCATATGAAGTCATTGAACGTGTGGGTCCAGTGGCCTATAGGCTAGCTTTACCACCAGAGCTGGACAAGATCCACAATGTATTCCACGTATCCATGCTTAGGAGATACCGCTCAGATCCTTCACATGTCATCTCCAGAGAAGAAATTGAAATACAGTCGGATTTGACATATGAAGAAGAACCTCTACGAATTCTAGCTCGGGAAGTAAAAGAGTTGAGGAACAAGCAAATTCCATTGGTGAAAGTGCTTTGGAGGCACCACAACACCGAGGAAGCAACTTGGGAAAGTGAAGAGACGATGAGGCAACAGTTCCCTCAACTATTTGCATCAGGTAAATTTCGAGGACGAAATTTAAATTAGAGGGCAAGAGTTGTAACACCCTCCCGGTAACCACTCCGTACATCCTACTGTTCCGGTGACCAGTGTCGGTCCGGACAGCTAGAATGTCCGGAAAAATATTTAAACTAAAGTTAGGAGCCATAATTAACTCAAATATTAATAAGAAAAATTTAGTAAAAAATTTTAGAAATAAAATACAACCAAGTAAAATGAGCCGGTGCCCAAGCGATGGGTAACCGGAGGGAAGTTTCGGTTCTCACAACGAGGAGCCCTAGACCCGGAGGAAAAATTATAAAATAATTTTTGGGACTCCAGAGAAGGGTCATTGAGGTTCCTATGGCATTAGAATGCCAAGAAAATACCTAGAAAAATTTTTCAATCGGTACATACAATTTTGACCCGTTAAGTCGAACGGAGGGCATTTTGGTCATTTCGCCTTCAGAGGTGATTTTTGGCCGACTTGTCCAGTTGAGTAAATAATTAATATGACATAAAATATGAAGAAACATTGCTAGAAATTAAATTGAAACTTGATAGAAAAGAAAAGAAAGAAAAAGGAGCTTAATTGGGAATTATGATGTCATGCTTAGGTAATTAAAAGTGTATTGGCCAATCAAATTTAAGCAAGTCCATTAAAATGAAATAAAAATGGGTAATGAGGCAGAATTCTAGAAACCCAAAACCAGCTCCCTCTCTTCTTCTTCACGCCACTCACTCACTCTTACCCATTCCACCATTAACAACCTTTCATCCTTCATCTTTCTTAGCTTTCTTCCACTAAAAACCCTAACTACCAACACAAAAATTCATTCTATCATCTTGGTGATTATTGTGGGAGCAAAAAGAAAAGGAAACCAAGACTTTGAGGAAGGGAAAAATTCTGCCACTTGAGGTTAGTGCATTTATATCTTAAAAACTCATTATTTTCATGGTTTGGGACTTGAAACTAGTAAGGATTGTGATTTAAATTAACAAAAACTTATGTGTATAACAACTTTAATTTTGGCTGCCCTAGCTATGGAATAGGGGGAAGTGTTTTGATGAGCTTAGAGTGGAATAGAAACCATGTTGAAGTGATAAACATATGAGCAATGCATTGGTAGCTACTAAGATACATGGCATAAACCATGAATTTGAATTAGGGTTTGGAAAGGTGAAAATGTGACTTGGCTTAGGAAATTATTAGAGAGCATTTTAATGGTCAATTAGTGACCATTTTAGGTAATTTGACCAACAAATGGACAGAAAAATGAGATTGCAAAGTGAGGATTGCAGGCTGCCCTAGTACAGCAGCATAGGGACTGAAAATTCAGTCCCTTTGCACTGCCATAACTTGGGCTGTGTTAGTCCAATTGGTGTTTGGCCAATTGGACATGAAACTAGGCTTATAATGGCACATTTTTGCTGAAGAAACCATGCCCAAAAGACCAAAGCAAGAGGACCAAAACTTGGCCCCAAATCCGGATACCCTGCACTGATTCTGCAGAATTTGGCCAAATGAACAGTAACTATTCATTTGGCCATAACTCACTGTAGATTTGGTCAATTGACCTGAAAGTTTTACAGCAACAAGTTAAGACATAGACAAACAACTTTCATGAAGTAACCTACCCCAAATTATGGCCAGAACCCATCCAAACAAGTGGTTCCAATCACTGTTCATGCACTGTAGATATGGTAATTTTCTGCAGAATGCACATCCGGCCAGCTTGGGTTTTTGGGCCATATCTGGAGCTACAAAACTCCAAATGGAGTGATTCAAAAAAGGAAATTCAACTAGACAAAATAAGGAACAACTTTCATGTTTTACTTTTTTTCAAATTCCCACAGTAACAGTGTCCAATGGAACAGTGAAGTTGACTCACCAAAACTGAAAATTCTGCTTGTGTTGAGTTACACTTTGAAATGGTATTAACACTTAATGCCAACAAGTTTTAAACACTAAATGTGGTATATTGGGAGTGCCAAAGTCAATGTACATATTTACTATCAAAAAGTCAACATTTTAGTTGACCATAGAGGTGAATAGTAACACCAAAACTTGAAATTCAAAAATTGAAGAATTTAAAAGTTTCGAATGCCCTAGTATACCTAACAAGATTGGTTTGAATAGTTTGGCATGCCAATAGGGTTCAATTAGCAGTACTGCACATGGCAATATGCCATTCCGTGATTTTATGGCTTTTAGCCATTCTGACTTTGTATTGAGACTTGGCCTTGTGCCTGATATTATTCTGACTTGGTAGCCGCTTACATGCACACCGGGTGATGCATATGCGACCGATGGTGTGACGCCCAAGGTACTAGATACCCAAAGTGCGGTTACCCGTTATCCATCCGATGTCTAGTGTAGGTTACTTGGGCAACCAAATGAATGAAAATGAGCAATGTAGAAGAAATAAATGAATGGATATACAAATACATGACAAACAAAACATGTACATGTAATACATATTTATATCTGTTATTTCTTGTTATTTTATTATTGCACCACTAAGCATTATTGCGTAGCGCGTTGCTTTTGCCACGCGTAGGTACTGGAGATCCTGATCGTGAGCCCAGTAGACCACGGTGGGTGAGTCCATCCTGCAATTGCAGTGTCCGTGTCACCTCACTACCTGCAGTGCATTGGTAGGGCACTAGGTGTCATTTTGTCATTTTGATATTTTGTAGCAGATTTTTACTTTTTCATATGTATTTGAACTCATGTAATATATTTTGATGTCCATGTAAATAATGAAAGTTATGACTATGAATGCAAAAATTTGAGCATGTATTTATCGCTTGTATATGAGAAATGGATGTTTGTGAAATGAAAAGATTATTGAGAATTTGCTATTGAGAAATATTGTTGAGATTTTGGATATTGGAGTTTGAGATGATGGAATAAAAATATTGGAAGTGTTTTTAACAGGTTCCGAAGAACGGTTTTCTCCATTTTTAGCCGGTACTCCGCCGGATTTTCTTTAAAATTTTCGGAACCTTAAATGAATGATACTTTTGATAAATGGTTTAAATAAATTGTATTTCATAAATTATATGCAAAAGCATGATATAAATTAATTGAGGAATATTAGAGTGTGCCGGTACACCGTGTGGCATTACTTACTCGGGTATACTGTACATGGGTAAGGGGTGTCACAATTGCTACACCAGGTCAGAATGTGTGTTCCTAATGATGTTGATTTGAGGCAGATCATTTTGAAGGAAGCACATGAGTCTCCTTTTGCTATGCACCCTGGTGGCACAAAAATGTATAGAGGTCTAAAGGAGCATTACTGGTGGATGGGTATGAAAAGAGATGTGGCAGAGTTTATTTCTAAATGCCTAACTTGTAAGCAAGTATAGGCAGAGCATCAAGTACCGCTAGGTTGTTACATCCACTACCAGTACCAGAGTGGAAATGGGAGAGAATAACAATGGATTTTGTGATGGGACTTCTGAGGACACAGAAGAGTCATGATGCAGTTTGGGTCATTATTGACAGACTTACTAAATCTACTCATTTTCTGCCAGTTCGGATGGACTACAGTTTAGAAAGATTGGCCAAGTTATACATCAATGAGATTGTGAGACTGCATGGAGTGCCAGTATCCATCGTGTCAGACAAAGATCCTAGGTTCACTTCTAGATTCTGGGGTAGTCTTCAGAGAGCCCTAGGAACTAGATTGAACTTCGATCGCATTCCATCCACGCATGCATGGCCACCCGAGAGGGTAATTCAGATCTTGGAGGACATGCTACGGGCTTGTGTGATTGAGTTTGAGGGCAGTTGGGATACACACTTGCCTTTGATTGAGTTTGCTTACAACAATAGCTACCAATCAAGCATTGGGATGCCTCCATATAAAGCTTTGTATGGCATAAAATGTAGAACCCCATTGTGTTGGGATGACGTGGGTGAAAGAAAGATGATTGGACCCAAAATTGTTCAACAAACTGAAGAGAAAATCAGGGTGATTCGAGATCGACTTAAGACTGCATCAGACCGTCAGAAGTCCTACATTGATCTGAAAAGAAGGGATATTGAGTATGCAGTGGGTGAGAAAGTTTTCCTCAAGGTTTCTCCTTTGAAGAGAATTATGAGATTCGGCAGAAAGCGGAAACTGAGTCCTCGTTTCATTGGGCTATATGAGGTTCTGGAAAGAGTGGGTCCTTTGGCTTATCGGTTGGCATTACCTCCAGAGTTGGAAAAGATACATAATGTTTTCCATGTATCGATGTTGAGGAGGTATCGATCAGACCCATCTCATGTACTACCAGTAGAGGAAATTGAAGTAAATCCAGACCTTACATATGAAGAAGAACCCATAGAAATTCTGGCTTATGAGGTGAAGCAGCTACGAAACAAGCAGATACCGTTGGTAAAAGTGCTGTGGAACCATCATTCGGGCCAGGAGGCTACATGGGAATGAGAAGTGGACATGAGGAGACAATACCCACAGCTGTTCAGAGATTGATACCAGGTAAAATTTCGAGACAAAATTTATTTAAGGGGGGAAGAATTGTAACACCCCCGTTTGCATAGCTCAGTAGATTTCATCGCTGCTCAGGACAATGGGTCCGAACAATTAAGGGGATTAGAACCACACTTAAGACAACTAGAAAAGCTATAAACACAAAAAATTAGTAATGTCCAATAAGTTAAGTAAAAACAAGAAAAATAGAACATAAAAAGTTAAACGAGCCGAGAGTTACAACGATGGGTGACCTTCTCGGGAACGACTGCGAAGTCATTTTAAACTCAAATTTCGAACCATAAAATGTGACGCCGCAGTCCTTAAGACCCTTATAAACACAGTGGAAAAGAGAAAATCATGAAAAATAACTGTTAAGCCAGTCAAATAATTAGGTCAGGGAGCCGGAAGAAATATGAAATTATTTACAAACCGGGTTGAACCGGCGAAGGGCAATTTGGTCAATTGACCCCGAGAGCTGACTCCTGACCTAACTGTCAAATAAAATCGGAGAAAAGAAAACTTCGGGATCGATAATTAAATTAAAGAACTAATAGAAAAAAAAAAAGAGAAAATGAAAAAATGAAAAAAGTGTAGGAAGATGACATCATGCATGATATCATGCATGATGCCATAAGTCATATAATTAATAAATTAATTAAATGAATTTTTGAGGTCTTCCATAAGACAAAATAAATAAAAGAAAGGAAAAAAAAAATTCATTGTCTTCTTCTTCCCTTCCAAAACATTTTCTCTCTCCCTTAGCTCTCTCTCTCAAACTCCATTAGAGCTCTTAAGTCAAGCTTCATAAACCTTCAATCCCACCATAAAAACCTTACTCTCCAACATTAAATCTTGTAGTTAGACCTAGATAAGGAGCTTGACAACAAAAAGAAAAAGAAAGGAAGGAGTTTTGAAGAGGGAGAAATTAAAAAAAAAAAAGGTTAGTAAGCAAACTTGATGATTTTAGTTTGATTTCTACATTTTTAACTTATTGAACTTGTAAATAAATTTTAAATAAAAGAAAAATTTATTGAGGGACCATGAGTGAAATTCGGCCATCATGTGTATAGGGGTATATTTGCATGGTTTGATAGATTTAAATACATATGTGAGCTTGTTTGAGATGAAGAAACATGTATGTATGCATGGAATTAATCAAATGCAACAATTTAGTGTGGTTAGGGTTTGGATACTTAGGGTTTAAAGACCAAAAATTTGAAGAAGTGCTAAATGATGTCTTTGACATAGTTTAAGAAAAGAAATGGTCATTTGTGACCTAATTAAGTATGTTAGAAGTGTTTGAATCAAAGTCAAATTCGGATTGGGTATGCACCATGACCAAAAGTCAACTTTGAGGGACCAAAAATGGAATTTTACAAGTCCAATGGATATGGGACCAATTGGGGATGAAAATAGGCACTAAATGACACAATTTTCATTTAGGAAGCCTACCCAAAAAGTGACTAAAACCTAGTGAACAAAGTGGCCGAAGTCGGAAAATCGCAGGCTGCCTCTGCACAAACTGACTAAATGAACAATATTTATTCATTTGGTCATAACTCGAGCTAGGAATGTCAAAAAGGCCTGAAATTTTACCAGTAATTAGATGAGATATAGATCTAAAACTTTTATGAAGAACACAAACCCAAATTATGCCATTAACCAAATCAAATTACTGAGCAAATTTGGGTCACTGAATCTGCAGACTGCAGATTTGCCATTTGAACAGTAAAGTTTCAATGGCTATAACTCTCTCTAGAAAACTCCGATTTGGGCGATTCTTGAACCGATGGAAACCTAAGACATGGTAGAACATTTCATATGAAGAAAATTAGACCAAATTATCGACTTAACTTGATCAAATTGTTGAACGAAGTTGGAGCAACAAATCTGCAGAACCAAATTCTGCAGCATGAACAGTAAACGTAATTTGCTTATAACTTGAGCTACAAAACTCCAATTGGGGAGATTCAAAAAGGAGAATAAACTTAAGACAATAAGAAACATTTTCTATGAAGAAAGTTTTTCCAAATTCTAACAGTAAACTAACCAATGAAACAGTACAATTGAAGACACCAAAACAAAAAATTTGGCAATTTTGCCTAAAAGACCTAAGTTTTGAGAAAATGACCAAAACCACAATTTTGGTGACCAAAATGTGGTATGTGGGTAAATTTGGAATTCCCATACCTATTAAGCCTTAGAAAGTCAATAATTTGACTTGAATAGTGCAGTGAATAGTAACTCGAAACACAAAATTTCAAGAACGTCGAATTTAGCACGTTAGAGCTAGGTAAAAGTGAAGTTAAATTTATTATTGGATTTATGCTAAGTTATGGTACTGAAACACTGTGAAATTGTGTGTTTCAGTGGAAAAGAATACTGGGACAGAACCCGAGGAGTCGAGTCAAGGCCAACAGGCGACTCGTTTGAGGTTTGTGCACAACATCACTATGCTTTAAAATTTATTGATTAAGTGAATGAAATATGCATTTTACTTTTGCTTTGAATTGTTGAAAGTATTGTGACCCTATTTATGATGTTTTGATTTAAATTGTGAAAGTTATTGTGTATATTTGAAATGACAATGTTTAGCAAATTGTTAAGATAAGTTTTGAAACCACAGTATCATGACCATATATTTGAACACCTCACTAGCACGACTAGTGGGGGTAATTAGTTTCGAATTTTGATTCCTTCTCTGCAGAAGTGTTGAGGTGTGCCAGTAGAAGAGTATGTGAATGGATATCCATATATTTGAGCTAGCTAGCTTTGTGATGTGATTTCTCTTTAGCCTCTGGCTATTGAGATTCTACTTGTTTCGAATGGCATGATCTAACTGTGGGTTTTATGAAATGTGTTTTGATACTTCGAAATGAACTTGGTTTGCATTAAAATCTCATAATTCATGTTTTGTGTTTAATGCTCATGTTTAGTCAAATTTTTGAATAAATGTGATTTTATTTTTGCATAAATATTATTTTAGTATGTTGTGCACCACTGAGTCCTAGTACTCAGCGATAGCTTCTATTGCTGTCACAGATCCAGAGACTAAAAGAGCAGCAGACTGAGCTGCTAAGGATTGAGGATCTTCTTGCTTTGAAGCTATCGGGTATAATTTATACCCTAATTGTAAATATTTCTTTTGATGTATGTGTTGCATATAAATGTATGGACATGTAAATGGGTCTTGAGCAGCTTGTACAAAAATTTGTATGAAGTTTGTAATAAAGTTTAGTTTGTATTTTTTTTTTGATGTAAATTTTGTAAGAATGTATATAAATTGTTTTGTCTCTAATGAAATATGAGTACAACTATTTTATTTAATTTAAATGAAATGTATTGATAGTATGCTGAGGATTATTGAATTTTGAACTTAAGAAATTTATTGAAATGATTGTGAAATTGATTGAGTTTGATTGTGAAATTGAAGTAGTGGTTGAGAAAAATTTTAGAAGTGCTTTTTACAGGTATTTGAATAACTATTTTCTCAAAATACAGAGGGAACTCTGTCAAAATTTTTATAAAATTTGCATAAAAATAAAATGGGCCAAAAATATTAACTAGTTTTAATTTTAATCATATGTTTTAAATACCTATTAGAAAATGCTCACCACTTGTCAAAAGTAAGAAAATTGTTTAAAATCCCTTGTAGGGTACTTAATGAGTTATCGGTAGATGAAGTTCGGTAGTTCATTAGGTATTCTACGGGATCATGTTATGCCTTACAGAGGGCTAAGGTGTGACAACAAAGCTATCCTGTATATAGGTGGTTTGAGTTTGATACTGCTTTCATACTTGTGCTGTGTGTGGGTATATGGGCATGTTTTGGTTCCTACTAGTTATATATGGAGGTAGGTGTTGATCAAGATGGAATTTGTTACCCTAAGTAAATAGGGATAAAATCCTATGTTTATTTAATTGTTCTTGATGTTTCAAGTTCCTGGCTAGGATAGATAGATTTAATCAGAAAATAGTTTCTAATGAGAAAATCCTTTTAATCAAGAACTGGGATTAAATGAGAACATAATAGTCATAGCAAATGGGGTTTGACATAAACCATGACTCCAGCTCGAATTGGGATTTTGTAACAGAGAGATTCTAGTGCATGGTAACATATGATTATAGGTTCATTTAAGTTAAACCTTATTACTGATTGGGTGGCTATGGCATGTTATGCTAGGTGTTAACCATAGTCTATGAGCTACAAAAAATTATTTAGAGAAATCATTTATGGTAAGAAAGAGTTCTGATGATATTAAGAGTTAATATCATATCTCATTGCCAATTAGTGATGAGCCTAGTAAGTCACACACATACATAAGTAATTACCAAATTAAATATGATTTAATTAATTAATTAAAGAGTTTAATTGATTAATTAAATAGGTTTGGTTTATAATTAGATTGCAAAGCCCGTAGCATGGCTTAAAAACAAATCTAGGTTATTTGATGTATAGTATAAGTTAAATTTATATTTAAAGTGTTTAAATATGAATTTAGTTAATGAGAAATTAATTAATAAAGATTAATTAATTTATTTATTTTTGATATAAATTTATTAGAAGAAGAGAAATAATTATTTTGGGTTAAGAACTCAAAATTAAGACACAGGGGTATTTTGGTCATTTCACAGGGTGACAAGTGGCACCATGAGATGGTGACACATGGCACTACACATAAGCTTGCCATATGTCTTTTAATCATGTAAGATGATGAAAGTCAAGATTAAATATAGGTTTGACACTTGGCACAATTTGATTAGGTCAATTAAACCTAGAGCTAATCAAAAGGTGATATGTGGCAAGGGTTTTAAGTGGTGACCTAGCTATATAAGTGTAAGGATGAAATAACAAAAAATATAAGCTGCCATTCATCTCTTTGTATAGCCACCCTTGGCTGCTCTCCCTTCTCTTCTTCTTCATTTCTCAACAAATCAAAGAGATTAGCAAACAATCTTTTAAAATAAAAGAACTAAAAATTATTTCTAGTGTCCTATTTACATCTGTAATCTCTCAAAAGGCAAAACTTGATTTTATTGTAACACCCTCCCGGTAGCAACTCCGTACATTCTACTGTTCCGGTGACCAGTGTAGGTCCGGACAGCTAGAATGTCCGGAAAAATATTTAAACTAAAGTGAGGAACCATAATTAACTCAAATATTAATAAGAAAAATTTAGAAAAAATTTTAGAAATAAAATACAACCAAGTTAAATGAGCTGGTGCCCAAGCGATAGGTAACCCAGAGGGAAGTTGCGATTCTCGCAACTAGGGGCCCTAGACCCGAGGAAAAATTCATAAAATAATTTTTGGGACTCCAGAGAAGCATCATTGAGGTTCCTATGGCATTAGAATGCCAAGAAAATATTTAGAAAAATTTTTCAATCGGTACAGACAATTTTGACCCGTTAAGCCAAACGGAGGGCATTTTGGTCATTTTGCCTTCAGAGGCGATTTTTGGCCGACTTGTCCAGTTAAATAAATAATTATTATGATCTAAAATATGAATAAATATTGCTAAAAATTAAATTGAAATTTGGTAGAAAAGAAAAGAAAAGAAATATAAAGGAAATTAGGGATAATGATATCACATGATGTCATGTACTTACTCCCAACCAATCAAGTTTCAACAAGCTATTAAACACCACTTAAAAGAAGATAAAAATGAAGGAAATAATTAAAACCTATCAGCCATCTTCTCCCATTAAACCAGCCGCACCACATAGCCATGAAAGTACTCCATTTTTCCTTCTTCATTCTAGCTTGAATATCTCTCTAATCTTACCCTAAAACCCTTAGGTCCCTTCACTAAAATTGGTCACCCAACCTTGCTAGAGTGTTTGGCAGCCTAGAAAAAGAAAGAAAGTGAAGTTCAAGCTTGGGAAAATTCTGCCCTACTAAGGTTAATGCCTATTTGTACATATATCTCTCTTATTCCATGTTAGAGACTTAAAATGAGTAAGAATTTGTAAATTAAATGAATAAAATTTATGTGTATGCACACCATGGATTTCGGCAGCCCTAAGGAATGGATGAGATTGATTGTTTTTTATGGACTTAGGGTGGACTAGAGATCATGTTTAATATATATATATATATATATATATATATATATGGATAATGAATTAGTGAGTTAACTAAGGTATCTTGTGTAAATTTGAAATGGGAATTAGGGTTTTGGAGAGAAACTTGGACTTTGCTTATGTAATGGTGAAAGAACATTCTAATGGTCAATTAGTGACCATTTGAGATAAGTTGACCATAATTTGGAGTGAAGTATAGTATTACAAACTGATTGGGTATGCTGCCTAGTGAGAGCAGCAGGTGAGGCTGTGAGTCCAGCCTGTTTGGACAGCCATAACTTTGGCTGTGTAGGTTCAATTGGTGTTTGGCCAATTGGACATGAAACTAGACACATAATGGCACAATTTTGGTGAAGAAACCATGCTTAAAAGACCAAAGCAAGTGGACCAAAAACTGGCCCCAATCCGGATGTCCTGCAACCAGATTCTGCAGAATGACTAAATGAACAGTAATTGTTCATTTGGCCATAACTCATTGTAGAATGGCCCAATTGACCTGAAATTTTTAAAGCAACAAGTTAAGATATAGACAAACAACTTTTATGAAGAAATCTACCCCAAATTATGACCAGAACCTATCCAACAAGGCACTTGTAGTCACTATTCACTGCACTGTAGATATGGTCAGTTCTGCAATTTTTCAATCCGGCCAGCTGTGGTTTTTGGACCATAACTGGAGCTACAAAACTCCAAATGAAGTGATTCAAAAAAAGAAATTCAACTAGACAAAATAAGGAACAACTTTCATGTTTATCACTTTCTCAAATTCCCATTGCAACAGTAACTAATGGAACAGTAAAATTAGGGTACAAAAACTGAAAATTCTACTCCCTTAGTTTTAAGCTTAGGAATGGTATTGGTGATTAATTCCAACAAGTTTTGAATGCAAAATGTGGTACATTGGGAGTGTTAAAACAAATGTACCTATTTTCTATGCAAAAGTCAACATTATTGTTGACTAGTGAAGTGAATAGTGACACCAAAACTTGAAATTCAAAAATTGAAGAATTCAAAAGTATCAAATGCCGTAGTATACCTAACAAGATTGGTTTGGATAGTTTGGCATGCCAATAGGGTTCAGTTAGCAGTACTGCACATGGCATTATGCCATTCTGTGATTTCATGGCTTTTAGCCATTCTGACATTGTGTTGATATTTGGCCTTGTGCCTATTGTCATTATAGTTTATTAGCTGTTCTGTTGCACATCGGGAGATGCATATGTGACCGATGATGTGACGGCCCGAGGTACTAGATACCCAAAGTGCGCTACCCGTTTATCCATCCGATGCGTCAAAGATAGGTTACTTGGGCAACAAAAAATGAAAGTGGATAAATTTAACGAAATAATGAATATAACAAATACAAAACAAGTAAGACCTCGATGCATGCACTGCATATTTATTTTCTGTTATTTCTTTTTATTTTATTATTGGCACCACTAAGCATTATTGCTTAGCGCGTTGCTTTTGCCACGCGTAGGTTCTGGAGATACTGACCGAGAGCCCAGTAGACCACAGACTGGGTGAGACCTCCTACAGCTCTGCATAGTATCTGTGTCACCTCACCATCCACAGTGCATTGGTAGGACACTAGGTTTCATTTTTGTATTTTGTAATTAACTTTTATTTCCTTTTGTATAATTAAAACTTATGTAATATATTTTGATGTTGATGTAAATAATGAAAATTGTGGTTATGAATGGAAAATTTGAGTATTTATTTATTGTTTGTATATGAGTACCATAAGAAATGAATGTTTGAGTAATGGAAAGGTTGTTGAAAATCATATTGAGACTTTGTTGATGAAATGGAGTTGGGATTGTTTGGAAATGATTTTGGAAGTGTTTTTCACAGGTTCCGAAGAACTGTTTTCCTCATTTTTAGCCGGTACTCTGCCGGATTTTCTATAAAATTTTCGGAACCTCAAATAAATTATGATTTCAATAAATGACTTAAATGAATTATATTTCACAAGTTATATTCAAAACTATGATAAAAATTAATTAAGATAAAATAGAGTGTTCCGGTACACCGCATGACATAACTTACTTGGATATACTGTAGACGGGTAAGGGGTGTCACATTTATAATTTATAGAAAAAGCTTCAGAAGTTGTTCAAGGGCTACCATAAGTGATCTTAGTGTGGACAAGCTAGAGGGACAACACCTGGTGTCCTAAAGCGCATCCCAAAGGTGCCAAACACATTATAGTGCATCAAAAACATTAGTGCACTTGTTCTTGATCTAATATAGATTTCTAATGAATTAATATGTTAATTCTAAAATCTTAAATGGAAAATGTAGATCCAAAAATATATTAAAAGAGTTTTAATATGTTGTTTATCATTGAAATCAAATAGATAAAAATAAATCTTGCATGATGCATGTGACCGTAGATGAAAAATTTTGAATTTCAATGATCTAAACTTGTGTTTTTCATGCTTTCGCTACTTCAGATACTTCATTTTGAGATCTCATAAATAGTTATGAATGACATTACAAAAGAGAATATGATATGAAAATGTGTGAAATGAATATGAACATGTTAACAGGTGATTAGTGGAACCCTCCATATGCTAATAGAATAGGGAAGGCTCTGTTCGGGTCTCCACAAAAATAAGTTATATATATAAAAAAAAAAATTCTACACATAGATTACTACTTTTAAATGATATTAAAAGTTTACAATAGATATGATAAAACTGAAGGAACGGAAGCGTGAAAAACACAAGTTTATACCATTGAATTCAAAAATTTTCACCTAGGGTCACATGCATCATGCAAGATTTATTTTTATCTATTTGATTTCAATGATAAACAACATATTAAAACTCTTTTAATATGTTTTTGGATCTGTATTTGCCATTTAAGATTCTAAAATTAATCAGATTAATTTTAGAACCCTAGATTAAATCAAGAACGATTACACTAACCTCTTGATGCACTGCAGCGTGTCTGCGCCTTTGAGATTCGTCTTCAGGACACCAGATGTTGTCCCTCTAGCTTGTCCACACCAAGAACACCTATGGCAGCCCTTGAACAGCTTCTAAAGCTTTTTCTATTAATTAGAAATTCAAGTTCTGCCTTTTAAGAGATTAGAGATGTAAACAGGACACTAAAAACAATTTCTAGTGTTCTTAATTCAAGAGATTGATGGCTAATCTCTTTGAATTGATGAGAGATGAAGAAGAATAGATGAAAAGCCTCAAAGTGGCGTGACAAAGGAGAGGAGTGGCTGCTGGTTATTTTTCTTTTCATAACCACACTTAAATAGCTAGGTTAACACATTAAACCCTTGCCACATGTCACCCTTTAATTAGCTCTAGGTTTAAGTGACCCAATCACATTGTGCCAAGTGTCAAACCTTTATTTAATCTTGATTTTAATCATCTTACATGATTAAAAAACATTTGGCAAGTTTATGTGTAATCCCATGTGTCACCATCTCATGATGCCACGTGTCACACTGTGAAATGACCAAAATGCCCCTGTATCTTAATTTTGAGTTCTTAACCCAAAATAATTATTTTTCTTCTTCTAATTAATTTATATCAAATATAAATTAATTAATTAATCTCTATTAATTAATTTATCATTAATTAAATTCATATTTAAACACTTTAAATATAAATTTAATTTATACTACACATCCAATAATCTAGATTTGGTTTCAAGTCATGCTAGGGACTTTGCAATTTAATTGCAAACCAAACCTATTTAATTAATCAATTAAACTCTTTAATTAATTAATTAAATCATATTTAAATAGGTGATAACTTGTGCATGTGTGTGACTTACTAGGCTCATCACTAATTGGCAATGAGACATGATATCAACTCTTAATATCATCAGAACTCCTTCTTACCATAAATGATTTCTCTAAATCATTTTATGCACCTCATAGACCATGGTTAACACCTAGCATAGCATGCCATGGCCACCCAATTAGTAATAAAGTTTACCTTAAATGAACCTATAATCATATGTTACCATGCACTAGAATCTCTCTGTTACAAAATCCCAACTCAAGCTGGAGTCATGGTTTATGTCAAACTCCATTTGCTATGAATATTATGTTCTCTTTTAATTCCAGTTCTTGATTAAAAGATTTTCTCATCAGAAACTCTTTTCTGAATAAATCTATCTGTCCTGGCCAGGAACTTGAAACATCAAGAACAATTAAAATAACATAGGATTTTATCTCTATTTACTTAGAGGAACAGATTCCATCTTGATCAACACCTACCTCCATATATAACTAGTAGGTGCCAACACATGCCCATATACCCATACATAGTACAAGTATAAAAGTAGTATCAAATTCAAACTACCTATATACAAGATAACTGTGCTATCTCAGGTCTAAAGATTATATGCACTGATATGATTTATGACAAAACATTGACAAGAGTAAACTCTATGTGCTTGTCATAAGTGTCACTAGTTCGGCCTACTTATCATTTATAAGTGCCTATCATGTTTGTTATATAGCATGAGACTCACCATTCCATCTTATTTATATCTCATATAAATAACTTGGGAACAAACATGAATACAATCTTTCTGGATAAGTCATATCCTTATTATGAAGTATCCTCGATTGTGAACCTATTTATGATACTTTGTGCTAAAAATATTGTCACTCATATTCTTAACAACTTAAGAATAATATTTCTAACAAAATATCAATGGACCTTTTCTATTACACATAAATATATTATGTAAATGGAAAAGTGAAAATGCCTTTTATTAATAAAAATATGTACAAGATACATACTAAATGATATGCTCTAGGGCATACTACTAACAAAAACAAGATAGGGTGCTTCAGCACTGAATGTGGCACTTCTTGCTTGGCTATATAATAGACAGGTAAAGGGCGTTAAATTTAGTGGTATCAGAGCATAAGTTTAGGTGATCCTAGACCTAGATAGTTAGAAATAGATAGGGTGCATCATATGCATGGGCCTTTAGATAGAGTCGTGGTGACACTAATGTAGATTTGTTCTTTTTCTATTTTATAGGATCGATGGCATCTGATCCTTCAGAGCACGGACCTCCAGGACTGATAGAGGAGGAGGTAGAGAGTCACGCACTTGCATCTGCTCTTAGTAGGGAATGAAATAGTAGAGCACAGTCATCTCGTGGTATTGCAAGGAAAGCACAGCAAGCCTTCCTGGAACAAATGACTCAGCTGCTCCGTTAGGTCACCGGAGCTATACCTCATCCATAGCCACCTCCACCTTCATAGACACAGCCACAACCTGTACATTGATCCCCATTATAGAAACTAAAGAAGAATGGGGCGGTTCACTTTAGGGGTAAGAAGGAGGATGATCTAGCCATAGCGGAGTATTGGTTGGAAAGGACAGAGAGGGTATTGCAGCAGTTGCACTACACCTCAGAGCAGCAATTGGAGTATGCTCTGTCACTGCTATAGGAAGATGCTTACAGATGGTGGGTGATAGTATAGAGAGTGGTACAACCTGCACCGATTACTTGGGAGTTCTTTCTGGCTGAATTCAGAAAGAAATACATCAGTCATGTGTACTTGGAGGCTAGAAGGATAGAATTCCTAGCACTGAGACAAAGGCAGCTTATAGTCTCCCAATACGAGTGGCAATTCATGAGACTTAGTGAATATGCATTGGAGTTAATGCCACATAAACTGATAAAAGCATAAGGTTTGAGGACTGACTAAATGACAACATTAGGCTGATAGTGACATCTCACCACTTCACCGATTTCTCTTTATTGGTAGCATCAGCCCTTGATGTGGAGAGAGTCAGAAATGAAGAGCAGTCCAGAAAGGACAGGCAACGCAAGAGAGGTTCTGGATCTGGTCAGTCTGATTCAGTAGACACGGGTAGTAAGAGGCCCAAGGAATCCCAGGGTCAGACTTAGGGTCGAGGTAAGAAGCAGAGATACCAATTTGCCCTAAGGAGAGGAGGAGGACAGTCTAGTGCATCAATAGGTAGTTCTCCGGGTGCAGTTACACAGGGATTAGCCCCACCACCAGCTTGTACACATTGTGGCAGGCCCCACAGAGGAGAGTGTAGATTGTTGATGGGTGGATGTTTCAGATGTGGGTTTACGAATCATTTCCCGAAGGATTATCCATAGAGGAATACTAGTGTTCCCACTGCTCCACCGCAAATGGAGAGGTCTGCTCCAGCAGCACAAAGGGGTAGAAGACCTGCGAGGCCTGATATAGCTAGTACATCACAAAGGCCTATTGTAGAGATAGTTCAGAGGCAGGAGACTAGAGTAGCACCCTGTGCTTATCCTATGAAAGCTCGAGATGAGCCAGAGCCAACTGATGTCATTAGAGGTACATTTTCTCATTATGATATGTTAGTATGTGCATTGATTGATCCGGGTTCCACACATTCATTTTTTTTGGTATCACATCACCAGTTGATAGAGGGGTACAGATAGAGGAGTTAGAGGAGGACATACAAGTTACAAACCCTTTAGGCCATAGTGTTTGAAGGAGCGGAAGTA
The DNA here is from genome assembly GCF_030052815.1 of Hevea brasiliensis. Taxonomy (NCBI): domain Eukaryota; kingdom Viridiplantae; phylum Streptophyta; class Magnoliopsida; order Malpighiales; family Euphorbiaceae; genus Hevea; species Hevea brasiliensis. Next base: position 63,585,585 of record NC_079493.1, read on the forward strand.
TGAAAAACATAGGTTTAGATCATTGAATTCAAAAATTTTTTTTATCTAGAGTCACATGCATCATGTAAGATTTATTTTTATTTATTTAATTTCAATGATAAACAGAATATTAAAACTCTTTTAATATGTTTTTGGATCTACATTTGCCATTTAAGATTTTAGAATTAATAGATTAATTCATTAGAACCCTAGATTAGAACAAGAACAGGTGCACTAACCTTTTTGATGCACTGCAGTGTGTTTGGCACCTTTGGGATGCGCCTAGGACACCAGATGTTGTCCCTCTAGCTTGTCTACACTAAGATCACCAATGGCAGCCCTTGAACAGCTTTTAAAGCTTTTCAATCAATTAGAAAATCAAGTTTTTCCTTTTGAAAGATTACAGATGTAAATAGGACACTAGAAACAATTTCTAGTATTTTTAATTCAAGAGATTGTTGGCAAATCTCTTTGAATTGATGAGAAATGAAGAAGATGAGAGGGAGAGGCAACCAAGGGTGGTGGCACCATTTTAAGAATAAGTAAATTGTTATTTTTCTTTTCATCCATTCCCTTATATAGCTAGGTCACCACATAAAACCCTTGCCACATATCACCTTCTGATTGACTCTAGGTTTAATTGACCCATTCACATTGTGCCAAGTGTCAAACCTATATTTAATCTCGACTTTAATCATCTTATATGATTAAAAGACATATGGCAAGCTTATGTGTAGTGCGATGTGTCACCATCTCATGGTGCCACATGTCACCCTATGAAATGACCAAAATACCCCTGTGTCTTAATTTTGAGTTCTCAGCCCAAAATAATTATTTCTCTTCTTCTAATCAATTTCTATCAAATATAAAATAATTAATTAATCTCTATTAATTAATTTCTCATTTATTAAATTCATATTTAAATACTTTAAATATAAATTTAACTTATACTATACATCCAATAACCTAGATTTTGTTTCAAGCCATGCTAGGGACTTTACAATCTAATTGCAAACCAAACCTATTTAATTAATCAATTAAACTTTTTAATTAATTAATTAAATCATATTTAATTGGTGATTACTTGTGTATGTATGTGACTTACTAGGCTCATCACTAATTGGCAATGAGACATGATATCAACTCTTAATATCATCAGAACTCTTTCTTACTATAAATGATTTCCCTAAATCATTTTATGCAGCTCATAGACTATGGTTAACACCTAGCATAGCATGCCATAGCCACCCAATAGGGAGTGAGGTTTACCTTAAATGAACCTATAATCATATGTTACCATGCTCTAAAATCTCTCTGTTACAAAATCCCAATTTTAGCTGGAGTCATGGTTTATGTCAAACCCCATTTTCTATAAATTTTATGTTCTCTTTTAATTCTAGTTCTAGATTAAAAAGATTTTCTCATCAGAAACTCTTTTCTGATTAAATCTATCTATCCTAGCCAGGAACTTGAAACATCAAGAACAATTAAATGAACATAGGATTTTATCCTTATTTACTTAGGGTAACAGATTCCATCTTGATCAACACCTACCTCGATATATAACTAGTAGGAGCCAACACATGCCCATATACCCATACACAGTACAAGTATAAAAGCAGTATCAAACTCAAACTACCTATATACAAGATGACTATGCTATCTCAGGTCTAATGATTATATGCACTAATATGATTTATGACAATGCATTGATAAGAGTAAACTCCATGTGCTTTTCATATATGTCACTAGTTCGACCTACTTATCATATATATGTGCCTATCATGTTTGTTATATGGCATGAGACTCACCATTCCATCTTATTTACATCCCATATAAATAACTTGGGAACAAAGATGATTACAATCTTTCTGGACAAGTCATGTCCTTATTGTGAAGTATCCTCGATTGTGAACCAATTTATGATACTTTGTGCTAGAAATGCTGTCACTCATATTCTTAACAACTTAAGAATAGAATTTCTAACAAAATATCAATGGACCTTTTTTATTACACATAAATATATTATGTAAATAGAAAAGTAAAAATGCCTTTTATTAATAAAAGATGTACAAGATACATACTAAATGATATGCTCTAGGGCATACTACTAATAGTGTCATGGTGAAAAAGGTGTACAAGGGTTGTCCTTTGAGGATACAGGGTTATGAGTTTCCAGCTGACTTGATTGAGCTACCATTCCATGAGTTCGATGTGATATTGGGTATGGATTGGTTATCACGTCTTCAGGCGATGGTAGATTGTCGGCTAAAGAGGATGTCACTACAAACAGTAGAAGGGGATGAGATTTAAGTTGTGGGTGAAGGAACGGGTTGTCTTTCCGCTATTATATCAACTACAGTAGCCAGAAGAATGATAAGAAAGGGTTATGAGGCTTTCTTTGCACATGTGATTGACATTAGGAAAACTAGCTCAAGCATACAGGAGATCCCCACAGTATGTGAATTTTCGGATATGTTTCCGGAAGAGTTGTCGGGTTTGCCACCTGATAGAGAAGTGGAGTTTGCTATAGAGGTTATGCTGGTACTGCACCGATGTCCATTACTCCATATAGGATGGCATCTACTGAACTGAGAGAGTTGAAATTTCAGTTACAGGAGCTACTAGACAAGGGCTTCATACACCCTAGTGTGTCACCCTGGGGAGCACCTGTAACACCCCTATATGTATAACCTGGTATATTTCATTGTTCCGGTGACCGGTGTCGGTCCAAAAAATTAAGACAATTAGAACTAAGTTTAAGTTGCTTAGAAAAGCCCTGAATAAGAATAAATAGTAATTACCAGAAGGTCAAGTAGAAATAAGAAAAACAAAGCATAAAAGGTTAAATGAGCCGGGGGTCACAGCGATAGGTGACCTTACAGGGGAGTGACTGCGAGGTCAGTTCTAACCCTAATTTTGAACGGGAAATTGTGACAATGCTATCCTAAGGACTATGGCAAAGCTAGTGGAAAAGAGGAAATCACAGAAAAGAGTTGATAAGTAGGTCAAATAATTAGGTCAAGGTTCTGGAAGAAATACTGGATTATTTGCAAACTGGATCAGACCGGCGAGGGCAAATTGGTCAATTCACCCCTAGAGGGGACTCACGACCTAACTGTCCAATAAAATTAGAGAAATGAAAATTTCAAAATATAGAATTAAATTAAAGAACCATGGAAAAACTAAGGAAAAAGAAAAAGAAAAGAAAATTTGAATTTTTACATCATCAAATGACATCATGCATGATGCAATAAAAGAATTTTTATTTAATTTATTTTGACCACGTCAAAAATGAGGATAAAACCAAAAAATTGAGAAAGAAAAATTATTTTTCTTCTTCCCTCATGGCCAGCTCTCGCTTTCACCTTCACTCTTTCTCAACAAACTCCTTGGAAGCTTAAATTTAAGCTTCACAAACTCTAAATTTCCCACAAAGTCCCCCAAATTTTCTTAATTTACCTTACTTTGGCAAGTAGAAAAGAAGATTGAAGAAGAAAAGGAAGGAAGAAAGTGAAGGAATTGAGAGTTGGAACTTCAAAGTAAGGTTAGTTATTTAAACTTGTAATTTTTCTTGAAAATTCATGTGTTTATAGTTGAATTAACTTAGAAATTATGGAAAATTGAAACAAATCCAACTTAGTAGAATAATTGGAGAATTCGGTCAACCTTAGGGGAATTAGGTTTTGACTTATTTTGATGCAATTGAAAGGTTAATTGAGTGTAATTAAGTGTGTAGATGTTGAATAGCTACTTTAATTCCATTAATTGAGCCATTTGTAAAAATTAGGGTTCTTAAGTTCATGAAATTGGGGGAAAATTTGAAGAAAATGGTCAATTAATGCAATTGACCCTAATTAAGGTTACAAATAGTCAATTGTGACCAATTGCGATGTGTTGGAGTGATTAGAAGTGCAATGTAATTCGGATTGGAGAAGGGTCAATTTTAGGTAGTATGACCTAGGTCCCTTTCAGGTCAAAACTATAATTTTGCCAACCCAATTGGTATGAGGCCAATTGGATATGAAATTAGACACATAATGACACAATTTTGATGTGGAAACCATACCCAGAAATTGACATTAAGTTAGTGAACAATTAGGTCAAATCTGGGTAATGTGCACTGCCATTGTACCAAAGTGACCAGTGTTTGTTCATTTGCCCATAACTTAGTGTAGGAAGGTACAAATGACCTGAATTTTATACAATGGAAAGCTAAGACATAGCACTACAACTTTTATGAAGAATACAAACCCAAATTTTGGCCATAACCTATCCAAAAAGTGAGCTGCAGTCAGCACACCAAAACTGCTAGAAACAAGAAAGTGCCCAGAATTCTGGGTTTGAACTAATCTAGCCAACTTTAGAAACATGACCATATCTTGGGCTACAAGACTCCAAGTGGATTGATTCAAAAAGGGAATTAAAGATAAGACAATAAGGAACAACTTTGATGAAGGACACTTATCCAAATTCCCATAGTAACCTGACCAATGGAACAGTGAAATAGAGGGGACCAAAATTGAAAAATTAAAAATTCTCGTAGGAGACTTATAATTTTAAATGGCAACCAAAGCTAACAGCTTAGGCACTCAAAATGTGGTATGTGGGTGTAATTGGAATTCACCTATCTATCAAGTATAAAAAAGTCAATATTTTGACTTGAATAGTACCATGAATAGTAACCCCGAAATGCAAAGTTTTGAGAATATCGTTTTAAGCCTATGTAGGGATACAATTAAATAAATATGTAATAAATTGTTGGAATTATTATGAGTTATGATACTTAAACACTATAATTTGCGTGTTTCAGTTGAAAAAGACTTGGGAAAAGATAAGGAACATTGAGTCAAGGCCTAGAGGCCACTCAAATTAGGTTTGTGCACAATAAACCTTATTTAAGTATTTTCTTATTGAAAATATGATTTAGTATGCATTATGAAATTGTTTGTGTTAATTATGAAATTCGAGAAATATGGCATTGCCCTTTTGTGTATGGAAACAGTGAATTGAAATTGGATTTTTATTGCATGAAATATTTGAATAAATGATTTTAAATTGATTTTGCAAACACACTTAGCATGATAGTACCATATTATTCTTCCTCCATTTATGGGGTTGAGATCAATTATTTTTCTCCCTCTCTGGCTTGCCAGTTAAGGTCGAGATCGGATGAGTACTCATTAGCAAGCTAGCCACCTCCCCCATTGATTTCGATTAGTAAGGTTGTAGATTGCATTGTCGTGGTGTACAACACGGCATTAATCGGAAATTTTGTCACATGACTTAAGTTGTGTATGGATTGGAAACATTGAGTTTATTAAATTAGTTGACAAAATTGTATTATAAATGTGATTTGAAAATTATGAAATGATATTGTGAAATATTTGAACTATAATTTATTAGTGAGTATTTATATTCAGCATTTTAAATTTTATTATGCACCACTGAGTAAATTATACTCAGCAATAGCTTCTTTTGCTGTCGCAGATAGGGAAAAGGAAAAAGCAGTAGAGTGAACTGCTGAATTGGCAAGGGCTGAACTAATTTTTGGTACGGGTATTATTTATACCCTTGTAATTATTTTGATGTAAATAACTTAGTATCATATGTATTGATGTAAAACTGAGCAGTTGTACAGTAAATGTGTATTAATATTATTTTTGGATTTCTTCCTGTAAATTCAGTCTTGTATTTATAAATTAATTTTAATGAAATACTATGTTGATGAAATCATGAATTATTTTGAAGTATTTTGATGAGAATTTTGAATGGAAATTTTGAGTTGAATTATGGAAGTTGAGTAAAATTGTGTTGGCTTGAGATTATTTAGAGGTTGGGATTTGTGAAGTGATTTATTGAAAGTGCTTTTTACAGGTTTTAAATTTTTGGGACACTTTGCTGAAATTTTTACAAAATTTGCGAAAAAATAAAAATGGCCAAAATTTTTACCTAGTTTTTAAAATGAACTTAAAAGTTTCTATTACCTGTTAAAAGTGCTCATCACCTTCAAAAGAAGATAAAATTATTTTAAAATCCCTTGTAGTGTATTTAATGGGTTATCGGTAGGCGAAGTTCGGTAATTCATTAGGTATACTATGGGATCATGTTATGCCTTGCGGAGGGATAAGGTGTTATAGCACCAGTGCTATTTGTGAAGAAGAAGGGCAGTACCTTTCGGCTATGTATAGACTATCAACAGCTAAATAAGGTGACTGTGAAAAACAAATACCCTTTACCTCAGGTAGATGACCTGTTTGGTCAGTTAAGGGGAGCTGGAGTGTTCTCCAAGATAGATCTCAGATCCGGCTATCACCAATTGAGAGTGAAGGAGACAGATGTTCCTAAAACTGCTTTCAGGACCCGGTATGAACACTATGAGTTTCTAGTGATGCACTTTGGGCTGGCAAATACACCAGCAGCTTTCATGGACCTAATGAACCGTATCTTTCATCCCAACTTGGATTGGTTTGTTGTGGTATTTATAGATGATATCTTGGTGTATTCTAAGAACCGGGAGGAGCATGATGAACACCTGAGAGTAGTGCTATAGACACTGCGGGAAAAACAGTTGTCTAAGTGTGGCTTCTGGTTGGATGAGATATCCTTCCTTGGACACATTGTGTTAGCAGATGGGATCAGGGTAGATCCAAAGAAGATTGAAGCAATAGTTGAATGGAAGCCTCCTAGAAATGTAACAGAGGTCAGGAGCTTTTTGGGGTTAGCAGGATACTACAGGAGATTTGTGAAGGGATTTTCCCTTATAGCAGCCCCACTGACTAAACTGCTACGTAAGAATGCAAAGTTTGACTGGAATGATAAATGTCAAATCAGCTTTGAGAAGCTGAAGGCTATGCTTATAGAAGCATAAGTGTTGACACAGCTAGAGTCAGAGAAAGACTATATAATCTACAGTGATGCCTCTCACAATGGGCTTGGGTGTGTTTTGATGCAGGAAGGGAAAATAGTTACCTATGCTTCCAGACAGCTAAGGCCACATGAAAAGAACTACCCAGCTCATGATCTGGAATTAGCAGTAATAATATTTGCATTGAACATATGGAGGCATTACCTATATGGTGAGAAATGGTACATATATAGAGATCATAAGAGTTTGAAGTACTTGCTAACCCAGAAGGAACTCAATCTGAGACAGAGGAGATGGATTAAATTCCTTAAGGATTATAACTGTGTGATCGACTATCACCCTGGAAAGGCAAATGTAGTGGCTGACACACTGAGCAGGAAGTCCATGATGGCTTTAAGAGCATTGAATGCTCGGTTGTCTTTAGCACAGGATGGGGTACTTTTGGCTGAGTTGCTTGTAAAGCCAAGCTTGTTACAGCAAATACAAGAAGCACAGCAAAGGGATGGAAAGTTGCTAACTATTATGGGCAGAATTCAAGAGGGGAAGGAGACTGACAATGAGTTGAAAGGAGATGGGTGCCTGTATTATAAAGGCAGAATATGTGTACCAGGAGATGAGGAACTAAAGAAGAATATCTTGAAAGAGGAGCATAGTAGCTTCCATGCTATGCACTCAGGGAGTACCAAGATTTTACCAAGACCTGAAAACACACTATTGGTGGCCTGGAATGAAGAAAGAGATTGGTGATTTTGTTACCAGATGTTTGACATGTCAGCAAGTTAAGGCTGAACATCAGGTTCCATTAGGGTTGTTGCAACCTATATCCATACCAGAGTGGAAATGGGATTGCATCACCATGTATTTTGTTACTGGGCTACCATTGACACAGAGGAAGCATGATACTATATGGGTGATTGTGGATAGATTGACCAAGTCAGCTCACTTCCTACCAGTTAGAGCCGACTACTCACTGGAGAGGTTAGCAGAGATTTACATAGATGAGATAGTCTGATTACATGGAGTGCTAACATCTATCATATCTGACTGAGACCTAAGATTTACTTTGAGATTTTGGAAGAGGCTACAGGAGTCTTTAGGCACTCAACTGCATTTTAGTACGGCTTTTCAACCACAGACGGATGGACAATCAGAAAGGGTGATTCAAGTAACCCTTAGAACTTAATGAATTGCTATAATTATTAAAGGAATGATAATAATAACCTAACACAAATGACATGAATAACATGATATGATAGGTATTGGTGGATATGTTAAGAAGCTGCATCATTGATTTTGAAGGAAGTTGGGAGAAATATCTTCCTTTAGTAGAGTTTGCTTACAACAACAGCTACCAAGCCAGCATAAAAATGGCTCCATATAAAGCATTATATGGGAGGAGATGCAGGACTCCCTTATGCTAAACAGAAATGGGTGAAGAAAAAGTTGTGGGCCCAGATATTGTGAGATAGACTGAAAAAAAAGTGAAACTCATTATAGATAATTTTAAAGTCACCTCAGACAGATAGAAGTCACATGCTGACCTGAGGAGAAAGTATATAGAGTATGAGGTTGGCGATAAGGTGTTTCTCAAGGTATTACCTTAGAAGAAAGTGCTGAGATTTGGTAAGAAGGGTAAGTTAAGCCTTAGGTTTATTAGTCCATACGATGTCATTGAACGTGTAGGTCCAGTAGCCTACTGGCTAGCTTTACCACCTGAGCTGGACAAGATTCACAATGTATTCCATCTGTCGATGCTCAGGAGAACAGATCAGATCCTTCACATATCATTTTAGTAGAGGAGATAATTGTACAACCTGATTTGATATATAAAGAAGAAACAGTCAAAATCTTAGCACGGGAAGTGAAAGTACTTAGAAACAAGAGGATCCCACTAGTGAAAGTCTTGTGGAGACATCACAACACAGAAGAAGCGACATGGGAAAGGGAGAAGACAATGAGGTAGCAGTTCCCTCAGCTCTTAACATCAGGTAAATTTCGAGGATGAAATTTCTATTAGAGGGGAAGAATTGTAATGCCCTCACCATAAGTAGTCCGTACATTTTATTGTTCCGACAACTAATGTCTGTTGGGATAGTCAGAATGTCTGGAACTACACTTAAACTATAGTAAGGAGGTGTAAATTAATGGAATAAATGTTAAGAAAATATAGGAAAATTTTAGAGGAAATTAAATAAAAATTTAGAGAATTTATTAATTGGTATAAAATAATAAAAATAATCCGATATGCACTATGAAGGGCATTTTGATCATTTCACCCCTAGAGGTGAATTTTAACCTAAATGTCAAATTCAAAATTTTAAAGAATTGAAATAATTAATATAAATTAAAACTTATGAATTGAATTAGAAAAGAAAAGAAAAAGAAAAGAAGAAGAAAATGAAATAGAAAAGTTAAGCTTATGACATTTAAAAATTTAAAGTACAAAAATAAAAATATAAATAGACACTAGAGGACAAACTCCCACCCACTTCCATCTTCTTCCTCCACTTCTTCTCTCTCTTTCCCCTTGGAGCCAGCACACTTCCTCCATTTTTTCCACCATTGCTCTCAAGCTTTAAAGCTTGATCTCCTAAGCTTCTTCCACCCAAAACCCATAGCTCACTTTACAAAAAATACTCCCCACTCCATAAGGAAGCTTTAGACACCCATTTGAAGAAGAGAAATTGAAGTTTGTAAGTTGGGTCATAATGTAAGTGCAAGATACCACTTTCTCTCTTCTTCAAATGTTGTAAGAATGATGAGATAAATGAGTATCGCATGAAAATGAAAACAAATGATAAGAAAATGAAATGTCCAAATTTCAGCAGCTATGGAACCTTGAGGTTTGATGCTTTTAAGTGATGAAAAATAGTTCCATAAAAATGTTTAATGAGTTGATATATTTGGGAGTTTGATTGTGCAGTGTTCATGCAAATTGAAACTTTGAAACTAGGGTTTTTGTACATGATTTGAGGATTGTTGCGTAATTGTTGAGATTGACTTGGTTGAGACTATTTGTTGCCAAATTGAAGTGTTATGTATGAAAATTAAAGTAAGGAAGATGGAGGAGATTGAATTTTGGGAGTGTCATTTTTCTACAGGTTGGGACTCAATGAGTCCAGTGTGTTTGTGGAACCCTAACTAAAAATGTGTGATTCAAATTGGTATGAGGCCAATTGGAGGTGAAATTAGACTCAAAATAGCCCATTTTTCATGTAGACACCATGCCCAAATTTTGTCAAAAACTTGACCTAAACACTGCCTAAATCCGAATGACCTTACACAAAACCTAGAAAATGACCAAATGAACAGTACATAGTCATTTGGTCATAACTCTCTCTATACTGGTCCAAATGACCTGAATTTGATAGCATTGGAAAGCTTAGATATAGGGCTACAATTTTCATGAAGACCACTGAACCCAGAAATGTTACACTCTCACTTTAGCTAGTCCATGCATTCGACTATTCCAGTGACCAATGTCTGTTTGGACAGCTAGAATGACTGGAACTATATGTAACTTAGAGTAAGGAGTCATAAAGAAACCAAATAAATGTAAGAAAAATTTAGGAAAAATTTTTGAAATAAAATATAACCAAGTTAAATGAGTCGGTGCCCTAGCGATGGGTAACCCAGTGGAAAGTTGCGGTCCTCGCAGCTAGAAGCCTTAAACCCAGGGAAAAATTCATGAAATAATTTTTGGGACTCTAGAGAAGTGTCATTAAGGTTTTGATGGCATTAGAATGCCAAGAAAATGTTTAAAAAAGTTTTTAGATCTGTACAGACGATTTTGGCTTGATAAGCCAAACGGAGGGCATTTTGGTCATTTCGTTTTCAGAGATGATTTTTGGCTGACTTGTCAGTTAAGTAAATAATTATTATGACATAAAAAATGAACAAATATTGGTAAAAATTAAATTGAAAATGAGTAAAAAAGAAAAGAAAAGAAAACGAAGAAAATTAAAATTTTGACATCACTATGATGTCATTAATATGCCCTCCACCAATCAAATTTCAACAAGCATATTACAAGGAGATAAATGTTAGTAGTATGACCTAGAGCATATCATTTCGTATATATCTTGTACATCTTTTATTAATAAAAGGCATTTTCACTTTTCCGTTTACATAATATATTTATGTGTAATAGAAAATGTCCATTGATATTTTGTTAGAAATTCTATTCTTAAGTTGTTAAGAATATGAGTGACAATATTTTTAGTACAAATATCATAAATAGGTTCACAATCGAGGATACTTCACAATAAGGACATGACTTATCCAGAAAGATTGTAATCATGTTTGTTCCCTAGTTATTTATATGAGATGTAAATAAGATGGAATTATGAGTCTCATGCCATATAACAAACAGGATAGGCACTTATAAATGATAAGTAGGCCGAACCAGTAACATTTTTTACAAGCACATGGAGTTTATTCTTGTCAATGCATTGTCATAAATCATATTAGTGCATATAATCTTTAGACCTGAGATAGCACAATTATCTTGTATATAGGTGGTTTGTGTTTGATACTGCTTTCATATTTGTACTGTGTATGGGTATATGGGCATGTGTTGGCTCCTACTTATTATATATGGAGGTAGGTGTTGATCAAGATGGAATATATTCCTCTAAGTAAATAAGGATATCCTATGATCATTTAATTGTTCTTGATGTTTCAAGTTCTTGGCCATGACAAATAGATTTAATAAAAAAAGAGTTTATGATGAGAAAATCTTTTTAATAAAAAACTGGAATTAAAAGAGAATATAATATTCATAGCAAATGGAGTTTGACATAAACCATGACTCCAGCTCGAGTTGGGATTTTGAAACAGAGAGATTCTAGTGCATGGTAACAAATGATTATTGGTTCATTTAAGGTAAATCTTATTACTGATTGGGTGGCTATGGCATGCTATGCTAGGTGTTAACCATAGTCTATGAGCTGCATAAAATGATTTAGAGAAATCATTTATGGTAAGAAAGAGTTTTGATGATATTAAGAGTAGATATCATGTCTCATTGCCAATCAGTGATGAGCCTAGTAAGTCACACACATACATAAGTAATCGCCAAATTATATATGATTTAATTAATTAATTAAAGAGTTTAATTGATTAATTATATAGGTTTGTTTGCAAATAGATTGCAAAGTCCCTAACATGGCTTGAAACCAAATATAGGTTATTGGATGTATAATATAAGTTAAATTTATATTTAAAGTGTTTCAATATAAATTTAATTAATGAGAAATTAATTAATAGAGATTAATTAACTAATTTATATTTGATATAAATTGAATGGAAGAAGAAAAATAGAAGAAGAAAAATAATTATTTTGGTTTGAGAATGTTAGTGGTATGCCCTAGAGCATATCATTTAGTATGTATCTTGTACATATTTTTATTAATAAAAGGCATTTCCACTTTTCCATTTACATAATATATTTATGTGCAATAGAAAAGATCCATTGATATTTTCTTAGAAATTCTATTTTTAAGTTGTTAATAATATAAGTGACAGTATTTCTAGTACAAAGTATCATAAATAGGTTCACAATCGAGGATACTTCACAATAAGGACATGAATTATCCAGAAAGATTGTATTCATGCTTGTTTCCAAGTTATTTATATGAGATATAAATAAGATGGAATGGTGAGTCTCATGCCATAGGACAAACATGATAGGCACTTATAAATGATAAGTAGGTCGAACCAGTAACACTTATGACATGCACATGGTGTTTACTCTTGTCAATGTATTGTCATAAATCATATTAGTACATATAATTTTTAGACCTGAGATAGCACAGTTATCTTATATATAGGTGGTTTGAGTTTGATACTGCTTTCATACTTGTACTATGTATGAGTATATGGGCATGTGTTGTCTCCTACTAGTTATATATGGAGGTAGGTGTTGATCAATATGGAATCTGTTCCTCTAAGTAAATAGAGATAAAATCCTATATTCATTTAATTGTTCTTGATGTTTCAAGTTCCTGGCCAGGATAGATAGATTTAATCAGAAAAGAGTTTTTGATGAGAAAATCTTTTTAATCAAGAACTGGAATTAAAAGAGAACATAATATTCATAGCAAATGGGGTTTGACATAAACCATGACTCCAGCTTGAGTTGGGATTTTGTAATAGAGAGATTCTAGTGCATGGTAACATATGATTATAAGTTCATTTAAGGTAAACCTTATTACTGATTAGGTGGCCATGACATGCTATGCTAGGTGTTAACCATGGTCTATGAGGTGCATAAAATGATTTAGAGAAATCATTTATGGTAAGAAAGAGTTCTGATAATATTAAGAGTTGATATCATATCTCATTGCCAATTAGTGATGAGCCTAGTAAGTCACACACATACACAAGTAATCACCAAATTAAATATGATTTAATTAATTAATTAAAGAGTTTAATAGATTAATTAAATAGGTTTGATTTGCAATTAGATTGCAAAGTCTCTAGCATGACTTGAAACCAAATATAGATTATTGGATGTATTGTATAAGTTAAATTTTTATTTAAAGTGTTTAAATATGAATTTAATTAATGTGAAATTAATTAATAAAGATTAATGAATTAATTTATATTTGATATAAATTGATTAGAAGAAGAGAAATAATTATTTTGGGTTGAGAACTCAAAATTAAGACAGAGGGGCATTTTGGTCATTTCACAGGGTGACATGTGGCACCATGAGATGGTGACACATGGCATTACACATAAGCTTGCCAAATGTCTTTTAATCATGTAAGATTATTAAAATTAAGATTAAATGTAGGTTTGACACTTGACACAATTTGACTAGGTCAATTTGTCATACCTCACCCCTCTGTAAGGCATGACATGATCTCATAGAATACCTAATGAACTACCGAACTTCACCCACCGATAATTCATTAAGTATACTACAAGGGATTTTAAAACCATTTTCTTATATTTTGAAAGTGGTGAGCGTTTTGGTAGGAATTAAAATCATTTAATTGAAGTTTCAAAACTAGTTAAAACTTTTACCCATTTTAAATTTTTCTGCAAATTTTATAAAAATTTTGGCAGAGTGCCGTCTATATTTTGAGAAAACAATTCTTCAAAAATCTGTAAAAATACTTCCAATAAATTTTTTCACAACTCCCAACTTCCAAATAATCTCAATTCAACATAACTCAAATCAAACCACTTCAAAATAATTCCACAATTTAATCCAAGTTTGTCATCTCAAAATATTTCATCATTTCATTCAACAAAGCTAATTTACATTCACAAGTTTAATTTATAGATATAAAATACAAAAATAATATTATTACAATTTATTATACAACTGATCAACTTTACATTGATACATAAAACATTACAATATTTACATCAAATAATTATAAGGGTATAAATAAATACCTGTACAAAAGATCAACGGAAGCTTTTCCGATTCAGCAGCTCACTTTGCTGCTTGTTCCTTGCTCCTATCTGCGATAGCAAAATAAGCTTTCGCTGAGTATAAAAATACTCAGTGGTGCACAATAAAAATTTGAAATACAGTGCATAAAACATTCACTGATAAATCACAATTTAAATATTTCACAATTACATTTCATAAATTATCAAAACTCATTATAGCACAATTTTGGTCAAACAATTTAATAAACATCGTGTTGCCAATTCATACACAACTTAAGCCATGACACAAAATTTCCAATCAATGTACCCCACGACAAAGCAATCTACAACCCCACTAATCGAAATCAATGAGGGAGGTGGCTAGCTAGCGAATGAGTACTCATCTGATCTACAACCTCAACTGGTAAACCAGAGAGGGAGGAAAAATAATCGATCTCAACCCCATAAATGGAGGAATAATATGATACTGTCATGCTAAGTGTGAATCCGAAATCAATTTAAAACAATTTATTCAAATATTGCATATAAAAATCAAATCAATTTCCAAAGTTACATTTTCATTCACAAAGTGGCAACACAAAAGTTCTTAAACTCAGAATGCGTACTAAATCAATTTTTCAAGGATAAAATGCTGAAATAGGGTTTATTGTGCACAAACCTGACGTGAGTTGCCTCTAGGCCTTGACTCAATCTCTCAGACTTTCCAAGTCTTTTTCAGCTGAAACACAAAATTTATAGTATCTCAGTATCTTTACTTCATAACAATTCCAATAACTAATTCCAATATGTTTAAACTTACATTCTTGCAAATTTCATGTTGAGGTTACTATTCATGGTACTATTCAAGTCAATTTGTTGACTTTCTAAGGCTTAATAGTTATGGGAACTCCAACTTCACCCACATACCACATTTTGGTTACCAAACTTGTTGGTTTTGGTAATTTCCTCAAAACTTAGGTCTTTTAGGCAAAATTGCAAATTTTCAGTTTTGGTTTCTTAGGTTGCACTATTCTAGTGGTCATTTTGCTGTTAGAATTGGGCTAAGTTTTCTTCATAGAAATTGTTCCTTAATGTCTTAACTTTATTCTCCTTTGTGAATCACTCCATTTGGAGTTTTGTACCTCAAGTTATAGCCATTTGAATCATTGCTGTTGGATTGGACTTAACCCAGATTTCTGGGCACCAAACTGGTTTTGGCAGTTTTAGGTCACCAAATTTGGGTGGCCAAATGACTTGGTTAAGGGCATAATTTGGGTTTATGTTCTTCATGAAAGTTTTAGGTCTATATTTCAGCTTTCCACTGGTAAAATTTCATGTCATTTAGACCTATCTAGCCAATGTTATGGCCAAATGAATAAACATTGTTTATTTGATCATTTTTGTACAGGTCATAACACTCACACCCAGATTTGGCCAATTTGTTAACTATGCTATGGTCACTTTTTGGGCGTGATTCCTAAATGAAAAATGTTCCATTTTGTGTCTATTTTAATTCTCAATTGGTCTCATACCGATTGGACTTGTAAATTTTCCGTTTTGGTCCCTGAAAAGGACCTTGGTCATGCTACCTACAGCATGACCATTTTCAATCCGAATTTAAACTCACTTCCAACACTTCCAACACATCTCAATTGGTCACAAATGACCATTTTCTATCTCAAACAAGGTCAAACACACCATTTCACAATTTCTCACATTTTTGTCTTCTAAAACCCTAGGTGCCAAACCCTAATTTACACAATTAATTAATTCTTACCCAATTTACTACACTAACCACATATTCAACCTTAATCAATGTCAAATTCATGTCTAAATTAAATTAAACATATCAAAACTTCAAGGTACCATGGTTGGCCAAAATTCATTTTTAGTCCTCTAACAATTATTTTCTTTTCCATTTTCCATAATTTCTAAGTTTATTCAACCATAAGCATAATAATTAAACTAGCAATTTGAAGTTTAGATTACTAACCTTTATGCAGAATTTTTTTTCACCTCTTCAACTTCTTCCTTTCTTCTCTTTTTTTTTTTTATCGTCAATAGATGAATCAAGGTTTAAGGACAATATTTACTCAAGAAACCTTAGGGAAATTATGGCTAGGTTAGGGTTTATGATGCTTGAGTCAAGCTTCTATGGAGGTTTCAAGAAAGAAAATGAGAGAGTGACCAAGAGAGAGCTACGGAAATATGGATGAAGAAGACCCAAAAATGAATTTTGTTTTAATTTAATTCCCTTTTTTTTATTGGTCACTTAAGTAGATAATTATCCTACTTTTCAAATTTTAAAATTAGATTTATTATGTCATGCATTATGTTATGCATGATGATGTCATCACTTTTTTACTTTTTCTTTTTCTTTTTTTTCTATTTATTTTTCCATTAGTTCTTTAATTTAATTTCCGACTCCAAAATTTTCTTTTCTCCAATTTTATTTAACAGTTAGGTCAGGAGTCAGCTCTCGGGGTCAATTGACCAAATTGCCCCTCGCCAGTTCAACCCGGTTTGTAAATAATTCAATATTTCTTTTGGATCCCTGACCTAATTATTTGACTGGCTTAACAATTCTTTTTCGTGATTTTCTCTTTTTCACTGTGTCCATAATAGTCCTAAGGACCACAGCGTCACATTTTACGGTTCGAAATTTGAGTTTAAATAAACTTCGCAATCCTTCCCGAGAAGGTCACCCATCACTGTGACTCTCGGCTCATTTAACTTCTGATGTTCTGTTTTTCTTATTTATACTTACTAATTGGAAATTACTAATTATTTGTGTTCAGGGCTTATCTAGTTGTCTTAAGTGTGGTTCTAATCCTCTTAATTATCCGGAATAGTGAAATATACCAGGCTATGCAAATAGGAGTGTTATAATTCTCCCCCCCTTAAAATAAATTTCGTCTCGAAATTTTACCTGGTATCAATCTCTGAACAGCTGTGGGTACTGTCTCCTCATGTCCTCCTCTCGTTCCCAAGTAGCCTCCTAGCCTGAATGATGGTTCCACACCACTTTCACTAACGGGATCTACTTGTTCCGTAGCTGCTTCACCTCATAAGCTAGAATCTCTATGGGTTCTTCCTTATATGTGAGGTCTGGATTCACTTCAATTTCTTCTACCGGTAGTACACGAGATGGGTATGATCTGTACCTCCTCAACATGGACACATGGAAGACATTATGTATCTTCTCTAACTCTAGAGGTAGTGCCAAACGATATGCCAAAGGACCCATTCTTTCTAGAACCTCATAAGGCTCAATGAAGCGAGGACTTAGTTTCCCCTTTCTGCCAAATCTCATAATCCTCTTCCATGGGGATACCTTGAGGAATACTTTGTCACCCACTGCATATTCAATATCCCTTCTCTTCAGATCAACATAGGACTTCTGACAGTCTGATGCAGTCTTAAGGCGATCTCTGATCACCATGATTTTCTCCTCAGTCTGTTGAACAATTTCTGGTCCAATCATCTTTCTTTCACCTACCCCATCCCAACACAGGGGAGTTCTGCATTTTCTGCCATACAAAGCTTTATATGGAGGCATCCCAATGCTTGATTGGTAGCTGTTATTGTAAGCAAACTCAATCAAAGGCAAGTGTGTGTCCCAACTGCCCTCAAACTCAATCACACAAGCCCATAGCATGTCCTCCAAAATCTGAATTACCCTCTCAAACTGGCTATCTGTCTGTGGGTGGAATGCCGTGCTGAAGTTCAATCTAGTTTCTAGGGCTCTCTGCAGACTACCCCAGAATCTAGAAGTGAACCTAGGATCTCTTTCAGATACGATGGATACTGGCACTCCATGCAGTCTCACAATCTCATCAATGTATAACTTGGCCAATCTTTCTAAATTGTCGTCCATCCGAACTGGCAGAAAATGAGCCGACTTGGTCAGTCTGTCAACAATGACCCATACTGCATCATGACTCTTCTGTGTCCTCGAAAGTCCCATTATAAAATCCATTGTTATTCTCTCCCATTTCCATTCTGGTACTGGTAGTGGATGTAACAACCCTGTTGGTACTTAATGCTCTGCCTTCACTTGCTGATAAGTTAGGCATTTGGAAACAAACTCTGTTACATCTCTCTTCATACCCATCCACCAATAATGCTCCTTTAGCCCTCTATACATTTTTGCACCACCAGGGTGCATGGCAAAAGGAGACTCATGTGCTTCCTTCAAAATGATCTGCCTCAAATCATCATCATTAGGAACACACTGTCACACCCTACCCCTCTGTAAGGTATAACATGATCCCGTAGTATACCTAATGAATTACCAACTTCGTCTACTGATAACCCATTAAATACACTACAAAGGATTTTAAAACTTTTCTCACTTCTTTTTACAGTGGTGAGCACTATTTATAGGTGTTAAAAATTTTTTTGAACTTAAATGAAAGAGAAAACACATTTGAATTATTAGGAATTTCTATAAAAATTTTGGCGGAGTGCCTTCTGTATTTTGAATAAAATAGTTCTTCAGAAAACCTGTAAAAGCACTTCAATATAATTCTCAATCTCCACTTCAACAGTTAAACAACACAATATCTTTTTCAACTCAAATCCACAATAATTTTTCAAAGACTAAGATAAAAGAAATATAATACAATTTTTACAAGTCAAAATACTCATAATTTACTTTATAACTTCAATGTACAATTTTAATTTACAGCTGCTCAAAATCAAGAACAATATATACATACAGTGAACATACATTACAGTACAAAATGCAAAATGTGGTATACTCAATGTACCCGAGGATTTCTCACTGAATGTACTAGCAAATTAGTCTGCCGCTCACAATTTGTCTACTGCGACAAAGAATGAAAGCTATCACGAGACAATGTCTCAGTGGTGCACAACATTAATCAAATATAACTTTAAATCACAATTCATAAATCATGTAAATGATGGATACGTAAAACCATAGTTAAATTCAAGACAATGAATGTCATAAGGAATTTAACACAATATCATAATAAATCTCAGTAATCAAAATGTAGTTAAATTCAAAAGACAGTGAATGTCAACAAGAATTTAAACTCCATTTCACAAATTATCAAAGCTCATAATAACACAATTTAGTCAAATAATTTACGAACACAATGTTGCCAATTCATACACAACTTAAGCCATGACACAAAATTTTCGATCAATGTCGCGTTGTACACCACGACAAAGCAATCATAACCCCACTAATCAAAATCAATGAGGAAGGGAGCTAGCTATATAATGAGTACTCATCCGATCACCTCAACTGGTAAATTAGAGAGGGAGAAAAATAAATGATCACGATTCCATAAATGGAGAAGGAAAATAAACGATCACAACCCCATAAATGGAGAAGGAATGATATGATACTGTCATGCTAAGTGTGAACACAAAATCAATTCCAAACATTTTATTCAAATGATTCGTGAGAATGCAATAAATTTCTAAAGTCATAAATTCATTCACAAAATGGCAACACAATTCATAATTAACTTCAAATTTTCACAAATCATACTAAATCAATTTTTCCACAGTTTCAAACTATTTACAATGCTTTTCAAGCAATAAATATCCATTCAAACACATTTCCATAATTGAAAACAATAATATACAAATAGTCATAATTTATTTCAATTGAAAAATTCAAAAGAAATAACTATTGTGCACAAACCTCTGATAACTGTCTCCTGGCCTTGACTCAGTGTTTCCTTCCCTTTCCCTGAGTCTTTGCTAACTGAGAAACACAATTTGAAGTGTTTCAGTACTTAATTAAACTGTCTCTAACGATAATGCTTGATAAGAAATTCACTGAATGCTATTATTTGCTTAATCAACCTAATATATCGACCCTCGATGCATTCTAGGTAAATTAGGTTTTAATGTTACTAATATGTGAAATTTGATAGTCTTTTAGGGTTGGTACACGTTACCAAGTTCATTTCCGTGTATGCTGCATTTTCTTGCAATTTGCTAGATTCCGGGATACTAGTTTGGCCTAGCCGGACGACCTAGTTCCCTCGGTTTTCGGGTTTCGGTCAAAACTACATACTTATAGAACTGTGTCTTGTTGCACGTGGGGCAAAATTTCAGGTTATTCTGAGTTATGTAGACCAAGTTACGGTCATTTTACTATTGGTGGTCAAAGTGCATCAAAATTGGTCACTTTACTTCATTTTAGGTCAATTTTGGTTCGGCCAGTTTTTGGACCCGAATTTGTGCAAGCTGTTTGACTTTCTTATGGTCATTTCTGGGCTTTGGTGTCTTCATAAGACTTGTAGATATGGGTCTTAACTATCCATGGCCAAAATTTCAGGTCAATTGGACCTGTTTTGAGTGAGTTATAGCCTAAAAACTAACTGCTGCCCAAATGGTCAATTTTCAGGTCTTATTTGCACTTAATCCGGATTTGGTCATTTTTCAAGCTACCTTGCAAGCAGAATTTTGGCAAGTTTTCTTCATGAAAGTTGGCAAATCTTGTGTCTAGTTTCACCTCCAATTGGTGTCACACCAATTGGAGCCACACACTCAAAGTTCTAGGCCTAAAACTCAAACTGCCTTATTGCATTTCTTTCATACACATCAAGGATCACTCGTAACACTTACCAAACTCAACATTCAAGTCAATTCTGGTTGTACCATAACCTAAACATAATTTACAACATCTTATAGGTCTTTTTGGCAGCTTACAATTACATTCAACATACACCATAAAGTGCAGAATTTTTCAACTCAATTACAACAATTCAAGTACCTAACCATAACACTTTTACATGTTCAACTTCACACCATCATACATACCCTCAAACTGCCATAACCACTATCACAATTCAACACCATTATTCCATAAACCAAGCATGAATTCCAGCATTCCTCAAGAGTTAACAAACTGTCGCAATGGTACCTTTACATTCCATTAATTTCCAAGCTTCAAATTTCAATTCACATTTACATATACTAAGTATACATCACCCAAACAATTTCATACACAATATACATTTAATCAATCATTTAATTCACTATTTACAAACAAAAATAAACTGCCTTCAAAGTGTTTCCATGGCTGCCAGAAGTACACATCCCCCTTTAAACATCAAACCTCAAAAATCTCTCTGTAATTCAAGTACCCATAACATTCTTACTAACTTTAATGAAGCACTAACCAAAAACACAAACTTACCACTTTGGAAACTCTTCAAAATCTCTCCAAAACTTGGTCTTCTTGCTGCCTATCTACTACCCAAGTGGTGTAGAACAGTTTTTGCAAAGGAAGCTAGTGAAAAATGTGGCTAAATCATGGTTGCATGGCTTGGTTAAGCTTTGGCCATGGAGTATCTTCAATGGAGGTTCACAGCTGAAATTTTGAGAAGTGAGGAAGATGACAATCTGCTGGTCCAAATTGATGAATAAGTGGTCCACTTTAGTGGGTGAGTGGAGCACTAAGGGCCTTTAATATTAGTTTATTCATAAATTTCATTTTCCCACATTTAACTCCCCATTTTTGCTATTTATATTAGGTACCACTAATTTAATTTTTCATTATATTTTCCAAGTGTAATATTATTTATTTTTAATGGACATTTAGGTCAAAAGACAACTCGGGGTGTCAAATGACCACAATGCCCCTGTTCGGGTTGCATTCCCGATTTTTCGGTAACACCGGGCTTTGTCCGTTTTTCGATTTCTCACTTTTCTTTGTACTAATTAATTAATTTTTCTTTGATATTTCTAATTATATTTATACTTCAATTGATGTCTCTTTAAGTCCTAAAAATATTTTTCAAGGTTCCCCGGCGTCCAAGGCTAATCAACGGTCCACGCCATGACTTCCCGGTGCGGTCACCCATCGCTAGGGTTCTCAGCTCGCTTAACTTGGTTACATTTCTTTGCTATTATTTTTCCTTTGTTTTTCTTGTATTTTCTTTTCTTGTATTTCATTATTTTATGTCTCCTCAATCATAATGAAGTGTAGTTCTAGGCATCCTAGCTGTCCAGACAACACTGGTCACCGGAACAGTAAAACGCACTACCGAACTTAGGAGTGTTACAATTCTCCCCCCCTTAAAATAAATTTCGTCCATGAAATTTTACCCAATAGCCATCTTACAATAGTCATACGTTTATTTTCTCCTTTCTATACGATCGTATAATCTTCGTTTCCTCAAATTTGTATAAGATTTTTAACAATCTAGTACAACATTTTTTTTTTGTTTGTATAACACCAATCTTCTCTTACTATTGTGCTGTCTAATATTTCGGTTCATGTTCCTTCTTGAATTACCCTTGAGGTCATGTTAGAATCATTTATCTAGTCATTGGTCCTCTGACCATTCTAGTCATAGTCTTCCTCACATTTGTAACATTTCTTTGTTATATCTGAACCAACTGTTCGAATTTTTACGTCCATAACTCTTTTTATCTTTCAATATTCTATAACTTACTTACTTCCTTTTGTACTGATCTATAACCTTTCGATAATCTAACTTTTGAGTTTTAGATCCCTAAGTAGGATTTTCAAACTTATTTCTAACAATTAAATTCTGTCCTGGCATAACTATACCAAAACAGATGCCGTTGGCAACTATTCTCATCTAGGTGTACTATCGGGTAGTACGTAGCTCTACACAATAATCTCAAGTTAGTAATCAGAATCACTACAAAGATAAACATCAAGAACATTGCATAGTTACTACGATACATTCCAATAGATCAGACTTTCCTATCTTTTATCCTTTTCAAATTCACTAATATCCAAACTTATTCTGATTATAATATCCATTAGCAATTACTAACAGTAACATCCTTGCCCTCATCTAGAGCAATTCCATTACTGCATCTTACTTTTATGTCCTCTTGCCTTACATTAACTAGGCTCGCCAATTAGCTTTATAATTTATGGTGTGTCAGAAAATACTTTTCGCCGATAAACTCTTTCAAAACTAATTTCACTTATTATCACAATCCTTATCTTAAAGGACTAATCACTAATGCATTAATATTTATTCCCCTGTAAAGGAGTAACAACAGAACATATAGTTCTAACACTAACATAAAAGTATTCATACTCCAGGTCAAACAATACATAAACAAAGAGTGCCATTCTATATGGTGTTATAGAGATTGGATCCACACCAGGCATAACATTAATTTCAAACTACACCTCTATTTTCGGAGGTAATCCTGGCAATTCATCAGGAAATACGTCTAGAAAGTCATATACTATAGGGACGTCCTTCAATGCTGGACTCCCCACTTGGGTGTCTACCACATGTGCCAAGTATGCTTCACACCCCTTTCTGATCATTTTTCTGGCTAGTGTAGCCGAAATGATGTTTGATGGCAATAACTGCCTCTCCCCATGTATTACCACATCACTGTACTGAGGGAGGCCAAAAGTGACTGTCTTCAGACTACAATCAATCATAGCATGATGCCTAGCTAACCAATCCATGCCCAAGATGATATCATAATCTCTAAAGGGCATTTCAATGAAATCAGACAGAAAAGTGTGTCCTTGGATCACCAAAGGACAATCTCTATACATTCTATTAACCCTGACCTCTTGTCCTAACGGGCTCGTTACTAGCACCTCAAATTCCATTTTTGTACATGGAACAGCAATGCAATCAATGATGCTAGCACTCACATAAGAATGGGTAGAACCCGGATCAAATAATACAAACACATCTTGATTAAAAGTTGAGAAGGTACCAGCCACAACATTAGATGTCTCGGCCTCTTCTCTCTGTCTCATTGCATAGATTCTGACTGGAGCACTATCTTGCTCTGAATGTTTCACTGTGCTTTGGCTGCCTGCTGGGCTACCTCTACCCCTGCCTCTACCTCTGCTGGGTGGTTGTGAACTTCTGGTGACAGGGCTCTGAACTGACCCTTCTGCAGTAGTAGGAGGTGGTCCAACTCTGCGATTACTGGTGTAGTCCTTGGCAAAGTGTCCTGTGCCTCCACAGTTATAACAGGCTACAATAGCCTTATAGCATATCCCACCATGATATCTTCCACAAGTTTCACATTGGCGGGAAGGGTAGGAACCTCTGGTACTCTGCTAACCAGATAGAGGAGGTTTCTGTCCTGAATGTCTTCCCTTACCAGACTTCTTGCCACCTCCGCTGTGTCCCCCATAGTTATTCCTCTTTCCAAGAGGGACCACCGAACTCGCTCTACTAATTTTCCTCTTTCTTTGTCTTCTCGATTTTTTTCTCAGAGCACTTGCACTCAATTCTTTCCGACTCTAGGGCTTGAGAAACAAGTTCGAAGAAGTTAGTATGTTTGAATCCGACCACTTGTAATCTGATACTGGGTTTCAAGCCGGTTTCAAACCTCTTGCATCTCTCCTTGCTGGTAGAAAGTAGATTTACTGCATAATGGCTTAGGCGGGAAAATTCTCTTTCATACTCAGCCACTGATCTGCTTCCCTGTTTCAGACTTAGGAACTCTTGTAGTTTCTGGTCTACATAAGCATCGAGGACATGCTTTTGTCTGAATTCCATGAGAAAGTCATTCCATGTTAGCACTGCAGGTTCTACCAGACTGTGGGGAATAGTTTTCCACCAGTCATAAGCATCCCCTTGTAGCAAAGATACTGAGTATTCAAATCTGAGCTCCTCTGTGTAGTGCAATTTCTTGAATACCCTATCCATCCTCTCTAACCACTGTTCAGCCTCTAGAGGATCTACTGTCCCCTTGAACTCTGTAGCCCCATACTTCATCAATTTGTCATACTGCCTAGTAGGAGACTGTGGTTGTACCACTGGTGTCTATATTGGGACTTGAGTAAGCACATTACCAGCCATTTGTTGGAACATTGCAGCCATCTGAGCGAATCGAGCAGAAATCGCAGATCATGGGGCCGGTGTCACAACCACTGACATTATGTAGGGCTGGGGCATCCCCTTGCACCTCAGCCTCAATAGATTGATCGACTGAACGATCACCCTTTTCCATAGTCAATGCGAGGATCTTAGATCTTCTGAACAAATAACACAAGGAGATTTTCTCCCGTTAGTGCATATTTATAATGTAATGTACTGTATATATCAAACAATGATATTGAGCAGTTGTACTATGAAGAAAGAATATTCAAATTACAGGTGAAAACAAAATTCAAAAACTAGCTCTGATACCACTAAAACATGTCACACCCTACCCCTCTGTAAGGCATAACATGATCTCGTAGTATACCTAATGAATTACCAACTTCGTCTACTGATAACCCATTAAATATACTACAAGGGATTTTAAAACTTTTCTTACTTCTTTTTACAGTGGTGAGCACTATTTACAGGTGTTAAAATTTTTTTTGAACTTAAATGAAAGAGAAAACACATTTGAATTATCAGGAATTTCTGTAAAAATTTTGGCAGAGTGCCTTCTGTATTTTGAATAAAACAGTTCTTCAGAAAACCTGTAAAAGCACTTCAATATAATTCTCAATCTCCACTTCAATAGTTAACAACACAATATCTTTTTCAACTCAAATCCACAATAATTTTTCAAAGACTGAGATAAAAGAAATATAATACAATTTTTACAAGTCAAAATACTCATAATTTACTTTATAACTTCAATGTACAATTTTAATTTACAGCTGCTCAAAATCAAGAACAATATACACATACAGTGAACATACATTACAGTAAAAAATACAAAATGTGGTATACTCAATATACCCGATGATTTCTCGTTGAATGTACTAGCAGCCTAGTCTGCTACCCTGTCAATCTGTCTACCTGCGACAGCAATGAAAAGCTATCGCTGAGACAATGTCTCAGTGGTGCACAACATTAATCAAATATAACTTTAAATCACAATTCATAAATCATATAAATGATGGATACGTAAAACCATAGTTAAATTCAAGACAATGAATGTCATAAGGAATTTAACACAATATCATAATAAATCTCAGTAATCAAAACGTAGTTAAATTCAAAAGACAGTGAATGTCAATAAGAATTTAAACTCCATTTCACAAATTATCAAAGCTCATAATAACACAATTTATCAAATAATTTACGAACACAGTGTTGCCAATTCATACACAACTTAAGCCATGACAAAAAATTTCCGATCAATGCCGCGTTGTACACCACGACAAAGCAATCACAACCCCACTAATCGAAATCAATGAGGAAGGGAACTAGCTATATAATGAGTACTCATCCGATCACCTCAACTGGTAAACCAGAGAGGGAGAAAAATAAATGATCACGACTCCATAAATGGAGAAGGAAAATAAACGATCACAACCCCATAAATGGAGAAGGAATGATATGATACTGTCATGCTAAGTGTGAACACAAAATCAATTCCAAACACTTTATTCAAATGATTCGTGAGAATGCAATAAATTTCTAAAGTCATAAATTCATTCACAAAATGGCAACACAATTCATAATTAACTTCAAATTTTCACAAATCACACTAAATCAATTTTTCCACAGTTTCAAACTATTTACAATGCTTTTTAAGCAATACGTATCCATTCAAACACATTTCCATAATTGAAAACAATAATATACAAATAGTTATAATTTATTTCAATTGAAAAATTCAAAAGAAATAACTGTTGTGCACAAACCTCTGATAACTGTCTCCTGGCCTTGACTCAGTGTTTCCTTCCCTTTCCCTGAGTCTTTGCTAACTGAGAAATATAATTTGAAGCGTTTCAGTACTTAATTAAACTGTCTCTAACGATAATACTTGATAAGAAATTCACTGAATGCTATTATTTGCTTAATCAACCTAATATATTGACCCTCGATGCATCATAGGTAAATTAGGTTTTAATGTTACTAATATGTCACATCCGATAGTCTTTTAGGGTTGGTACACGTTACCAAGTTGATTTCCGTGTATACTGCATTTTTTTGTAATTTGCTGGATTCCGGGATACTAGTTTGACCTAGCCGGACAACCTAGTTCCCTCAGTTTTCGGGTTTCGGTCAAAACTACAAACTTGTAGATCTATGTCTTATTGCACGCGGGGCAAAATTTCAGGTCATTCCGAGTTATGTAGATTAAGTTTTGGTCATTTTACTATTGCTGGTCAAAGTACATCAAAATTGGTCACTTTAGGTCATTTTAGGTCAATTTTGGTTCGGCCAGTTTTTGGACCCGAATTTGTGCAAGCTGTTTGACTTGCTTATGGTCATTTCTGGGCTTTGGTGTCTTCATAAGACTTGTAGATATGGGTCTTCAATATTCATGGTCAAAATTTCAGGTCAATTGGACCTGTTTTGAGTGAGTTATAGCCTAAAAACTAACTATTGCCCAAATGGTCATTTTCAGGCCTTATTTGCACTTAATCCGGATTTGGTCATTTTTCAAGCTATCTTGCAAGCAGAATTTTGGCAAGTTTTCTTCATGAAAGTTGGCACATTTTTTGTCTAGTTTCACCTCCAATTGGTCTCATACCAATTGGAGCCACACACTCAAAGTTCTAGGCCTAAAACTCAAACTGCCTTATTGCATTTCTTTCATACACATCAAGGATCACTCCTAACACTTACCAAACCCAACATTCAAGTCAATTCTGGTTGTACCATAACCTAAACATAATTTACAACATATTATAGGTCATTTTGGCACCTTACAATTATATTCAACATACACCATAAAGTGCAAAATTTTTCAACTCAATTACAACAATTCAAGTACCTAACCATAACACTTTTACATGTTCAACTTCACACCATCATACTTACCCTCAAACTGCCATAACCACTAACACAATTCAACACCATTATTTCATAAACCAAGCATGAATTCCAGCATTCCTTAAGAGTTAACAAACTACCGCAATGGTACCTTTACATTCCATTAATTTCCAAGCTTCAAATTTCAATTCACATTTACATATACTAAGTATACATCACCCAAACAATTTCATACACAATATACATTTAATCAATCATTTAATTCACCATTTACAAGCAAAAATAAACTGCCTTCAAAGTGTTTCCATGGCTACCAAAAGTACACATCCCCCTTTAAACATCTAACCTCAAAAATCTCTCCATAATTCAAGTACCCATAACATTCTTACTAACTTTAATGAAGCACTAACCAAAAACACAAACTTACCACTTTGGAAACTCTTCAAAATCTCTCCAAAACTTGGTCTTCTTGTTGCCTATCTACTACCCAAGTGGTGTAGAACAGTTTTTGTGAAGGAAGCTAGTGAAAAATGTGGCTAAATCATGGTTGCATGGCTTGGTTAAGCTTTGGCCATGGAGTATCTTCAATGGAGGTTCACGGCTGAAATTTTGAGAAGTGAGGAAGATGACAATCTGCTGGTCCAAATTGATGAATAAGTGGTCCACTTTGGTGGGTGAGTGGAGCACTAAGGGCCTTTAATATTAGTTTATTCATAAATTTTATTTTCCCACATTTAACTCCCCATTTTTGCTATTTATATTAGGTACCACTAATTTAATTTTTTATTATATTTTCCAAGTGTAATATTATTTATTTTTAATGGACATTTAGGTCAAAAGACAACTCGGGGTGTCAAATGACCACAATGCCCCTGTTCGGGTTGCATTCCCGATTTTTCGGTAACACCGGGTTTTGTCCGTTTTGCGATTTTTCATTTTTCTTTATACTAATTAATTAATTTTTCTTTGATATTTCTAATGATATTTATACTTCAATTGATGTCTCTTTAAGTCCTAAAAATATTTTTCAGGGTTCCCCACGGTCCAGGGCTAGTCAACGGTTCACGCCGTGACTTCCCAGTGCGGTAACCCATCGCTAGGGTTCTCGGCTCGCTTATTAACTTGGTTACATTTCTTTGCTATTATTTTTCCTTTGTTTTTCTTGTATTTTCTTTTCTTGTATTTCATTATTTTATGTCTCCTCAATCATAACGAAGTATATTTCTAGGCATCCTAGCTGTCCGGACAACACTAGTCACTGGAACAGTAGAATGCACTACTGAACTTAGGGGTGTTACACACACATTCTGCCCTGGTGTAGCAATAAACCATCATCTCTTATTGAGAATTCTGGTTTCTTGCCCTGTTGGACTTCTTCCAACAGCCTCTAATACTTCTAATCATTTTGAGCAGCCATTCTGATATGATCAATCAACACTGGCTGTACACGCCATGTAACTGCTATCTG
Organism: Hevea brasiliensis; assembly: GCF_030052815.1. NCBI lineage: Eukaryota > Viridiplantae > Streptophyta > Magnoliopsida > Malpighiales > Euphorbiaceae > Hevea > Hevea brasiliensis. Next base: position 63,614,971 of record NC_079493.1, read on the forward strand.
CCCCTCATCATTAATCTCTAAGCTGGCATGTAATAATCTCAACTCATGTATCATAGACAAAGGAGTAACCTGTAGACTTTCCATAGTCTTGCGACTTAAGGCGTCAGTCACAACATTAGCTTTTCCTGGCTGATAGTCTATCAGACAATCATAGTCTTTTATCAACTCTAACCATCTCCTCTATCTCAAATTCAACTCTTTCTAGGTGCCCAAATACTTCAAACTCTTATGATCTGTGTAGATGTAGCATTTCTTCCCATACAAATAGTGCCTCCAGATCTTAAGAGCAAACACAATATGTCACACCCCGGCTTAGTGGGCCCCAGCTCAAGCCCCTCTATGGGTGGCCATCTTGCCGGCGTACCCCTCTAGAGGCCGGCGATGCAACTCAAATCAGTATTGTCCGCTTTGGTGGAGTTCAATCCCTTCACCCTGCAGAGCTAGGATTCGAACCCACATCACCTCACGGGTTTGATTCGCCTCTTACCAAAAAGTTGACTTTTGCATAGAACATAGGTGCATTGGTTTTAACAATCCCAATGTACCCCATTTTGCATTTAAAACTTGTTAGTTTTGGTCACTTTCTCAAAGCTTAGGTCATTTTGGCAAAATTGCCAATTTTTGATTTTGGTGTCACTATTCACCTCCTTGGTCAACAAAAATGTTGACTTTTGGAATAAAAATGTGTACATTGACTTTGGCACTCCCAACATACCACATTTGGTGTTTAAAACTTGTTGGCATTAAGTGTTAATACCATTTCTAAGTTTAACCCAACACAAGCAGAATTTTCAGTTTTGGTGAGTCAATTTCACTATTCCATTGGACACTATTACTGTTGGAATTTGAAGAAATGTAAAACATAAAAGTTGTTCCTTATTTTGTCTAGTTGAATTTCCTTTTTTGAATCACTCCATTTGGAGTTTTGTAGCTCCAGATATAGCCCAAAAACCCAAGCTGTCCGGATGTGCATTCTGTAGAAAATTACCATATCTACAGTGCATGAACAGTGACTGGAACCACTTGTTTGGATGGGTTCTGGCCATAATTTGGGGTAGGTTCCTTCATGAAAGTTGTTTGTCTATGTCTTAACTTGTTGCTGTAAAAATTTCAGGTCAATTGACCAAATCTACAGTGAGTTATGGCCAAATGAACAGTTACTGTTCATTTGGTCAATTCTGCAAAATTCAGTGCAGGGTATCCGGATTGGGGTCAAGTTTTGGTCCTCTTGCTTTGGTCTTTTGGGCATGGTTTCTTCAGCAAAAATGTGCCATTATAAGCCTAGTTTCATGTCCAATTGGCCAAACACCAATTGGACTAACGCAGCCCAAGTTATGGCAGTGCAAAGGGACTGAATTTTCAGTCCCTATGCTGCTGCCCTAGGGCAGCCTGCAATCCTCACCTTACAATCTCATTTTTCTGTCCATTTGTTGTTCAAATTACCTAAAATGGTCACTAATTGACCATTAAAATGCTCTCTAATAATTTCCTAAGCCAAGTCACATTTTCACCTTTCCAAACCCTAATTCAAATTCATAGTTTATGCCATGTATCTTAGTAGCTACCAATGCATTGCTCATATGTTTATCACTTCAACATGGTTTCTATTCCACTCTAAGCTCATCAAAACACTTCCCCTTATTCCATAGCTAGGGCAGCCAAAATTCAAGATGTTATACACATAAGTTTTTGTTAATTTAAATCACAATTCTTACTAGTTTCAAGTCCTAAACCATGAAAATAAAGAGTTTAATGGATATAGGTGCACTAACCTTAGGAGGGCAGAATTTTCCCAAGCAATTCCTTCACTTTCTTGGCTTTTCTTGGCTGCCAAACACTCCTACAAGGTGTGTGGACAAGTTTTAATGAAGAGACCTAAGGGTTTTAGGGTAAGGAATCAAAGATTGGAAGGTATAAAAAAAATAAAAGCTATGGAGGAAGAAACTCACGTTTTGGCTGGTTGAAGATGAAGAAGGAAACCAAAAAATTTTGGTCTATTTTTGACTCTTTTAAGTGTTTTAAGAATGCTTGTTAGATGGTGATTGGTTGGGAGTAAGATAATGACATCATGTGATGTCATTATCCTTAATTTCCACTATTTTTCTTTTCTTTTCTTTTCTACCACATTTCAATTTAATTTTTAGCAATATTTATTCATATTTTGAGTCATAATAATTATTTACTTAACTGGACAAGTCGGCCAAAAATCACCTCTGAAGGCGAAATGACCAAAATGCCCTCCGTTTGGCTTAACGGGTCAAAATTGTCTGTCTGGAATTGAAAAATTTTTCTAAATATTTTCTTGGCATTCTAATGCCATAGGAACCTCAATGACCCTTCTCTGGAGTCCCAAAAATTATTTTATGAATTTTTACTGTCTAGGGCTCCTCGTTGCGAAATCGCAACTTCCCTCGTTACCCATCGCTTGGGCACCGGCTCGTTTTACTTGGTTGTATTTTATTTTATAAAATTTTTACTAAATTTTTCTTATTAATATATGAGTTATTTCTAGTTCCTAAAATTACTTTAAATATTTTTCCAAACGTTCTAGGTATGCGGACCGACAGGTCAGGAGCGATGGGAATGTACGAAGTTGTTACGGGGAGGGTGTTACACAATAGCTACAAGTTCCAAGTCATGTGTCGGATATGTAACACCCTCCCGGTAGCAACTCCGTACATTCTACTGTTCCGGTGACCGGTGTCGGTCCGAATAGCTAGAACGTTCGGAAAAATATTTAAACTAAAGTGAGGAACCATAATTAACTCAAATATTAATAAGAAAAATTTAGAAAAAAATTTTAGAAATAAAATACAACCAAGTTAAATGAGCCGGTGCCCAAGCGATGGGTAACCCAGAGGGAAGTTGCGGTTCTCGCAACTAAGAGCCCTAGACCCGGGAAAAAATTCATAAAATAATTTTTGGGACTCCAGAGAAGGGTCATTGAGGTTCCTATAGCATTAGAATGCCAAGAAAATATTAAGAAAAATTTTTCAATCGGTACAGACAATTTTGACCCGTTAAGCCAAACGGAGGGCATTTTGGTCATTTAGCCTTCAGAGGTGATTTTTGGCCGACTTGTCCAGTTGAGTAAATAATTATTATAACATAAAATGTGAATAAATATTTCTAAAAATTAAATTGAAAATAAGTAGAGAAGTAAAGAATAGAAAATGAGATAAAAGGCTCATTTATGACATATGATGATGTCATTTAAAAGCTTCCACCAATCACATTTAAACAACTATTTAATTAATTAATAAAAAGAGATAAATAAGGCCAAAGGAATTAAAATACCAGCTGCCTTCTTCTTCCCCAAAACCAGCCGAAATCCATGCCTAGCCCAAACCTCCATTAACATCTTCAAAAAGCTTCATTTCTCTCCTCCATTCACCATAATTCCTCCTATTCCTTTCACTAAAATTCATCCTTGCACCTTGCATAACCTTTTGGCAGCCAAGAAGAAGAAAGAAAGTGAAGTTAAGCTTGGGAAAATTCTGCCCTACAAGAGGTTAGTGCACATATATACTTAGAACTCTTTATTTCCATGTTAAAGACTTAAAAAGGAGTAAGAATTTGAAAGTCAAATGAATGAAATTTATGTTTTTTTTTACCATGAATTTCGGAAGCCCTAAGGAAGGAACATGATTGAGTGTTTTGATGGACTTGGAGTGAACTAGAGATCATATTTAAAGTATGTAAATATAAGGATAATGGATTAGTTAGTTAACTAAGGCAATTTGCGTGAACTTTGAATTTGGGCTAGGGTTTGGGAGTGAAAATTTGACTTGGCTTATGAAATTATTAAAGAACATTCTAATGGTCAATTAGTGACCATTTGAGGTAAGTTGACCATAATTTGGACTGAAATATAGCATGGCAAAGTGAAATGGTAGGCTGCCTAGGGACAGCAGCAAGGAGGCTGTGAATCCAGTCTATTTGGACTGCCATATCTTTGGCTGTGTAGGTTCAATTGGTGTTTGGCCAATTGGACATGAAACTAGGCTTATAATGGCACAATTTTTCTGAAGAAACCATGCCCAAAAGACCAAATCAAGTGCACCAAAAGTTGGCCCCAATCCGGATACCCTGCAAGCAAATTCTGCAGAATGACTAAATGAACAGTATGAACAGTAACTGTTCATTTAGCCATAACTCATTGTAGAATGGTCCATTTGACCTGAAAGTTTTACAGAAACAAGATAAGATATAAACAAACAACTTTCATGAAGAAACCTACCCTAAATTATGACCAGAACCTATCCAACAAGGCACTCACAATCACTGTTCATTGTACTGTAGATTTGGTAAATTCTGCAGTTTTTCAATCCGGCCAGCTGTCGTTTTTGGACCATATCTGGAGCTACAAAACTCCAAATGGAGTGATTCAAAAAAAGAAATTCAACTAGACAAAATAAGGAACAACTTTCATGTTTACCATTTCCTCAAATTTCCACTGTAACAGTCCCTAATGGAACAGTAAACTTATGGTACAAAAACTGAAAATTCTGCCCCTTAGTGCTAAGTTTGGAAATGGATTTGGTGATTAATTCCAACAAGTTTTAAATGCAAAATGTGGTATATTGGGAGTGTTAAAACCAATACACCTATTTTCTATCTAAAAGTCAACATTTTTGTTGACTAATGAAGTGAATAGTAACACCAAAACTTGAAATTCACAAATTGAAGAATTTTAAAGTATCAAATGCCCTAGTATACCTAACAAGATTGGTTTGGATAGTTTGGCATGCCAATAGGGTTCAATTAGCAGTACTGCACATGGCATTATGCCATTCTGTGATTTTATGGCTTTTAGCCATTTTGATATTGTGTTGAGACTTGGCCTCGTGCCCAATATTATTTACAGCTTCTTAGCTGTTCTGTTGCACACCGGGAGATACATATGTGACCGATGGTGTGACGGCCCGAGGTACTTGATACCCAGTGCCAGTTTACCCGTTTATCGATCCGATCGTCGAAGATAGGTTACTTGGGCAACCAAATGAATGAAAATGGACAAAGTTAAAGAAATAAATGAATATAACAAATACAAAACAAATAAGACATAAACATTCAATACGTATTTATTTTCTGCTATTTTCTTTTATTTTATTATTGCACCACTAAGCATCATTGCTTAGCGCGTTGCTTTTGCCACGCGTAGGTTCTGGAGATACTAATCGAGAGCTCAGTAGATCGCAGACTGGGTGAGTCCATCCTGCAGCCCTGCATAGTGTCCGTGTCACCTCACCCTCCACAGTGCATTGGTAGGACACTAGGCTTCATTTTGGTATTTTGTAATTGATTTTTATTTTCCTTTGTGTAAATGAAACTTATGTAATGTATTTTGATTTTCATGTAAAAAATGAGAATTGTGTTTGTGAATGGAAAAGTGAATGTTTATCTGTGATTTATACATGATTATCACATGAGACGAATGATTGAGAAATGAAATTGAAAAATGTTGAGATTTTGATATTGGAGTTTGGGATTGATTGAATATGAATATTGGAAGTGCTTTTCACAGGTTCCGAAGAACTGTTTTCTCCATTTTTAGCCGGTAATCTGCCGGATTTTCTATAAAATCTTCGGAACCTCAATAAATTATAATTTTGAAAAATGGCTCAAAGATATTATATTTCACAAGTTATATTCAAAAGTATGATAAAAGTTAATTAAGGTATAATAGAGTGTGCCGGTACACCGTGTGACATTGCTTACTCGGGTATACTGTACATGGGTAAGGGGTGTCACATTTAGTGGTATCAGAGCACGGTTTAGGCGTTTCTGGGCCTAGATTGAGTCCATACCATGCATTGCATTTGTAAGAGTCGAGGTGACACTAATGCAGATCTGTTTGTCTTTCTTATTTTGAATAGGATATGGACCCTACATCTCAGAGGGCAGTTGAGGAGGAAGTGGAGAGTCATGCTCCACTGCGAGCCGAGGCGGGGTATGGGAGAACTGCTCACGACTCAAGCGAGCAGAGCTCGGCCTCCACAGCCATGTTCCAAAGAAATGGCCGAATTCTTCAGACAAATGGCCGGGGTAATGCCAGCACCACCACCACCACCTCCACAACCAAAATCACATCTAGAAAAATTGAGAAAGTTTGGAGCAGTGGACTTCTTTGGCAAGAGAGAAGATGATTCTGTTGCAGCCAAAAATTGGTTGAACAGAATAGGCAGAGTTTTAAAACAACTCCACTGCACTCCAGAGCAAAACTTGGAATCTGTTGTATCTCTGCTGCATGACGATGCATATGAATGGTGGGATACTGTGTCCAGTGAAGTACAGCCAGAAATAGTAACTTGGGACTTCTTTCTCTCTAAATTCAAGAAGAAATATGTGGGTAGTATATACCTGGAAGAGAGAAGAAGAGAGTTCATTAACCTGAGGCAGAGGCAGCTGTCAGTGGCCGAGTATGAGAAGGAATTTGTCCGATTAAGCCGCTATCGAAGGGAGATAGTCCCTAATGAGACCGAAAGGTGTAAGAGATTTGAAGAAGGATTAAATGATAATATAAAGATCATGATCACTGCCTTGGGAATCACCAACTTCACCAAGTTAGTGAAAGCTGCAATAAAGGTTGAAAAAGTAAGAATCAGTGAGCAGACTAGAAGGGAAAGACAGCAAAAGAGGGGCCCAGGTCAGTCTAGTTCATCTCCTGCACCTGGGAAGAGGTTCAAGGGTCCACCTGCACAGAGTTCAGGTCAGCCACAAGGTCAAGGTCAGTCTCAGGCCACAGTTTACCCCTAGGAGAGGTCAGTCCACACCATCAGTGGGCAGCTCTCCAGGGATGGGGTTCAGGGGACCAGCCCCAGCATCTTCTGCATGTCCACATTGTTTTAAATGGCATAAGGGAGAGTGTTGGAGAGTGACTGGTGCCTGCTTAAGGTGTGGGTCAACAGAGCATCAGTTGAAGAACTGTCCACGCAGAACTACTACACAAGCAGATAAACCTACTCCTGTACCACAAAGGGGTAGGAAATCTGGCAAATCTGACGCAGTGGGACCATCACAGAGGCCTGCATCTGAGCCAGCAGAGAGGCCTAAGAGCAGACCACCTGCAAGAGCTTATGCTATTAGAGCTCAGGAGGAGCAAGATGCCCCAGACGTCATCAGGGGTACGTTCTCCCTCTACAATACATCTGTGCATGCATTGGTGGATCCAGTATCCACTCATTCATACATCTGCATCAACCTACCCATAGAAAGGGGGATACTAGTAGGGGAGAGTGACCAAGACATTCTGGTCACTAATCCATTGGGCCACAGTGTGGTAGTGAACAAAGTGTAAAAGGGTTGCCCGCTAAGGATTCAGGGGTATGAATTCTTGGCAGACCTGATTGAGTTGCCCTTCCACGAGTTTGACGTGATTTTGGGAATGGACTGATTGTCACGTCATCAGGCAATAGTTGATTGCAAATTGAAGAGAATTTCTTTGAAAACTTCTGAAGGTAATGAGATCACTGTTGTGGGTGAAAGGACAGATTTCTTGTCCAATGTTATCTCAACCACAGTTGCAAGAAGAATGATGAAAAAAGGCTGTGAAGCCTACCTAGCACATGTGGTGGATACTAGGCAGGGTAAGCCAAACCTGAGTGATATACCCACAGTAAGAGACTTCCCAGATGTATTCCCTAAAGAATTGCCTGGTTTGCCATCAGAAAGGGAAGTCGAGTTTGCTATTGAGACACTGCCGGGTACAGCACCCATTTCCATTGCTCCTTATAGGATGGCACCCACGGAATTGAGGGAGTTGAAAACTCAGTTGCAAGAGTTGCTTGATAAGGGGTTCATACGCCCCAGTGTGTCACCATGGGGAGCTCCAGTGCTGTTTATGAAGAAGAAGGATGGGACTTTGAGGCTTTGCATTGATTACCGGCAGTTGAATAAAGTGACTGTGAAGAACAAATATCTGTTGCCTAGAATTGATGATCTGTTTGATCAGTTGAAGAGAGAAGGAGTATTTTCCAAGATTGATCTCAGATCAGGGTATCATCAGTTGAGGGTGAAGGATGTAGATGTGCCAAAGACCCCATTCAGGACCCGATATGGGCATTATGAGTTTCTGGGGATGCCCTTTGGCCTAATAAATGCACCAGCAGCATTCATGGACCTTACGAACCGTATCTTCCTCCACACTTAGATCGGTTCGTAGGGGTCTTTATTGATGATATTTTGGTGTATTCCAAGACCAGGGAAGAACATGATGAGCATTTGAGGATTGTTCTGCAAACCCTGAGAGAAAAGAAGCTGTATGCTAAGTTGTCCAAGTGTGACTTCCGGTTAAATGAGATTGCATTCCTTGGACACATAGTGTCAGCTGATGGGATTAGGGTGGATCCCAAGAAAATAGAAGCAGTGATGGAATGGAAGCCTCCCAGAAATACAACTGAGGTCAGAAGCTTCTTGGGGCTAGCTGGGTATTACAGGAGATTTGTGAAGGGATTTTCCTTAATAGCTGCTCCAATGACCAAGTTATTACACAAGAATGTCAGATTTGACTGGAATGACAAGTGTCAGACCAGTTTTGAGAAGTTGAAGGCTATGTTGACAGAGCCACCAGTGTTAACACAGCCAATGTCAGGAAAGGACTTTGTGGTCTACAGTGATGCCTCTCATAATGGGTTAGGGTGTGTATTGATGCAAGAGGGGAAGGTGGTCGCTTATGCTTCCAGGCAGCTAAGGCCACATGAACAGAATTACTGTACCCATGATCTAGAGCTTGCAGCAATTATCTTCGCACTGAAGATATGGAGGCATTACTTGTATGGTGAAAAGTGCTACATTTACACAGACCACAAAAGCCTAAAATACTTGCCAACCCAGAGGAGCTCAACCTTAGACAGAGACGATGGATTGAGTTCCTGAAGGACTATGATTGTGTAATTGACTACCATCCTGGGAAGGCAAATGTAGTTGCTGATGCTTTGAGCAGAAAATCCATCACAGCTTTGAGATCATTGAATGCCCGTCTATCTTTGGTTCGAGATGGAGTTATTTTGGCTGAGTTGCAAGTGAGGCCAAACCTGCAACAGCAGATTTTAGATGGGCAAAAGGTAGATGAGAAGCTAATGGCTATTATGAGCAAAATCTCAGAGGGAAAAGCAACTGACTATGGGGTGAAAGCAGATGGGTGTCTGTACTACAAAGGAAGACTATGTGTACCAGATGATGGGGAATTGAAGGCCAGTATCCTAAAAGAGGCACACACTAGTGTATATGCTATGCACCCAGGAAGCACAAAGATGTACCATGATTTGAAGCTTCAGTATTGGTGGCCTGGTATGAAGAAAGACATAGCTGATTATGTGACTAAATGCTTGACATGTCAGCAAGTCAAGGCAGAACATCAAGTTCCATCGGGTTTGCTACAGCCTATACGCATACCTGAATGGAAATGGGATCGGATCACCATGGATTTTGTAAGTGGTCTACCTCTCACCCAGAAGAAACATGATGCAGTATGGGTGATAGTAGATAGTTTGACGAATCGACACACTTTGTCGATTAGGGTGACTACTCACTGGAGAAGTTAGCAGAATTGTATATCAGTGAGATAGTTAGACTGCATGGAATTCCACTTTCCATCATATCTGATCAAGACCCAAGGTTTACATCGAGATTTTGGAAGAAGTTGCATGAGTCCTTGGGTACACAACTCCACTTCAGCACAGCTTTTCATCCTCAGACGGATGGGCAATCAGAAAGAGTAATCCAGGTAAACAATTGAACCAATTGAATTAATACAACTATTGAATTAAAATGATAATAATAACATGAAATATATGTCAGGTCCTTGAGGATATGCTGAGGAGTTGTGTCATTGAGTTTGAGGGAAGTTGGGATAGATACCTCCCACCGGCAGAATTTGCATACAACAATAGCTACCAAGCTAGTATCCAAATGGCCCCATATGAAGCACTGTATGGGAGGAAATGTAGAACTCCAGTGTGCTGGACTAAATTGGGCAAAGACAAACTGGTGGGGCCAAACCTGGTGAAACAGACTGAAGAGAAAGTGAAACTAATCAAAGCTAACCTGAAGATTGCCTCCGATAGACAGAAGTCTTATACCGACCTGAAGAGAAAAGAGATAGAGTATGCAGTTGGTGATAAAGTGTTTCTCAAAGTCTCACCATGGAAGAAAATATTGAGGTTCGGAAGAAAAGGTAAGTTGAGCCCTAGGTTTATTGGCCCATATGAAGTCATTGAACGTGTGGGGCCAGTAGCCTACAGGCTAGCTTTACCACCAGAGCTGGACAAGATCCACAATGTGTTCCATGTGTCCATGCACAGAAGATACCGCTCAGATCCTTCACATGTCATCTCCAGGGAAGAAATTGAAATACAACCGGATTTGACATATGAAGAAGAACCTCTACGGATCCTGGCTCGGGAAGTAAAAGAGTTGAGAAATAAGCAGATTCCACTGGTGAAAGTGCTTTGGAGGCACCACAACACCGAGGAGGCAACTAGGGAAAGTGAAGAGACGATGAGGCAATAGTTCCCTCAACTGTTTGCATCAGGTAAAATTTCGAGGACGAAATTTAAATTAGAGGGGAAGAGTTGTAACACCCTCCCGGTAGCAACTCCGTACATTCTACTGTTCCGGTGACCGGTGTCGGTCCGGATAGCTAGAATGTTCGGAAAAATATTTAAACTAAAGTGAGGAACCATAATTAACTCAAATATTAATAAGAAAAATTTAGAAAAAAATTTTAGAAATAAAATACAACCAAGTTAAATGAGCCGATGCCCAAGCGATGGGTAACCCAAAGGGAAGTTGCGGTTCTCGCAACTAAGAGCCCTAGACCCGGGAAAAAATTCATAAAATAATTTTTGGGACTCTAGAGAAGGGTCATTGAGGTTCCTATGGCATTAGAATGGCAAGAAAATATTTAGAAAAATTTTTCAATCGGTAAAGACAATTTTGACCCGTTAAGCCAAACGGAGGGCATTTTGGTCATTTCGCCTTCAGAGGTGATTTTTAGCCGACTTGTCCAGTTGAGTAAATAATTATTATAACATAAAATATGAATAAATATTGCTAAAAAATAAAATTGAAAATGAGTAGAGAAGTAAAGAATAGAAAATGAGATAAAAGGCTCATTTATGACATATGATGATGTCATTTAAAAGCTTCCACCAATCAAATTTAAACAACTATTTAATTAATTAATAAAAAGAGATAAATAAGGCCAAAGGAATTAAAATACCAGCTGCCTTCTTCTTCCCCAAAACCAGCTGAAATCCATGCCTAGCCCAAACCTCCATTAACATCTTCAAAAAGCTTCATTTCTCTCCTCCTTTCACCATAATTCCTCCTATTCCTTTCACTAAAATTCACCCTTGCACCTTGCATAACCTTTTGGCAGCCAAGAAGAAGAAAGAAAGTGAAGTTAAGCTTGGGAAAATTCTGCCCTACAAGAGGTTAGTGCACATATATACTTAGAACTCTTTATTTCCATGTTAAAGACTTAAAAAGGAGTAGGAATTTGAAAGTCAAATGAATGAAATTTATGTTTATTTTTACCATGAATTTCGGCAGCCCTAAGGAAGGAACATGATTGAGTGTCTTGACGGACTTGGAGTGAACTAGAGATCATATTTAAAGTATGTGAATATAAGGATAATGGATTAGTTAGTTAACTAAGGCAATATGGGTGAACTTTGAATTTGGGCTAGGGTTTGGGAGTGAAAATTTGACTTGGCTTATGAAATTATTAAAGAACATTCTAATGGTCAATTAGTGACCATTTGAGATAAGTTGACCATAATTTGGACTGAAATATAGCATGGCAAAGTGAAATGGTAGGCTGCCTAGGGACAGCAGCAAGGAGGCTGTGAATCCAGCCTGTTTGGACTGCCATATCTTTGGCTGTGTAGGTTCAATTGGTGTTTGGCCAATTGGACATGAAACTAGACTTATAATGGCACAATTTTTCTGAAGAAACCATGCCTAAAAGGCCAAAGCAAGTGGACCAAAAGTTGGCCCCAATCCGGATACCCTGCAAGCAAATTCTGCAGAATGACCAAATGAACAGTAACTGTTCATTTGGCCATAACTCACTGTAGAATGGTCCATTTGACCTGAAATTTTTACAGCAACAATATAAGATATATACAAACAACTTTCATGAAGAAACCTACCCTAAATTATGACCAAAACCTATCCAACAAGGCACTCACAGTCACTGTTCATTGTACTGTAGATTTGGTAAATTCTGCAGTTTTCCAATCCGGCCAGCTGTGGTTTTTTTACCATATCTGGAGCTACAAAACTCCAAATGGAGTGATTCAAAAAAAGAAATTCAACTAGACAAAATAAGGAATAACTTTCATGTTTACCATTTCCTCAAATTTCTACTGTAACAGTCCCTAATGGAACAGTAAACTTATGGTACAAAAACTGAAAATTCTGCCCCTTAGTGCTAAGTTTGGAAATGGATTTGGTGATTAATTCCAACAAGTTGTAAATGCAAAATGTGGTACATTGGGAGCGTTAAAACCAATACACCTATTTTCTATCTAAAAGTCAACATTTTTGTTGACTAATGAAGTGAATAGTAACACCAAAACTTGAAATTCACAAATTGAAGAATTTTAAAGTATCAAATGCCCTAGTATACCTAACAAGATTGGTTTGGATAGTTTGGCATGCCAATAGGGTTCAGTTTGCAGTACTGCACATGGCATTATGCCATTCTGTGATTTTATGGCTTTTAGCCATTTTGATATTGTGTTGAGACTTGGCCTCGTGCCTAATATTATTCTGACTTGTTAGCTACATTATTTACCTGGAGATACATATGTGACCGATGGTGTGACGGCCCGAGGTACTTGATACCCAGTGCCAGTTTACCCGTTTATCCAGTCCAGTCGTCCAGTATAGGTTACTTGGGCAACCAAATGAATGAAAATGGACAAAGTTAAAGAAATAAATGAATATAACAAATACAAAACAAATAAGACACATACATTCAATACATATTTATTTTCTGCTATTTTCTTTTATTTTATTATTGCACCACTAAGCATCATGCTTAGCGCGTTGCTTTTGGCACGCATAGGTTCTGGAGATACTGATCGAGAGCCTAGTAGACCGCAGACTGGGTGAGTCCATCCTGCAGCCCTGCATAGTGTCCGTGTCACCTCACCCTCCACAGTGCATTGGTAGGACACTAGGCTTCATTTTGGTATTTTGTAATTGATTTTTATTTTCCTTTGTGTAAATGAAACTTATGTAATGTATTTTGATTTTCATGTAAATAATGAGAATTGTGTTTGTGAATGGAAAAGTGAATGTTTATCTGTGATTTATACATGATTATCACATGAGACGAATGATTGAGAAATGAAATTGAAAAATGTTGAGATTTTGATATTGGAGTTTGGGATTGATTGAATATGAATATTGGAAGTGTTTTTCATAGGTTCCGAAGAACTGTTTTCTCCATTTTTAGCCGGTACTCTGCCGGATTTTCTATAAAATCTTCGGGACCTCAATAAATTATAATTTTGAAAAATGGCTCAAAGATATTATATTTCACAAGTTATATTCAAAAGTATGATAAAAGTTAATTAAGGTATAATAGAGTGTGCTGGTACACCGTGTAACATTGCTTACTCGGGTATACTGTACAGGGGTAAGGGGTGTCACAGGATAATTCCTCTCATAGGCAATAACATTTCGATCTTGCATCAACACACAGCCTAACCCATTGTGAGAAGCATCGCTGTAAACTGTATATTCTTTACCCGGTGTAGGTAAAGTCAGGACTGGAGCCTCAGTCAAACACCTCTTCAATTCATCAAAACTCTGTTGGCATTTGTCCGTCCACTGAAATTTCACATCTTTCCTAAGCAGCTTAGTCAATGGAGATGCTAACATGGAGAATCCCTTCACAAACCTACTGTAGTATCCAGCTAACCCCAGAAAACTGCGAATCTCCATGATATTTCTGGGTGGCCTCCAATTAAGGATAGCTTCTATCTTGCTATGATCTATCTTAATACCCTCTGCTGATACTATGTGCCCCAAAAAGGATATCTCCTTCAGTCAAAATTCACACTTCGACAATTTGGCATATAGCTATTTCTCCCTCAAAGTTTGCAGTACAATGTGCAGATGTCTATCATGCTCTTCTGCATTCCTCGAATAAACCAATATATCTTCTATAAGTACCACAAAAAATTTGTCGAGGTATAGTCTGAAGATAGTGTTCATCAGATCCATAAAAGCAGCCGGAGCATTAGTTAACTCGAATGGCATGACCAAGAACTCATAATGGCCATAGCGGGTTCTAAAAGCAGTTTTAGGAATACTCTACTCTTGTACTTTCAGCTGATAATAACCTGATCTTAGGTCAATTTTGGAGAACACAGCTGCACCCTTAACTGATCAAACAAGTCATTAATGCGGGGCAATGGGTATCTGTTCTTTATTGTCACCTTATTCAACTGTTGATAGTCAATGCATAACCAGAGAGTGCCATCCTTCTTCTTTATAAACAACACTGGCGCTCCCCAAGGTGACACACTAGGGTGGATAAAGCCCTTGTCAAGCAGCTCTTGCAACTACACTTTCAATTCTTTCAATTCTGCTGGAGCCATTCTGTATGGCGTTATGGAGATTGGGTCCACACCAGGCATAACATCAATCTCAAACTGCACCTCTCTTTCTGGAGGTAATCCTGGCAATTCATCAGGAAATACATCCAAAAAGTCACATACCGTAGGGATGTCCCTCAATGCTAGACTACCCACTTGGGTGTCTATCACATGTGCCAAGTACGCCTCACACCCCTTCCTAATCATTTTTCTGGCCAGTGCAGCTGAAATGATGTTTGAAGGCATTAATTGCCTCTCCCCATGCATTACTACATCACCATAATGAGGGAGACCAAAAGTGACTGTCTTAGTCAATCGTTGCATAATGCCTGGCTAACCAATCCATGCCCAAAATCACTTCATAATCTCTGAAGGGCATTTTAATCAAATTAGACAGAAAAGTGTGTCCTTGGATGACCAAAGGATAGTCCTTATAAAGTTTATTTACCCTAACCTCCTAGCCTAATGTACTAGTTACTAGCACATCATAGTCCATTGGTACACACTGAATAGCAGTAGAACACATCACACTAGCACTAACATACGAATGTGTGGAGTCAGGATCAAACAACACATATATATCTTGGTCAAGGATGGAGAAAATACCAGCTACTACGTCTGATGTTTTAGCCTCCTCCCTTTGACACATGCTATACACTCTGACAGGTGCGCTACTGGGTACTGGCTGGTTAATAGTGCTTTGATTTCCAAGAGTGTTACCAGGACCCCTACCTCTGCCTCTACCTCTACCAGCTAACTGTGACCCTCTAGGTGCAGAGACTTGGGCTGACCCTTCAGATGTAGTAGAAGGTCCAGATCGACGTGGACTAGTACAATCCTTAGCAAAATGTCTGCTCCCTCCACAGTTATAGCATGCACCTATGGCCTTGAAACACACCCTACCGTGTGTTCTACCACAAGTTTCACACTGCCGGACTGATAAAGATCCTCGAGAAGCTTGTTGGGTCTACTGACTAGACTGGGTTGGTCTTTGGCCAAAGGATTTGCCTCTGCCTGATTTGTGAGAGCTAGGTCCTCCAAACTGTTTTCTCTTCCCTGAACCACTTTCAGGTGCTTGACCAGTAGTCTTTTCAGTCTTCTCTTTCTCTTGTGTACCCTTCTTCACTCCCCCTTCTGATTCTATCATTTCCAATTCCAGGGCCTGTGAAATCAGCTCAGAAAAATTTTTGTGTCTGAATCCCACAACTTGCATCCTCACATTCGGCCTTAACCCGGACTCAAACCTCTTACATCTGTCTCTGGGGGTGGAGACTAAGCTTCCAGCATAGTGGCTTAGCCTTGAAAAGTCCTGCTTATACTCTGCTATTGTTCTGTCCCCTTGCTTCATACTCAAGAATTCTTATAACTTCATATCCACATAAGCATTGGGAACCCACTTCTATCGAAACTCCCTCA
This sequence comes from Hevea brasiliensis, assembly GCF_030052815.1. Lineage (NCBI taxonomy): Eukaryota > Viridiplantae > Streptophyta > Magnoliopsida > Malpighiales > Euphorbiaceae > Hevea > Hevea brasiliensis. Next base: position 63,631,005 of record NC_079493.1, read on the forward strand.
AAAAGTCTGACCAGGTTAACACAGGTGGCTCAACCAGACTGTGGGGGATGGTCTTCCACCATTCATATGCATCCCCTTGGAGAAGAGATACTGAATATTCAAATTTTAATTCTTCAGTACACTTCAGCTTTCTGAAATCCCGTTCCATTCTTTCCAACCACTGTTCTGCCTTTAGTGGATCCACAGTGACCTTAAACTCGATGGCTCCAAATTTCATCAATTTTTCATATTGCTGAGCCAAGGGCTGTGGTTGTGCTGTAGGTGCTTGCACTTGAGCTTGGGGTGGCACATTTCCGGCTATTTACTGGAAAAATGCAGCCATCTGTTGTGCAAACTGAGCAGGAAACTGCGGTGCTGGAGTAAGAGCTGGAGTGGCTGACCCACTCACGTTCTGGAGTGCTGGGGCTTCCCCTTGAACCTCAGTCTCAACAGATTATTCCATGGAATGATCTCCTTCTTCCATTCCATTTCTCAAAAATTTCTACTTCCTGAGATCAAACACAAGGAGGTTGACCTCCGTTAGTGCATATTCATGATGTAAATATGTCATATGTATCAATTAAAGACACTTGAGCAGTTGTACTTATCAAAAAATATTCACATGAATAGTCAAAATTTATTGCAAAACCATGCTCTGATACCACTAAAATATGTCACACCTCACCCCTCTATAAGGCATGACATGATCCCGTAGAATACCTAATGAACTACCAAACTTCACCTACCGATAATTCATTAAGTACACTACAAGGGATTTTTAAACCATTTTCTTACATTTTGGAAGTGGTGAGCATTTTGGTAGGAATTAAAATCATTTAATTGAAGTTTCAAAACTAGTTAAAACTTTTACCCATTTTAAATTTTTTCGCAAATTTTATAAATATTTTGGCAGAGTACCGTCTGTATTTTGAGAAAACAGTTCTTCAAAAACCTATAAAAACACTTCCAATAAAATTTTCCACAACTCCTAACCTCTAAATAATCTCAATTCAACATAACTCAAATCAAACCACTTCAAAATAATTCCATAATTTAATCCAAGTTTGTCATCTCAAAATATTTCATCATTTCATTCAACAAAGCTAATTTACATTCACAAGTTTAATTTACAGATATAAAATACAAAAATTATATTATTACAATTTATTATACAACTGCTCAACTTTACATTGATACATAAAACATTATAATATTTACATCAAATAATTACAAGGGTATAAATAACTATCCGTACAAAAGATCAACGGAAGCTTTTCCGATTCAGCAGCTCACTTTGTTGCTTTTTCCTTGCTCCTATCTGCGACAGCAAAATAAGCTATTGCTGAGTATAAAAATACTCAGTGGTGCACAATAAAAATTTGAAATACAGTACATAAAACATTCACTGATAAATCACAATTTAAATATTTCACAATTACATTTCACAAATTATCAAAACTCATTATAGCACAATTTTGGTCAAATAATTTAATAAACATCGTGTTGCCAATTCATACACAACTTAAGCCATGACACAAAATTTTCAATCAATGTCGTATTGTACACCACGACAAAGCAATATAAAACCCCACTAATCGAAATCAATGAGGGAGGTGGCTAGCTAGCTAATGAGTACTCATTCGATCTACAACCTCAATTGGTAAACCAGAGAGGGAGGAAAAATAATCGATCTCAACCCCATAAATGGGGGAATAATATGGTACTGTCATGCTAAGTGTGAATTCGAAATCAATTTAAAACAATTTATTCAAATATTGCATACAAATATCAAATCAATTTCCAAAGTTACATTTTCATTCACAAAGTGGCAACACAAAAGTTCTTAAACTCATAATGCGTACTAAATCAATTTTTCAAGGATAAAATGGTGAAATAGGGTTTATTGTGCACAAACTTGACGTGAGTCGCCTCTAGGCCTTGACTCAATCTCTCAGACTTTCCAAGTCTTTTTCAGCTGAAACACAAAATTTATAGTATCTCAGTATGTTTACTTCATAACAATTTCAATAACTAATTCTAATATGTTTAAACTTACATTCTTGCAAATTTCATGTTGAGGTTACTATTCATGGTACTATTTAAGTCAATTTGTTGACTTTCTAAGGCTTAATAGGTATGGGAACTCCAACTTCACCCACATACCACATTTTAGTTGCCAAATTTGTTGGTTTTGGTCATTTTCTCAAAACTTAGGTATTTTAGGCAAAATTGCAAATTTTCAATTTTGGTGTCTTAGGTTGCACTATTCCATTGGTCATTTTGCCGTTAGAATTGGGCTAAGTTTTCTTTATAGAAATTGTTCCTTATTGTCTTAACTTTATTCTCCTTTTTGAATCACTCCATTTGGAGTTTTGTAGCTCAAGTTATAGCCATTTGAATCATGGCTGCCGGATTGGACTTAACCCAGATTTCTGGGCACCAAACTAGTTCTGGCAGTTTTAGGTCACCGAATTTGGGTGGCCAAATGACTTGGTTAAGGGCATAATTTTGATTTGTATTCTTCATGAAAGTTTTAGGTCTATATCTCAGCTTTCCACTGGTAAACGTTCAGCTCATTTAGACCCGTCTAGCCCAAGTTATGGCTAAATGAATAAATACTGTTCATTTAGTCATTTTTGCATAGGTCAGAACACTCACACCCGGATTTGGCCAATTTGTTCACTATGTTATGGTCACTTTTTGGGCATGATTTCTAAATGAAAAATGTTCCATTTTGTGTCTATTTTCATTCTCAATTGGTCTCATACCAATTGGACTTGTAAATTTTTCGTTTTGGTCCTTGAATAACATGACCATTTTCAATCCAAATTTAAACTCACTTCCAACACTTCCAACACATCTCAATTGGTCACAAATGACTATTTTCCATCTCAAAGAAGGTCAAACACACCATTTCATAATTTCTCACATTTTCGTCTTCCAAAACCCTAGGTGCCAAACCCTAATTTACACAATTGATTAATTCATACCCAATTTACTACACTAACCACATGTTCAACCTTAATCAATGTCAAATTCATGTCTAAATTAAATTGAAGATATCAAAACTTCAACGTACCATGGCTGGCCGAAATTCATGTTCAGTCTTCTAACAATTATTTTCTTTTCCATTTTCCATAATTTCTAAGTTTATTCAACCATAATCATAGTAATTAAACTAGCAATTTAAAGTTTAGATTACTAACCTTTATGCTGAATTTTTTTTCACCTCTTCAACTTCTTCCTTTCTTCTTTTTTTTTTTATTGTCAATAGATGAATCAAGGTTCAAGGACAATATTTACTCAAGAAACCTTAGGGAAATTTTGGCTAGGTTAGAGTTTACGAAGCTTGAGTCAAGCTTCCATGGAGGTTTCAAGAAAGAAAATGAGAGAGTGACCAAGGGAGAGCTATGGCAATATGGATGAAGAAGACTCAAAAATGAATTTTGTTTTAATTTAATTCCCTTTTTTTTATCGGTCACTTAAGTAGATAATTATCCTACATTTTAAAATTTAAAATTAGATTTATTATGTCATGCATGATGATGTCATCACTTTTTCACTTTTTCTTTTTCTTTTTCTTTTTTTTATTTTTTTTTCCATTATTTCTTTAATTTAATTCCCAACTCCAAAATTTTCTTTTATCCTATTTTATTTGACAGTTAGGTTAGGAGTCAGCTCTCGGGGTCAATTAATCAAATTGCCCCTTGTCGGTTCAACCCAGTTTGCAAATAATTTAATATTTCTTCCGGATCCCTGACCTAATTATTTGACTGGCTTAACAATTCTTTTTCGTGATTTTCTCTTTTCCACTGTGTTCGTAATAGTCTTAAGGACCGCAGCGTCACATTTTACGGTTCGAAATTTGAGTTTAAATCTACTTCGCAATCCTTCCCGAGAAGGTCACCCATCGCTGTGACTCTCGGCTCATTTAACTTCTTATGTTCTGTTTTTCTTATTTATATTTACTAATTGGCAATTTCTAATTATTTGTGTTCAGGGCTTATCTAGTTATCTTAAGTGTGGTTCAAATCCTCTTAATTATCCGGACCGACATCGGTCACCGAAATAGTGAAATATACCAGGCTATGCAAATAGGAGTGTTACACAATTAAACCTAGAACCAATCAGAAGGTGACATGTGGCAAGGGTTTTAAGTGGTGACCTAGCTATATAAGTGTAAGGATGAAAGAATAAAAAACAACCAGCTGCTGCCTCCCTTTGTGCTGCCACCCTTGAGGCTGCCATTCTTTCTTCTTCTTCATCTCTCATCAATTCCAATAGATTAGCAAACAATCTCTTGAATTAAAAATACTAGAAATTGTTTCTAGTGTTCTGTTTACATCTCTAATCTCTCAAAAGGCAAAACTTGATTTTCTAATTCATAGAAAAAGCTTTAGAAGCTGTTTAAGGGCTGTCGTAGGTGATCTTGGTGTGGACAAGCTAGAGGGACAACATCTGGTATCCTAAAGACGCATCCCAAAGGTGCCAAATACATTGCAGTGCATCAAGAGGTTAGTGCACTTGTTCTTGATCTAATCTAGGGTTCTAAACTTAATCTGATTAATTTTAAAATCTTAAATGGCAAATACAGATCCAAAAATATATTAAAAGAGTTTTAATATATTATTTATCATTGAAATCAAATAGATAAAAATAAATCTTGCATGATGCATGGGACCCTAAGTGAAAATTTTTGAATTCAATGATATAAACTTGTGTTTTTCATGCTTCCGCTCCTTCAAGAAAATCATGAACTGACAATATATGTCTAGTATGATTGTTCTATAGGCTATCTGCCTACTTACTGGCCATTATGCCTAACTTTATTTATGGCTTTACAAGCCTGACAGCTAGCTTCGTAACTAACAGCTGGCCTCGTGCCTGACAGATGTATACAAAGTAGACATATGGCTGTCTAACCCGTATACTCCTGTGTATCCAGCTTTTATAGTCTATTATAGGTTTCTTGGGCAATGATAATAATTAATTAAGACTGAATATGCAATAAGTAAATAGAAAAGATCCCAATAGTTTGAATTATTTCCAAAGTGAAATGAAAATGTAAAATACCTAGAAATTATGAAAATTTCCATATATAGAATTATTATTTTAATTGTTTAGTATTTGTTATTATAAATTATGCACCACTAATCGTTATACTTAGCACGTTGGTTTTCTATCACATAGGCATTGGAGACCAGCAGCTGCCACAACAGCCGCCACAACATTGTTCGGACAGAGCTCTGACCAGATCTGCCACCATCTAGAGTCACCTCACCAGTCTTTTGTATTTTGGTAGCGCCTATGTTTAGACTAATATTTTGGTTCATTATGTCTAATCATGATGTAATTACTAGTTATGGTGTATTTCATTTTGGACTTGTAATTAAACTTTGAGATTGTAATGAAACCTTGTAATTTATTATCTATGAATTTCTATATGAATGCAATAGATGATACTTCATTTTGAGATCTCATAAATAGTTATGAATTATATTATAAAAGAGAATATGATATGGAAATGTATGAAATGAATATGAACATGTTAACAGGTGATTAGTGAAACCTGCCAGATGCTAATAGAACAAGGAAGGCTCTGTCCGGGTCTCCACAGAAATAAGTTATAAAAAAAAAAAAAATTTCTACACATGGATTACTACTTTTAAATGATATTAAATGTCACACCCTACTCTCCTGTAAGATGTAACATGATCCCGTAGTACACCTAATGAATTACCGTACTTCGCCTACCAATAACCCATTAGATATACTACAAGGGATTTTAAAACAATTTTCGTGAAATTTAAATTATCGATTAAAATCTGGTGTTATAAAATTTTTTTCAAATTTCAGCAAGGTGTTGGCTGTATTTTGAGAAAACAGTTCTTCAATCCTGCAAAAGAAAATGCTCCCAATATATTTTCTTAAATACAACTCTAATAACTTCATTTCAATTCACAATTCAAATCTAAAATAAACAATCAATTCATTTTCAAACTAATCTCATCATAAAGAAACATTTCATTGATTACAAGAGTCAAAATTTATATTACAAAACTATTCAAGTAAATGAAATCTCAAAGTTACATTTGTAATAATTTACATTTAATTATATACTAAAATATTTTACAAGAGTTTTTATACAAATGCTCAAATAATTTACATACATATTATTACATACATACATCAAAACCCGTGTACATGAGTATACCTAGAGCTGATCTAAATGTCTCTTCAAAGAAGCTTACTCAATTGCTCTATGCTCTTTTCACCTGCGACAGCATACAAAGCTATCGCTGAGAGGTGAACTCAGTGGTGCACAACTATAATTTAAAACATAGTACAATATACTTGAAGCACATTTATACATATTTCTCAACATTTCATTTTTCCACATACATTATACAAAAATTTCAATAACATGAAATTTCATATATTTACATCATCACATAATTACAAGAGTTCATAGTTACAATCCAAAACTAATACAAAATGCAAAATACAAAATACTACCCAAAAGTCTTAATGTCCTACCATATGCACTGCAGATGTGAGGTGACTCTGGACTCTGGATGCAGATTTGAAGGCTCACCCAGTCTGATGTCTGCTGAGCTCCCCAGCTAGGTCTCCAGTACCTGCACTTGGCAAAAGCTACGCGCTAAGCAATTCTGATTAGTGGTGACAATATAAAATAAAGGAAAATAAAATAAACATAAGTATGCAGAATGTATGTTTACATTTTTGGGTAGTTTAATTTCTGATATTATTTGCAGTATTATTCGATTAAAATTTGGTAAGGTTTATTATCATTGCCTGAGTAACCCATACTACTTGACTGGACTGGATAAACGGGTAAATTGGCACTAGGTACTAAGTACCTCGGACCATCACACCATCGGTCACATTGTGTCTCCGGGTGTGTAACAGAACAGCTAATAAGCTGTAATAATCATCGGGGGTAAAACCCGAGTGTAACAACTTAAATAACATAGCCAAAGGCTATTATGTCACAGAATGGCATGGGAAGCCATGAAACACAGAATGGCATAAAGCCATATGCAGTACTGCTAACAGAACCCTATTGGCATGCCAACCTATCCAAACCAATCTTGCTAGGTATACTAGGGCATATTACACTTTTAAGTTTCACAATTCTTGAAATTCAAGTTTTGGTGTTACTATTCAATTTATTAGTCAACCAAAATGTTGACTTTTACATATACAATAGGTACATTAGTTTTAATACTCCAAATATACCACATTTTGCATTCTAAAGTTATTGGTATTGATTGCCAATACCATTTCTAAACTTAATGTTAATTGGATAGAATTTTCAGTTTTCATGCTTTGAATTTACTGTTCCATTAGTCATTTTTGTAGTGGGAATTTGGCAAAATGATCAACATGAAAGTTGTTCCTTATTTTGTCTAGTTGCATTTCCTTTTTTGAATCACTCCATTTGGAGTTTTGTAGCTCAAGTTATGGCCTAAAAACCACAACTGGCCGGATTATGATTTTTCCAAAATTTCTGGACTGACCAAATCTATAGTGTTAGGAGTAGTGACTTCAGGTCACTTTGTGAATATGTTATGATCATAATTTGGGTTAAGTTTCTTCATGAAAGTTGTTGGTATATATCTCAGCTTGTTGCTAGTAAAATTTCAGGTCAATTGGACCTTTCTGGACTGAGTTATGGCCAAATGACTAAATACTGTTCATTTAGTCATTTTGCCTAGGCAGAATGCAGGTCACCCGGATTAGGGTAATCTTTTGGTCTACTTAGTTTGGTTTTCTGGGCATAGTTTCTTCACTAAAGTTGTGGTATTATGTGTCTAGTTTCATGTCCAATTGGCCTTGCACCAATTGAACGTCTACAATTCTAGTTATTGCTGCCCAAACCTGCTGGACTCATGCCTAGTCCTGCAGGTCACTAAGGGCAGCCACACCAAACTCCAATCCCACTACACAATTCACTTCATTTTTTATTTAAACAGAACCAAATGGTCACTAATTGACCATTAAAATCTACTTTCATCATCACATGGTCAAAGTCTCATTTTTCACCCCAAACCCTAAATCAAAAATTACAAATCATGCATTATCATTGTACTTCATCAATCCGCATAAGAGATGCATATTGAGGGCAGCCATACTACCATTTTAACTCTATAAAACTCATCACAATCATACCCCAACCAAGGCTGCTGAAATTTAGGGATGGCATACAAATGGTATTTCATCAATTTCTTTGTCATTTGCACTCATTTATAGTCCTTAAACATGAATTTGAAGTGAAAACCAAGGTTAGGTCACAAACCTGTAATGGAGTGAGATTTCCCACTTGCTAGGGTTCCTCTTTTCCTTTTCTTTTTGCTCCCAAAAGACTCTCCAAGGTGTAAGAACACTTTTTTGTGTTGGGAATATAGGGTTTAGTTGGGTAAAAGTTAGGGAAATCAAGCTTTCAAAAGCTTGCTCCATGGCCATTGTGGGAATGGGTGATGGCAAAGAGAAGAATGGAGAAGGATTTCTGATTTTTTTTGTTTTCGTTTTTCAACCCATTTAGTCTCTTTTAAATAAATTTATGCCATGTGTGAACATTGGATTGGTTGGGAAAATTTTAATGACATCACTATGATGTCATAATTCCATTTTCTTTCATTTTCTCTCCTTTTCTTGTCTATTTAATTTCAATTAAATTTTGAACAACATTTATTCACATTTTATGCTATATAAATTATTTATTTAACTGGACAAGTTGGCCAAAAATTATCTCTGAAGCGAAATGACAAAAATACCCTCCGTTTGGCTTAACGAGCCAAAATTGTGTGTACCGATAGAAAAATTTTTTTAAGCATTTTCTTGGCATTCTAATGCCATAAGAACCTCAATGACCCTTCTCTGGAGTCCCAAAAATTATTCTATAATTTTTCCCCCAGGTCTAGGGTTGCTAACGACCTTCACCGTCACTTCCCTTTCGGGTTACTCATCACTGGTGTTTCGTCTCGTTTAACTTTAGTGTATTTCGTTTCTAAAAATTTTTTCTTGATTTTTATGAGCATTACTTAGTTTCTTTATAACTCCTCACTCTAGTCTATTTATAATTTCAAACATTCTAGCTGTCTGGACCGACATTGGTCACTGAAACAGCAGACTGTACAGATTAGCTAAAGTGAGGATGTTACAACTCTTCCCCTCTAATAAAAATTTCGTCCTTGAAATTTACCTGATGCAAACAATTGAGGGAACTGTTGCCCATCATCTCTTCACTTTCCCAAGTTGCCTCTTCAGTGTTGTGGTGCCTCCAAAGCACTTTCACCAATGGAATTTATTTATTTCTCAATTCCTTCACTTCCCGAGCTAGGATCTGTATAGGTTCTTCTGTATATGTCAAGTCCGGTTGGATTTCAATCTCTTCCATTGAAATGACATGTGAAGGGTCTGAGTGATATCTTCTCAACATAGAAACATGAAATACATTATGGATTTTATCCAGTTCTGGTGGTAAAGCTAGCCAATAGGCCACTGGTCCCACACGTTCAATGACTTCATATGGGCCAATGAACCTAGGGTATACTTACCCTTTCTTCCAAACCTCAGTACTTTCTTCCACGGTGAGACTTTGAGAAACACTTTATCGCCAACTACATACTCTATCTCTTTTCTGTTCAAGTCGGCATAAGATTTCTGTCTATCTGAGGCAACTTTCAGGTTAGCATTGATTATCTTCACTTTCTCCTTAGTCTGTTTCACCAGGTCTGGTCCTACTAGCTTATCTTCGCCCAATTCAGTCCAACACACTGGGGTTCTACATTTCCTCCCATACAGTGCTTCATACGGAGCCATTCGAATGCTAGCTTGGTAGCTATTGTTATATGCGAATTCTGCCAGTGGGAGGTATCTATCCCAACTCCCCTTAAACTCAATGACACAACTCCTTAGCATATCCTCCAGGATCTATCACATAATTCACATTGTTACTATCATTTCAATTTATAAATTGCAAAAAATTCAATTAGTTGTTAGATTACTTGGATTACTCGTTCTGATTGTCCATCCGTTTGGGGATGAAAAGCCGTGCTAAAACAGAGTTGTGTGCCCAAGGCTTCTTGCAACTTTTTCCAGAATCTCGATGTAAACCTTGGGTCTCGGTCAGATATGATGGAAAGTGGAATTCCATGAAGTCTAACTATCTCATTGATATACAATTCTGTTAGCTTCTCTAGTGAGTGGTCAGTCCTAACTGGCAGAAAATGTGCTGACTTCGTCAATCTATCCACTATCACCCATACTGCATCATGCTTCTTCTGGGTGAGAGGTAGACCATTAAAAAAATCCATAGTGACCCGATCCCATTTCCATTCAGGTATGCTTATAGGCTGTAGCAATCCTGATGGAACTTGATGTTCTGCCTTAACTTGCTGACATGTCAAACACTTAGTCACATAGTTAGCTATATCCCTCTTCATACCAGGCCATCAATAATGAGGCTTCAAATCATTATACATTTTCGTGCTTCTCAGGTGCATAGCATAAACACTAGTATGTGCTTCTTTTAGAATACTAGCCTTCAGTTCCCCATCATCTGGTACACACACTCTTCCTCTGTAATACAGATACCCATCTGCTTTCACCACATACTCAGTTTCCTTTCCCTCTGAAATTTTTCCCACAATGGCCATTAATTTTTCATCTGCCCTCTGCCCATCTTGTATCTGCTGTAGCAGGTTTAGCCTCACTTGTAACTCAGCCAAAATAGCTCCATCTTGAGCTAAGGACAAATAGGCATTTAGTGATCTTAAAGCTGTGATGGACTTCCTACTTAAAGCATCAACAACTACATTTGCCTTCCCAGGATGATAATCTATCACATAATTATAGACCTTTAGGAACTCATTCCATCGCCTCTGTCTAAGATTGAGCTCCTTCTGGGTTGGCAAATATTTTAAACTCTTGTGGTCTGTACAGATGTAGCATTTTTCACCATATAAATAATGCCTCCATATCTTCAGTGCGAAGATAATTGCTGATAACTCCAGGTTATGAGTAGGGCAGTTCTGTTCATGCGGCCTTAACTGCCTGGAAGCATAGGCAACAACTTTTCCCTCTTGCATCAATACACACCCTAGCCCATTATGTGAGGCATCACTGTAGACCACAAAGTCCTTTTCCGACACTGGCTGTGTTAACACTGGTGCTTCTGTCAACATAGCCTTTAGCCTCTCAAAACTGGCTTGGCACTTGTCGTTCCAGCCAAATTTCACATTCTTGTGCAACAACTTGGTCATTGGAGTAGCTATAAGAGAGAACCCCTTCACAAATCTTCTGAAATACCTAGCTAGCCCCAAGAAACTTCTGACCTCAGTTGTATTTCTGGGAGGCTTCCATTCCATCACTGCTTCTATCTTTTTGGGATCCACTCTAATTGTCACACCCTACTCCCGTGTAAGATGTAACATGATCCCGTAGTACACCTAATGAATTACTGTACTTCGCCTACCGATAACCCATTAGATATGCTACAAGAGATTTTAAAACAATTTTCATGAAATTTAAATCATCGATTAAAATCTGGTGTTATAAATTTTTTTTTTCAAAATTTTGGCAAAGTGCCGGCTGTGTTTCGAGAAAATAGTTCTATCCTGCAAAAGAAAATGCTCCGAATATGTTTTCCCAAATACAACTCCAATAACTTCATTTCAATTCATAATTCAAATCTCAATAAACAATCCATTCATTTTCAAACTAATCTCATCATAAAGAACCATTTCATTGATTACAAGACTCAAAATTTATATTACAAGACTATTCAAGTAAATGAAATCTCAAATTTACATTTACAATAATTTACATTTGATTGCATGCCAAAATATTTTACAAGAGTTTTTATACAACTGCTCAAATAATTTACATACATATTATTACGTACATACATCAAAACTTATGTACATGGTTATACCTGGAGCTGATCTGAATGTCTATTCAAAGAAGTTTACTCAATTGCTCTATGCTCTTTTCACCTACAACAGCATACAAAGCTATGGCTGAGTGGTGAACTCAGTGGTGCACAACTATAATTTAAAACATAGTACAATATACATTGACAAAATTTACAGCAAATAATTTGGAAATCTGAATACTCATCAAATTTCAAAACTCAAAATATTCATTGCCAACAATATGAGTCATTTGTATAAAATGACTTTGATCACGAAGCTCAATTTATCAAATCATAACTAACCATTTAAGGTAATTCCTACAAAATCAATTATACATAAGTCATAATTGAAATCACAATTCTTTACTATTCAAAAACATTATGTATCTCAAAAACCATTATGTATTTCAAAAACCATTATGTATCTCAAAAACCATTATGTATCTCAAAAACCATTATGGACCTCAAAAACCATTCTGTATCTCAAAAACCATTTTGTATCTTAAAAACCATTATGTATCTCACTAACTATGCAAGACTAATCCGAAAGGGCCATCTTCGAGGTGATTCTAACTCCCTATGGTCGGGGAGGTCGAATCGGATTCTAACTCCCTATGGTCGGGGAGGTCGAATCATTGTGCACAGTACACATCATAATAATGAATCTTCCGAAAGGGCCATAACAAATAAGAACTTAGATCTAACCTCAAATAAGAGGAGAATCTAAGCCTGTGCACGTACCATAGCAATCAAAACACAACTAACTCCATTGTCTTCTCAACAAATGAGAGAGACGGGTAATAACCTAGTCAAGCATCTATAGTGAGATATAAAACAATATCACAATCCTTTTAGTGATCGTAAATCACAATACAATTCGATTCAAAGTCAATTCCAATATCCAATAATTTTTATGCTCACCACAATTTTAATCATAAATTTGCATTTTTCCATGCAAATTGCCCATTACAATTTAAAACATGTTATATCACAATTTTCCAAAGCATAATTTATTCAATTCACAAAAATGCTTCATACTTGTGGAAATACCATTTCACAAAGCTAAATTCATACATATTATAATAATTTCAATAATCATTGAATTAAATCCAATGCTTGTTAAACATAATACATAAGAAAAACATGTCATTTAATCATATGAAATATCCAGAACAAAATCAGTTAAAAACTAGTTATGCACAAACCTCTGATAACTGTCTCTTGGCTCTTACTCAGTGTTTCCTTCCCCTTCCTTGAGTCTTTGCTAACTAAAACACACAATTTGAAGTGTTTCAGTAATAATTTAAACTGTCTCTAAGGATAATGCTTAATAATTAACTTATTAAATTCTATTATTTCCTTAGTCAACCTAAGATGTCGACCCTCGATGCATTCTAGGTGAATTATATTTTAATGTTACCAATATGTCACATTTGTAGCCTTTTTGTATTGGTACATGTTACCAAATTCATTTCCATGTATATTACGTTTTATTGCAATTTGTTGGATCCCAATATACTAATTTGACCTAACCGGATGACCTAGTTTCCTTAGTTTTCGGGTTTCAGTCAAAACTACAAACTTGTAGATCTATGTCTTATTGCACATGGGGCAAAATTTCAGGTTATTCTGAGTTATGTAGATCAAGTTATTATCATTTTACTATTGCAGGTCAGAATGTACCAAAATTGGTCACTTTAGGTCATTTTTGGTCACTTTTGGTTTGGCCAGTTTTTGGACCCGAATTTGTGCAAGCTATTTGACTTGCTTATGGTCATTTTTTGGTGTTAGTGTCTTCATAAGACTTGTAGATATGTCTCTCAACTATTCATGGCAAAAATTTCAGGTCAATTGGACCTGTTTTGAGTGAGTTATGGCCAAAACATCAACTACTGCCCAAATGGTCAATTTTCAGGCCTTAAATGCACTAATCCGAATTTGGTCATTTTTCAAGTTACCTTCCAAGCAGAATTTTGGTAAGCTTCCTACATGAAAGTTAGCACATTTTGTGCCTAGTTTCACCTCCAATTGGTCTCATACCAATTGGAGCTACACACTTAAGGTTCTAAGCCAAAACACACATTGCCCTATTGCACATTGTCCATCACTCATCAAAGGATACATTTAACAGTTATCAAATTACACATTCATGCCATTTTTGTTTTTTGTACCATAACCTAAACACATTTTACAACACATTTTTTGTCATTTTGGCAGCTTGTAATCACACTCAATATGCACCTTATAGTACAGAATTTACCAAGTCCAAATTACACACAATTTAACTACATAACCTAGCTCATTTACATGTCCAAACTCAAACCCTCATACACATACACAAGCTGCCATAACAAGTACCACAATTCAACAATAATATTCCATAAACCAAACCATGAAATAACACATTTAGGTCCACACTTCACATTGCCGAATTGTACCTCTCTTTGAATTAATTTCCAAGCTTCCAAAGGCAAGTGTACATCCACAAATACTTAGTATACATCACCCAATTTATTCCTACACATATAAACACTTCATCAACCCTTTAATCCAACATTTACATACAAGGATAAAATGTTCTTAAGGAGTTTTCATGGCTGCCAAAAATATACATCTCTCTTAAAGCATAAAACTCCAAAAATCTTTCCATAATTTAACTACCCATAACATCCACACAAACTTTAATGAAGCAAGCATCAAAAATACCAACTTACCACTTTGGAAACTCTTCAAAACCTTGACTAAACTTGATCTTCTTGCTGCCTATCTATTGCCCAGGGTGTATGGACAACTTTTAATGACGAAAAGTGCAAGGAAAGAGGCTTGGATCATGCTTGCATGAAGCTTCAAAACCATGTGGCCATTGAGGTTTTCCTCTTCACCATTTTGACTGGTCTTTGAGAGGTGAGGAAGATGATGAATAATCTGCCCAAATGAATGTTTAGTTGTCCACTCAGGTGAGTTAGTGGAGCACTATGTAAGAATTAAATCTTTGTTTATTCTTAAATTTCCAATTTCTTACATTAAGTTCCTATCTTTTGCTATTTACATTAGATACCACCAATTTAATTTTTCATGACATTTTCCAAGTGTAATATCATGTATTTTTAATGGACATTTAGGTCAAAAGACAACTCAGGGTGTCAAATGACCACAATGCCCCTATTCGAGTTGCATTCCCGATTTTTTGGTAACACAAAATTTTGTCGTTTTCTCGATTTCTCACTTTCTTTGTACTAATTAATTAATTTTTCTTTGTTATTTCTAATGACATTTATACTTCAATAGATGTTTATTTAAGTCCTAAATATATTTTTCTAGATTCTCCGCTGTCCAGAGCTAGTCAATGGTCCACGCCGCAACTTTCCGATGTGGTCACCCATCGCTAGGTCCTCGGCTCGTTTAACTTGGTTACATTTCATTGCTATTATTTTTCCTTTATTTTTCTTGTATTTTTTTTTCTTGTATTTCATTATTTTATGTCTCCTCATTCATATCTAAGTGTAGTTCTAGGCATCCTAGCTGTCCGGACAACACTAGTCACTGGAACAGTGGAACGCACTACCGAACATAGGGGTGTTACGATTCTCCCCCCCTTAAAATAAATTTTGTTTCGAAATTTTACCTGGCATCAATTTCTGAACAGCTGTGGGTGCTGTCTCCTCATGTCCTCTTCACGTTCCCAAGTAGCTTCCTGGCCGGAATGATGGTTCCATAGCACTTTAACCAGGTGTATCTGTTTGTTCCTCAGCTGCTTCACCTCATAAGCCAGAATTTCTATGGGTTCTTCCTCATATGAGAGGTCTAGATTTACCTCAATCTCTTCAACTGATAGTATATGAGTGGGTCAGATCTGTACCTCCTTAACATGGACACATGAAAGACACTGTGTATCCTTTCTAGCTCTAGAGGTAATGCCAACCGATGTGCCAACCGACCCACTATTTCCAGAACCTCATATGGTCCGACGAAACGAGGACTCAGTTTCCCCTTTCTGCCAAATCTCATAATCCTCTTCCAAGGAGAAACTTTGAGGAATACCTTATCACCCACTACATATTCAATATCTCTTCTCTTCAGACCAACATAGGACTTCTGATGGTCTGATGTAGCCTTGAGTTTATCTCTGTTCAATCTAATCTTTTCCTTTGTCTGCTGAACATTTTCTAGCCCAATCATCTTCCTTTCACCTACTTCATCCCAACATAGGGGAGTTCTGCACTTCCTGCCATACAAAGCCTCATATGGAGGCATTCCAATGCTTGATTGGTAGCTGTTGTTATAAGCAAACTCAATCAAAGGCAAGTGTGTATCCCAACTACCTTCAAACTCAATCACACAAGCCTGTAGCATATCCTCCAATATCTGAATTACCCTCTCAAACTGGCCATCTATCTATGGGTGGAATGTCATGCTGAAGTTCAATCTAGTTCCTAGGGCTCTCTGAAGACTGCCCCAGAATCTAGAAGTGAACCTAGGATCTCTATCTAATACAATTGATACTGGCACTCCACGCAGTTTTACAATCTCATTTATGTATAATCTGGCCAATCTCTCCAATTATAGTCCATTCGGACTGGCAAAAAGTGAGCAGACTTGGTTAGTCTATCAACTATAACCCATACTGCATCATGACTATTCTGTGTCATCGGAAGTCTCATCACAAAATCCATAGTTATCCGTTCCCTTACAGTGTTTCATAGGGTGCCATTTATATGCTAGCTTGACACTTATTATTGTATACAAATTCTATTAGTGGAAGGTATCTATCCCATCTTCCCTCGGATTTAAGGACACAAGTTCTCAGTATATTCTCGAGGGCTTATTACATTTTACAGGTTATTATTATCATTTCATTTCATTATTTATAGAAACTCAATGAGTTTCAAAATTCACCTGAATCACTTGTTTCGATTGTCCATCCGTCAGAGGATGATAAGTCGTACTAATATCTCTAAGCTTATACCAATTACTGTGGCACAGTTAGTTCACATTAATGGAACAGAGCCACTGACTCTAGCTACCTTACAAGTGTAGTCTTTCGATAGGCTAGTTCCAAAGTTTTAAATTTTTGACAAAAATTTTCACATTTATTTCCCGTAATAGTACTCTATTCGGGCGTAACTGTATTAATTTATAGATTATTTACAAATATTCTTATTTTATTGTACCACGAGAAAGCACGTAGCACTACACAATAATCCCGTGTCAGTACTATAATCTGCAGCTTACAATACAGACATCGAGAACATTACATAGTTACTACGTTATAACCTCATGGACTAGGTTTTCTAACATCTTATCTTTCTCAAATCCACTAATATCCTAAATCGATTCTGATTACCATATTCCTTGATAATTACTAACAGTAACATCTTTGTCCTCATTTAGAGCAATTCTATTATTGTAACTTACTTTCAGGTCCTCTTGCCTTACATTAAGTAGGCTCACCAATTAGCTTTATAATTTATGGTGTTTTAAAAAAATACTTTTAGCTAACAATTCTTCCAAAATTAATGTCAATCATACTTGTTATTATAGTATTTATCCTAAAAGACTAGTCACTAATACATCAAAATTCATTCCCATGTAAAGGATTAGCAACAGAACATATAGTTCTAACACTAACACACAACTAAGTAGTACTGGGATCAAATAATAACTAATTGTTTCTTTTAAAATTTAAGAACTTACCCGCAGCTACATCTGAAGTTTCTGTTCTTTCTCCTTGGCGCATAGTAGACGCTCTGACTGATGTGCTACTATGTTCGGGTTAATTCACTGTGTTATGGTGGTAAGGAGTACCAACTCTATTTCTATCTCGACTCTGACTGATTGTCTGTGAACTCCGAAGAGCAGATCAAGGTGCTCTAGTACAATCTTTGACAAAGTGTCTAAGCTTTCCACAATTGTAGCAGGCTCCAGAGGCCCTTCGACAAATACCTCCATGTAACTTACCACAAAAATGGTAGAAACAGGCAGAATAGGAACTTCTGGTTGTTCGACAACTAGATCTTAGTGTTCTCTACCCTGATGATCCACCTCTGTCATATCTTTGAGCTCGGGGTTTCTCAAATTCTTTTCTCTTTCCCAAATTACTGTTCAAGCTCTGACCCATATGTTTCTCCCTCTTTTCTATTTCATACGGCCCTTGTGGGGGTTGGTTTTGTGCTTGAGCTTGAGCTGATAGAGTATCAGCCATTTGTTGAAAGAAAGTGGCCATTTGCTGGGCCATTTGTGCAGTAATTTGTACCGATAAAACTGGTACAGTCGGGCCTTCAACACTTTGTGGGGTTGGGGCCTCAACTTGTACTTCTGCCATCACGGACTGTTCTATTATCTCATTATTCTCTTCCATATCTTTTCACAGGATTTTCTATTCCTGTACAACAAACACAAGGAGATTCCTCTCCATTAGTTCATATTTATGATGTAAATGTAATATATGTATCAACCATTTGAGCAGTTGTAGTTACCGACAAAAAGATTTCAAATTCACAGTTCGAAATTTACTTTAAAACCATTGCTCTGATACCACAAAATATGTCACACCCTACTCCTATGTAAGATGTAACATGATCCCGTAGTACACCTAATGAATTACTGTACTTCGCTTACCGATAACCCATTAGATATACTACAAGGGATTTTAAAACAATTTTCATGAAATTTAAATCATCGATTAAAATCTGGTGTTATAAATTTTTTTTTTCAAAATTTCGGCAAAGTGCCGGCTGTATTTCGAGAAAACAGTTCTTCAATCCTACAAAAGAAAATGCTCCCAATATGTTTTCTCAAATACAACTCCAATAACTTCATTTCAATTCACAATTCAAATCTCAATAAACAATCCATTCATTTTCAAACTAATCTTATCATAAAGAAACATTTTATTGATTACAAGACTCAAAATTTATATTACAAGACTATTTAAGTAAATGAAATCTCAAATTTACATTTACAATAATTTACATTTGATTACATGCCAAAATATTTTACAAGAGTTTTTATACAACTGCTCAAATAATTTACACACATATTATTACATACGTACATCAAAACCCGTGTACATGGTTATACCTGGAGCTGATCTGAATGTCTCTTCAAAGAAGTTTACTCAATTACTATATGCTCTTTTCACCTGCGATAGCATACAAAGCTATCGCTGAGTGGTGAACTCAGTGGTGCACAACTATAATTTAAAACATAGTACAATATACATTGACAAAATTTACAGCAAATAATTTGGAAATCTGAATACTCATCAAATTCCAAAACTCAAAATATTCATTACTAATAACATGAATCATTTGTATAAAATGACTTTGATCGCGAAGTTAAATTTATCAAATCATAACTAACCATTTAAGGTAATTCCAACAAAATCAATTATACATAAATCATCATTGAAATCACAATTCTTTACTATTCAAAAATATTTTGTATCTCAAAAACCATTCTGTATCTCAAAAACCCATATGTATCTCAAAAACCATTAAACCATTATGTATATTACTAACTATGCAAGACTAATCCGAAAGGGCCATCTTCGAGGTGATTCTAACTACCTATGGTCGGGGAGGTTGAATCGGATTCTAACTCCCTATGGTCAGGGAGGTCAAATCATCGTGCACAGTACACACCACAATAATGAATCTTTCGAAAGGGCCATAACAAATAAGAACTTAGATCTAACCTCTAATAAGAGAAGAATCTAAGCCTGTGCACGTACCATGGTAATCAAAACACAACTAACTCCATTGTCTTCTCAACAAATGAGAGAGACGGGTAATAACCTAGTCAAGCATCTATAGTGAGATATAAAACAATGTCACAATCCTTTTAATAAGCATAAATCACAATACAATTCGATTCAAAGTCAATTCCAATATCCAATAATTTTTATGCTCACCACAATTCAAATCATAAATTTGCATTTTTCCATGCAAATTGCCCATTACAATTCAAAATATGTTCTATCACAATTTTCCAAAACATAATTTATTCAATTCACAACAATGCTTAATACTTGTGGAAATACCATTTCACAAAGCTAAATTCATACATATTATAACAATTTCAATAATCATTGAATTAAATCCAATGCTTGTTAAACATAATACATAACAAAAATATATCATTTAATCATATGAAATATTCAGAATAAAATCAGTTAAAAACTAGTTGTGCACAAACCTCTGATAACTGTCTCTTGGCTCTGACTCAGTGTTTCCTTCCCCTTCCCTGAGTCTTTGCTAACTGAAACACACAATTTAAAGTGTTTCAGTACTCATTTAACCTGTCTCTAACGATAATGCTTAATAATTGACTTATTGAATTCTATTATTTCCTTAGTCAACCTAAGATGTCGACCCTCGATGCATTCTTGGTGAATTAGGTTTTAATGTTACCAATATAGCACATTTGTAGCCCTTTTGTATTGGTAGATGTTACCAAATTCATTTCCATGTATATTGCATTTTATTGCAATTTGTCGGATCTCGGTATACTAATTTGACCTAATCAGATGACCTAGTTCCCTCAGTTTTCGGGTTTTGGTCAAAACTACAAACTTGTAGATCTATGTCTTATTGCACGCGGGGCAAAATTTCACGTTATTCTAAGTTATGTAGACTATGTTATGGTCATTTTACAATTGCTGGTTAGAATGTACCAAAATTGGTCACTTTAGGTCATTTTAGTTCACTTTTGGTTCGGCCAGTTTGTGGACCCGAACTTGTGCAAGCTATTTGACTTGCTTATGGTCATTTCTGAGTGTTGGTGTCTTCATAAGACTTGTAGATATATGTCTTGACTATTCATGGTAAAACTTTCAGGTCAATTGGACCTGTTTTGAGTGAGTTATGGCCAAAACATCAACTGCTGCCCAAATGGTTAATTTTCAGGCCTTAAATGCACTAATCTAGATTTGGTCATTTTTCAAGTTACCCTCCAAGCATAATTTTGGTAATCTTCCTTCATGAAAGTTGGCACATTTTGTGCCTAGTTTCACCTCCAATTGGTCTCATACTGATTGGAGACACAGACTTAAGGTTCTAAGCCAAAACACACACTGCCCTATTGCACATTGTCCATCACTCATCAAAGGATACATTTAACACTTACCAAATTACACATTCATGCCATTTATGTTTTGTACCATAACCTAGACACATTTTACAACACATTGTTGGTCATTTTGGAAGCTTGTAATCACACTCAATATGCACCTTATAGTACAGAATTTACCAAGTCCAAATTACACACAATTTAACTACATAACCTAGCTCATTTACATGTCCAAACTCAAACCCTCATACACATACACAAGCTGCCATAACAAGTACCACATGTGACACCCCTTACCCGACTACAGTGTAGCCAAGCAAGTTATGCCACTCAGTGTGCCAAGCACTCTATTTTATCTTAATTCATTTTAATTCTTCCTTTTGAATATAACTTGTGAAATATAATTTATTTAAGCCATTTATCGAAATTATAATTTATTTGAGGTTCCGAGAATTTTATAGAAAATCCGGCAAAGTACCGGCTAAAAATGGAGAAAACAGTTCTTCGGAACCTGTGAAAAACACTTCCTATGATCATATTCAATCATCTCATCACTCTCAAACTTCAATATCAAAATCTCAACATTTTTCACCATTCATTTCTCAATCATCCATCACATGTGATAATCATATATATATCACAGATAAGCATTCACTTTTTCATTTACAAACACAATTCTCATTATTTACATGAGCATCAAATTACATTTCATAAGTTCATTTACACATGAGAAAATAAGATCAATTACAAAATACCAAAATGACACCTAGTGTCCTACCAATGCACTGTAGCCTGTGAGGTGACACGGACACTATGCAGAACTGTGAACTGCCTTACCAAATTTGTGGTCTACTAGGCCCTCTGTCCAAATCTTCAGTACCTACGCGTTGCAAAAGTGACGCGCTAAGCATAAAGCTTAGTGGTGCCAATAATACAAGAAAATACAATATGCAAATAAAAATAATAATTTCCTTGCTATTGTGTTCATAAGAAATGAATAATTACTAACTTATTGTTTAGTCGAGGGCTAATCATGTTTCATGATATTAACTTCTTCATGCATTTCGTTAATTATTTTCTTCATGATATTGAGCTTTTTTGTATTTTTGTAATCATTCCTGATACTTAATTTTCGTATTTTCTTTAATAATCAGTTCAATCACAGTTATACTTTTCCATGTCCAAGTAACCTATCTTTGGACGATCGGATCGATAACGGGTCGTTGGCACTGGACACCGCGGTGCCTCGGGCCGTCATACCATGGGACGCAGAACGTCAACCACGTATGCAGTCAGTATGGCTAAAAAGCCATGATATCACATAATCGGGCATAAAAGCCATGCATACGGGCATAAAGCCATGAATACAGGCATAAAGCCTTTCGCAGTACTGCTAAAACAATACCCTATTGGCATGCCAATCTATCCAAACCAATCACATTAGGCCTACTAGGGCATTTTGCACTTTTAAGTTTCACAATTTTTGAATTTCAAGTCTTGGTGTCACTATTCACTTCATTGGTCAACAAAAAGTTGACTTTTGCATAGAAAATAGTTGCATTAGTTTTAACACTTCCAATGTACCACATTTTGCATTTAAAAATTGTTGGCATTAAGCATTAATACCATTTATAAGCTTAAACCAAGAGAAGCAAAATTTTCAATTTTTGTAACTCAACTTTACTATTCCATTGGGCACTGTTGCAGTAAGAATTTGAGGAAATGGTAAACATGAAAGTTGTTCCTTATTTTGTAACACCCCTAAGTTCGGTAGTGCATTCTACTGCTCCGGTGACCAGTGTTGTCCGGACAGCTAGGATGCCTAGAACCGTACTTCAATATGAGTGAGGAGACATAAAATAATGAAATACAAGAAAAGAAAAACAAAGGAAAAATCGTAGCAAAGAAATGTAACCGAGTAAGTGAGCCGGGAAACCTAGCGATGGGTGACCGCACCGGGAAGTCACGGCGTGGACCGTTGACTAGCCCTGGACTGCGGGGAACCCTGGGAAACATTTTTAGGACTTAAATAGACCATTGTTGAAGAGTAAATATCATTAGAAAGATCAAAGAAAAAAATTAAATAATTAGTACAAAGAAAAGTGAGAAATCGAAAAACAGACAAAATACGATTATCAGAAAAATCGGGAAAGCCACCCGAACAGGGGCATTATGGTCATTTGACATCCCGAAGTGTCTTTTGACCTAAATGTCCATTAAAAATAAATAGTATTACACTTAGAAAATGAAATGAAAAATTAATTTGGTGGTACCTAAAATAAATAGTGGAAATCATGGGTTAAATGTGGATTATGGGAAAGTTAACTTAATATATGATTTAATTCTTGTTAGTGGACCACTATAGGATTAATTTATCATTGAAATATGGCTGATATGGTCCACTCACCATCTGAAATTCCATCTTCCTCAAAATTCTCTCAAATGGCCGAATTGAAGAAACCTTGAAACTCCATTGACGTTTTTCTTTGAGCTTCATTCCTCTCTCCATTTCAACTCCATTCTCTTAGGTTCTTTCATGAAAAATGGTCTACACACCACAAGGAAGATATTGATACTAATTTTGAGAAGTTTGGTGAAGGTTTAGCAAGTTACAAATAAAGGTAAGTTTGCATTTTTAAGAAATCCTTTGTTAAAGTTTTTATGCATGTTATGGGTATTGGTTTGGTGAAGGAAAATTTTGAGTTTGAAGGGTTATTGTTGTTGCCATTTTGGACAGCCATGGGTCACGTTTTTGATGAGGTATTTGTGTATATAATTGATGAGAAATAATGTTAATCATGGTGATTTAGTAACCTAGTGATTTAATGCATGTATATATGGTGAATGATGCACTTTGATGGGAATTGGCATATGGTACGGCAATGTGATGTTGATGAATGAATTGTGGCAGCTTGTGGACACTTGAATAATGGTGTATATTGAAGGGAGTGTGGGCAGCATATTGACCTAGAAGGATTGATGATATGTATGTCAATTTACATTGTAAAGTGTATGTAAAGTTTGTAATGTTTAGGTGTATTTGTAATGGTACTTAGAAATTGTAATTGTGAATGATATTTGGTGTGTTGAGGGTGATTGGAATCTGCCCAAAATAATGCTAATGTTATGTAGAAAATGTTGTTGGTAATGTGCCAAAACAGTTTGGTAGGGTATGGAAGTAAACCTTGCAAAGGTAAGTGTGTGTTTGAAGTTGGGATGTGAATTGCATATTGAGGGCAGTGTATATTTTAGCCTATAACCTTGAATGTGTAACCTCAATTGGTATGAGACCAATTTGAGGTGAAACTAGGCACAAAATGTGCCAACTTTCATTGAGAAACCATGCCAAAATTCTGCTTGCAAGGTGACCTAAGACCAATTCGGATTAGGTGCAATTAGGACCTGAAAAATGACCAATTGGGCAGCAGTGAGTGTTTAGGCCATAACTCACTCAAACCAGGTCCAATTGACCTGAAATTTTGACCAAGAATAGTTAAGACCCATACCTACAAGTCTTATGAAGACACCAAAGCCCAGAAATGACCATAAGCAAGTCAAACAACTTGCACAAGTTCGGGTCCAAAAACTGGCCGAACCAGAATTGACCAATTTGACCTAAAATTGACCTAAAATGGTACCACTTGACCAGCAATAGTGTAATGACCATAACTTGGTCTACTTAACTCGGATTGACCTGAAATTTTGCACCGCGTGCAATAAGACCTAGATCTACAAGTTTGTAGTTTCGACCGAGACCCGAAAACCGAGGTAACTAGATCGTCCGGTTAGGTCAAACCAGTGTTCCGGAATCCAGCAATTTGCATTAAAATGCACTAAGCAAGGAAGTGACTTTGGTAAAACATACCAAATCTAAAACCTTATCGAATGTGACATATTAATGACACTAAAACCTAATTTACCTAAAACGCAATGAGGGTCGGTATATTAGGTGACTTAGTGAATAATTGAGTTCGATGCATTATTTACCAAACCCCATCGATAGAGACGTTTAATTTGGTACTAAAACACTTCAAATTGTGTTTCTCAGTTAACAAGGACTCAGCAAAAGGGAAAGAAATACTGAGTCAAGACCAGGAGACAAATATCAGAGGTTTGTGCACAACAACTGTTTCTTTTGAATTATTTTCAATGGAAATAAATATTGACTATTTGCATATCATTGTTTTAAATTGTGGAAATGTGTTTGGTGGACACTTATTGATTGAAAAACATTGTGAATGGTTTGAAACTGTGAAAAATTGATTGAATGGTATTTGATGGATACTTATTGATTGAAAAGCACTGTAAATGGTTTTTGTGGAAATTGAAGTGAATTACGAATTGTGTTGCCATTTTGTGAATGAAATTATAACTTTGGAAATTTATTGGATTCTTACGGATCATTTGAATAAAATGTTTGGAATTGTTTTGACTCACAATTGGCATGACATCGATAATATGTTCCTCCTCCATTAATGGGGTGAGTGTGATTATTCCTCCTCTTTGACTTATTAGTCCGGGTGAGTATGATTATGTTCCTCCCTCTTTGACTTCCCACCGAGGTGAGTATGGATGAATTCTCATTATATAGCTAGCTTCCTCCTCATTGATTTCGATTATTGGGGTGAGCATGTCTTGTCGTGGTGTACAACACGGCATATATGGAAAAAATTGTGTCATGGCCTAAATTGTGTTATAGATTGGCAACACTGTATTCTTGATTATTTGATCGAATTGTGTTATTATGTATTGTGAGATTGTGAAATTGATTTAAACTCTTATTGACATATACTCGCTATTGAATTCAACCATGATCGACTTATTGAAAATTATTGTGATATTAATAAATGGAGTTTAAATTCTTGTTGACATTAATTGACTTGAATTTAACAATGGTTTTAAATATCCAAGGTTGATATCATTTATGAATTGTGAATTACAAGTTGTATTTTGTAAATTATGTGCACCACAGAGACATTGTCTCAATGATAGCTTTTATTGCCGCAGTAGAGAGACAGACAGTGGCAAAGAAAGCTAGGTCGCTAGTATCGCCAATGAGAGATTTTTGGGTATAGTGAGTATACCACATGTGGCATTTTGTATCAGAATGTATATTCACTGTATGTATATTTTGTTCTTGGTTTTGAGGTTGTAAATTTAAGTTGTACAAGAAAGTTGTAAAATAATTATGAGTTATTTGGCTTGTAAAATTGTGTTATATCTTTGTATCTTAGTCTTTGAAAATCACTGTGGATTTGACTTGAGAAATGTGTTGTGTTGATAAAAATGTTGGAGTTGAGATTTGAAAATATATTAAAGTGCTTTTTACAGGTTTTCTGAAGAACTGTTTTGTCCAAAATACAAATGGCACCTTGCCAAAATTTTTACAGATATTCCAAATAAATCAAATGAGTTAGTTGTTTCACTTCAGTTCACCAAAGTCTTTCACACCTGTAAATAGTGCTCACCACTGTAAAAGAAGTAAGAAAAGTTTTTAAAATCCCTTGTAGTGTATTTAATGGATTATCAGTAGTCAGAGTTGGTAATTCATTAGGTATACTACGGGATCATGTTATGCCTTACAGAGGGGTAGGGTGTGACATGTTTTAGTGGTATCAGAGCAAAGTTTTTAAATTGCTTTCACTGTCATTTGAATATTCTTTCTTCACAAGATAACCGCTCAATATCATTGTTTGATACATACAGTACATTACATTATAAATATGCACTAACGGGAGGAAATCTCCTTGTGTAATTGGTTTAGGAGATCTAAAATCCTCGCATTGACTATGGAAGAGGGTGATCGTTCAGTCGATCAATCTATTGAGGCTGAGGTGCAAGGGGATGCCCCATGCCTACATAATGTCAGTGGTTCAGTAGCACCACTGCTGCAGCATCGATTCGCTCAGCCAGACAGACGCAATGTTCCAACAAATGGATGGTAATGTGCCTACTCAAGTCCCAATACAGACACCGGTGGTACAACCACGATTACGCTAGACAATATGACAAATTGATGAAGTATGGGGCTCTGAGTTCAAGGGGACAGTAGATCCTCTAGAGGCGTAACAATGGTTAGAGAGGATGGATAGGGTATTCAAGAAACCGCATTGCACAGAGGAGCTTAGATTTGAGTACTCGGTATCTTTGCTCTGGGGATGCTTATGATCGTGGAAAACCATCCCCACGATCTGATAGAACTGCAGTGCTAACATGGAATGACTTCCTCGAGAATTCAGGCAAAAATATGTCCCCGATGCTTATGTAGACCGTGGTCGCAAGAATTCCTAAGTTTGAAACAGGGGGCGGTCGAGTATGAAAGGGAATTCTCCCGCCTAAGCCATTATGCAAGAAGTCTACTTTCTACCAAATAGGAGAGATGTAAGAGGTTTGAAACCGGCTTGAAGCCTAGTATCGATTACAAGTGGTCGGATTCAACAGAACAACTTCTCTGAACTTATTTCTCAAGCACTAGAATTAGAAAGAATTGAATCAAGCGCTCTTGAGAAAAAGAAATCGGAGAAAGCGTAAAAGAGGGAAAGTCAGTGACGAGTTCTAGTGGTCCCTCCGGAAAGAGGAAAAACTTTGGGGATACGAGAGATAGTAAGAAGCCGGTAGAGATAGATCTTTTGGACGAAACCACCTCGATCCGATCACCAACTCAACAGAAACCCGTAAATGCGTCGGATCGACTTTGTGAAACTTGTGGTAAACCACATAGTGGGGTATGTTATAGAGCCGTAGGAGCATGCTTTAATTGTGGAGAGATCGCTCATTTTGCTAAGGATTGTGTAAATCCAGTCGTTCGATCATTTACTACACTAAAGGGATCAACCCAAGTTTCTACCCCAAAGAGTTCACCATCAATTAGTATAGGCAAAGGTCGAGGTAGGGGTAGTACACCTAGAAGTCGACTCATCGTGAATCACCAAAACAGGTGATGCTTCAACGAGTATACGCTATACGACGTAAAAGAGACCGAGACTTTTGACATCATTCTTGGTACTTTCTCAATTAGCAACTGAGATATATATATGTATTGTTTGACCTAGAATTTTCATATTTTTACATTAGTGTTAGAACTATATGTTCTGTTGTTATTCGTTTACAGAGGAATAAATTTTGACGCATTAGTGATTAGCCCTTAAGATAAGGATTGTGATAATAAGTGAAATTAGTTTTGAAATAGTTAATCTGCTAAAAGAATTTTCAAACACACAATAAATAATAAATCTAATTAGTGAGCCTACATAAAGTAAGGCAAGAGGACGTAAAAGTAAGATGCAGTAATGGATTTGCTCTTGATAAGGGCAAGGAGGTTACTTTTAGAAATTGCTAATGGATATTTTAATCAGAATAAGATTCGAATATCAGTGAATTCAAAAAGAATAAAAGATTACAAAGTTTGATCTATTGGGATGTATCGTAGTAACTATGCAATGTTCTTGATGTTTATACCGTGTCGCAGACACAAGACTAACTTGAGATTATTGTGTAGAGCTACGTACTAACCGATAGTACACCTAGATGAGTATAGTTGGCAACGGCATCTTTTTTGGCATAGTTATGCCGTGACGTAATTTAATTGTTAGAAATAAGTTTGAAAATCCTACTTAGGATCTAAAACTCAAAAGTTAAAATATCGAAAGGTTATAGTTCAAGATAAAAGGAAGTAAGTTATAGAACATTGATGATAAAAAGAGTTATGGAAGTAGAGACTTGAGCAGTTGATTCATATGTAACAAAGAAATATTCGAATGTGAGGAAGACTATGGACTAGAATGGTCAGAGGACCAATGCACGATGAATGATTCTAATATGACCTCAAGGGTCATTCAAGAAGGAACGTGAGCTGAAATATTAGACAACATAATAGTAAGAGGAGATTGGTGTTATCCAAACAAAGTAAACATTGTATTAGATTGTTAAAAGTCTTACGATTATATTGAAAGGAGAAAATAAACGTATGACTATTGTAAGATGATTACTGGGTAAAATTTCGTGGACGAAATTTATTTAAGGGGGGGAGAATTGTAACACCCTAAGTTCGGTGAGTGCGTTCTCATCGCTCCGGTGACCAGTGTTGTCCGGACAGCTAGGATGCCTAGAACCGTACTTCAATATGAGTGAGGAGACATAAAATAATGAAATACAAGAAAAGAAAAACAAAGGAAAAATCGTAGCAAAGAAATGTAACCGAGTAAGTGAGCCGGGAAACCTAGCGATGGGTGACCGCACCGGGAAGTCACGGCGTGGACCGTTGACTAGCTCGGATCATGGGAACCATGGGAAACATTTTTAGGACTTAAATAGACCATTGTTGAAGAGTAAATATCATTAGAAAGATCAAAGAAAAAAATTAAATAATTAGTACAAAGAAAAGTGAGAAATCGAAAAACAGACAAAATACGGTGTTACCGAAAAATCGGGAAAGCCACCCGAACAGGGGCATTATGGTCATTTGACATCCCGAAGTGTCTTTTGACCTAAATGTCCATTAAAAATAAATAGTATTACACTTAGAAAATGAAATGAAAAATTAATTTGGTGGTACCTAAAATAAATAGTGGAAATCATGGGTTAAATGTGGATTATGGGAAAGTTAACTTAATATATGATTTAATTCTTGTTAGTGGACCACTATAGGATTAATTTATCATTGAAATATGGCTGATATGGTCCACTCACCATCTGAAATTCCATCTTCCTCAAAATTCTCTCAAATGGCCGAATTGAAGAAACCTTGAAACTCCATTGACGTTTTTCTTTGAGCTTCATTCCTCTCTCCATTTCAACTCCATTCTCTTAGGTTCTTTCATGAAAAATGGTCTACACACCACAAGGAAGATATTGATACTAATTTTGAGAAGTTTGGTGAAGGTTTAGCAAGTTACAAATAAAGGTAAGTTTGCATTTTTAAGAAATCCTTTGTTAAAGTTTTTATGCATGTTATGGGTATTGGTTTGGTGAAGGAAAATTTTGAGTTTGAAGGGTTATTGTTGTTGCCATTTTGGATAGCCATGGGTCACGTTTTTGATGAGGTATTTGTGTATATAATTGATGAGAAATAATGTTAATCATGGTGATTTAGTAACCTAGTGATTTAATGCATGTATATATGGTGAATGATGCACTTTGATGGGAATTGGCATATGGTACGGCAATGTGATGTTGATGAATGAATTGTGGCAGCTTGTGGACACTTGAATAATGGTGTATATTGAAGGGAGTGTGGGCAGCATATTGACCTAGAAGGATTGATGATATGTATGTCAATTTACATTGTAAAGTGTATGTAAAGTTTGTAATGTTTAGGTGTATTTGTAATGGTACTTAGAAATTGTAATTGTGAATGATATTTGGTGTGTTGAGGGTGATTGGAATCTGCCCAAAATAATGCTAATGTTATGTAGAAAATGTTGTTGGTAATGTGCCAAAACAGTTTGGTAGGGTATGGAAGTAAACCTTGCAAAGGTAAGTGTGTGTTTGAAGTTGGGATGTGAATTGCATATTGAGGGCAGTGTATATTTTAGCCTATAACCTTGAATGTGTAACCTCAATTGGTATGAGACCCATTTGAGGTGAAACTAGGCACAAAATGTGCCAACTTTCATTGAGAAACCATGCCAAAATTCTGCTTGCAAGGTGACCTAAAAAAATGACCAATTCGGATTAGGTGCAATTAGGACCTGAAAAATGACCAATTGGGCAGCAGTGAGTGTTTAGGCCATAACTCACTCAAACCAGGTCCAATTGACCTGAAATTTTGACCAAGAATAGTTAAGACCCATACCTACAAGTCTTATGAAGACACCAAAGCCCAGAAATGACCATAAGCAAGTCAAACAACTTGCACAAGTTCGGGTCCAAAACTGGCCGAACCAGAATTGACCAATTTGACCTAAAATTGACCTAAAATGGTACCACTTGACCAGCAATAGTGTAATGACCATAACTTGGTCTACTTAACTCGGATTGACCTGAAATTTTGCACCGCGTGCAATAAGACCTAGATCTACAAGTTTGTAGTTTCGACCGAGACCCGAAAACCGAGGGAACTAGATCGTCCGGTTAGGTCAAACCAGTGTTCCGAATCCAAAGAATTTGCATTAAAATGCACTAAGCAAGGAAGTGACTTTGGTAAAACATACCAAATCTAAAACCTTATCGAATGTGACATATTAATGACACTAAAACCTAATTTACCTAAAACGCAATGAGGGTCGGTATATTAGGTGACTTAGTGAATAATTGAGTTCAGTGCATTATTTACCAAACCCCATCGATAGAGACAGTTTAATTTGGTACTGAAACACTTCAAATTGTGTTTCTCGATTAACAAGGACTCAAAGAAAAGGGAAAGAAATCTGAGTCAAGACCAGAGACAAATATCGAGGTTTGTGCACAACAACTGTTTCTTTTGAATTATTTTCAATGGAAATAAATATTGACTATTTGCATATCATTGTTTTAAATTGTGGAAATGTGTTTGGTGGACACTTATTGATTGAAAAACATTGTGAATGGTTTGAAACTGTGAAAAATTGTTTGAATGGTATTTGATGGATACTTATTGATTGAAAAGCACTGTAAATGGTTTTGTGGAAATTGAAGTGAATTACGAATTGTGTTGCCATTTTGTGAATGAAATTATAACTTTGGAAATTTATTGGATTCTTACGGATCATTTGAATAAAATGTTTGGAATTGTTTTGACTCACAATTGGCATGACACTGATAATATGTTCCTCCTCCATTAATGGGGTGAGTGTGATTATTCCTCCCTCTTTGACTTATTAGTCTAGGGTGAGTATGATTATGTTCCTCCCTCTTTGACTTCCCACCGAGGTGAGTATGGATGAATTCTCATTATATAGCTAGCTTCCTCCTCATTCAGTTCGATTATTGTGGTGAGCATGTCTTGTCGTGGTGTACAACACGGCATATATGGAAAAAATTGTGTCATGGCCTAAATTGTGTTATAGATTGGCAACACTGTATTCTTCAGTTATTTGATCGAATTGTGTTATTATGTATTGTGAGATTGTGAAATTGATTTAAACTCTTATTGACATATACTGTCTATTGAATTCAACCATGATCTGACTTATTGAAAATTATTGTGATATTAACAAATGGAGTTTAAATTCTTGTTGACATTTATTGTCTTGAATTTAACTATGGTTTTAAGTATCCATCGTTGATATGATTTATGAATTGTGATTTAAAATTTGTATTTGGTAAATGTTGTGCACCATCGAGACATTGTCTCGATAGCTTTTATTGTCGCAGTAGAGAGACAGATGTGGCAAGAAAGTTAGGTCGCTAGTATCGCCAATGAGAGATTTTGGGTATAGTGAGTATACCACATGTGGCATTTTGTATCAGAATGTATATTCACTGTATGTATATTTTGTTCTTGGTTTTGAGCAGTTGTAAATTTAAGTTGTACAGTAAAGTTGTAAAATAATTATGAGTTATTTGGCTTGTAAAAATTGTGTTATATCTTTGTATCTTAGTCTTTGAAAATCACTGTGGATTTGACTTGAGAAATGTGTTGTGTTGATAAAAATGTTGGAGTTGAGATTTGAAAATATATTAAAGTGCTTTTTACAGGTTTTCTGAAGAACTGTTTTGTCCAAAATACAAATGGCACCTTGCCAAAATTTTTACAGATATTCCAAATAAATCAAATGAGTTAGTTGTTTCACTTCAGTTCACCAAAGTCTTTCACACCTGTAAATAGTGCTCACCACTGTAAAAGAAGTAAGAAAAGTTTTTAAAATCCCTTGTAGTGTATTTAATGGATTATCAGTAGTCAGAGTTGGTAATTCATTAGGTATACTACGGGATCATGTTATGCCTTACAGAGGGGTAGGGTGTGACATATTTTGTCTAGTTGAATTTCTTTTTTTGAATCACTCCATTTGGAGTTTTGTAGCTCAAGTTATGGCTAAAATAAGTTTACTGTTCACGCAATCGCTCATGCCGAGATTTTGGTCCGTAGATTTTTGGTCCAACTTTGGTCAGTGATTTGATCAAGTTAAATTCATAATTTGGTCTAACTTTCTTCTTATGAAATGTTCTACCATACCTTAGGTTTCCATCGGTTCAAGAATTGCCTAAATCCGAGTTTTCTAGAGAGAGTTATAGCTATCCAAACATTACTGCTCAAGTGAAAATCTGCAGAGTTGCAGGTTTGATAACTTAACTTTGCCCAATAATTTGAATGTGTTAATGGCATAATTTGGGATAATGTTCCTCATGAAAATTGTTTTTATATATCCTATCTTGTTGCTGTAAAAATTTCAGGCCAATTTGACCATTCTACAGTGAGTTATGGCCAAATGAAAAGTTACTATTCATTTGGTCATTTCTGCAGGTGCTGTTTCAGGGTATCCGGATTGGGGCCAACTTTTGGTCCTCTTGCTTTAGTCTTTTGGGCATGGTTTCTTCAGCAAAAATGTGCCATTATAAGCCTAGTTTCATGTCCAATTTTCCAAACACCAATTGGACCAACACAGCCAAAGATATGGCAGTCCAAGTGGGCTGGAATCACAGCCTCCCTACTGGTTACCCTAGGCAGCCTAGCAATTCAGTTTGCATCACTCTAAATCTCTTCAAATTATGGTGAACTTACCTGCAATGGTCACTAATTGACCCTTATAAGGTTCACTTACCACTTCATAAGCCAAAACCAAATTTCACTCTCCAAAACCCTAGTTTCCCATTGTGATTCACACTAGTTACCCTAGTTAATACACTAACTCATTATCCATGTATATAAATACCTTAAACATCATATTTACTCCACTCTAAGTCCATCAAAACAATCAATCCTATTCCTTTCTTAGGGCAGCCGAAATTCATGGTATAGATACACATGAGTTTAGTCCATTTAATTTACAATTTCATACTAAGTTCAAGTCCCTAACATAGAAATAAAGAAATATTTGTAAAAGTAAGCACTAACCTCTTGTAGGCAGATTTTTCCCAACTCAAAACTTCACTTTCCTTCACTTTCTAGGCTGCCAAACACTTCCCAAGAGGTAGAGACAAGCTTTTAGTGAAGGGACTTAGGGTTTTATAGTGCAAATTCGTGGGAAAATGGAAGTAATTAAAGAAAACTTCCATGGAGGGTTATGGAGGAGAGGATCACGTTTTGAAGAAGAAGATGGCTGCTTGTTTTTGATCTTCCTTGGTCTTTATTTATCTCTTTTATTAATTAGTCAAATGGTTACTTAATTGTGATTGGTGGACAATTTTAAATGACCTCATAATATGTCATAATTGGCATTTTATTGTATTTTCTTTTCTTTTCTCTTCTACTAACTTCAAATTAATTTTTCATCAACATTAATTCATATTTTATGTCATAATAATTATTTACTCAACTGGACAAGTTGGCCAAAAATCATCTCTGAAGGCAAAATGACCAAAATGCTCTTCGTTTGGCTTAACGGGTCAAAATTGTCTGTACCGATTGAAAAATTTTTCTAAATATTTTCTTGGCATTCTAATGCCATAGGAACCTCAATGACCCTTCTCTGGTGTCCCAAAAATTATTTTATGAATTTTTCTCCGGGTCTAGGGCTCCTCGTTGCGAGAACCGCAACTTACCTCTGATTACCCATCGCTTGGGCACCGGCTCATTTGACTTGGTTGTATTTTATTTCTAAAATTTTTACTAAATTTTTCTTAGTAATATTTGAGTTAATTATGGTTCCTCACTTTAGTTTAAATATTTTTCCAGAAGTTCTAGCTGTCCGGACCGACACCGGTCACCGGAACAGTAGAATGTACGGAGTTGCTACCGGGAGGGTGTTACACCACAATTTAACAATAATATTCCATAAACCAAACCATGAAATAACACATTTAGGTCCACACTTCACATTGCCGAATTGTACCTCTCTTTGAATTAATTTCCAAGCTTCCAAAAGCAAGTGTACATTCACATATACTTAGTATACATCACCCAATTTATTCCTACACATATAAACACTTCATCAACCTTTTAATCCATCATTTACATACAAGGATAAATTGTTCTTAAGGAGTTTCCATGGCTGTCAAAAATATACATCTCCCTTAAAACATCAAACTCCAAAAATCTTTCCATAATTCAACTACCCATAACATCCACACAAACTTTAATGAAGCAAGCATCAAAAATACCTATTTACCACTTTGGAAACTCTTCAAAACCTTGACTAAACTTGATCTTCTTGCTGCCTATCTACTGCCCAAGGTGTATGGACAACTTTTAATGAAGGAAAGTGCAAGGAAAAAGGCTTGGATCATGCTTGCATGAAGCTTCAAAACCATGCAGCCATGGAGGTTTTCCTCTTCACCATTTCAGCTGGTCTTTGAGAGGTGAGGAAGTTGATGAATAATCTGCTCAAATGAATGTTTAGTGCTCCACTTAGGTGAGTTAGTGGAGCACTATGTGAGAATTAAATCTTTGTTTATTCTTAAATTTCCAATTTCTTACATTAAGTTCCTATCTTTTGCTATTTACATTAGGTACTACCAATTTAATTTTTCATGATATTTTCCAGGTGTAATATTATGTATTTTTAATGGACATTTAGGTCAAAAGATAACTCGGTGTGTTAAATGACCACAATGCCCCTGTTCGGGTTGCATTCCCGATTTTTCGGTAACACCGAATTTTGTCATTTTCTCGATTTCTCACTTTTCTTTGTACTAATTAATTAATTTTTTTTATTATTTCTAATGAAATTTATACCTCAATAGATGTTTATTTAAGTCCTAAAAATATTTTTCAGGGTTCTCCGTGGTCCAGGGCTAGTCAACAGTCCACGCCGCAACTTCCCTGTGCGATCACCCATCACTAGGGTTCTTGGCTCGCTTAACTTGGTTACATTTCATTGCTATTATTTTTCCTTTATTTTTCTTGTATTTTCTTTTCTTATATTTCATTATTTTATGTCTCCTCATTCATATCTAAGTGTAGTTCTAGGCATCCTAGCTGTCCGAACAACACTGGTCACGGGAACAGTAGAACGCCCTACCGAACATAGGGGTGTTACACTAATCCCCTCAGCTGATACTATGTGTCCAAGGAAAGAGATTTCACTCATCTAGAAGTCACACTTGTACAGCTTAGCATACAGCTTCTTTTCTCACAGGGTTTGCAGAACAATCCTTAAATGTTCATCATGTTCTTCCCTGGTCTTGGAATACACCAGAATATCATCAATAAAGACCACTACAAATCGATCTAAATATGGATGAAAGATACGGTTCATAAGGTCCATAAATGCTGCCGGTGCATTTGTTAACCAAAACGGCATCACTAAAAATTCATAATGCCCATACCGGATTCTGAATGCAGTTTTTGACACATCTGCATCCTTTACCCTCAACTGATGATACCTTGATCTTAGATCAATTTTTGAAAATACACCGGCTCCTTTCAACTGATCAAATAAATCGTCAATTCTGGGCAATGGATATTTATTCTTCATAGTTACCTCGTTCAACTGCTGGTAATCAATACACAATCTCAAGGTTCTATCCTTCTTCTTCACAAACAGCACCGGAGCTCCCCATGGTGACACACTGGGGCATATGAACCCCTTATCGAGTAACTCCTGCAACTGAATTTTCAACTCCTTCAATTTAGTGGGTGCCATCCTATAAGGAGCAATAGAAATGGGTGTTGTACCCGACATTACCTCAACAGCAAACTCGACTTCCCTTTCTGGAGGTAAACCAGGCAACTCTTCAGGAAATACATCTGGGAAGTCTCTTACTGTGGGTATATCACACAGGTTTGGCTTAGCCTGCCTAGTATCAACCACGTGTACTAAGTAAGCTTCACAGCCTTTTCTAATCAATCTTCTTGCAATTATGGTTAAGATAACATTGGACAGGAAATATGTCCTTTCACTCACAACAGTAATCTCATTACCCTCAGAAGTTTTCAGAGAAATCCTCTTCAATTTGCAATCAACTATTGCCTAATGACGTGACAACTAGTCCATTCCCAAAATCACGTCAAACTCGTGGAAGGGCAATTCAATTAGGTCTGCCGAGAATTCATACCCCTGAATCCTCAACGGGCAACCTTTATATAGTTTATTCACTATCACGCTATGGCCTAGTGGATTTGTGACCAGAATTTCTTAATCACTCTCCTCTACTGGAACTCCCCTCTGTATGGGTAGTTTGATGCAAATGTAGGAACGAGTGGATCTTGGATCTACCAATGTATGCACAGAAGTGTTGTAAAGGGAGAACATACCCCTGATGACATCCAGGGCATCTTGCTCCTCCTGAGCTCTGATGGCATAGGCCCTAGCAGGTACTCTAGTCTCTGGCCTTTCAGCTGACTCGGATGCAGGCCTCAGTGATGGACCAGCTACCTCAGATTTACCGGGCTTCCTACCCCTTTGTAGTGCAGGAGCAGGTCTGTCAGCTTGTGTTGGAGCAATTGTAGAAGTCCTCTTCAGACAATTCTTGATCTGATGTTCTCTAGATCCACACCGTAAGCATGCACCAGTCACTCACTAACAGTCTCCCTTATGCCACTTCTGACAGTACGGACAGGTAGAAGATGCTGGGGCTGGTCCCCTAAACACAGTCCCTAGAGAGCTGCACACTGATGGTGTGGACTAGCCTCTCCTAGGTGTGAACTGTGGTTTGGGCCCCTGAGACTGACCCTGACCCTGTGGTGGTCCTGAACTCTGAGCAG
This sequence comes from Hevea brasiliensis, assembly GCF_030052815.1. Classification (NCBI taxonomy): domain Eukaryota; kingdom Viridiplantae; phylum Streptophyta; class Magnoliopsida; order Malpighiales; family Euphorbiaceae; genus Hevea; species Hevea brasiliensis. Next base: position 63,668,714 of record NC_079493.1, read on the forward strand.
GAGGACCCTTACTCTTCTTACTAGGAGTAAAAAATGTACTGGACTGACCCGGACCCCTCTTCTGCTGTCTTTCCCTTCTAGTTTGCTTATTGATTCGGACCCTTTCTACTTTTGATGCAACATCTACTAATTTAGCAAAATCTGTGATCTCCAATGCTGTTATCATAACTTTAATATTGTCATTGAGTCCTTCTTCAAACCTTCTGCACCTTTCTGCCTCTGTAGGGACTATCTCCCTCCCATATTGGCTCAGTCTGACAAACTCATACTCATACTCTACCACTGACAATTGCCTCTATCTCAGACTGATAAATTCTCATCTTCGCTCTTCTAAATACACCATGCTAACATATTTCTTCCTGAACTCTGTAAGGAAGAATTCCCAGGTGATCCGTTCTGATTGCACCTCACTACTTACTGTGTCCCACGACTGATATGCATCACCCTGAAGTAGGGACACAGCACCCTCTAGGTTCTGCTTGAGGGTGCAGTTAAGCTATTTCAGCACTCTGATGGTTCTATCCAACCAGTTTTCTACTGTCATGGGATCATCCTTCCTCTTCTCAAAGAAATCCACAGCCCCATGTTTTTGCAGTTTCTCCAGATGGGACTTCTGGGGTGCTGGTGGAGGTTGTGGCTGTGGTTATGGTGGTGGAATTCCCCCCATCATTTGCCGGTAGAATTCGGTGATTTGCTGAAATAGCGCAAACTCAGGTTGGGCAGGTGCCTCAACTGCCGGTGGAGCAGATTCTCCCCTGCCCCCAGATTCAGCCCTTGGTGGAGCACGACTCTCCACCTCTTCATCAACTGCTCTTTGTGAAGCATAATCCATATCCTATTCAAAATAAGAAAACAAAAAGATCTGTATCAGTGTCACCTCAACACTTACAAATGCAATCTAATGGTATGCACTCTATCTAGGCCCAGAAACGCCTAAATCGATGCTCTGATACCACTAAATGTGACACCCCTTACCCGTCTACAGTGTAGCCAAGCAAGTTATGCCACTCACTGTGCCGGAGCACCAATTCATGTTTCAATTACAATTTATCCCTTTTAATTCATTTATTTATAATTTTTGATAAATCTGAATTTTTACGCAATTTTTATAGAAAATCCGGTAGAGTGCCGGCTGTAAATTAGAAAAACAGTTCTTCTGAACCTGTTTAAAAGACACTTCCAATATAATTTTCCAAATCCAGAACTCCATTACACACATTTCAAATCAGTCTCAAAATCTCAATACTATTTTCAGAACATTTCTGTTCATTTCATTACTTGAAGCACATTTATACATATTTCTCAACATTTCATTTTTCCACATACATTATACAAAAATTTCAATAACATGAAATTTCATATATTTACATCATCACATAATTACAAGAGTTCATAGTTACAATCCAAAACTAATACAAAATGCAAAATACAAAATGCTACCCCAAAGTCCTAATGTCCTACCATATGCACTGCAGATGTGAGGTGACTCTGGACTCTGGATGCAGATTTGAAGGCTTACCCGGTCTGATGTCTACTGGGCTCCCCAGCTAGGCCTCTAGTACCTGTGCATGGTAAAAGCGACGCGCTAAGTAATTCTGCCTAGTGGTGACAAAATAAAATAAAATAAACATAAGTATGCAGAATGTATGTTTACATTTTTTGGTAGACTTAATTTTTGATATTATTTGCAGTATTATTCGATTAAAATTTGGTAAGGTTTATTATCATTGCCCGAGTAACCCATACTAGTTGACTGGACTGGATAAAACGGGTAAACTGGCACTTGGTACTAAATACCTCAGACCATCACACCATCGGTCACATTGTGTCTCCCGGTGTGTAACAGAACAACTAATAAGTGTAATAATAATTAGGAGTAAAACCTGAGTGTAACAACTTAAATAACATAGCCAAAGGCTATTATGTCATAGAATGGCATGGAAAGCTATGAAACACAGAATGGCATGAAGCCATATGCAGTACTGCTAACAGAACCCCATTGGCATGCCAACCTATCCAAACCAATCTTGCTAGGTATACTAGGGCATATTATACTTTTAAGTTTCACAATTCTTGAAATTCAAGTTTTGGTGTTACTATTCAATTCATTAGTCAACTAAAATGTTGACTTTTACATATACAATTGGTACATTGGTTTTAATATTCCAAATATACCTCATTTTGCATTCTAAAATTGTTGGTATTGATTACCAATACCATTTCTAAACTTAATGTTAATTGGATAGAATTTTTAGTTTTCATGCTTTGTTTTTACTATTCCATTAGTCATTTTTGCAGTGGGAATTTGGCAAAATGGTCATCATGAAAGTTGTTCCTTATTTTGTCTAGTTGTATTTATTTTTTTTAATCACTCCATTTGGAGTTTTTTAGCTCAAGTTATGGCCCAAAAACCACAACTTGCCAGATTATGATTTTTCCAGAATTTCTGGACTGACCAAATCTATAGTGTTAGGAGTAGTGATTTTAGGTCACTTTTTGAATATGTTATGGCCATAATTTGGGTTAGATTTCTTCATGCAAGTTGTTGGTCTATATCTCAGCTTGTTTATGGTAAAACTTCAGGTCAATTGGACCTTTCTACACTGAGCTATGGCCAAATGACTAAACACTGTTCATTTGGTCATTTTGCCCAGGCAGAATGCAGGTCACCCGGATTAGGGCAATCTTTTGGTCTACTTGGTTTGGTTTTCTAGGCATGGTTTCTTCACCAAATTTGTGTTATTATGTGTCTACTTTCTTGTCCAATTGGATTTGCACCAATTGAACTTCTACAATTCCAGTTATTGCTGTTCAAACCTGCTGGACTCATGCCCAGTCCTACAGGTCACCAAGGGTAGCCACACCAAACTCCAATCCCACTACAAAATTCACTTCATTTTTTATTTAAACAGAAACAAATGGTCACTATTTGACCATTAAAATCTACTTTCATCATCACATGGTCAAAGTCTCATTTCTCACCCCAAACCCTAACTCAAACATTATAAATCATGCATTATCATTGCTCTTCATCAATCCACTTAAGAGATGCATATTGAGGGCAGCCATACTACCATTTTAACTCCATAAAACTCATCACAATCATACCCCAACCAAGGCTGCCGAAATTTAGGGATGGCATACAAATGGTATTTCATCAATTTCTTTGTCATTTGCACTCATTTATAGTCCTTAAACATGAATTTGAAGTGAAAACCAAGGTTAGGTCACAAACCTGTAATGGAGTGAGATTTCCCACTTGCTAGGGTTCCTCTTTTCCTTTTCTTTTTGCTCCCAAAAGACTCTCCAATGTGTAAGAACACTTTTTTGTGTTGGGAATATAGGGTTTAGTTCGGTAAAAGTTAGGGAAATCAAGCTTTCAAAAGCTTGCTCATGGTGGCCATGGTGGGAGTGGGTGACAGCAAAGAGAAGAATGGAGAAGGAGTTCTAATTTTTTTTTTCATTTTTCAGCCCATTAGTCTCTTTTAAATAAACTTATGCCATGTGTCAACATTCGATTGGTTGGGAAAATTTTAATAACATCATTATGATGTCATAATTCCATTTTCTTTCATTTTTTCTCCTTTTCTTGTCTATTTAATTTCAATTAAATTTTTAACAAAATTTATTTATATTTCATGTTATATAAATTATTTATTTAACTGGACAAGTTGGCCAAAAATCATCTCTGAAGATGAAATGACCAAAATGCCCTCTGTTTGGCTTAGTGAGCCAAAATTGTGTGTACCAGTAGAAAAATTTTTCTAATCATTTTCTTGGAATTCTAATGCCACAAGAACCTCAATGACCCTTCTCTAGAGTCCCAAAAATTATTTTATAATTTTTTCCCTGGGTCTAGGGTTGCTAACGGCCTTCACCGTCACTTCCCCTTCGGGTTACTCATCCCTGGTGTTTCGGCTCGTTTAACTTTTGTGTATTTCATTTCTAAAAATTTTTCCTTGATTTTTATGAGCATTATTTAGTTTTTTTATAACTCCTCACTCTAGTCTATTTATAATTTCAAACATTCTAGCTATCCGGACCGACATTGGTCACTGGAACAATAGACTGTACAGATTAGCTAAAGTGAGGATGTTACAGTGTCGGTCCAGACAATTAAAAGGATTAGAACCACATTTAAGACACCTAGTTAAGCCCTGAACGCGAATAATTAATAATTGTCAAATAGTTAAGTATAAAGAAGAAAAACAGAACACAACAAGTTAAATGAGCTGGGAGTCACAGTGATGGGCGACCTTATCGGGAATGACTACGAGGTCAATCTAAACTCAAATTTTGAACTGTCAAATGTGACGGTGTGGTCCTTAGGACTATTGCAAACACAGTGTAAAAGAGAAAATCATGAAAAAGAGTTATTACGCAGGTCAAATAATTAGGTCAGGGATCCGGAAGAAATATCGAATAACTTGCAAACCGGATTGAACCAGCAAGGGGCAATTTGGTCAATTCACCCCTAGAGCTGACTCCTGACCTAATTGTCCAATAAAATCAGAGAAAAAAAATTTCAGAATCGAAAATTAAATTAAAAAACTGATGGAAAAATAAATGCAAAAGAAAAAGAAAAAGGAAAAAGTTGATTACATCACCTTTATGACATCATCATGAGGTCAAAACTCATTTTAATTTCTCTACCATAATTGACCAAGTCAAATAAGACTAAAACACATAAAATAAACACAAAATTAAAAGAAAAATCATTTTTGTTTCTTCTTCCTTCAAATGTGCAGCCCCTTTCTCTCTTTTTTCTCTCATCTCTTCCATCTTTCCACCATGAAAGCTTATTTTAAAGCTTTCTAAACCAAAAATTCAGCCATAGATTTTGATGTTTCCTTGGTTAAAACTTGTCCTTGGATCTTGAATTGAAGATTGAAAGTCAAAAAGAAAGGAAAATTGGAGAGTTTAAGAAGATAGAAAAAACTTCATTTGAGGTAAACTTTCTTTTAAACAAATTTAGTTATGTATCCATGGAAGTGAACTTGAAGATGAGGATTTAAATTTAGGAATTACAAAAATTATGCATGTAACGCGTCGAAACACCGAGTTATGAATAATACTATTTTTGGTCCGTGACTAGTACTATTCAAAGACACCTTGAGGATAAAAAATAAATAAAAAATTAATTGAGATAGACACAATAAAAATTCAAGTGAATAAAAAAATCTAAGGACTGATGGGGTATTATAAAAAGAAGGATTATGACCCGATGAGGGACATTTTGGTCAATTCACCTCAAGAGTTGACTTTTGACCAAAATGTCAATTAAATTAAATGAAATTATATATATATATATTTCGAGTTATGAATAATACCATTTTTGGTCCGTGACTAGCACTATTCAAAGACACCTTGAGGACCAAAAATAAATAGAAAATTAATTGAGATAGACACAATAAAAATTCAAGTGAATAAAAAAATCTAATGACTCATCGGCTACTATAAAAGGAAGGATTATGCCCGATGAGGGACATTTTGGTCAATTCACCTCAAGAGTTGACTTTTGACCAAAATGTCAATTAAATTAAATGAAATTAATGAATTGAATTATGAAGTAAAAATTGAAGAAAAATTCTAGTACAAATGTGTAAGGGAAAATTTAAGAAATGAAAACTTAAACTTTCATTTCCATTATGACAAAATTAAAATGAAGGACTTATGGGCCTTTTATAATTAAATTTAATTATTTAATTAAAAGGAAAAATTAAGTGTAAATGTAAAAAAAAAAAGGGGGAATAAAAATTTAAGTTTATTTATCCTTATGACACAATTAAAATTTATAATTTTAATAAACTAATTTTGGGGATATATATATATATATATATATATATATATATATATATATATATATATATATATATATATATATATATTTATATTTATATCTATATAGATATATCTATATAGATATATATACATATAAGAAGACAAATGTCTTCTTCATTTTTTTTCATAAGGTGCTACCACCCTCTGTGACACCCCTTACCCGTGTACAGTATACCTGAGTAAGTAATGCCACACGGTGTACCGGCACACTCTAATATACCTTAATTAATTTATATCATGCTTGTGAATATAATTTATGAAATATAATTTATTTTAGCCATTTATCAAAAGTATTATTTATTTGAGGTTCCGAAAATTTTAAAGAAAATCCGGCGGAGTACTGGCTAAAAATGGAGAAAACAGTTCTTCGGAACCTGTTAAAAACACTTCCAAATAATTTCCAAACAATCCCAACTTCAATTCATCAACAGAGTCTCAATATCAAAATCTCAACATTTTTTTTTTCAGTTTCAGTTCTCAATCATCATTTCTCAGGGTTCTCATATATAAACAACAATTAAATACTCAAATTACTTCCATATATAACCATAAATCTTTATTATTTACATGAACCTCAAAATACATTACATAAATCCAAATACATATGAGAAAATAAAAATTTAGTTTCAAAATGACAAAATGACACCTAGTGCCCTACCAATGCACTGCAGGTAGTGAGGTGACACGGACACTGTGCAGAGCTGCAGGATGAACTCACCCAGTCTGCGGTCTATTGGGCTCACGATCTGTATCTCCAGAACCTACGCGTGGCAAAAGCAACGTGCTAAGCAATAATGCTTAGTGGTGCAATAATAAAATAAAGGAAATAGCAAGAAAATAAGTATGTATAGAATGTGTATGATTTCTTTGTTTGGTATTGGTGTATCCATTATTTCATTATCTTTGTCCATTTTCATTCATATGGTTACCCAAGTAACCTACACTAGACGACTGGACTGGATAACGGGTAAACTGGCACTGGGTATCTAGTACCTCGGGCCGTCACACCATCGGTCACATATGTAACTCCCGGTGTGCAACAGAATAGCTAACAAGCTGTAAATACATCAGGCACAAGGCCAAATCTCAATACAAGGTCGGAATGGCTAAAAGCCATAAAATCACAGAATGGCATATTGCCATGTGCGATGAAATCTTGCTAATCGAACCCTATTGGCATGCCAAACTATCCAAACCAATCTTGTTAGGTATACTAGGGCATTTGAAAATTTTAAATTCTTCAATTTGTGAATTTCAAGTTTTGGTGTCACTATTCACCTCATTGGTCAACAAAAATATTGACTTTTAGATAGAAAATATGTACATTGACTTTGGCACTCCCAACATACCACATTTGGCATTCAAAACTTGTTGGCATTAAGCATTTATACCATTTCAAAGTTTAAACCAAGGGAAGCAGAATTTTCAGTTTTTGGAACTCAACTTTACTGTTCCATTGGACAGTGTTTCAGTGGGAATTTGAAGAAATGGCAAACATGAAAGTTGTTCCTTATTTTGTCTAGTTGAATTTCCTTTTTTGAATCACTCCATTTGGAGTTTTGAAACTCCAGATATGGTCCAAAAACCATAGCTGGCCGGATTTCCATTCTGCAGAAATTACCAAATCTACAGTACCATGAATAGTGATTGTGATTGCATTTTGGAATAGGTTCTGGCAATAATTTGGGGTAGGTTTCTTCATGAAAGTTGTTTTTCTATGTCTTAACTTGTTGCTGTAAAAATTTCAGGTCAATTGACCATTTCTACAGTGAGTTATGGCCAAATGAACAGTTACTGTTCATTTGGTCATTTCTGCAGGTGCTGTTGCAGGGGATCCGGATTGGGGCCAACTTTTGGTCCTCTTGCTTTTGTCTTTTGGGCATGGTTTCTTCAGAAAAAATGTGCCATTATAAGCCTAGTTTCATGTACAATTGGCCAAACACCAATTGGATCAACACAGCCAAAGTTATGGCTGTCTAATTGGACTGGAATCTCAGTCACCATTGCTGCTGTCCCTAGGCAGCATAGTCATTCACTTTGCCATGCTATTTTTCAGTCCATATCATGGTCAAATTACCTAAAATGGTCACTAATTGACCATTAAAATGTTCTCTAACAATTTCCTAAGCCAAGTCACATTTTCACCCTCAAAACCCTAGTTTCCATTTCAATTTACCCATACACCTTAGTTAAGCACACTAATTCATTATCTATGTAGATATATAGCTTAAACAAAATCTCTAATTCATTCTAAGTCCATTAAAACCATTAAAAACACTCCATCATTGTTCCTTCCTTAGGGCTGCCGAAATTCAAGGCATGCATAAACATAAATTTCATTCATTTAAGTTATAAATTCTTACTCACTTTAAGGCTTTAACATGGAATAAAGGAGATTTAAGTACATATGTGCACTAACCTTTAAGTGGCAGATTTTTTTCCAAGTTTAATCTTCAATTTCTTTCTTCTTCTTGGCTGCCAAAAGATTATGCAAGGTGTTAGGATAAATTTTAGTGAATGGAGTATGAGGATTTAGGGTGAGACTTATTGGAATGGAAAGCTTATCGAAGTGTTAATGGAGGATTAGGTCTAGGGCAAGGTTTCGGCTGCCTTTGGGGAGGATGATGGCTGCTGAATTTTTAATTGTTTTGGTATTTGTTTTGTCTCTTTTAAGTATTTAAGAAAGCTTATTAGCTTGTGATTGGTTGGTAATTTATAAATGACATCACTATGATGTCACAAATTGCTTTATTTGATTTTTCTTTTCTTTTCTCCACTACTCATTTCCAGTTTAATTTCTAGTAATGTTTATTCATATTTTATGTCATATTAATTATTTACTTAACTGGACAAGTCGGCCAAAAATCACCTCTGAAGGCGAAATGACCAAAATGCCCTCCGTTTGGCTCAGCGGGCCAAAATTGTCTGTACCGATTGAAAAATTTTTCTAGGTATTTTCTTGGCATTCTAATGCCATGGGAACCTCAATAACCCTTTTCTGGAGTCCCAAAAATTATTTTATAATTTTTCCCTCGGGTCTAGGGCTCCTCATTGCTTGAACTGCAACTTCCCTCTGGTTACCCATCGCTTGGGCACCGGCTCGTTTAACTCGGTTGTATTTTATTTCTAAAATTTTTACTAAATTTTTCTTATTAATATTTAAGTTATTTATGGTTCCTGACTTTAGTTTAAATATTTTTCTGGACGTTCTAGCTGTCCGGACCGACACCTGTCACCGGAACAGTAGAATGTACGGAGTAGTTACCGGGAGGGTGTTACAACTCTTCCCCTCTAATTTAAATTTCGTCCTCGAAATTTACCTGATGCAAACAATTGAGGGAACTGTTGCCTCATCGTCTCTTCATTTTCCCAAGTTGCCTCTTCGGTGTTGTGGTGCCTCCAAAGCACTTTCACCAGTGGAATCCGCTTATTTCTCAACTCTTTTTCTTCCCGAGCCAAGATCCGTAGAGGTTGTTCTTCATATGTCAAATCTGGTTGTATTTCAATTTCTTCCCTGGAGATGACATGTGAAGGATCTGAGCGGTATCTTCTTAGCATAGACACGTGGAACACATTGTGGATCTTGTCCAGTTCTGGTGGTAAAGCTAGCCTATAGGCCACTGGACCCACACGTTCAATAACCTCATATGGGCTAATGAACCTAGGGCTTAACTTACCTTTCCTTCCAAACCTCAATACTTTCTTCCATGGTGACACCTTGAGGAACACTTTATCGCCAACTGTGTATTCTATTTCTTTTCTGTTCAAGTCGGCATAGGATTTCTGTCTATCTGAGGCAACCTTCAGATTGGCTTTGATTAGTTTTACTTTCTCCTCAGTCTGTTTCACTAGGTCTGGCCCCACCAGTTTGTCTTCGCCCAATTCAGTCCAGCACACTGGAGTTCTACATTTCCTCCCATACAGTGCTTCATATGGGGCCATTTGGATGCTAGCTTGGTAGCTATTATTGTATGCAAATTCTGCCAGTGGGAGGTATCTATCCCAACTTCCCTCAAACTCAATGACACAACTCCTCAGCATATCCTCAAGAACCTGACATATATTTCATGTTATTGTTATCATTTCAATTCAATATTTGTATTAATTCAATTGGTTCAATTGTTTACCTGGATTACTCTTTCTGATTGCCCATCCGTCTGAGGATGGAAAGCTGTGCTGAAGTGGAGTTGTGTACCCAAGGACTCATGCAACTTCTTCCAAAATCTCGATGTGAACCTTGGGTCTCGATCAGATATGATGGAAAGTGGGATTCCATGCAGTCTAACTATCTCACTGATATACAATTCTGCTAACTTCTCTAGTGAGTAGTCAGTCCTAACTGGCAGAAAGTGTGCTGACTTCGTCAATCTATCGACTATCACCCATGCTGCATCATGTTTCTTCCAAGTGAGAGGTAGACCACTTACAAAATCCATGGTGACCCGATCCCATTTCCATTCAGGTATGCGTATAGGCTGTAGCAAAACTGATGGAACTTGATGTTTTGCCTTGACTTGCTGACATGTCAAGCATTTAGTCACATAGTCAGCTATGTCTCTCTTCATACCAGGCCACCAATACTGAAGCTTTAGATCATGATACATCTTTGTACTTCCTGGGTGCATAGCATATACACTGGTGTGTGCCTTTTTTAGAATACTGGCTTTCAATTCCCCATTATCTGGTACACACAGTCTTCCTTTGTAGTGCAGACACCCATCTGCTTTCACCTCATAATCAGCTGCTTTTCCCTCTGAGATTTTGCTCATAATAGCCAGTAATTTTTCATCTACTTTTTGCCCATCTAAAATCTGCTGTAGCAGGTTTGGCCTCACTTGCAACTCAGCCAAAATAGCTCCATCTCGAATCAAAGATAGACGGGCATTCAATGATCTCAAAGCTGTGATGGACTTTCTACTCAAAGCATCAGCAACTGCATTTGCCTTCCCAGGATGGTAGTCAATCACACAATCATAATCCTTCAGGAACTCAATCCATCGCCTCTGTCTAAGGTTGAGCTCCCTCTGAGTTGGCAAATATTTCGTGCTTTTGTGGTGCATGTAAATGTAGCACTTTTCACCATACAAGTAATGCCTCCATATCTTCGATCACGAAGATAATTGCTAGAAGCTCTAGATCATGGGTAGGGTAATTACGTTCATGTGGCCTTAGTGCTGGAAGCATAGCGACCACCTTTCCCTCTTGCATCAATACACACCTAACCCATTATGAGAGGCATCACTGTAGACCACGAAGTCCTTTCGACACCGGTGTGTTAACTGCGGTGCCTCTGTCAACATAGCCTTCAACTTCTCAAAACTGGTCTGACACTTGTCATTCCAGTCAAATCTGACATTCTTGTGTAACAACTTGGTCATTGGAGCAGCTATTAAGGAAAATCCCTTCACAAATCTCCTGTAATATCCAGCTAGCCCCAAGAAGCTTCTGACCTCAGTTGTATTCCTGGGAGGCTTCCATTCCATCACTGCTTCTATTTTCTTGGGATCCACCCTAATCCCATCGGCTGACACTATGTGTCCAAGGAATGCAATCTCATTTAACCAAAAGTCACACTTGGACAACTTAGCATACAGCTCCTTTTCTCTCAGGGTTTGCAGAACAATCCTCAAATGCTCATCATGTTCTTCACTGGTCTTGGAATACACCAGAATATCATCAATAAAGACCACTACGAACCGATCTAGGTATGGATGGAAGATACGGCTCATAAGGTCCATGAATGCCGCTGGTGCATTTGTTAGGCCAAAGGGCATCACCAAAAACTCATAATGCCCATATCGGGTCCTGAATGCAGTCTTGGGCACATCTACATCCTTCACCCTCAGCTAATGATACCCTGATCTGAGATCAATCTTAGAAAATACTCTTGCTCCCTTCAGCTGATCAAACAGATCATCAATTCTAGGCAACGGATATTTGTTCTTCACAGTCACTTTATTCAACTGCCGGTAATCGATGCATAGCCTCAAAGTCCCATCCTTTTTTTTCACAAGCGACCTTGGAGCTCCCCATGGTGACACATTGGGCGTATGAACCCTTATCAAGCAACTCTTGCAGCGAGTTTTCAACTCCCTCAATTCGATGGGTGCCATCCTATAAGGAGCAATGGAAATGGGTCTTTGTGCCGGCAGTGTCTCAATAGCAAATTCAACTTCCCTTTCTGGTGGCAAACCAGGCAACTCTTCAGGAAATACCTCCGGGAAGTCTCTCACTGTGGGTATATCTCTCAGGTTTGGCTTAGCCTGCCTAGTATCCACCACATGTGCTAGGTAGGCTTCACAGCCTTTTCTCATCATTCGTCTTGCAACTGTGGCTGAGATGACATTGGACAAGAAATATGTTCTTTCCCCCACAACTGTGATCTCATTACCCTCTGAAGTTTTTAGAGAAATTCTCTTCAATTTGCAATCAACTGTTGCCTGATGACGTGACAACCAGTCCATTTCCCAAAATAACGTCAAACTCGTGGAAGGGCAACTCAATCAGGTCTGCCAAGAATTCATACCCCTGAATGTTTAACGGGCAACCCTTGTATACTTTGTTCACCACTACACTGTGGCCCAATGGATTAGTGACCAGAATGTCTTGGTCACTCTCCCCTACTAGTATCCCCCTTTCTACGGGTAGGTTGATGCAGATGTATGAATGAGTGGATCCTGGATCCACCAATGCATGCACAGGAGTATTGTAGAGGGAGAACATACCCCTGATGACGTCCGGGGCATCTTCTTCCTCCTGAGCTCTTAGGGCATAATTTACGGCGGTGGTGCATTATCGGCCTCTCTGTGGCTCGGATGCGAGCCTGTGATGGTCCCCGCTGCGTCAGTTGCGATTTCCTACCCCTTTGTGGTGCGGGGCAGTGCATGCGCTTGTGTTGGAGCAGCTGTAGTAGTTCTGCGTGGGCAGTTCCTCAGCTGATGCTCTGTCGACCCACATCTTAAGCAGGCACCAGTTACTCTCCAACATTCCCCCTTATGCCATTTCAGGCAGTGTGGACATGCAGAAGATGTTGGGGCTGGTCCCCTGAACCCCATCCCTAGAGAGCTGCCCACTGATGGTGTGGACTGACCTCTCCTAGGGGTGAACTATGGCTTGGGCCCCTGGCCCGACCACGACCTTGCAGCTGACCCGAACTCTGTGCAGATGGACCTCTGAACTTCTTCCCAGGTGCAGGAGATGAGCTAGACTGACCTGGTCCCCTCTTCTGCTGTCTATCCCTTCTGGTCTGCTCACTTATTCTTACTTTTTCAACCCTTATTGCAGCTTCCACTAACTTGCTAAATTCTGTGATTCCCAAGGTAGTGAGCTGGATCTTTATGTTATCATTTAGTCCCTCTTCAAATCTCTTACATCTTTCAGCTTCATTAGGGACTATCTCCCTTCCATAGCGGCTTAATCGAACGAATTCCTTCTCATACTAGGCCACTGACAGCTATCTCTGCCTCAGGTTAATAAACTCTCTTCTTCTCTCTTCCAGGTATACAGTACCCACATATTTGTTCTTGAATTCTGAGAGAAAGAAGTCCTAAGTTATAGCTTCTGGCTGCACTTCACTGGACACAGTATCCCGCCATTCGTAGGCATCATCTTGCAATAGGGATATGGCAGCCTCTAGGTTTTGCTCTGGGGTACAGTGGAGTTGTTTTAGAACTCTGCCCGTTTTGTTCAACCAATTCTCGGCTGCGACAGAGTCATCTTCTCTCTTACCGAAAAAGTCCACTGCTCCAAACTTTCTTAGCCTTTCCAGGTGTGATTTACTGTAGTGGAGTGGTCTTTGGTGGTGGTGGTCTTGGCATTACCCCACCATTTGTCTAAAGAAATCGGCCATTTCTTTGAAACATGGCTGCGGAGGTGGCGAGCTCTGCACTGGCGGAGCAGGTTCTCCCATACCCCCAGTCTCAGCTGCTGCAGGTGGAGCATGACTCTCCACTTCCTCCTCAACTGCCCTCTGAGATGTAGGGTCCATATCCTATTCAAAATAAGAAAGATAAACAGATCTGTATTAGTATCACCTCGACTCATACAAATGCAATGCATGGTATGGACTCAATCTAGGCCCAGAAACGCCTAAACCGTGCTCTGATACCACTAAATGTGACACCCCTTACCCGTGTACATTATACCCGAGTAAGTAATGCCACACGGTGTACCGGCACACTCTAATATACCTTAATTAATTTATATCATGCTTGTGAATATAATTTATGAAATATAATTTATTTTAGCCATTTATCAAAAGTATTATTTATTTGAGGTTCCGAAAATTTTAAAGAAAATCCGGGGTAGTACCGGCTAAAAATGGAGAAAACAGTTCTTCGGAACCTGTTAAAAACACTTCCAAATAATTTCCAAACAATCCCAACTTCAATTCATCAATAGAGTCTCAATATCAAAATCTCAACATTTTTTTTCAGTTTCAGTTCTCAATCATCATTTCTCAGGGTTCTCATTTATAAACAACAATTAAATACTCAAATTACTTCCATACATAACCATAAATCTTTATTATTTACATGAACCTCAAAATACATTACATAAATCCAAATACATATGAGAAAATAAAAATTTAGTTACAAAATGACAAAATGACACCTAGTGCCCTACCAATGCACTGCAGGTAGTGAGGTGACACGGACACTGTGCAGAGCTGCAGGATGAACTCACCCAGTCTGCGGTCTATTGGGCTCACGATCTGTATCTCCAGAACCTAGGCGTGGCAAAAGCAACGCGCTAAGCAATAATGCGTAGTGGTGCAATAATAAAATAAAGGAAATAGCAAGAAAATAAATATGTATAGAATGTGTATGATTTCTTTGTTTGGTATTGTTGTATCCATTATTTCATTATCTTTGTCCATTTTCATTCATTTGGTTGCCCAAGTAACCTACACTAGATGACTGGACTGGATAACGGGTAAACTGGCACTAGGTATCTAGTACCTCGGGCTGTCACACCATCGGTCACATATGCATCTCCCGGTGTGCAACAGAACAGCAAACAAGCTGTAAATACATCAGGCACAAGGCCAAATCTCAATACAAGGTCGGAATGGCTAAAAGCCATAAAATCACAAAACGGCATATTGCCATGTGCAGTACTGCTAACTGAATCCTATTGGCATGCCAAACTATCCAAACCAATCTTGTTAGGTATACTAGGGCATTTGAAACTTTTAAATTCTTCAATTTGTGAATTTCAAGTTTTGGTGTCACTATTCACCTCATTGGTCAACAAAAATGTTGACTTTTAGATAGAAAATATGTACATTGACTTTGGCACTCCCAACATACCACATTTGGCATTCAAAACTTGTTGGCATTAAGCATTTATACCATTTCAAAGTTTAAACCAAGGGAAGCAGAATTTTCAGTTTTTGTAACTCAAATTTACTGTTCCATTGGACACTGTTTCAGTGGGAATTTGAAGAAATGGCAAACATGAAAGTTGTTCCTTATTTTGTCTAGTTGAATTTCCTTTTTTGAATCACTCCATTTGGAGTTTTGAAGCTCCAGATATGGTCCAAAAACCATAGCTGGCCAAATTTCCATTCTGCATAAATTACCAAATCTACAGTACCATGAACAGTGACTGTGATTACATTTTGGAATAGGTTCTGGCCATAATTTGGGGTAGGTTTCTTCATGAAAGTTGTTTTTCTATGTCTTAACTTGTTGCTGTAAACATTTCAGGTCAATTGACCATTTCTACAGTGACCATTTCTTCATGAAAGGTGCTATTGCAGGGGATCCGGATTGGGGCCAACTTTTGGTCCTCTTTCTTGGGTCTTTTGGGCATGGTTTCTTCAGAAAAAATGTTCCATTATAAGCCTAGTTTCATTTCCAATTGCCCAAACACCAATTGGATCAACACAACCAAAGTTATGGCTGTCTAATTAGACTGGAATCTCAGTCACCATTCTTTCTTGTCCTAGCGAGATAGTCATTCACTTTGCCATGCTATTTTTCAGTCCATATCATGGTAAACTTACCTAAAATGGTCACTAATTGTCCATTAAAATGTTCTCTAACAATTTCCTAAGCCAAGTCACATTTTCACCCTCAAAACCCTAGTTTCCATTTCAATTTACCCATACACCTTAGTTAAGCACACTAATTCATTATCTATGTAGATATATAGCTTAAACATAATCTCTAATTCATTCTAAGTCCATTAAAACAATAAAAAACACTCCATCATTGTTCCTTCCTTAGGGCTGCCGAAATTCAAGGCATGCATAAACATAAATTTCATTCATTTAAGTTACAAATTCTTACTCACTTTAAGGCTTTAACATGGAATAAAGGAGATTTAAGTATATATGTGCACTAACCTTTAAGTGGCAGATTTTTTTCCAAGTTTAATCTTCACTTTCTTTCTTCTTCTTGGCTGCCAAAAGATTATGCAAGGTGCTAGGATAAATTTTAGTGAATGGAGAATGAGGATTTAGGGTGAGACTTAGTGGAATGGAAAGCTTATGGAAGTGTTAATGGAGGATTAGGTCTAGGGCAAGGTTTCGGCTGCCTTTGGGGAGGATGATGGCTGCTGGATTTTTAATTGTTTTGGTCTTTGTTTTGTCTCTTTTAAGTATTTAAGAAAGCTTATTAGCTTGTGATTGGTTGGTAATTTATAAATGATATCACTATGATGTCACAAATTGCTTTATTTGATTTTTCTTTTCTTTTCTCCACTACTCATTTCCAATTTAATTTCTAGCAATATTTATTCATATTTTATGTCATATTAATTATTTACATAACTGGACAAGTCGGCCAAAAATCACCTCTGAAGGCGAAATGACCAAAATGCTCTCCGTTTGGCTCAACGGGCCAAAATTGTCTGTACTGATTGAAAAATTTTTCTAGGTATTTTCTTGGCATTCTAATGCCATGGGAACCTCAAAAACCCTTCTCTGGAGTCCCAAAAATTATTTTATAATTTTTCCCCTGGGTCTAGGGCTCCTCGTTGCGAGAACCGCAACTTCCCTCTGGTTACCCATCGCTTGGGCACCGGCTCGTTTAACTCGGTTGTATTTTATTTCTAAAATTTTTACTAAATTTTTCTTATTAATATTTAAGTTATTTATGGTTCCTGACTTTAGTTTAAATATTTTTTCGGACGTTCTAGCTGTCCGAACCGACACCGGTCACCGAAACAGTAGAATGTACGGAGTAGTTACCGGGAAGGTGTTACACCCTCTCCTCTCTCTTCCTCTCTCTCTCTCTTTTTCTCTTCTTCTTCCACTTCTTTCTCTCATTGATTTCCCCTCTCAATTTTTAATTCCCTTAAATTCCCTTCACAAAATCCATAGCCCACTAAAAGAAAACATCAAAGAGATCTTTGATTGAGAGATTGAAACAAGAAGGACAAGATTTGGAAGAGATTGGAAGTGAGATAAATCATCAAGTGAGGTAAGCTCTCTCTTTCATGCTTGATTAACCAAATATGCTTTGAATCAAGTTTGGGTGTGATGAATTTACATGAGAAAGCAAAAAATTTCATAAGAAAATGAAAGAAAACATGTATGGAATCTAAGCTAGGGTTTTGGCCAAATTGGAGAAAAGTTAGGGTTTGATGTCTTTGAATGAAATTGATAATGAGATTAAGCTTAGTTGAAGTAGTATACATGACTGGGGCAAAGAAATTGCATGAAATGTGTATAAATTTAATTATGGGAGATTAGGGTTCATGGGAAAATTGGACCTTTGATGCTAGAGAGTGAAATTGGAATGTGTAGTGTTAAATTATGATCATTTTAGGTTTATTTAGTTTGAATTGACATTGGATTGATGAATGGAGGTAATGAAATGGTAGTATTAGGGAAAATTGCAAACATTGATGCTTGAAAATTGTGGGGTTTGTGCTAGGAAGTGCAATTGATGTGTTAATGCTAAATTATAGTCATTTTAGGTGAATTAAATGTGAATTGAGGTTGGTTAGTGGAAATAATTGAAGAAATGAAAAATTGAACCTATAGCAGAATTTACACACTGAGTTAAGTGTGTTTGATAGCCCTAAATTGAGCTACACAACTCCAATTGGTGTGAAACCAACTCCAATTGGTGTGAAACCAATTGGGGATGAAACTTAAGACATAGGGCTAGAATTTTCATGGAGAGACTCAACCCAGAAACTGCCCAGAAATTGCCTAAAACTTGGCTTGAACTTAGAGATAAAATTTTGGAACCTGCAGAATTTGACCATATGAACAGTAAACTTTGCATGGCTATAACTCTCTCTAAAAAACTCCGATTTAGGTGATTCTTGAACCAATAGAAACTGAAAACATAGTAGAACGTTTCATGTTAAGAACTTGAGGCTAAATTATGTCCCCAATCAAATTGTTAAGCAAAGTTGAATCACTGAATTTGCAGAAATCTGGAAATCTGCAAATTTACCATATGAACAGTAAATTTTGCATGGCCATAACTCTCTCTATAAAACTTTGATTTAGGCGATTCTTGAACCGATGGAAACCTAAGACATAGTAGAACATTTCTTATGAATAAATTAGACCAAATTATGGACTTAACTTGATCAAATTGCTAAACGAAGTTGGATCAATAAATCTGCCAAAACTAAATCTGCAGGGTGAATAGTGATGTAAACAGTAACTGTGTTTTGGTCATAACTTGAGCTACACAACTTTGAATTAGGCGATTCAAAAAGAAAAATAAAGTTAAGATCCAGATGAACAATTTTTATTCAGAACACCTCACCAAATTATGATCGAAAGTAGGTAAAAATTTGGTTCAAAGATTGGGGCACCAAGCTGTCCAAAACCAAAACTTTCTAAATTTGCAAAGCTAACTTGGGATACATTAAACATTCATGTAATGAGTTCTTGGCAGCAATTAAGATTAGTATTCAGGTATTCTATTTGTGTATTTTCAGAAGAAAAAGAAGTTGGAAAAGACAAGGAGAAGTAGGTTACAAGGAAGGAGAATTATTGAAGGTTTGTGCACAACTAATCTTTTTCTTTGTTTTAACTTTGTAAATGGATTTGAATGAGTTTATTTGAATGAGTTTGATTTAGAATGAGTTTATTTTGAATGAGGTATGGTTTTTCTCTTGCATTTGAGAAATTTGTGTGTTGCCACCCCTTTTATGGGTTTTATGATGATTTGAATATGTTATTATTTTGCAAATGTGATTATTGATTTAGAAACTCTTGAAAGTTGTTTTGAAACCAAAGTTAGCATGACAGAACTTCGAAACTCCCCAATAGTAATGGTTACTTGGGGTTTGATATTTGATATGATTATGTCTCCCATTAATAACGGTTAGTGGGGTAAGACTACATGAGTACTCATTAGCTAGCTAGCCCTTCCCTCATTAATAATGGTTAGTGAGGTTGAGATTACTTTATCGTGGTGTTCAACACGACACTGATCGTGAAATTTTGTATCATGGCCTAAACTGTGTATTGATGTTGGCAACACTAATGCTTTGTGAAATGTGATTTATAAAGTGTGATTTCTCTTTTGAAATGTTATTCAAATAAATGGCTCTTATGGACTTAAAACTATTGTGAAGTTTTCATGCTTAAGAAAAATGTGATTTATTATGCTTTGACAAATTGTGTTTTACCTTAAGTTTTAAAGTTATCAGTTGTGCACCATTGAGTGATATACTCAGCGATAGCTTCTTTATGCTGTCACAAGTAAGGGAAAGGAGAAGGCTGTCGAGTGAGAGACTTGGAAGCAACATTTTGGTATTGATTGTGGGTATTTATGTTAGGTATACCCTTGTGGTTCCTTTGGATGTATTTTGTACCTTTATGTATGGATGTAAGGACATTGAGCAGTTTGTATTAAAAAGTACTGCATTACTAAAGTATTTTGAGTTTGTAACTATTTGTATTTTATTTTGAGACTTATGAAAATGTAACTTTTGAAATATTTAGCCTATCATTATTTCCAATGAATGTTTACAATGAATTTTAACTATTCTCATGCAGTTTTCCGCAAAAGAATTGATAAGATAAAAAGCTATGATTTGTTTTGAAATCCTTTGTAGCATAACTAATAGGTTATCGGTAGGTGGAGTTCGGTAATTCATTAGGTATGCTACGGGAACATGTCATGCCTTGCGAAGGATAAGGTGTGACATGTTTTAGTGGTATCAGAGCTTTGGTTTTTATACAAGTTTTGAAATTGCATGTTTGAAAATTTTTTATAAGTACAACTGCTCAACTATCATTAATTGATACATATAGTGCATTACATCATAAATATGGACTAATGGAGGGAAATCTCCTTGTGTTGATTGTCCAGGAAGTAGAATTCTTTGTGATTCAGTATGGAAGAGGGGGATCACATAGTAGAGCAATCAGTAGCAGCTGAGGTACATGGGGATGAAGGAGCGAAAGCATGAAAAACACAAGTTTATATCATTGAATTAAAAAAATTTTCACCTAGGGTCACATGCATCATGCAAGATCTATTTTTATCTATTTGATTTCAATGATAAACAACATATTAAAACTCTTTTAATATGTTTTTGGATCTACATTTACCATTTAAGATTTTAGAATTAATTTGATTAATTTTAGGAACCCTATATTAGATCAATAACAAGTGCACTAACCTCTTGATGCATTGCAGTGTGTTTGTCACCTTCGGGATGCATCTTTAGGACACCAGATGTTGTCCCTCTAGCTTATCCACACCAAGATGACCTATGAAAGCCCTTGAACAGCTTCTAAAGCTTTTTTTATGAATTAGAAAACCAAGTTTTGCCTTTTAAGAGATTACTGACGTAAATAGGACACTAGAAACAATTTATAGTATTTTTAATTCAAGAGATTGTTTGCTAATCTCTTTGAATTGATGAGAGAAGAAGAAGAAGAGAAGGGAATGGCAGCCAAGGGTGGTGGTACAAAGAGAATGAATAGCTTGTGTGATTTGTTCTTACATCCTTATACTTATATAGCTAGGTCACCACTTATTACCACATGTCACCTTCTAATTGGTTCTAGGTTTAATTGACCCAATCACATTGTGCCAAGTGTCAAACCTATATTTAATTTTTATTTTAATCATTTTACATGATTAAAAGACATATGGCAAGCTTATGTGTAGTGCCATCTGTCACCATCTGATGGTGCCACATGTCACCCTGTGAAATGACCAAAATGCTCCTGTGTCTTAATTTTGAGTTCGCAACCCAAAATAATTATTTCTCTTTTTCTAATCAATTTATATCAAATATAAATTAATTAATTAATCTCTATTAATTAATTTCTCATTAATTAAATTTATATTTAAACACTTTAAATATAAATTTAACTTATACTATACATCCAATAACTTAGATTTGGTTTCAAGCCATGCTAGGGACTTTGCAATCTAATTGCAAACAAAACCTATTTAATTAATCAATTAAACTCTTTAATTAATTAATTAAATCATATTAATTTGGTGATTACTTGTGTATGTGTGTGACTTACTAGTGTTACACCTTACACCTCTGTAAGGCATAACATGATCCCGTAGAATACCTAATGAACTACCAAACTTCACCTATCGATAACTCATTAAGTACCCTACAAGGGATTTTAAAACAATTTTCTTACTTTTTTGAAATTGTGAGCATTTTCTAATAGGTATTAAAAACATTTAATTGGAGTTTGAAAACTAGTTAGAATTTTTGTCCATTTTTATTTGTCCGCAAAATTTGAAAAAATTTCGGCAGAGTACTGTCTGTATTTTACAAAAATAGTTCTTCAAAAACTTGTAAAAACACTTCCAATGAATCTTTTTCATCAAACTCACTACTATCTCAACATAATTCAATATCATTTCTCAATTCAATTGTCATAAAAAATAGTACTCAATAATTCCATTCATATTTCATTATAATAAATTAACTTTACATTACTGAACCAAACTTTACATTTACAAATCCAAAATACTATAATTACAAACCCTATACAACTGCTCATGACCAGGTATTATATGTACATACATTTACAAACATCAAAATAAATATTAGAAACAGGGTATAAAATATACCCGACAGAACTTCAGGGGGTGTAGCTCTAAGATCTTCAGTAGCTCACTCTGTTGCTCCTGTAGTCTCTATATCTACGACAACAATAATAGCCATCGCTGAGTACTATGACTCAGTAGTGTACAACATACTAAAAATAATAGTTTATGCATAATTCAAATCACAGTTATTCAAATATTGAACTGAACATGAATAACAGATACAAAACATGATTTATAAATTTTTAGTCCAAACAATCTCATTTAGGAAATCTCAAAATGAATTTCATAAAAACATACAGTTATATCATGCCATTCGAAACATATTCATCTCCATAGCCTGAGGCTTATGAGAAAACATAAGGCTAGCTAGCTCAAATATATGGATATTCATTCAATTTCTTCTTCTACTGGCACACACCTCAACACTTCAGCTAGAGAAGGAATCAAAATTCGAAACTATTTCTTTCCACTAGTCATGCTAGTGAGGTATTCAAATATATGGTAATGATACTGTGGTTTCAAAACTATCTTAACCATTTATTAAACATTTATTGCCATTTCAACCACATACAAGTAAACTTTCAACAATTTGAGTCAAAAGCATAATACACATTTTGCAATATAAGTAATTCATTTCATGCACTTTGTAAATGAATTTTAAAGAATATTGATGTTGTGCACAAACCTTAAGCGAGTCGCCTCTTGGCCTTGATTCAATGCTTTGGGTTATTTCCCAGTATTCTTTTCAACTGAAACACACAATTTTACAGTGTTTCAATACCATAAATTATCATAAGTCCAAAAATAATTTCAAATCTCTTTAAATCTAACTTTAATATGCTTAACTTGATGTTCTTTAAAATTCGTATTTCGGGGTTACTATTCACGACAGTATTCAAGTTAATTTGTTGACTTTCTAATGCTTAATAGGTATGGGAATTCCAATTTCACCCACATACCACATTTTCGTTACCTAATTTGTTGGTTTTGGTTGTTTCCTCAAGCTTCAAGTCTCTTAGGCACAAATTTCAAATTTTCAGTTTTGGTGTTTAGTATTGCACTGTTTCATTGGTCATGTTGCTGTGATAATTTGGCTAAGTTTTCTTCACAGATGTTGTTCCTTATTGTCTTAAATTTATTTCTCTTTTTGAATCACTCCATTTGGAGTTTTGTAGCCCAAGTTATAGCCATTTGAACATGGCTGGCCGGATTTGGTTTTACCCAGAATTCTGGGCAAATTCTGGATTTTGGCAATTTTTATGGTTGACTGCCCCCTGATTTTCAAATAGGTTATGGTCAAATTTTGGTTTATTTTCCTCATGAAAGTTGTAGGGCTATGTCTCAGCTTTCTACTGGTAAAATTTTAGGTCATTTGGACCTTCCTAAACCAAGTTATGGTCATTTGCGTAACTACTGTTCATTTGGTCATTTTTGTACAGGTCAGTTTGCCTAATTCGGATTTGGCCAATTTGTTCACCAAGTTGTGGTCACTTTCTGGGCATGATTCCTAAATGAAAAATGTGTCATTTTGTGTCTAGTTTCATTCCCAATTGGCCTCATACCAATTGGGTTGGTAAATTTTCAGTTTTGGTCCCTGAAAGGGACCTAGGTTAAGCTGCATGCAGATTGACCCTCTCCAATCCGAATTTAAACTTGTTTCCAACAATTCACACACACCACAAATGGTCACAATTGACCATTTCCCATCTTAAATAAAGTCAATAACATCATTTGTCCAATTCTAAAATTTTTCTTCAATTTTTCCTCCAAACTTCAAAGTTCAAGAACCCTAAATTTTTGAAATCAATCAATTCACTTTAAATTCAATGTATAATTCACTTAATCCACCTCAAGTAAGCTTAATCTCATGTCCAATTTAACTTAAACATACTAAACTCTAATCCTCTAGAGTTGACCGAAATTTACACTTCTTCAAATTCTCTATAATTACTTTCATTTCTTACTTATTTGATTACATCTACACTAGTTTACAAGGCATACATAAAAAATAAAGTGTAATAGTTACTAAACTTTCTTTGAATTTCACCTCTTCAATTTCCTCTCTTTTCTTCCTCAATCTCCTTGCCTAGTGTAGATTGGAAGTTTTTTTAGGGTTTAGTGTAACACCCTCCCTGTAGCAACTCCGTACATTCTACTGTTCCGGTGACCAGTGTCGGTCCGGGCAGCTAGAACTTTCGGAAAAATATTTAAACTAAAGTGAGGAACCATAATTAACTCAAATATTAATAAGAAAAATTTAGTAAAAATTTTAGAATTAAAATACAACTAAGTCAAATGAGCCGGTGCCCAAGCGATGGGTAACCCAATGGAAAGTTGCGGTTCTCGCAACTAGGAGCCCTAGACCCGAGAGAAAATTCATAAAATAATTTTTAGGACTCCAGAGAAGGGTCATTGAGGTTCCTATGGCATTAGAATGCCAAGAAAATATTTAGAAAAACTTTTCAATCGGTACAGACAATTTTGACTCGTTAAGCCAAACAGAGGGCATTTTGGTCATTTCACCTTCAGAGACGATTTTTGGCCGACTTGTCCAGTTGAGTAAATAATTATTATGACATAAAATATGAATAAACATTACTAAAAATTAAATTAAAAATGAGTAGAGATGAAAAGAAAAGAAAAATAAAGAAAATTAGGGATAATGGCATCACATGATGTCATTATCTTACTCCCAACCAATCACAAGTTAACAAGCATTCTTAAAACACTTAAAAGAGTCAAAATAGACCAAAAAAATTCTGGTCTTCTTCTTCTCCTTCAGCCAGCCGAAACCATTCTCCCCTTTCCCTCCATTGATTCTCAACCAAAGCTCCCTTTCTCTCTTTGTTTCACTACTAAACCGTAGACACCTTTCATTAAAACTTGTCCATACCTCTGGGGAAAGTGTTTGGCAGCCTAGAAAAGGAAAGAAAGTGAAGTTTAAGTTTGGAAAATTCTGCCCTACAAGTGGTTAGTGCTTATTTATGCATATATTTCTTTTATTCCATGTTAGGGACTTGAAATTAATATGAAATTGTGAAGTAAATGGACAAAAACTCATGTGTATGTATACCATGGAATTCGGCTGCCTAGTGAGGGTTATGACTTTGATGGTTTAGATGGGCTTAGAGTGGATTAGAGAGGGTGTTTAAAGTGTATATATATATATATATATATATATAAGGAATGGAAGTGTTAACTAAGGTGTGTGGTGTGAATCATAATGGGAAATTAGGGTTTTAGTAGTGAAATTTGGACTTGGCTTATGAAATGATGAGTGAACATTCTAATGGTCATTTAGTGACCATTTGAGGTAAGTTGACCATAATTTGAAGTGAACTAGAGTGTTACAAACCAAATTGGTAGGCTGCCTAGTGACAGCAGCAGGTGAGGCTGTGAGTCCAGCCTGTTTGGACTGCCATATCTTTGGCTGTGTAGGTTAAATTGGTATTTGGACAATTGGACATGAAACTAGACACATAATGGCACAAATTTTCTGAAGAAGCCATGCCCAAAAGACCAAAGCAAGTGGACCAAAAACTGGCCCCAATCCGGATACCCTGCAACCAGAATCTGCAGAATGACCAAATGAACAGTAATTGTTCATTTGGCCATAACTCATTGTAGAATGGGTCAATTGAACTGAAATTTTTTCAGGAACAAGTTAAGATATAGACAAACAATTTTCATGAAGAAACCTTCCCCAAATTATGACCAGAACCTATCCAACAAGGCAGTGGCAATCACTGTTCATTGCACTGTAGATATGGTTAATTCTGCAGTTTTCAATCCAGCCAACTGTGGTTTTTGGACCATAACTGGAGCTACAAAACTCCAAATGGAGTGATTCAAAAACGGAAATTCTACTAGACAAAATAAGGAACAACTTTCATGTTTACCATTTCCTCAAATTCCCACTGTAACAGTCACTAATGGAACAGTAAATTTAGGGTACAAAAACTGAAAATTCTGCTCCCTTAGTTCTAAGCTTAGAAATGGTATTGGTGATTAATTCCAACAAGTTTTGAATGCAAAATGTGGTACATTGGGGGTGTTAAAACCAATGTACCTATTTTCTATCCAAAAGTCAACATTTTTGTTGACCAATGAGGTGAATAGTGACACCAAAACTTGAAATTCAAAAATTGAAGAATTCAAAAGTATCAAATGCCCTAGTATACCTAACAAGATTGGTTTGGATAGTTTGGCATGCCAATAGGGTTCAGTTAGCAGTACTGCACATGGCATTATGCCATTCTGTGATTTTATGGTTTTAGCCATTCTGACCTTGTGTTGATATTTGGCCTTGTGCCTATTGTCATTACAACTTGTTAGCTGTTCTGTTGCACACCGGGAGATGCATACGTGACCGATGGTGTGATGGCCCGAGGTACTAGATACCCAGCGCCAGTATACCCGTTTATCCAGTCCAGTAGTCCAGTATAGGTTACTTGGGCAACCAAAATAATGAAAGTGGATAAAGTTAACAAAATAAATGATTATAACAAGTACAAAACCAGTAAATCATTGATACATTCAATACATATTTTTTTTCTGCTATTCCTTTTATTTTATTATTGCACCACTAAGCATTATTACTTAGCGCGTTGCTTTTGCCACGCGTAGGTTCTGGAGATACTGATCGAGAGCCCAGTAGACCGCAGACTGGGTGAGACCATCCTGCAGCTCTGCATAGTATCCGTGTCACCTCACCATCTTCAGTGCATTGGTAGGACACTAGGTTTCATTTTGATATTTTGTAACTAATAATTATTTTCTCATATGTAATTGAACTTATGAAATGTATTTTGATGTTCATGTAAATAATGAGAATTGTGTTTGTGAACGGAAAAGTGAATGTTTATCTGTGATTTATACATGATTATCACATGAGATGAATGATTGAGAAATGAAATTGAAAAATGTTGAGATTTTGATATTGGAGTTTGAGATGATTGAATATGATTATTGGAAGTGTTTTTCACAGGTTCCAAAGAACTGTTTTCTCCATTTTTAGCCGGTACTCTGCCGGATTTTCTATAAAATTTTCGAAACCTCAAATAAATTATAATTTCAATAAATAACTTAAATAAATAATATTTCGCAAGTTATATTCAAAACTATGATAAAAATTAATTAAGGTAAAATAGAGTGTGCCGGTACACCGTGTGACATTGCTTACTCGGATATACTGTACACGGGTAAGGGGTGTCACATTTAGTGGTATCAGAGCATGGTTTAGGCGTTTCTGGGCCTAGATTGAGTCCATACCATGCATTGCATTTGTAAGAGTCGAGGTGACACTAATGCAGATCTGTTTGTCTTTCTTATTTTGAATAGGATATGGACCCTACATCTCAAAGGGCAGTTGAGGAGGAAGTGGAGAGTCATGCTCCACCTGCAGCAGCTGAGACTGGGGGTATGGGAGAACTCGCTCACACCAAGCAGAGCCTGCTCAGCCTCCACAGGCCATGTTCCAGCAAATGGCCAAATTCTTCAGACAAATGGCCGGGGTAATGCCAGCACCACCACCACCACCACCACCACCACCTCCACAACCAAAATCACACCTGGAAAAATTGAGAAAGTTTGGAGCAGTGGACTTCTTTGGCAAGAGAGAAGATGATTACTTGCAAATGAGAATTAGTTGAATAACAGCAGAGTTTTAAAACAACTCCACTGCACTCCAGAGCAAAATTTAGAAGCTGCCATATCTTTGTTACAAGATGATGCATATGAATGGTGGGACACAGTATCCAGTGAAGTGCAGTCAGAAATAGTAACTTGGGACTTCTTTCTCTCTGAATTTAAGAAGAAATATGTGGGTAGTGTATACCTGGAAGAGAGAAGAAGAGAGTTCATTAATCTGAGGCAGAGACAGCTGTCAGTTGCCGAGTATGAAAAGGAATTTGTTAGATTGAGCCGCTACGGAAGGGAGATAGTCCCTAATGAGGCTGAAAGGTGTAAGAGATTTGAAGAGGGACTAAATGACAACATAAAGATCATGATCACTGCCTTGGGAATTACCGACTTCACTAAGTTAGTGGAAGCTGCAATAAAGGTTGAAAAAGTAAGAATCAGTGAGCAGACTAGAAGGGAAAGACAGCAGAAGAGGGGCCCAGGTCAGTCTAGTTCATCTCCTGCATTTGGGAAGAAGTTCAAAGGTCCACCCGCACGCAGTTCAGCCGCCACAAGGTCGTGGTCACCTCAGGGCCTGTGCCATAGTTTACCCCTAGGAGAGGTCACCCACTCCATCAAGGCGCCTCCAGGGATGGGGTTCAGGGGACCAGCCCCAGCATCTTCTGCATGTCCACATTGCCTGAAGTGGCATAAGGGGGAGTGTTGGAGAGTGACTGGTGCCTGCTTAAGGTGTGGGTCAACAGAGCATCAATTAAGGAACTGTCCACGCAGAACCACTACAGCTGCTCCAACGCAAGCAGACAGACCTCCTCTTGCACCACAAAGGGGTAGAAAATCTGGCAAATCTGAGGCAGTAGAATCATCTCAGAGGCCTATATCTGAACAAGTAGAGAGGCCTGATAACAGACTGAAGGAACGGAAGCGTGAAAAACACAAGTTTATACCATTGAATTCAAAAATTTTCACCTAGGGTCACATGCATCATGCAAGATTTATTTTTATCTATTTGATTTCAATGATAAACAACATATTAAAACTCTTTTAATATGTTTTTGGATATGTATTTGCCATTTAAGATTTTAAAATTAATCAGATTAATTTTAGAACCCTAGATTAAATCAAGAACGATTACACTAACCTCTTGATGCACTGCAGCGTGTCTGCGCCTTTGAGATTCGTCTTCAGGACACCAGATGTTGTCCCTCTAGCTTGTCCACACCAAGAACACCTATGGTAGCCCTTGAATAGCTTCTAAAGCTTTTTCTATTAATTAGAAAATTAAGTTCTGCCTTTTAAGAGATTAAAGATGTAAACAGGACACTAGAAACAATTTCTAGTGTTCTTAATTCAAGAGATTGATGGCTAATCTCTTTGAATTGATAAGAGATGAAGAAGAAGAGATAAAAACCCTCAAAGTGGCGTGACAAAGGAGTGTGGCTGCTGGTTGTGTTTTATTTTCTCATAACAACACTTAAATAGCTAGGTTAACACATTAAACCCTTGCCACATGTCACCCTTTGATTAGCTCTAGGTTTAAGTGACCCAATCACATTGTGCCAAGTGTCAAACCTATATTTAATCTTGATTTTAATAATCTTACATGATTAAAAAAAACATTTGGCAAGCTTATGTGTTATGCCATGTGTCACCATCTCATGGTGCCACGTGTCACACTGCAAAATGACCAAAATGCCCCTTTGTCTTAATTTTGAGTTCTTAACCCAAAATAATTATTTTCTTCTTCTAATTAATTTATATCAAATATAAATTAATTAATTAATCTCTATTAATTAATTTCTCATGAATTAAATTCATATTTAAACACTTTAAATATAAATTTAACTTATATTTTACATCCAATAATCTAGATTTGGTTTCAAGTCATGCTAGGGACTTTGCAATCTAATTGAAAACCAAACCTATTTAATTAATCAATTAAACTCTTTAATTAATTAATTAAATCATATTTAAATAGGTGATAACTTGTGTAGGTGTGTGACTTACTAGGCTCATCACTAATTGGCAATGAGACATGATATCAACTCTTAATATCATTAGAACTCTTTCTTACCATAAATGATTTCTCTAAATCATTTTTTGAACCTCATAGACCATGGGTAACACCTAGCATAGCATGCCATGGCCACCCAATTAGTAATAAGGTTTACCTTAAATGAACCTATAATCATATGTTACCATGCACTAGAATCTCTCTGTTACAAAATCCCAACTCAAGCTGGAGTCATGGTTTATGTCAAACTCCATTTGCTATGAATATTATGTTCTCTTTTAATTCCAGTTCTTGATTAAAAAGATTTTCTCATCAGAAACTCTTTTCTGAATAAATCTATCTGTCCTGGCCAGGAACTTGAAATATCAAGAACAATTAAATGAACATAGGATTTTATCTCTATTTACTTAGAGGAACAGATTCCATCTTGATCAACACCTACCTCCATATATAACTAGTAGGAGCCAACACATGCCCATATACCCATACACAGTACAAGTATGAAAGCAGTATCAAACTCAAACTACCTATATACAAGATAACTGTGCTATCTGAGGTCTAAAGATTATATGCACTGATATGATTTATGACAAAACATTGACAAGAGTAAACTCCATGTGTTTGTCATAAGTGTCACTGGTTCGGCCTACTTATCATTTATAAGTGCCTATCATGTTTGTTATATGGCATGAGACTCACCATTCCATCTTATTTATATCTCATATAAATAACTTGGGAACAAACATGAATACAATCTTTCTGTATAAGTCATGTCCTTATTATGAAGTATCCTCGATTGTGAACCTATTTATGATACTTTGTGCTAGAAATATTGTCACTCATATTCTTAACAACTTAAGAATAATATTTCTAACAAAATATCAATGGACCTTTTCTATTACACATAAATATATTATATAAACAGAAAAGTGGAAATGCCTTTTATTAATAAAAATATGTACAAGATACATACTAAATGATATGCTCTAGGGCTTACTACTAACAATCTCCCACTAGCACTAGAGCCATTCATTACAATATCTTAGACCTATCTTCTCAAGATGTCGGTCTAACTGAGTCTGTGACATAGGCTTAGTGAATGGATCAGCTGGATTTTCAGCTGATGCTATTTTCTGCATGGCTACATCGCCTCGCCCAACTATTTCTTTGATAATGTGGTAGCGCCTTTCTATGTGTTTTGATTTTGGGTGAGACCTTAGTTCCTTAGCTCAGATGATCGCTCTCCATTGTTGTCACAAAGGTAGTGGAACCGCGACTCAATGGAAGGAACTACTATAAGTTCTGTCACGAACTTCTTTATCCAAACAACTTCCTTTGCGATCTCGATGCAAAGAATATACTTAGCCTCAGTAGTGGAATCTGCAATGTGCTCGCTTGGAACTCTTCCAACTGACTGCACCTCCATTACAAATGAACACATATCCAGAGGTAGACTTTCTATCATCGATATCTAATTGGAAATCAGAATCAGTATAACCATCCAATTGCAAGTCTCCACCTCCATAAATAAATCCTTAGTTCTTCTCAAATACTTAAGGATATTCTTGACAGCTATCCAGTGTTCCAAACCTGGATTGGATTGATACCTGCTAGTCAAACTAACAGCATATGCGATATCCGGCCTAGTACACAACATTGCATACATTAAACTTCCAATAGCCGAAGCATATGGAATCCTGGCCATCTTACCTCTTTCTTCAAGTGTCTTTGGAGACATCTCTTTAGAAAGATGGATACCATGTCTCACTGGTAACAATCCTCTCTTGGAATCAAGCATGTTAAACCTCTTTAACACCTTTTCCAAGTATAGACTTTGGGATAAACCAATTATTCTTTTCGCTCTATCTCTATAGATGCGAATCCCAAGAATATAGGTTGCCTCCCCTAAGTCTTTCATGGAGAATGTATTTGACAACCATACCTTTATAGTCACAACATACCCGTGTCATTACCCATCAACAAGATGTCATCCACATATAAGACAAGGAAAGTGATAGCACTGTCACTAACCTTCTTATATACACATGGCTCATCCTCATTTTTGATAAAACCAAAGGATTTAATGGCTTCATCAAAATGGATGTTCCAACTCCTCGAAGCTTGTTTCAACCCATAAATGGATTGCTTTAGCTTGCATACCTTGGAACCATCTTAGGATTCAAATCCCCTAGGTTGTTCCATGAAAATGTTTTCTTCAATGTATCCATTGAGAAAAGTCGCTTTGACATCCATCCGCCAAATCTCATAATCATAGTATGCAGCTATTGCTAATAAAATCCTAATTGATTTAAGCATGGCAACAAAGCAGAAAGTCTCCTCATAGTCGATTCCTTGCCTTTGGCGAAACCCTTTCGCTACTAGCCTTGCCTTATAGGTCTCTACCTTTCCATCAGAACCAATTTTCTTCTTGAAAACCCATTTGTTCCCTATAGGTATAATACCTTCAGGTGGGTCAACAAGATCCCAAACTTGATTCTTATACATGGAATCAATCTCGGATTTCATAGCATCAATCCATTTTGAAGAGTCTATATCTGATATAGCTTCTTCATAGGTAAGTGGATCATCTCCATGATCTACTTCTTCATGTGTAGACAACTCTTGTTCTTCTTCATGAAGAAAACCATATCTCACCGTGGGTGAGATACCCCTGGTTGTTCTTCGAGGAACAAATTAGATGTTTCATCAACGGTTATAGGTTGACTAGATGGATCAATATCCATCTGATCTGTTGGTTGGTCAGAATTCTCCAATTCTAACTCTATTTGCCTTCCTTTGCCTCCTTCTTGAACAAACTGTTGTTCAAGAAATGTGGCATCTCTACTTATCACAACCTTTTGTGAAGTAGGCAAATAAAAATAATATCCAAAACTATCTTTTGGATATCCAACAAATCGACCCTTTTCTGATCTGGTCTCCAATTTATCAGTGTTCAGCTTTTTGATATAAGCTGGACAACCCCAAATCTTAACATGCATAAGACTTGGTTTTCTTCCATGCCATATCTCATAAGGTGTGGAAGAAACTGATTTTGATGGAATCCTATTCTGAATATACAAAGCTGATTCTAATGCAAATCCCTAAAAGAAGATTGGCATATCAGTATAGCTTATCATGCTACGTAGCATATCCAATATGGTACGATTTCTCCTTTCAGATACACCATTCAACTGTGGCGTTCCTGGAGGAGTCAGCTGAGAAACAATGCCATGCTCTCTCAAGTATTCATCAAATTCAGTACTCAAATATTCACCTCCACGATCTGATCGAAGAGCTTTAATACTCTTTCCTGTTTGATTTTCTACTTCAGATTTAAATTCTTTGAATTTTTCAAAAGATTCATGTTTGTATTTCATCAAATACAAATAGCCAAACCTTGATTTATCATCAGTAAAGGTAATAAAATAATGAAAGCCCCCTCTAGCCATTTCTTTAAATGGACCACATACATCACTATGTATTAGCTCCAAAATATTTTCAGCTCTTAGCCCTTGTTCAACAAAGGGTGATCTAGGCATTTTGCCCTGAAGGCAAGATTCACAAGTTGGAGTAGGCTCAGAGTCCAATAAGGATAGAATTCCCATTTTCTCCAATTTTGTAATCCTATCTTCTGCAACATGACATAACCTTAAGTGCCAAATATATTTTGAACTTGAGTTGGTTTTCACCACGGCATTGCATTCATTTAGATTGCTATACTCTGGCCAGTGGAAACACTTTCTTACTGGCAATGGAAACACTTTCCTATTGGCAATGGAACACTTTCCTGTTGGCAGTGGAAACACTTTCCTTTGCCTTCATCAGCTTTAGTCTTCCTTTTCTGTTTAGCTATTTTCTTAGAAGGACCAGGAATCTGAGGTTTCTTTTTCTTATTGCCCTTCTTCTTGTTGGACTTTCCAGTAGAAGAAAATGCAACCAAAGCTACCTCTTTTCCTTTATTGCCTGGCATATTCTTTTAGGCAATAACTAGCATGTTGAGTAAACCAGCTAAGGTGCATTCCTGTCTAGTCATATGGAAATTTGTCACAAAATTCCCAAAAGACTCAGGAAGGGACTGAAGGATCAAATCCGTCTGTAGTTGGAAATCCATGTTGAAGTCAAGATGTTCCAACTGCTCAATCATCCGAATCATCTTGTGGACATGATCCCCAACATTCTGTCCCTCAGACTTCCTCATACGGCATAGCTGTCTAGATATCTCATACCTAGCATTCCTACTGTGCTCACCATACAACTCTTGTAGGTGAAGGAGGATCTCACTTGCACTCTGCATGTTCTCATGCTGCTTCTGTAACTCATTACTCATGGAAGCAAGCATGTAACACTTAGCTCTCATATCATGCTCCTTCCACTTGTCCAAAGTTTCATGTTCCTCTTGTGTGGCCTCTGGAGGTAAGGGACCAGGAACATTTGAATCTAGAACATATCCTATATGTTCAAGGTTCAGGACAAGTTTCAAATTTCTTAGCCAATCGCATGATTAGGTCCTGTCAACCTGTTGTGATCAAGTATGCTTGCAAGGATATTGGATGGTGGTGGTTGTCTTGTGCTCATTTTTATCAGAAAATTAACTGCAGAAAATAACCAGATTAATTAGTAAATGTATCATGTAATTAACCAAAATGATTATGGTCTTTTAATCAAATTGGTCCTCCCACTAACTTAGCGAATCCTACACTTCCAAAGTAGAAAACATAAATCGTAGTTGGATTGGATGGATTTCTAGTGGGTGATTGAATTCTTATAATTCTATTGATCATCCTCAGGAACATCCATTATTGGAATTACAATAAACTATAAGTGAGCAACTCTTTGCCCATCACATCTCATGTGAGGTTCAATCCTTTACCTAGCCCCTAATGCTCAAAATCTCAGGTACATCCATTATTGACTTATCTTGCATTAGTTAAGTTGATCCCATTGAGCCAGTAATTATGCAAATAATTTTAATGTCCTCAGGTACATCCAATATTGGCCACTAAACCATTTACATATTTACAACATCTCATGCTTAACAATTATTCTTAAGAAAATCTCTTAAGTAAATTGCATCTTATGCAACTATTTAAAATTTCTTAAAATAATTGCCCCAATGGAAGGCCTATGTTATAATTACTTTAATTATAGCATTTCCAACTTAATCATTTGCTTGGAAGATTTTATGGTCATTCTATTTACTATTAAGGTCTCACTTTGCACATTATCCATTTAGCATGCACATATCATATAATTGCATACATTCCCATACATCTCATGCATTCATGGATAAGCAGTAAATATGGTATGATCATGGACTTTCTAAGGGATTCAATTCTGAGCCACCAAGAATTGAATCAGGGCATTCCTAGGTGCATTTCATTCATTCATTTTACAAGAGTTGCTGAAGGAGTACATAATCAACACTTGATCTTGAATTCCTCCCACTGGTCCCACCAATGCTCTTGACCTCCTTGAACTTCTTACAATCCAATATTACATAGTAATCCTTGGCATACCAAGGCGAATTTACAAGAACTTAAATAAATGAAATTACAACCCAAAAATTATTACAAACTTAATAATACATGCCAAAAAAAAATTAAAATAAATTAATTAATTTACAATCCCAAAGAAACATAAAAGAAATAAATCCAATCACATTGGTCTTTTATAGTCCATGATCATCCATCATGCATATCACTATTTAACAATTAAATGAAACATACATACTTAAATTAAATTGAATATCTCATATTCAACTTAAAAATCCAGATTTGAATATGATTCAAATAAATTTAAAAATTCAGATTTGAATCTCATTCAAACAAATTTAAAAATTCAGATTTGAATCACATTCAAACAACTTTAAAAATTCATATTTGAATCACATTCAAACATTTTTTAAAAAATCAGATTTGAACCACATTCAAATATTTTTTTTAAAAATCAGATCTGAATTTTATTCAATCAATTTTAAAAAATCAGATTTAAATATGATTCAAACAACTTTAAAAATTCAGATTTGAATCACATTCAAACAACTTTTAAAATTCAGATTTGAATCACATTCGAACAATTTTTAAAATTCTGATTTGAATTATAATTTAATTGTGTGATAAAAACTACTAATTAAACACTTTAATTAGTCAAAGAATAGGCCTTAGATCATACAACAATTGCAGAATTAAAAGCCAAACCTTAAATCACCCATGGAAGCCAAACCATGCGCACCATTGATGGTGTTTTTTCAAGTATGCCGCCAACTTGCTATGCAACCAGCAATGAACATTTGATCTCATGATCAAACACACAATTAAATCATATAATCAATAATCTAAATGGCAAATATAGTGGCTCTGATACCAATTGAAGGAACGGAAGCGTGAAAAACACAAGTTTATACCATTGAATTCAAAAATTTTCACCTAGGGTCACATGCATCATGCAAGATTTATTTTTATCTATTTGATTTCAATGATAAACAACATATTAAAACTCTTTTAATATGTTTTTGGATCTGTATTTTCCATTTAAGATTTTAAAATTAATCAGATTAATTTTAGAACCCTAGATTAAATCAAGAACGATTACACTAACCTCTTGATGCAATCGCAATATGTCTGCGCCTTTGAGATTCGTCTTCAGGACACCAGATGTTGTCCCTCTAGCTTTTCCACACCAAGAACACCTATGGCAGCCCTTGAATAGCTTCTAAAGCTTTTTCTATTAATTAGAAAATCAAGTTCTACCTTTTAAGTGATTAAAGATGTAAACAGGACACTAGAAACAATTTCTAGTGTTCTTAATTCAAGAGATTGATGGATAATCTCTTTGAATTGATAAGAGATGAAGAAGAAGAGATAAAAACCCTCAAAGTGGCGTGACAAAGGAGTGTGGCTGCTGGTTACGTTTTATTTTCTCATAACAACACTTAAATAGCTAGGTTAACACATTAAACCCTTGCCACATGTCACCCTTTGATTAGCTCTAGGTTTAAGTGACCCAATCACATTGTGCCAAGTGTCAAACCTATATTTAATCTTGATTTTAATCATTTTACATGATTAAAAAAAACATTTGGCAAGCTTATGTGTTATGCCATGTGTCACCATCTCATGGTGCCACGTGTCACACTGCAAAATGACCAAAATGCCCCTGTGTCTTAATTTTGAGTTCTTAACCCAAAATAATTATTTTCTTCTTCTAATTAATTTATATCAAATATAAATTAATTAATTAATCTCTATTAATTAATTTCTCATGAATTAAATTCATATTTAAACACTTTAAATATAAATTTAACTTATATTATACATCCAATAACCTAGATTTGGTTTCAAGTCATGCTAGGGACTTTGCAATCTAATTGCAAACCAAACCTATTTAATTAATCAATTAAACTCTTTAATTAATTAATTAAATCATATTTAAATAGGTGATAACTTGTGTAGGTGTGTGACTTACTAGGCTCATCACTAATTGGCAATGAGACATGATATCAACTCTTAATATCATTAGAACTCTTTCTTACCATAAATGATTTCTCTAAATCATTTTATGAACCTCATAGACCATGGTTAACACCTAGCATAGCATGCCATGGCCACCCAATTAGTAATAAGGTTTACCTTAAATGAACCTATAATCGTATGTTACCATGCACTAGAATCTCTCTGTTACAAAATCCCAACTCAAGCTGGAGTCATGGTTTATGTCAAACTCCATTTGCTATGAATATTATGTTCTCTTTTAATTCCAGTTCTTGATTAAAAAGATTTTCTCATCAGAAACTCTTTTCTGAATAAATCTATCTGTCTTGGCCAGAAACTTGAAATATCAAGAACAATTAAATGAACATAGGGTTTTATCTCTATTTACTTAGAGGAACAGATTCCATCTTGATCAACACCTACCTCCATATATAACTAGTAGGAGCCAACACATGCCCATATACCCATACACAGTACAAGTATGAAAGCAATATCAAACTCAAACTACCTATATACAAGATAACTGTGCTATCTCAGGTCTAAAGATTATATGTACTGATATGATTTATGACAAAACATTGACAAGAGTAAACTCCATGTGTTTGTCATAAGTGTCACTGGTTCGGCCTACTTATCATTTATAAGTGCCTATCATGTTTGTTATATGGCATGAGACTCACCATTCCATCTTATTTATATCTCATATAAATAACTTGGGAACAAACATGAATACAATCTTTCTGGATAAGTCATGTCCTTATTATGAAGTATCCTCGATTGTGAACCTATTTATGATACTTTGTGCTAGAAATATTGTCACTCATATTCTTAACAACTTAAGAATAATATTTCTAACAAAATATCAATGGACCTTTTCTATTACACATAAATATATTATATAAACAGAAAAGTGGAAATGCCTTTTATTAATAAAAATATGTACAAGATACATACTAAATGATATGCTCTAGGGCTTACTACTAACACAGACCACCTGCCAGAGCTTATGCCATTAGAGCTCAGGAGGAGCAAGATGCCCCGGACGTCATTAGGGGTACGTTCTCCGTCTACAATACATCTGTGCATGCATTAGTGGATCCAGGATCCACTCATTTATACATCTGCATCAACCTACCCGTAGAAAGGGGGATACTAGTAGGGGAGAGTGACCAAGACATTCTGGTCACTAATCCATTGGGCCATAGTGTAGTGGTGAACAAAGTATACAAGGGTTGCCCGTTAAGGATTCAGGGGTATGAATTTTTGGCAGACCTGATTGAGTTGCCCTTCCACGAGTTTGACGTGATTTTGGGAATGGACCGTTGTCACGCCATCGTGCAATAGTTGATTGCAAATTGAAGAGAATTTCTCCAAAACTTGAGGGTAATCGATCACCGTTGTGGGTGAAAGGGCGATTTCTGTCAATGTCATCTCACCACACCGCAAGAAGAATGATGAGAAAAGGCTGTGAAGCCTACCTAGCACATGTGGTGGATACTAGGCAGGCTAAGCCAAACCTGAGTGATATACCCACAGTAAGAGACTTCCCAGATGTATTCCCTGAAGAATTGCCTGGTTTGCCACCAGAAAGGGAAGTCGAGTTTGCTATTGAGACACTGCCGGGTACAACACCCATTTCCATTGCTCCTTATAGGATGGCACCCACTGAATTGAGGGAGTTGAAAACTCAGTTGCAAGAGTTGCTTGATAAGGGGTTCATACGCCCCAGTGTGTCACCATGGGGAGCTCCAGTGCTGTTTGTGAAGAAAAAGGATGGGACTTTGAGGCTATGCATCGATTACCGGCAGTTGAATAAAGTGACTGTGAAGAACAAATATCCGTTGCCTAGAATTGATGATCTGTTTGATCAGTTGAAGGGAGCAGGAGTATTTTCTAAGATTGATCTCGCATCGTGGTATCATCAGTTGAGGGTGAAGGATGTAGATGTGCCAAAGACTGCATTCAGGACCCGGTATGGGCATTATGAGTTTCTGGTGATGCCCTTTGGCCTAACAAATGCACCAGCAGCATTCATGGACCTTATGAACCGTATCTTCCATCCATACCTAGATCGGTTCGTAGTGGTCTTTATTGATGATATTTTGGTGTATTCCAAAACCAGGGAAGAACATGATGAGCATTTGAGGATTGTTCTGCCAACCCTGAGAGAAAAGAAGCTGTATGCTAAGTTGTCCAAGTGTGACTTCTGGTTGAATGAGATTGCATTCCTTGGACACATAGTGTCAGCTGATGGGATTAGGGTGGATCCCAAGAAAATAGAAGCAGTGATAGAATGGAAGCCTCCCAGGAATACAACTGAGGTCAGAAGCTTCTTGGGGCTAGCTGGGTATTACAGGAGATTTGTGAAGGGATTTTCCTTAATAGCTTCTCCAATGACCAAGTTGTTACACAAGAATGTCAGATTTGACTGGAATGACAAGTGTCATACCAGTTTTGAGAAGTTGAAGGCTATGTTGACAGAGGCACCAGTGTTAACACAGCCAGTGTCAGGAAAGGACTTTGTGGTCTACAGTGATGCCTCTCATAATGGGTTAGGGTGTGTATTGATGCAAGAGGGGAAGGTGGTCGCTTATGCTTCCAGGCAGTTAAGGCCACATGAACAGAATTACCCTACCCATGATCTAGAGCTTGCAGCAGTTATCTTCGCACTGAAGATATGGAGGCATTACTTGTATGGTGAAAAGTGCTACATTTACATGGACCACAAAAGCCTGAAATACTTGCCAACCCAGAAGGAACTCAACCTTAGACAGAGATGATGGATTGAGTTCCTGAAGGACTAT
This sequence comes from Hevea brasiliensis, assembly GCF_030052815.1. NCBI lineage: Eukaryota > Viridiplantae > Streptophyta > Magnoliopsida > Malpighiales > Euphorbiaceae > Hevea > Hevea brasiliensis. The sequence continues at coordinate 63,708,513 of NC_079493.1, forward strand.
GATTGTGTAATTGACTACCATCCTGGGAAGGCAAATGTAGTTGCTGATGCTTTGAGCAGAAAATCCATGATAGCTTTGAGATCATTGAATGCCCGTCTATCTTTGGTTCGAGATGGAGCTATTTTGGCTGAGTTACAAGTGAGGCCAAACCTGTTACAACAGATTTTAGATGGGCAGAAGGTAGATGAAAAATTAATGGCTATTATGAGCAAAATCTCAGAGGGAAAAGCAACTGACTATGAGGTGAGAGCAGATGGGTGTCTGTACTACAAAGGAAGACTGTGTGTACCAAATGATGGGAAATTGAAGGCCAATATTCTAAAAGAGGCACACACCAGTGTGTATGCTATGCACCCAGGAAGTACAAAAATGTATCATGATCTAAAACTTCAATATTGGTGGCCTGGTATGAAGAAGGACATAGCTGACTATGTGACTAAATGCTTGACATGTCAGCAAGTCAAGGCAGAACATTAAGTTCCATCAGGTTTGCTATAGCCTATACGCATACCTGAATGGAAATGGAATCGGGTCACCATGGATTTTGTAAGTGGTCTACCTCTCACCCAGAAGAAACATGATGCAGTATGGGTGATAGTGGATAAATTGACAAAGTCAACACACTTTCTGCCAGTTAGGACTGACTACTCACTGGAGAAGTTAGCGGAATTGTATATTAGTGAGATAGTTAGACTGCATGGAATTCCACTTTCCATCATATCTGATCAAGACCCAATGTTTACATCGAGATTTTGGAAGAAGTTGCATGAGTCCTTGGGTACACAACTCCACTTCAGCACAGCTTTCCATCCTCAGACGGATGGGTAATCAGAAAGAGTAATCCAGGTAAACAATTGAAACCAATTAAACAAATACACATATTAAACTGAAATGATAATAATAACATGAAATATATGTCAGGTCCTTGAGGATATGCTGAGGAGTTGTGTCATTGAGTTTGAAGGAAGTTGGGATAGATACCTCCCACTGGCAAAATTTGCATACAACAATAGCTACCAAGCTAGTATCCAAATGGCCCCGTATGAAGCACTGTATGGGAGGAAATGTAGAACTCGGTGTCTTTGGACTGAATTGGGCGAAGACAAGCGGTAGGGCGGATCCGTGAAACAGACTAAGGAGAAAGTGAAACTAATCAAAGCCAATCTGAAGGTTGCCTCAGACAGACAGAAATCTTATGCCGACCTGAAGAGAAAAGAAATAGAATATACGGTTGGCGATAAAGTGTTCCTCAAGGTGTCACCGTGGAAGAAGGTATTGAGAGTTGGAAGAAAAGGTAAGTTGAGCCCTAGGTTCATTGGCCCATATGAAGTCATGGAACGTGTGGGTCCAGTGGCCTATAGGCTAGCTTTACCACCAGAGCTGGACAAGATCCACAATGTGTTTCACGTATCTATGCTAAGAAGATACCGCTAAGATCCTTCACATGTCATCTCCAGGGAAGAAATTGAAATACAACCGGATTTGACATATGAAGAAGAACCCATACGGATCCTGGCTCGAGAAATGAAAGAGTTGAGGAATAAGCAGATTCCACTGGTGAAAGTGCTTTGGAGGCACCACAACACCGAAGAGGCAACTTGGGAAAGTGAAGAGATGATGAGGCAACAGTTTCCTCAACTGTTTGCATCAGGTAAATTTCGAGGACGAAATTTAAATTAGAGGGGAAGATTTGTAAAACTCCGTACATTCTACTGTTCCAGTGACCAGTGTTGGTCCGGACAGCTAGAACATCCGGAAAAATATTTAAACTAAAGTGAGGAACCATAATTAACTCAAATATTAATAAGAAAAATTTAGTAAAAATTTTAGAAATAAAATACAACTAAGTCAAATGAGCTGGTGCCCAAGCGATGGGTAACATAATGGGAAGTTGCGGTTCTCGCAACTAGGAGTCTTAGACCCGAGAGAAAATTCATAAAATAATTTTTGGGACTCCAGAGAAAGGTCATTGAGGTTCATATGGCATTAGACTGCCAAGAAAATATTTAGAAAAATTTTTCAATCGGTACAGACAATTTTGACCCGTTAAGACAAACGGAGGGCATTTTGGTCATTTCGCCTTCAGAGACGATTTTTGGCCGACTTGTCCAGTTGAGTAAATAATTATTATGACATAAAATATGAATAAACAATACTAAAAATTAAATTGAAAATGAGTAGAGATGAAAAGAAAAGAAAAATAAAGAAAATTAGGGATAATGACATCACATGATGTCATTATCTTACTCCCAACCAATCACAAGTTAACAAGCATTCTTAAAACACTTAAAAGAGTGAAAATAGACCAAAAAAATTCTGGTCTTCTTCTTCTCCTTCAGCCAGCCGAAACCCTTCTCCCCTCTCCCTCCATTGATTCTCAACCAAAGCTCCCTTTCTCTCTTTGTTTCACTACTAAACCATAGGCACCTTTCATTAAAACTTGTCCATACCTCTTGGGAAAGTGTTTGGCAGCCTAGAAAAGGAAAAAAAGTGAAGTTTAAGTTTGGAAAATTCTGCCCTACAAGAGGTTAGTGCTTATTTATGCATATATTTCTTTTATTCCATGTTAGGGACTTGAAATTAATATGAAATTGTGAAGTAAATGGATTAAAACTCATGTGTATGTATACCATGGAATTCGGCTGCCTAGTGAGGGTTATGACTTTGATGGTTTATATGGGCTTAGAGTGGATTAGAGAGGGTGTTTATGAAGGAACGGAAACGTGAAAAACACAAGTTTATACCATTGAATTCAAAAATTTTCACCTAGGGTCACATGCATCATGCAAGATTTATTTTTATCTATTTGATTTCAATGATAAACAACATATTAAAACTCTTTTAATATGTTTTTGGATCTGTATTTGCCATTTAAGATTTTAAAATTAATCAGATTAATTTTAGAACCCTAGATTAAATCAAGAACGATTACACTAACCTCTTGATGCACTGCAGCGTGTCTGCGCCTTTGAGATTCATCTTTAGGACACCAGATGTTGTCCCTCTAGCTTGTCCACACCAATTTCTATTAATTAGAAAATAAAGTTCTGCCTTTTAAGAGATTAAAGATGTAAACAGGACACTAGAAACAATTTCTAGCATTTTTAATTCAAGAGATTGATGGCTAATCTCTTTGAATTGATAAGAGATGAAGAAGAAGAGATAAAAACCCTCAAAGTGGCATGACAAAGGAGTGTGGCTGCTGGTTGTGTTTTATTTTCTCATAACAACACTTAAATAGCTAGGTTAACACATTAAACCCTTGCCACATGTCACCCTTTGATTAGCTCTAGGTTTAAGTGACCCAATCACATTGTGCCAAGTGTCAAACCTATATTTAATCTTGATTTTAATCATCTTACATGATTAAAAAAAACATTTGGCAAGCTTATGTGTTATGCCATGTGTCACCATCCCATGGTGCCACGTGTCACACTGTAAAATGACCAAAATGCCCCTGTGTCTTTATTTTGAGTTCTTAACCCAAAATAATTATTTTCTTCTTCTAATTAATTTATATCAAATATAAATTAATTAATTAATCTCTATTAATTAATTTCTCATGAATTAAATTCATATTTAAACACTTTAAATATAAATTTAACTTATATTATACATCCAATAATCTAGATTTGGTTTCAAGTCATGCTAGGGACTTTGCAATCTAATTGCAAACCAAACATATTTAATTAATCAATTAAACTCTTTAATTAATTAATTAAATCATATTTAAATAGGTGATAACTTGTGTATGTGTGTGACTTACTAGGCTCATCACTAATTGGCAATGAGACATGATATCAACTCTTAATATCATCAGAACTCTTTCTTACCATAAATGATTTCTCTAAATCATTTTATGAACCTCATAGACCATGGTTAACACCTAGCATAGCATGCCATGGCCACTCAATTAGTAATAAGGTTTACCTTAAATGAACCTATAATCATATGTTACCATGCACTAGAATCTCTCTGTTACAAAATCCCAACTCTAGTTTTTGTCATTTTTTATGTCAAACTCCATTTGCTATGTATATTATGTTCTCTTTTAATTCCAGTTCTTGATTAAAAAGATTTTCTCATCAGAAACTCTTTTCTAAATAAATCTATCTGTCCTGGCCAGGAACTTGAAACATCAAGAATAATTAAATGAACATAGGATTTTATCTCTATTTACTTAGAGGAACAGATTCCATCTTGATCAACACCTACCTCCATATATAACTAGTAGGAGCCAACACATGCCCATATACCCATACACAGTACAAGTATGAAAGCAGTATCAAACTCAAACTACCTATATACGAGATAACTGTGCTATCTCAGGTCTAAAGATTATATGCACTGATATGATTTATGACAAAACATTGACAAGAGTAAACTCCATGTGCTTGTCATAAGTGTCACTGGTTCGGCCTACTTATCATTTATAAGTGCCTATCATGTTTGTTATATGGCATGAGACTCACCATTCCATCTTATTTATATCACATATAAATAACTTGGGAACAAACATGAATACAATCTTTCTGGATAAGTCATGTCCTTATTATGAAGTATCCTCGATTGTGAACCTATTTATGATACTTCGTGCTAGAAATATTATCACTCATATTCTTAATAACTTAAGAATAATATTTCTAAAAAAATATCAATGGACCTTTTCTATTACACATAAATATATTATGTAAACGGAAAAGTGGAAATGCCTTTTATTAATAAAAATATTTACAAGATACATACTAAATGATATGCTCTAGGGCATACTACTAACAGTTTAAAGTGTATATATATATATATATAAGGAATGGAAGTGTTAACTAAGGTGTGTGGTGTGAATCATAATGGGAAATTAGGGTTTTGGGAGTGAAATTTGGACTTGGCTTATGAAATGATGAGTGAACATTCTAATGGTCAATTAGTGACCATTTGAGGTAAGTTGACCATAATTTGAAGTGAACTAGAGTGTTACAAACCAAATTCGTAGGCTGCCTAGTGACAGCAGTAGGTGAGGCTGTGAGTCCAGCCTGTTTGGACTGCCATATCTTTGGCTGTGTAGGTTCAATTGGTATTTGGCCAATTGGACATGAAAATAAACACATAATGGCACAATTTTTCTGTAGAAACCATGCCCAAAAGAGCAAAGCAAGTGGACCAAAAACTGGCCCCAATCCGGATGCCCTGCAACCAGAATCTGCAGAATGACCAAATGAACAGTAATTGTTCATTTGGCCATAACTCATTGTAGAATGGGTCAATTGACCTGAAATTTTTACAGAAACAAATTAAGATATAGACAAACAACTTTTATGAAGAAACCTACCCCAAATTATGATCAGAACCTATCCAACAAGGCAGTGGCAGTCACTATTCACTGCACTGTAGATATGGTTAATTCTGCAGTTTTCAATCCGGCCAGCTGTGGTTTTTGGACCATAAATGGAGCTACAAAACTCCAAATGGAGTGATTCAAAAACGGAAATTCTACTAGACAAAATAAAGAACAACTTTCATGTTTACCATTTCCTCAAATTCCCACTGTAATAGTCACTAATGGAACAGTAAATTTAGGGTACAAAAACTGAAAATTCTGCTCCCTTAGTTCTAAGCTTAGAAATGGTATTGGTGATTAATTCCAACAAGTTTTGAATGCAAAATGTGGTACATTGGGGGTGTTAAAACCAATGTATCTATTTTCTATCCAAAAGTCAACATTTTTGTTGACCAATGAGGTGAATAGTGACACCAAAACTTGAAATTCAAAAATTGAAGAATTCAAAAGTATCAAATGCCCTAGTATACCTAACAAGATTGGTTTGGATAGTTTGGCATGCCAATAGGGTTCAGTTAGCAGTACTGCACATGGCATTATGCCATTCTGTGATTTTATGGCTTTTAGCCATTCTGACCTTGTGTTGATATTTGGCCTTGTGCCTATTGTCATTACAGCTTATTAGTCGTTGCTGCATCGGGAGATGCATACGTGACTGATGGTGTGACGGCCCGAGGTACTAGATACCCAGCGCCAGTATACCCGTTTATCCAGTCCAGTCGTCCAGTATAGGTTACTTGGGCAACCAAAAGAATGAAAGTGGATAAAGTTAACAAAATAAATGATTATAACAAGTACAAAACCAGTAAAACATTGATACATTCAATACATATTTATTTTCTGCTATTCCTTTTATTTTATTATTGCACCACTAAGCATTATTGCTTAGTGCGTTGCTTTTGCCACGCGTAGGTTCTGGAGATACTGATCGAGAGCCCAGTAGACCGCAGACTGGGTGAGACCATCCTGCAACTCTGCATAGTGTTCGTGTCACCTCACCATCTTCAGTGTATTGGTAGGACACTAGGTTTCATTTTGATATTTTGTAACTAATAATTATTTTCTCATATGTAATTGAACTTATGAAATGTATTTTGATGTTCATGTAAATAATGAGAAGTGTTTGTGAATGGAAAAGTGAATGTTTATCTGTGATTTATACATGATTATCACATGAGATAAATGATTGAGAAATGAAATTGAAAAATGTTGAGATTTTGATATTGGAGTTTGAGATGATTGAATATGATTATTGGAAGTGTTTTTCACAGGTTCCAAAGAACTGTTTTCTCCATTTTTAGCCGGTACTCTGCAGGATTTTCTATAAAATTTTCGAAACCTCAAATAAATTATAATTTCAATAAATAACTTAAATAAATAATATTTCGCAAGTTATATTCAAAACTATGATAAAAATTAATTAAGGTAAAATAGAGTGTGCCGGTACACTGTGTGACATTGCTTACTCGAATATACTGTACACGGGTAAGGGGTGTCACATTTAGGGTTAGAATTTATGGGACAAAATTAAGTTATTCAAGCTTAAAAAGCCTGTTAATGGAGGAAACCATGGGAAGAGAGAGGTTTGGAGAGTTTGGCCGGCTGATGGTGGAAGAAGGAATGAATATTTTCTTTTAATTTTTTGTATTTTTATGTCTAAATGAGTTGAATTTGACTTGGTAAAAAAAAATTAGGTAATTAAAATTTAAATTGACATCATGGTGAGGTCACAAAAATGATGTAATAATCCATTTATTTTCTTTTTTTTTTATTAGTTCTTTAATTTAATTCTTGATCCTAAAATTTTCTTTTCTCAAATTTTGTTGGACAGTTAGGTCAGGAGTTAGGTCTAAGGGTGAATTGACCAAATTGCCCATCGCCGGTTCAATCCGGTTTACTAGTTATTCAATATTTCTTCTGGATCCCTGACCTAATTATTTGACCTGCTTAACAACTCTTTTCTGTGATTTTCTCTTTTCCACAGTGTTTACAATGGTCCTAAGGATCGCGGTGTCACATTTCACGGTTTGAAATTTGAGTTTAGACTAACCTCGCAGTCATTTCCCAGAAGGTCACCCATCGCTGTGACTCTCGGCTCATTTAAGTTTTTGTGTTTTTCTTTTCTTATTTATACTTAACTATTTGGCAATTACTAATTATTTATGTTCAGGACTTATCTAGGTGTCTTAGTTGTGGTTCTAATTCTCTTAATTGTTCGGACCGACACCAGTCACTGGAACAGTAAAATATACCAGGCTATGCAAATAGCAGTGTTACAACTAGGCTCATTACTAACTGGCAATGAGACATGATATCAACTCCTTATATCATCAGAACTCTTTCTTACCATAAATGATTTCTCTAAATCATTTTATACACCTCATAGACCATGGTTAACACCTAGCACAGCATGCCATGGCCACCCAATTAGTAATAAGGTTTACCTTAAATGAACCTATAATCATATGTTACCATGCACTAGAATCACTCTGTTACAAAATCCCAATTCAAGTTGGAGTCATGGTTTATGTCAAAACCCATTTGCTATATATATTATGTTCTCTTTTAATTCCAGTTCTTGAATAAAAGGATTTTCTCATCAGAAACTCTTTTCTGATTAAATCTATCTGTCCTGGCCAGGAACTTAAAACATCAAGAACAATTAAATGAACATAGGATTTTATCCCTATTTACTTTGAGGAACATATTCCATCTTGATCAGCACCTACCTCCATATATAACTAGTAGGAGCCAATACATGCCCATATACCCATACACAATGCAAGTATGAATGCAGTGCCAAACTCAAACCACCTATATACAAGAAAATTGTGCTATCTCAGGTCTAAAGATTATATACACTGATATGATTTATGACAATACATTGACAAGAATAAACTCCATGTGCTTGTTATAAGTGTCACTAGTTCGACCTACTTATCATGCATAAGTGCCTATTATGTTTGTCATATGGCATGAGACTCACCATTCCATCTTATTCATATCTCATATAAATAACTTGGGAACAAACATGAATACAGTCTTTCTGGATAAGTCATGTCCTTATTGTGAAGTATCCTCGATTGTGAACCTATTTATGATACTTTGTACTAGAAATACTATCACTCATACTCTTAACAACTTAAGAATAGAATTTCTAACGAAATATGAATGGACCTTTTCTATTACACATAAATATATTATGTAAACGGAAAAGTGAAAATGCCTTTTATTAATAAAAACATGTATAAGATACATACTAAATGATATGCTCTAGGGCATTCTACTGACAGTCTCCCACTAGCACTAGAGCCATTCATTACAATATCTTATACCCATCTTCTCAAGATGTCGGTCTAGCTGAGTCTGTGACATAGGCTTTGTGAATGGATCAGCTGGATTGTCAGCTGATGCTATTTTCTGCATGGTTACATCGCCTCGTCCAACTATTTCTCTGATAATGTGGTAGCACCATTCTATGTGCTTAGATTTTTAGTGAGATCGGGGTTCCTGTGTGACTGCTCCATTATTGTCACAGTGAAGTGGAACTACTTACTCAATAGAAGGAATTACTGCAAGTTCTGTCAAGAACTTTGTCACACCTTACCCCTCTGTAAGGCATAACATGATCCCGTAGAATACGTAATGAACTACCGAACTTCACCTACCAATAACTCATTAAGTACCCTACAAGGGATTTTAAAACAATTTTCTTACTTTTGATAAGTGGTGAGCATTTTCTAATAGGCATTTAAAACATGTACTTAAGTGAAAAGCTAGTTGGAAATCTTGGCCCATTTTATTTTTCCTCAAATTTTATAAAAATTTTGACAGAGTTTCCTCTGTATTTTGAGAAAACCGTTCTTCAAATACCTATAAAAAGCACTTCTAAAAAAATTTTCTCAACCACAACTTCAATTTCACAATCAAACTCTATCAATTTCAACAATTCTACAATCATTTCATTTGAGACAAAACAATTTATATACATCCTTACAAAATTCACATCAAAAGAAATACAAACTAAATTTTATTACAAACTTCATACAAATTTTGTACAAGCTGCTCAAGACCCATTTACATGTCCATACCTTTATATGCAATACATACATCAAAATAAATATTTACAGGCAGGGTATAAATTATACCCGAAGACTTCAAGATGATAGCTCCTCACACCTCAGCAGCTCAGTCTGCTGCTCTTCTAGTCTCTGCATCTGCGACAGCAATAGAAGCTATCGCTGAGTACTAGGATTCAGTGGTACACAACATACTAAAATAATCTTTATGCAAAAATAAAATCACATTTATTCAAAAATTTGACTAAACATGAGCATTAAACACAAAGCATGAATTATGAGATTTTAATGCAAACCAAGTTCATTGCAAAGTATCAAAACACATTTCATAAAACCCACAGTTAGATCATGCCATTCGAAACAAATAGAATCTCAATAGCCAGACGCTAAAGAGAAATCACATCACAAGGCTAGCTAGCTCAAATATATGGATATCCATTCACATCCTCTTCTACTGGCACACCTCAACACTTCTCCAGAGAAGGAATCAAAATTCGAAACTAATTACCCCCACTAGCCATGCTAGTGAGGTGTTCAAATATATGGTCATGACACTGTGGTTTCAAAACTTATCTTAACAATTTGCTAAACATTGTCATTTCAAATATACACAATAACTTTCACAATTTAAATCAAAACAACATAAATAGGGTTACAATACTTTCAACAATTCAAAGCAAAAGTAAAATGCATATTTCATTCACTTAATCAATAAATTTTTAAAGCATAGTGATGTTGTGCACAAACCTCAAATGAGTCACCTTTAGCCTCGACTCGGTTTCTCGGGTTCCTTCCCGATATTCTTTTCAACTGAAACACACAATTTTACAATGTTTCAGTACTAGAACTTAACATAAATCCAAAATAAATGTAGCTTCACTTATACCTAGCTCTAACGTGCTAATTTCGACGTTATTTAAATTTTGTGTTTCGGGTTACTATTCACTGCACTATTCAAGTCAAATAGTTGACTTTCTAAGGCTTAATAGGTATGGGAACTCCAACTTCACCCACATACCACATTTTGGTCACCAAACTTGTTGGTTTTGGTCATTTGTTTAAAGCTTAGGTCATTTTGGCAAAATTGCCAATTTTCGGTTTTGGTTCTCCGAAGTTGCACTGTTTCATTGGTCGGTCTACTGTTGGAATTTGACAAAACTTCCTGCATAGAAAATGTTCCTTATTGTCTTAAGTGTATTCTCATTTTTGGATCACCTCAATCGGAGTTTTGTAGCTCAAGTTATGGCCAAAATAAGTTTACTGTTTACGTGCACTGTTCATACTGCATTTTTTGGTTCTGGCAGATTTTGGTCCAAATTTGGTCAGTAATTTGATTAAGTTAAGTTCATAATTTGGTCTAACTTTGTTCATATGAAATGTTCTACTATGTCTTAGGTTTCCATCGGTTCAAGAATCCCCTAAATCTGAGTTTTCTAGAGGGAGTTATAGCCATCCAAACATTGCTGCTCAAATGGAAATTCTGGAAATCTTAGTACAGTAAATTTCACTTTGCTCAATGATTTGATTAGGTTAATGACATAATTTGGATTGGTGTCCTTCATGAAAGTTTTATATCTATATCTTATCTAATTACGGTTAAAATTTCAGATCAATTTGATCTACCTAGCTCGAGTTATGACCAAATGAACAGTTACTGTTCATTTGGTCAGTTTGGTGCAGGGGCAGCCTGCTATCAATTCACTTTGGTCAATTGTTTCACCAAGTTTTGGTCAGTTTTTGGCCATGGTTCCTTAATGAAAATTGTGCTCTTTTATGTCTATTTTCATCTCCAATTGGTGGCATATCCATTAGGCTTGTAAAATTTGAGTTTTGGTCCTTCAAAGTAGGTTTGGTCATGCTGCCAGCAGCATGACCATTGACCTACGAATTTGGCTTAATTTTCTACCATTCCCACACAACTTATTTGGTCATAATTGACCATTATTTCACTTCACAATAGGTCCAACACTCCATTTATGCACTTCTCCAAATTTTTGCCTCAAAACCCTAACATTCAAACCCTAGCTCTTCCATCTCATGCATTTAATCACAACTAGTGCACCTAACCTTAACCATTCAACTAATCAAAGCTTTTAAACTCATTCTAATGCATCAAATTCATGTAAATCATACTCCTCTCAAGCTCCCAGAATTTCAGTTTGGTCCTTCTCCCATGTTTGTTTCATTTAAATCAAGTTCTAAGATCACTTAATTACCTAAACATGGATTTGAATGGATAATTAAAGAGTTTAGCATACTAACCTCAATTTAAATGCCAAGCCTTCAATTGTTCTCTTTCTTTCCTCTCTCTTTCTTGTGCTTAAGTTGAGATTAAAGGTTCTAGTGAGGTATTTAAGGAAGTTAAGAAGGTTAAGTGAAGAAAATTTAGCTTAAATGTAAGCTTAATTGAAGAACCATTCATGGAGGATTTTGGGGAAAATGGGGTGGCAAAGAGAGAGGTGAAGAAGAAAATCCTAATTTTTTTTCTTTGTTTTCCTTTACACGTTTTTTACTTATGGAAGACCCCTAAATCCAAATTAATTAATTCAATTTATTAATTTAGTTATGACATCATGCATGATGTCATAACTTTTGACTTTTCCAACCTCTTTCCTTTTCTCTTTTTTTTCATTTTTTTTTCTATTTATTTTTCTATTAGTTATTTAATTTAATTATCGATTCCGAAACTTTCTTTTCTTCGATTTTATTTGATAGTTAGGTCAGGAGTCACCTCTCGGAGTCAATTGACCAAATTGCCCCTCGCCGGTTCATCCCGGTTTGCAAATAATCCAATATTTCTTCCGGCTCCCTGACCTAATTATTTGACTGGCTTAACAGTTCTTTTTCGTGATTTTCTCTTTTCCACTGTGTTCATAAGGGTCCTAAGGACCGCAGCGTCACTTTTTACGGTTCGAAATTTGAGTTTAAAACGACTTCGCAGTCGTTCCCGAGGAGGTCACTCATCGCTGTGACTCTCGGCTCGTTTAACCTCTTATGTTCTGTTTTTCTTATTTATAGTTAACTAATTAAACATTACTAATTATTTGTATTTATGGCTTCTCAAGTTGTCTTAAGTGTGGCCCTAATCCCAAAAATTGTTTGGACCGACACCGGTCACCGGAACAGTGAAATCTACCAGGCTATGCAACGGGGGTGTTACAATTCTCCCCCCCTTAAATAAATTTCGTCTCGAAATTTTTACCTGGTATCAATCTCTGAACAGCTGTGGGTGTTGTCTCCTCATGTCCTCCTCTCGTTCCCAAGTAGCTTCTTGGCCCGAATGATGGTTCCACAGCACTTTTACCAACGGTATCTGCTTATTCCGTAGCTGCTTCACCTCATAAGCCAGAATCTTTATGGGTTCTTCTTCATATGTGAGGTCTGGATTTACTTCAATTTCTTCTACTGATAGTACATGAGATGGGTCTGATCGATACCTCCTCAACATAGACACATGGAAGACATTATGTATCTTTTCTAACTCTGGAGGTAGTGCCAACCGATATGCCAAAGGACCCACTCTTTCCAGAACATCATATGGCCCGATAAAACGAGGACTTAGTTTCCCCTTCCTGCCGAATCTCATAATCCTCTTCCAAGGAGAAACTTTGAGGAAAACTTTCTCACCCACTGCATACTGAATATCTCTTCTCTTCAGATCAATGTAGGACTTCTGACGGTCTAATGCAATCTTAAGTCGACCTCTAATCACCCTGATTTTCTCTTTAGTTTGCTGAACGATTTCGGGTCCAATCATCTTTTTTTCACCCACGTCATCCCAACACAACGGGGTTCTACATTTTCTGCCATACAAAGCTTCATATGGAGGCATTCCAATGCTTGATTGGTAGTTGTTGTTGTAAGCAAACTCAATCAAAGGCAAGTGTGTATCCCAACTGCCCTCAAACTCAATCACACAAGCCCGTAGCATGTCCTCTAAGATCTAAATTACCCTCTCGGGTGGCTATCATGCATGGGTGGAATGCGATCGAAGTTCAATCTAGTTCCTAGGGCTCTCTGAAGACTACCCCAGAATCTAAAAGTGAACCTTGGATCTCTGTCTGACACGATGGATACTGGCACTCCATGCAGTCTCACAATCTCATCGATGTATACCTTGGCCAATCTTTCCAAACTATAATCCATCCGGACTGGTAGAAAATGAGCAGACTTAGTTAGTCTGTCGACAATGACCCATACTGCATCATGACTCTTCTGTGTCTTCGGAAGTCCCATCACAAAATCCATCGTTATTCTTTCCCATTTCCATTCGGGCACTGGTAGTGGATGCAACAACCCAGTGGGTACTTGATGCTCTGCCTTTACTTGTTGATAAGTTAGGCATTTGGATACAAACTCTGCCATATCTCATTTCATACCCATCCACCAATAATGCTCCTTTAGCCCCCTATACATTTTTGTGCCACCAGGGTGCATGGCAAAAGGAGACTCATGTGCTTCCTTCAAAATGATCTTCCTCAATTCAACATCATTGGGAACATATATTCTGCCCTGGTGTAGCAGTAGACTGTTATCTCTGATTGAGAATTCTGATTTCTTGCCCTGCCTGACTTCTTCCATCAACTTCTGATACTTCTGATCATTCTGAGCAGCCATTCTAATCTGATCAATCAACACTGGCTGTACATGCCATGCAACTACTGTCTGCCCATCATCATTAATCTCTAAGCTGCCATGCAATGATCTTAACTCATGTACCAAAGACAAAGGAGTAACCCGTAGACTTGCCATAGTCTTGCGACTTAGGGCGTCAGCCACAACATTAGCTTTCCCTGGCTGATAGTCTATCAGACAATCGTAGTCTTTTATCAACTCTAACCATCTCCTCTGTCTCAAATTCAGCTCTTTTTGGGTGCCCAAATACTTCAAACTCTTATGATCTGTGTAGATGTAGCACTTCTCCCCATACAAATAATGTCTCCAGATCTTAAGAGCAAACACAATGGCTGCAAGCTCCAAATCATGTGTCGGATAATTCCTCTCATGCGGTTTTAGCTGGCGTGATGCATAGGCAATGACATTTCGATCTTGCATCAACACACAACCTAACCCATTGTGAGAAGCATCGCTATAAATTGTATACTCTTTACCCGGAGTAGGTAAAGTCAGGACTGGAGCCTCTGTCAAACATCTTTTCAACTCATCAAAACTTTGCTGGCATTTGTCCGTCCACTGAAATTTCACATCTTTTCTAAGCAGCTTGGTCAATGGAGATGCCAACATGGAGAATCCCTTCACAAATCGACGGTAGTATCCAGCTAAACCCAGAAAACTACGAATTTTTGTGACATTTTAGGTGGCCTCCAATGGGACAACTTCAATCTTACTTGGATCTACCTTGATACCCTCTTCTGATACTACATGCCCCAAGAAAGATATTTCCTTCAGCCAAAATTCACACTTCGACAATTTGGCATATAGCTGTTTCTCCCTCAAAATCTGCAGTACAATCCGCATATGTCTATCATGCTCTTCTGCATTCCTCGAATAGACCAATATATCATCTATGAATACCACAACAAACTGGTCGAGATATGGTCTGAAAATAGTGTTCATCAGATCCATAAAAGCAGCCGGAGCATTAGTTAACCCGAATGGCATGACTAGGAATTCATAATGGCCATAGCGGGTTCTGAAGGCAGTTTTAGGAATACTTTGTTCTTGTACTTTCAGCTGATAATAACCTGATCTCAGGTCAATTTTGGAGAACACAGCTGCACCCCTCAACTGATCAAACAAGTCATCAATGCGGGGCAATGGATATCTATTCTTTATCGTCACCTTATTCAACTGTCGGTAATCAATGCATAACCGGAGAGTGCCATCCTTCTTCTTTACGAACAACACTGGCGCTCCCCAAGGTGACACACTAGGGCGGATAAAGCCCTTGTCAAGCAATTCTTGCAACTGCACTTTCAACTCTTTCAATTCTGCAGGTGCCATTCTATATGGCGTTATGGAGATTGGGTCCACACCAGGCATAACATCAATATCAAACTGCACCTCTCTTTCTGGAGGTAATCCTGGCAATTCATCAGGAAACACATCCGGAAAGTCACATATAGTAGGGGTGTCTTTCAGTGTTGGACTCCCCACTTAGGTGTTTATTACATGTGCCAAGTATGCTTCAGACCCCTTTCTGATCATTCTTCTAGCTAGTGTAGCCGAAATGATGTTTGATGGCAGTAAATGCCTCTCCCCGTGTATTACCACATCACCGTATAAAGGGAAACCAAAAGTGACTGTCTTCAGTCTACAGTCAATCATAGCGTGATGCCTGGCTAACCAATCCATGCCCAAGATGATATCATACTCTCTGAAGGGCATTTCAATCAAGTCGGACAGGAAAACATGTCCTTGGATCACCAAAGGACAGTCTCTATAAATTCTGTTGACCCGAACCTCTTGTCCTAAAGGACTAGTTACTAGCACTTCAAAATCCATTTGCACACATGGAACAGCAAGTGAACTAACTATGCTAGCACTAACATATGAATGGGTTGAACCCGGATCAAACAACACAAATACTTCTTGATCAGAGATAGAGAATGTACCAGCTACCACATCAGAAGTCTCAGCCTCTTCTTGCTGTCTCATTGTGTAGATTCTGGTTGAAGCACTTCCTTGTCCTGACTGACCAACTGTGCCCTGACTGCCTGAAGTAGTGCCTCTACCTCTACCTCTTCCTCTGCCAACTGATTGTGAACCTCTGAGAGCAGGACTCTGAATAGATCCCTCAGCAGTAGTAGGAGCTGGACTATATCTTGGAGCACTAGTAAAGTCTTTAGCTATATGGCCCTTGCCTCCGTAGTTAAAGCAGGCTCCAGTGGCCCAGTAGCACTCCCCCCCATGAATCTTGCCACAAGTCTCACAGGGGCGGGCAGAATGTGAACCCCTGCTCGACTGCTGACAAGACCTAGGGGTCTCTGTCCGAAAAATCTGTCCCTACCAAATCTTCCACCTCGACCCCTGCTGGGTCCACTAAACTTCTTTCTCTTTCCAGTGGTTGCACCAGAACTCTGTTCAACTGATTTTTCCCCCTTGTCTTTTTCTGATTTCTCAGCTTTTTCTGATTTTTCTTTCACTGGGGTTGCTTCTGATTCAATTCTCTCTAGTTCAAGTGCTTGAGACATAAGCTCTGAGAAGTTGCTGTGTCGAAATCCCACAACTTGCATCCTTATGCTGGGCTTCAAACCCGTCTCAAATCTCTTGCATCTTGCTTTACTGGTAGTAAGGAGACTCTCCGCATAGTGACTCAGGCGGGAGAACTCCCTCTCATACTCTGCCACTAATCGATTTCCTTGTTTCAAACTCAAAAATTCTTGCAATTTCTGATCAACATATGCGTCTGGGATGTATTTCATGCGAACTCTCTGATGAAGTCATCCCAGGTTAGCACTGGTGGTTCTGCCAAGCTGTGGGGGATGGTCTTCCACCAATCATATGCATCCCCTTGCAGTAGCGACACAGAATATTCGAACTTCAACTCATCTGGGCAGTGCAATTTCTTAAACACTCTGTCCATTCTTTCAAGCCATTGCTCTGCCTCTAAAGGGTCCACTGTACCCTTAAATTCTGCAGCCCCATACTTCAATAATTTATCATACTGTCTGGCTGGAGGCAGTGGTTGTGTCACAGGTGGTTGGGGTGGAGCTTGGCGAGCATACCCCTGACCATTTCTATCAAACATCGCAGCCATCTGCTGCGCGAATTGTGCAGGAAACTGCGGCATTTGTGGGGCTGGTGCTACTGACCCACTGACATTCGGTAAAGCTGGGGCTTCTCCTTGTGCCTCAGCTTCAACAAACTGCTCGACTGAGGGATCCCCTTCTTCCATTTCAGTCTGAAGTTAGGGTATCTCCTGAACAAGTAACACATGGAGATTTCCCTCCGTTAGTTCATATTCATGATGTAATGCACTGTATGTAACAATTATGGACATTGAGCAGTTGTACTTAACAAGAAAGACACAAATTTATATGTTAAAACATACTTCAAAAATTTGCTTTGATACCACTAAAACATGTCACACCTTACCTCTCTGTAAGGCATAACATGATCCCGTAGAATACCTAATGAACTACCGAACTTCACCTACCGATAACTCATTAAGTACCCTACAAGGGATTTTAAAACAATTTTCTTATTTTTGATAAGTGGTGAGCATTTTTTAATAGGCATTTAAAACATGTACTTAAGTGAAAAGCTAGTTGGAAATCTTGGCCCATTTTATTTTTCCTCAAATTTTATAAAATTTTTGACAGAGTTTCCTCTGTATTTTGAGAAAACCGTTCTTCAAATACCTGTAAAAAGCACTTCTAAAAAATTTTCTCAACCACAACTTCAATTTCACAATCAAACTCTATCAATTTCAACAATTCCACAATCATTTCATTTGAGACAAAACAATTTATATACATCCTTACAAAATTCACATCAAAAGAAATACAAACTAAATTTTATTACAAACTTCATACAAATTTTGTACAAGCTGCTCAAGACCCATTTACATGTCCATACCTTTATATGCAATACATACATCAAAATAAATATTTACAGGCAGGGTATAAATTATACCCGAAGACTTCAAGATGATAGCTCCTCACACCTCAGCAGCTCAGTCTGCTGCTCTTCTAGTCTCTGTATCTGCGACAGCAATAGAAGCTATCGCTGAGTACTAGGACTCAGTGGTACACAACATACTAAAATAATCTTTATGCAAAAATAAAATCACATTTATTCAAAAATTTGACTAAACATGAGCATTAAACACAAAACATGAATTATGAGATTTTAATGCAAACCAAGTTCATTGCAAAGTATCAAAACACATTTCATAAAACCCACAGTTAGATCATGCCATTCGAAACAAATAGAATCTCAATAGCCAGAGGCTAAAGAGAAATCACATCACAAGGCTAGCTAGCTCAAATATATGGATATCCATTCACATCCTCTTCTACTGGCACACCTCAACACTTCTCTAGAGAAGGAATCAAAATTCGAAACTAATTACCCCCACTAGTCATGCTAGTGAGGTTTTCAAATATATGGTCATGACACTGTGGTTTCAAAACTTATCTTAACAATTTGCTAAACATTGTCATTTCAAATATACACAATAACTTTCACAATTTAAATCAAAACAATATAAATAGGGTTACAATACTTTCAACAATTCAAAGCAAAAGTAAATTGCATATTTCATTCACTTAATCAATAAATTTTTAAAGTATAGTGATGTTGTGCACAAACCTCAAATGAGTCACCTTTAGCCTCGACTCGGTTTCTCGGGTTCCTTCCCGATATTCTTTTCAACTGAAACACACAATTTTACAATGTTTCAGTACTAGAACTTAACATAAATCCAAAATAAATTTAGCTTCACTTATACCTAGCTCTAACGTGCTAATTTCGACGTTCTTTAAATTTTGTGTTTTGGGTTACTATTCACTGCACTATTCAAGTCAAATAGTTGACTTTCTAAGGCTTAATAGGTATGGGAACTCCAACTTCACCCACATACCACATTTTGGTCACCAAACTTGTTGGTTTTGGTCATTTGTTTAAAGCTTAGGTCATTTTGGCAAAATTGCCAATTTTCGGTTTTGGTTCTCCGAAGTTGCACTGTTTCATTGGTCGGTCTACTGTTGGAATTTGACAAAACTTCCTTCATATAAAATTTTCTTTATTGTCTTAAGTGTATTCTCATTTTTGGATCACCTCAATCAGAGTTTTGTAGCTCAAGTTATGGCCAAAATAATTTTACTGTTTACGTGCACTGTTCATACTGCATTTTTGGGTTCTGGCAGATTTTGGTCCAAATTTGGTTAGTAATTTGATTAAGTTAAGTTCATAATTTGGTCTAACTTTCTTCATATGAAATGTTCTACTGTGTCTTAGGTTTCCATCGGTTCAAGAATCGCCTAAATCTGAGTTTTCTAGAGGGAGTTATAGCCATCCAAACATTGCTGCTCAAATGGAAATTCTGGAAATCTCAGTACAGTAAATTTCACTTTGCTCAATGATTTGATTAGGTTAATGACATAATTTGGATTGGTGTCCTTCATGAAAGTTTTATATCTATATCTTTTCTAATTACGGTTAAAATTTCAGATCAATTTGATCTACCTAGCTCGAGTTATGACCAAATGAACAGTTACTATTCATTTAGTCAGTTTGGTGCAGGGGCAGCCTGCTATCAATTCACTTTGGTCAATTGTTTCACCAAGTTTTGGTCAGTTTTTGGCCATGGTTCCTTAATGAAAATTGTGCTCTTTTATGGCCATGGCTGCAGCTCAATTGGTAAGAGGCGAAGCAAATCCGTGAGGTGATATGGGTTCGAATCCTAGCTCTGCAGGGCGAAGGGATTGAACTCCACCAAAGCGGACAGTACCGATTTGAGTCGCATCGCCGGCCTCTAGAGGGGCACGCCGGCAAGATGGCCACCCATAGAGGGGCTTGAGCTGGGGCCCACTAAGCCGGGGTGTGACAGGAAGCATGAAAAACACAAGTTTATATCATTGAATTCAAAAATTTATCACCTAGGGTTACATGCATCATGCAAGATATATTTTTATTTGTTTGATTTCAATGAGAAACAACATATTAAAACTCTTTTAATATGTTTTTGGATCTACATTTTCCATTTAAGATTTTAGAATTAATCAGATTAATTTCAGCAACCCTCGATTAGATCAAGAACAAGTGCACTGCCCTCTTGATGCACTGCAATGTGTTTGTCACCTTTGGGATGCGTCTTTACGACACCAGATGTTGTCCCTCTAGCTTGTCCACACCAAGATCGCCTATGGCAGCCCTTGAATAGCTTCTCAAGCTTTTTTATGAATTAGAAAATCAAGTTTTGCCTTTTAAGAGATTACAGATGTAAACAGGACACTAGGAACAATTTCTAGTATTTTTAATTCAAGAGATTGTTTGCTAATCTCTTTGAATTGATGAGAGAAGAAGAAGAAGAAGAGAAGGGAATGGCAGCCAAGGGTGGCTGTACAAAGAGAATGAACAGCTTGTGTGATTTGTTCTTACATCCTTACACTTTTATAGCTAGGTCACCACTTAAAACCCTTGCCACATGTCACCTTCCGATTGGTTCTAGGTTTAATTGACCCAATCACATTGTGCCAAGTGTCAAACCTATATTTAATTTTGATTTTAATCATCTTACATGATTAAAAGACATATATCAAGCTTATGTGTAGTGCCATCTGTCACCATCTCATGGTGCCACATGTCACCCTGTGAAATGACCAAAATGCCCCTGTGTCTTAATTTTGAGTTCTCAACCCAAAATAATTATTTCTCTTCTTCTAATCAATTTATATCAAATATAAATTAATTAATTAATCTCTATTAATTAATTTCTCATTAATTAAATTCATATTTAAACACTTTAAATATAAATTTAACTTAACTATACATCCAATAACCTAGATTTGGTTTCAAGCCATGCTAGAGACTTTGCAATCTAATTGCAAACCAAATCTATTTAATTAATCAATTGAACTCTTTAATTAATTAATTAAATCATATTTAATTTGATAATTACTTGTGTATATGTGTGACTTACTAGGCTCATCACTAACTGGCAATGAGACATGATATCAACTCTTGATATCATCAGAACTCTTTATTGCCATAAATGATTTCTCTAAATCATTTTATGCACCTCATAGACTATGGTTAACACCTAGCATAACGTGCCATGGCCACCCAATTAGTAATAAGGTTTACCTTAAATGAACCTATAATCATATGTTACCATGCACTAGAATCTCTTTATTACGAAATCCCAATTCAAGCTGGAGTCATGGTTTATGTAAAACCCCATTTGCTATGAATATTATGTTCTCTTTTAATTCCAGTTCTTGATTAAAAGGATTTTCTCATCAGAAACTATTTTCTGATTAAATCTATCTATCCTGGCCAGGAACTTGAAACATCAAGAATAATTAAATGAACATAAGATTTTATCCCTATTTGCTTAGAGGAATAGATTCCATCTTGATCAACACCTACCTCCATATATAACTAGTAGGAGCCAACACATGCCCATATACCCATACACAGTGCAAGTGTGAATGCAGTGCCAAACTCAAACCACCTATATATAAGATAATTATGCTATCTCCGGTCTAAAGATAATATACACTTATATGATTTATAACAATACATTGACAAGAGTAAACTCCATGTGCTTGTTATAAGTGTCACAGGTTCGACCTACTTATCATTTATAAGTGCCTATCATGTTTGTCATATGGCATGAGACTCACCATTCAATCTTATTTATATCTCATATAAATAACTTAGGAACAAATATTAATACAATCTTTCTGGATAAGTCATGTCCTTATTGTGAAGTATCCTCGATTGTGAACCTATATATGATTCTTTGTACTAGAAATACTGTCACTCATATTCTTAATAACTTCAGAATAGAATTTTTAACAAAATATCACTGGACCTATTCTATTACACATAAATATATTATGTAAATAAAAAAGTGAAAATGCCTTTTATTAATAAAAACATGTACAAGATACATACTAAATGATATGCTCTAGGGCATACTACTAACAGGGGAGGCCCCAGCTCCCCAGAATGCCAGTGGATCGGCTACACCCGTCCCACCCATGCATTTTCCTGCTCAGTTCGCTCAGTAGATAGCTGTACTATTTCAGCAAATGGCTGGCAAGCACCTCCAGTGCAACCACCATCCCCAGCCAGACAATATGGCAAGTTAATGAAGTGTGGGGCAATAGAGTTCAAGGGTACAGTGGACCCGTTGGAAGCTGAGCAATGGTTAGAACGGATGGAGAGAGTATTCAAGAAACTGCACTGAATCGATGATTTAAAGTTCGAATACTCAGTCTCTCTACTACATTGAGATGCATATGAGTAGTGGAAGACCATTCCTCACAGTTTGGTTGAGCCCCCTATGCTGACATGGGATGACTTTCTCAGAGAATTTAAACAGAAGTATGTTCCTGACACATAAAATAAACAAAAAATTAAAAGAAAAATAATTTTTGTTTCTTCTTCCTTCAAATGTGCCGCCCCTCTCTCTCTTTTTTCTCTCATCTCTACCATCTTTCCACCATGAAAGCTTATTTTAAAGCTTTCTAAACAAAAAATTCAGCCATAGATTTTGATGTTTCCTTAGTTAAAACTTGTCCTTGGGTCTTCATTTGAAGATTGAAGGTGAGAAAGAAAGGAAAATTGGAGAGTTTGAGAAGATAGAAAAAGTTTCATTTGAGGTAAACTTTCTTTTAAATTAATTTAGTTATGTATGCATGGAAGTGAACTTGAAGATGAGGATTTAAATTTAGGAATTAAAAAAATTTAGCATGTCTTGGTAAACCATGAATTTCTGCTAGCCATAGTCCCTTACGGTTTTGATGATGGTTATGTGCATTAAACATGTAATTAGCCTTGATTGAATGTGTAGAAGTTGAATATTTACTTTAAGTGTATCAATTGAAACATATGCCAAAATTAGGGTTTTGAGCTTGTGAAAAATTGGAGAAACAAATGAGAATTGGTCAATTGGTGTAGTTGACTTTTTTTTAGTTGAGAAATGGTCAATTGTGTATCAATGAATTGTTGGAACCAAGTTCCAATTCGGATTGGTTAGGGTCAATCTGCAAGCAGCTTAACGTAGGTCCCTTTCAGGGACCAAAATTGAAAAAATACTAACCCAATTGATATGAGGTCAATTGAGAATGAAACTAGACACAAAATGACACATTTTTCATTTAGGAATCATGCTCAGAAAGTGACCATAACTTAGTAAACAATTAGGCCAAATCCGGAATTGGGCACATTAACCTGTATAAAAATGACCAAATGAATAGTAGTTACATAAATGACGATAACTTGGTCTAGAAAGTCCCAAATGACCTGAATTTTATACCGATAGAAAGCTGAGACATAGCCCTACAACTTTCATGAAGAATACAAACCCAAATTTTGACCATAACCTGTTTGAAAAACCACATGTAATCAACCCACAAAAACTACCAATAACTAGGAATTTGCCTAGAATTCTAGGTAACACCAAATCCGGCCAGCCCCATTCAAATAGGCATAACTTGGGCAACAAAACTCCAAATGGAGTTATTCAAAAAGAGAATTAAAGATAAGACAATAAGGAACAACTTTGGTAAAGGATACTTATCAAATTCTCACAGTAACTCGACTAATGGAATAGTAGAAAGCATGGGACCAAAAGTAAAAAATTATAAGTTCTCTTAGGAGACTTAGAAATTGAATTGGCAATCAATGCCAACAAAATTGACACCCAAAATGTGGTATATGGGTGCAATTAGAATTAATAAACCTATTAAGTATAGAAAAATCAACGTTTTGACATGAATAGTGCCACAAACACAAAAATGTGAAAGACCCGAAATTCATAAACCGTAATAGGAAGGATAAGTTTGTAAAGAAATTGTTGGAATTTAAGTATTAGAAATGGATACTGAAGCACTTTAAATTTATGTGTTTCAGTTGGAAAGGGATCTTCGAAGGAGAAACGAAAGTTTGAGTAAGTTGAGTTGACAAAAGAGGTTTGTGCACAAAAATTTTTAAATTATAGTTTTCATAATGAAAATTGATTTGTTATACATTGTGAATGTATTTAGTTCATTATGAATTTCGAGAATGTTTTGTTGCCTATTTTACAATGGAAATTTAGAATGAAAATTATCTATTGATTTGTATTAAATATTTGAACAATATGGTTTTGAATTTGGTTATGGCCTTGGAAATTTTATTTTAAAATTTGTGTGTTGCCTACTTTAGAAATGAAGATTTGAAATGAAGTTTGTTTGATTGTTGTATCAATTATAATTGAACATCATAGTTTGAAATTATTTTTGATTCACACTTGGCATGGTAGTCCCTTACAATGTTCCTCCTCCACTTGTGGGGTTGAGTTTGATAATTGATTATATTACTCTCTCTCTCGCTGGCCAGTCTGAGATGATTTTGGATGAGTACTCATTAGCTAGCTAGCCACCTCCATCATTGATTTCGATTGGTGGTGTCACACCCTACCCCTCCGTTAGGCATAAGATGATCCCGTAGTATAACTAATGAATTACCAACTTCGTCTACTGATAACCCATTAAATACACTACAAGGGATTTTAAAACTTTTCTTACTTCTTTTTACAGTGGTGAGCACTATTGACAGGTGTTAAAAATTCTTTTAACTGAAGTGAAACCAAATAACACATTTGAAGTATTAACAATTTCTGTAAAAATTTTGGCATAGTGCCATCTGTATTTTGAATAAAACAGTTCTTCAAAAACCTATAAAAAGCAATTCAAATATATAATTCCTCAATCCCAAACTCCAATAACAATTCAGCACAATAATTTTCTCAACATTATCAACTAAATTCAACAATCAATTTTCTAATGTTCCCAAAAGATGAGATAAAAGAAATATGTCACAATATTTTTACAAGTCAAAATAATTTACAATTTTAGTTTACAACTGCTCAAGACCAAGTACAATATATACATACAGTGCACATACATTACAACAAAAACTACACAATATGGTATACTCGATATACCCGGTGAAATCTCAAAATGTGGTACAAGTAGCCTACTCTACTGCTCTGTACGTCTGTCTACCTGCGATAGCAATGAAAAGCTATCGCTGAGTACAATTTACTCAGTGGTGCACAATAACAATTTAAAATGCGATATGTAAAACTTTTATTGACTATTTTCAATCCAAACAATTCACAATTTTTCAAAGCTCATATAACACAAATTTGATCAAACAATTGAATAACACAGTATTGCCAATCAATAACACAACTTAGGTCATGACACAAATTTTCTGAACATGCTGTGTTGTACACCACGACAAGGCATACTCACCCCACTAATCGAAATCAATGAGGGAGGTAGCTAGCTAGATAATGAGAACTCATCCACACACTCACCTCAGACTGACAAGTCGAAGAGGGAGGAATATAATCACACTCACCCCATAAATAGAGGAGGAACATAGTAATATTGTCATGCCAAGTGTGAATCAAAACAATTCCAAATCACAATATTTAAATACTTCATACAAATGACAAATCATATTTTATCTCAAAATTTCCATTTGCAAAGTAGGCAACACAATAATTTCCAAATAATATTCCTAAAGCCAAAACAATCAAATATTATTCATAACTCATTTCTCTAAATAAATTTTCTAGTAAAAATAGTGAATATAAAAAGTATTGTGCACAAACCTGGTTTGAGTCACCTCTAGGTCTTGACTCAATGTTCCTTATGCTTCTCAATATCCTTTTCAACTGAAACACACAATTTAAAGTGTTTCAGTACTCAATGAATTCGTTTCTAACAATAAAATCTAATATTTAAATTTTCTTGGTACTATTCCCTTCAATTCATTTCATTAGTCAACCTATAATGTTGACCCTTGATGCACTCTAAGTGAGTCAATTCTAATGTTACTAATATGTCATTTATAGCCCTTAAGTGTTGGTATATGTTACCAATTTTATTTCCAAGTGTATTGCATTTTATTGCAATTTACTGGATTTCGGTGTACTATTTTGACCTAGCCGGACGACCTAGTTCCCTTGGTTTTCGAGTTTCAGTCCAAACTACAAAATTGTAGGTCTATGTCTTATTGCACGCAGGGCAAAATTTTAGGTCATTCTAAGTTGTATAGACCAATATATGGTCAATTTACCAATGCTGGACAGAATGCACTAAAATGGTAGGCTTAGGTCATTTTTAGGTCACTTTTGGTTTGGCCAGTTTTGGTACCTAAACTTGTGCAAGCTATTTAGATTGGTTCTGGCCATTGCTAGGCTTTGGTGTCTTCATAAGAATTGTAGATATATTTCTAAACTATTTATGGTAAAAATTTCAGGTCATTTGGACCTGTTTTGAGTAAGTTATGGTCAAAACACTAACTACTGTCCAAATGGTCAATTTTCAGGCTTTCAAGTCACTAATCTGGATTTGGTCATTTTTCAAGTTACTTTCTGGACAGAATTTAGGTAGGCTTTCTTCATGAAAGTTGGCACATTTTGTGCCTATTTCACCTCCGATTGGCCTCATACCAATTGGAGTCACACACTTTAGGTTATAGGTCCATTTGCACACTGCCTTCTACATGGTTTCCAAACACCAAACCAACACACATTCACCAACTACCTCCTCACTTCTCCATACCATTCTGCATTTGGCACTAACCAAAACCATTCAATTGTCTAAATTATAGGTCAACTTGGACAGAATATAACCACTTCCAAAATACACCAAATGCAGTCACAATTCACAAGTTCAATCCCAATAATATATACACATAAATACTTCTAATTATCACACAAACTTCCATCATCAAATTACATACTTATCACTACTATTCCACACACATATATGCTACCATTCTTTTGTACAATATTTTAACAACATTTCATGAATTTGAACCTTACAAATTTCCATTTTGAGGCTGTCCAAAAATTACACATACATATCAACTTCCATTTTTATTTTTCAAGCTTACAAATCAAACTTTATACATGAAAACCAACTCCAATACATTTAAACACTTAATTTAACATCTCAACAACCATTTACATGCAAAGACAAGCTGTACATGATGAAGTTCCATGGCTGCCAAAATGCTCCATCACCAACAATTCATCAAACCTCAAAAATTCTTCCATAATTCAACTACCCACAACTTTAGTTACACTTTTAATGAAGCAAGAATTGAAAATAACTACTTACCTCTTTTGGACTTCTTTAAAACTCCACCAAAACTTATCTTTCTTGCTCCCTTATTGCTGCCCAAGGTGTGTAGGGAAAGATTAATGAAGGAAGTTCAAGAATTTAGCTTGAAATGAAGGTGATCTCAAGCTTGCTTGGGTGGTTTCCTGGAGGAAAGTTGGGACACCATTTTCGGCCATGGGAGAGCTTGGTGAGGATGATGAAGTGAGTGGAAGATTTACCCTCATTTTAAATATTAATGTATCCACTTAGTGCTCCACTAAACCTAGATTAATGATATTATAATCTAAGGTTTCAAAAATTGTAATTTTAACCTTAATTTCTCTTAATTTACATTTTATCTTTAATTCCATTTTTCATTTGATTTTCCCAAATATAATACCATTTATTTTTCATTGACATTTAGGTCAAAAGCCAACTCTAGGTGTCAAATGATGACAATGTCTCTATTCGGGTTGTATTCTCGATTTTTCGATAACACCGAGTTATGTCGTTTTCTCGATTTCTTGTTTTTCTTTGTACTAATTAATTAATTTTTCTTTGATATTTCTAATGACAGTTATACTTCAATAAGTCTTTAATTATGTCTCGAAACTAAATTTCGAGGGTTCCCTGTAGTCCTTGGGTTGGCTATTACCTGTGCCATAACTTTCCCGTGCGGTCACCCATCCCTGCGGTGCTGGCTCATTTAACTTAGTTTCATTTCATTGCCATTATTTTTTCTTTGCTTTTCTTGTATTTTCCTTTCTTATATTTTATTATTCTATGTCTCCTCACTAACATTTAAATGTAGTTCTAGGCATCCTAGCTGTCCGGACAGACACAGGTCACCGAAACAGTAGAACGCACTACCGAACATAGGGGTGTTACAAGTGGGGTGAGTTTGCCTTGTCGTCGTGTACAACACGGCATGTTTGAAAATTTTGTGTCATGGCCTAAGTTGTGTTAGTGATTGGCAACATTGTGTTTATTAAATTGTTTAATCAAATTGTATTATATTAAGCTTTGAAAAATGTGAAATATTCAAATTGTGATTTGTGATAAATGTGATTTGAAATTTAAAATGTGATTGTGGAATATTTGAACTGTGAATTAATAAAAAATGTTTTATATTTTTCTTTTTATATTTTACTGTGCACCACTGAGTATTTTTATACTTAGCGATAGCTTTATTCGTTGTCGCAAATAGAAACAAGGAAAAGGCAGCTGAGTGAGCTGCTGATTGTTGGGGTTACATTGAGGTTTTTGTACGGGTATTTAGTTATACCCTTGTATATTAGATTTTGATTATGCATGTAAATATATGTGTGTAAATTATTTGAGCAGTTGTACGAAAACTCTTGTAATATTATTTTTGGTATGTAATTAAAATGCAAATTATTGTAATATTTAAATTTATTTCTAAGTTTTGTAATTAATGTAAATAATTCTTTTTGTATTTTATGAATGATAAATTATTTCCTTTTCAGAAATGAGATGTTTCAATTACGGTTGATTTTGTGTTGAGCATATTGCATGGGATTGAGATGAAATTGATTTGTATTGAAGTTGTGATTAAGAAAATATTGGAAGTGTGTTTCTTTTTAGGTTTTGAAGAACTGTTTTTCCCAAATATAGACGACACTCTACCGAAAATTTTACAAAATTTGCATAAAAATAAAAATGGATAAAAATTTTAACTAGCTTTTAAACTTCAATTAAATGTTTTTAATATCTGCTATAAAAGCTCACCATATTCAAAAAGTAAGAAAATTATTTTAAAATCCCTTGTAGTATATTTAATGGGTTACTGGTAGGTGAAGTATGGTAATTCATTAAATGTACTACGGGATCATGTTACATCTTACTGAGGGGTAGGGTGTGATATGTTTAGTGGTATCAGAGCAATGGTTTTAAAGTAATTTTGAACTATGAATTTGAAATATTTTTTCTGTATATACAACTGCTCAAATATTTGATACATATAGTACAATTGCATCATAAATATGAATTAATGGAGAGAAATCTCCTTGTGTACGTTATCCTAAGAAAAGAAAATTCTCTGAATAGAAATGGAAGAGGGGAATAAACAAGTAGAACAATAAGATACGATTGAGGCACAAGAGGAGGCCTCAGCTCCTTGGAGTGTTGAAGGCTCGATTATACCAATTCCACCGGTACAAATCACCGCACAAGTGGCATAGCAAATGGCCACCTTCTTCCATCAAATAGCTGATAGTTTGTCAGCCCAAGCTCAAACTCAAGCTCAAGCCCAAGTACATGCTCAACCCCCACAAGGGCTGTCTGAAATAGAAAAGAGTGAGAAATCTATGGGTCAGAACTCGAATAGGCAATTGGGGAAAAGAAAAGAATTTGAGGAACCCCGAAGTTATAGATATGATAGAGGCAGATCTTCAGGATGGAAGCAATCGAGAACCCGTCGGCAAAGATGTTACTGCTAGTAATTGTCAATGGATACAGTAATTAGAATAAGTTTTGGATATTAGTGAATTTGAAAAGAATAAAATATAAGAAAGTTTGATCTATTGGGATGTGTCATAGTAACTATGCAATATTCTTAATGTTTGTGCTGTAAGCTGCAGATTACAGTACTGACTTGAAATTATTATATAGAGCTGCGTACTACTCGATAGTGCACTAAGATGAGGATGATTGCAAACGGCATCTGTTTTAGTAAAATTCTGCCAGGACATAATTTTATTATTGCAAGGGAGTTTGAAAATCCTAACCCAGGATTTAAAACTCTAAAGTTAGAATATCAAAAGGTTATAGTTCAGTACAAAAGGAAGTAATGACTACACATCAGTGCAGAATAAGCTATAGAATATCGATAGATAAAAGAGTTGTGGAAGTAAAAATTAGAATAGTTGGTGCAAATGTAATAAAGAAACATTATGAATATTAGTTAAAGTATTAACTAGAATGGTCAGAGGACCAAATCAAAGTAATATTAAAGTACAGTGGATTTATTAGGAATGATAAGAGGTGCTAAATCATGACTCAACAGTCAAGTTAAGGAAGAAGATAAGATTGAGGAATAAAATAATTAAAGTTAAGTTGTGGAATGAAAAAAAAAAAAAGGAAACAAATAGAACAGTAAGAAATGAGAAAAACACTAAATGAGGAATTGCCACCAGGGCAAACAACCTACTTAAGACGCGTAACGATATCCCGAACTATTTTATCAAGAAAGAAATAAGTTAAACCAAAGCAAACAAGATAATGCAAAATGGCACATAGGCCTTGGTCATAAATGGAGATGGTAAGATAATGGTTATAGATATATGGCCAATGAAGAGATAAGCAGTTCATATAAGACCAACAAGGTCATTTAAAAAAAAAAAAAAGACTACAAAGGAAAATAATTACTAAAATAACAACAAAAAAAGACTAAAATTTTCCAAACTAAATTGAAGGTTGCATTAAATGATTAAAAGATTTGATAAGAAGAGAGTAAAACTAAGTTCTTACCCATAGGATCATACAAGGTCCTAGAAAAAGTGGATCCACTAGCACACAAATTTGCTTACCTCTAGAATTGAAATGAATTTGAATCTAACTTATGACAGAAGCTCATAAAAGACTTTGCACTCGAGGTGAGCAATCAATGAATAAATAATATTGGTTAAAGTGCTATGGAACAATCATTTAGGCTAGGAGGCTACTTGAGAACGAGAAGAGGACATGAGGAGACAGCACCCACAGCTGTTCAGAGACTGATACCAGGTAAAAATTTCGAGTACGAAATTTATTTTAAGGGGGGAAGAATTGTAATACCCCTATTTGCATAGCCTGGTATATTTTACTATTTCGATGATCGGTGTCGGTCTGGATAATTAAAAGGATTAAAACCACGTCTAACACACCTAGTTAAGCCCTAAACACAAATAATTAGTAATTTTCAAATATTTAGGTATAAAGAAGAAAAACAGAACACAAAAAGTTAAATGAGTCGGGAGTCACAACGATGGATGACCTTCTTGGGAATAACTGTGAGGTTAGTCTAAACTCAAATTTCGAACCGTAAAATGTGACACTGCGGTCCTTAGGACTATTGCAAACACAGAAGAAAAGAGAAAATCGCTAAAAAGAGTTGTTAAGCAGGTCAAATAATTAGGCCAGAGATCCGGAAGAAATATCGAATAACTTGCAAACCGGATTGAACCAGAGAAAGGCAATTTGGTCAATTCACCCTTAGAGCTAACTCCTGACCTAACTGTCCAATAAAATTAGAGAAAGGAAAATTTCGGAATTGAAAATTAAATTAATGAACTAATGGAAAAATAAATGCAAAAGAAAATGAAAAAGGAAAAAGTTTATTACATCACCTTACATCACCTTTATGACATCATCATGATGTCAAAACTCATTTTAATTTCCCTACCATAATTGACCAAGTCAGATAAGACTAAAACACATAAAATAAACACTAAATTAAAAGAAAAATCATTTTTGCTTCTTCTTTCTTCAAATGTGCTGCCCCTCTCTCTCTTTTTTCTCTCATCTCTACCATCTTTCCACCATGAAAGCTTATTTTAAAGCTTTCTAAACAAAAAATTCAGCCATAGATTTTAATGTTTCCTTGGTTAAAACTTGTCCTTGGGTCTTGATTTGAAGATTGAAAGTGAAAAAGAAAGGAAAATTGGAGAGTTTGAGAAGATAGAAAAAGCTTCATTTGAGGTAAACTTTCTTTTAAATTAATTTGGTTATGTATGCATGGTAGTGAACTTGAAGATGAGGATTTAAATTTAGGACTTACAAAAATTATGCATGTCTTGGTAAACCATGAATTTCTGCCAACCATAGTCCCTTAGGGTTTTAATGATGGTTATGTGCATTAAACATGTAATTAGGCTTGATTGAATGTGTAGAAGTTGAATATCTACTTTAAATGTATCAATTGAAACATATGCCAAAATTAGGGTTTTGAGCTTGTGAAAAATTAGAGAAAAAAAAATTGAGAATTGGTTAATTGGTATAGTTGACTTTATTTGAGTTGAGAAATGGTCAATTGTGACCATTTGTGGTGCGTATGAATTGTTGGAACCAAGTTCCAATTCGGATTGGTTAGGGTCAATCTCCAGGCAGCATGACCTAGGTCCCTTTCAGGAACCAAAACTAAAAAATTACTAGCCCAATTGATATGAGGTCAAGTGAGAATGAAACTAGACATAAAATGGCACATTTTTCATTTAGGAATCATGCCCAGAAAGTGACCATAACTTAGTGAACAATTAGGCCAAATCCGGAATTGGGCACACTGACCTATACAAAAATGACCGAATTAACAGTAGTTACGTAAATGACCATAACTTAGTATAGGAAGGTCCAAATGACCTGAATATTATACCGATAGAAAGTTGAGACATAGCCCTACAACTTTCATGACGAAAACAGACTCAAATTTTTACCATAACCTATTTGAAAAACCACCTGTAGTCAACCCAAAAAAACTGCCAATAACTAGGAATTTGCCCAGAATTCTGGTAACACCAAATCCGGCCAGCCCCATTCAAATAGGCAAAACTTGGTCTACAAAACTCCAAATGGAGTGATTCAAAAAGGGAATTAAAGCTAAGACAATAAGGAACAGCTTTGATGAAGGATACTTAGTCAAATTCTCACAGTAACTAGACCAATGGAATAGTAAAATATAGGGGACCAGAACTGAAAAATTGTAATTTATTTTAGGAGACTAAGAAATTGAATTGGAAATCAATGCCAACAAAATTGACACCCAAAATGTGGTATATGGGTGCAATTAGAATTAATAAACCTATTAAGTACAGAAAAGTCAACGTTTTGACATGAATAGTGCCACCAAACACAAAAATGTGAAAGACCCTAAATTTATAAACTGTAATAGGAAGGATAAGTTTGTAAAGAAATTATTGAAATTTAAGTATTAGAAATGGATAATGAAGCACTTTAAATTTATGTGTTTCAATTGGAAAGGGATCTTCGAAGGAGAAATGAAAGTTTGAGTAAGTTGAGTTAACAAAAGAGGTTTGTGCACAAAAATTTTTAAATTATAGTTTTCATAATGAAAATTGATTTGTTATACATTGTGAATGTGTTTAGTTCATTATGAATTTAGAGAATGTTGTGTTGCCTATTTTACAATGGAAATTTGGAATGAAAATTATTTATTGGTTTGTATGAAATATTTGAACAATATGGTTTTGAGTTTGGTTATGGCCTTGGAAATTTTATTTGAGAATTTGTGTGTTGCCTACTTTAGAAATGAAGATTTAAAATGAAGTTTGTTTGATTGTTGTATCAATTATAATTGAACATCATAGTTTTAAATTGTTTTTTATTCACACTTGGCATGGCAGTCCCTTGCTATGTTCCTCCTCCACTTGTTGGGTTGATTTTGATATTTGATTATATTCCTCCCTCTCTGGCTTGCCAGTCTGAGATGAGTTTGGATGAGTACTCATTAGCTAGCTAGCCACCTCCCTCATTGATTTCGATTAGTGGGGTGAGTTTGCCTTGTCGTGGTGTGCAACATGGCATGTTTGAAAATTTTGTGTCATGCCCTAAGATGTGTTAGTAATTGGTAACACTGTGTTTTTTAAATTGTTTAATCAAATTGTATTATATTAAGTTTTGAAAATTGTGAAATATTCAAATTGTGATTTGTCATAAATGGGATTTGAAATTTGAAATGTGATTGTGGAATATTTGAACTGTGAATTAATAACAAATGTTTTATATTTTGCCTTTTATATTTTACTGTGCACCACTGAGTATTTTTATACTCAGTGATAGCTTTCTTTGCTGTCGCAGATAGAAATAAGGAAAAAGGCAGCAAAGTGAGCTGCTGATTGTTAGGACTACATTGAGATTTTTGTACGGGTATTTAGTTATGCCCTTGTATATTAGATTTTGATTATGCATGTAAATATATGTGTATAAATTATTTGAGCAGTTGTACAAAAACTCTTATAATATTATTTTAGGTATGTAATTAAAATGCAAATTATTGTAATATTTAAATTTTTTTAAGTTTTATAACTAATGTAAATAATTCTTTTTGTATTTTATGAATGATAAATTATTTCCTTTTCGGAAATAAGATGTTTCAATTACAGTTAATTTTGTGTTGAGCATATTGTATGGGATTGAGATGAAATTGATTTGTATTGAAGTTGTGATTGAGAAAATATTGGAAGTGTGTTTCTTTTCAGGTTTTCGAAAATGTTTTTCCCAAATATAGACGGTACTCTACCGAAAATTTTACAAAATTTGTGTAAAAATAAAAATGGACAAAAATTTTAACTAGCTTTTAAACTTCAATTAAATGTTTTTAATATCTGCTATAAAAGCTCACCACTTTAAAAAAGTAAGAAAATTGTTTTAAAATCCCTTGTAGTATATTTAATGGGTTATCGGTAGGTGAAGTACGATAATTCATTAAATGTACTACGGGATCATGTTACATCTTACTGAGGGGTAGGGTGTGACACGAAGTCCATGTACTTTGTGGAGATAATTCTTCTGTTTTGAAGCCGTGCGCACAAATCTCTGTGGGGGGAGTTGCGGAATGGCCGAGCAATGGTGAATTTCGATTATGCTGGCTGTGGGGGGTTATGGTTGAGGTGTTTAAGGTGGGCTTTGCTGTGGTTACCTTATTTTTGGGCATTGTGTTAATGGCTGGGGTGGTGAGGGTGAAGAATCTCTTCCTTGTTTGGAGGAAGATCCAATTCTTCTTGCTAAACATTTAGCAGGTGCCATGGATTTTTGTAGAGGGAGAAAAGCTAGGGTTTATGAATGAAGTGAGGATTTGAGAGGTTTTTGAAGAGGAAGAGTTATGGAGAGGAAGAATCCTTGAAAGGATGGGAGTTTAAGGGTGTCAGGAGAATTTAAAGGGGCATTTTTTCCCTTCGTTTCACGTGATTTCATGCCCCTAGGTATCGAGTTTGTGACTTAATACACGGGTCATGTATCACTACATAGGTCATGTTTTGAGGACCCGTGTAATTCTCTGTCCGAAAGTTGCTTTACAAAATAGGTTACACGGCCTGTGTAAATTTATCTGGGGACCCATGTAACTTTCTGTCTCCTTTAAACATAGAATTTTTTTTCTCTCCCTAAATTTATTTGGGGTGTGTAACATTACACGGGGTCAACCCGTGCAAGTTTTTGGAGCTTATGCAAGTGTGTTTTTGGGATTTCAGGTTGTTACACGGGGCATGTAAAACTATATGCATGGCCTGTGTAAATTTCTAGCTCTCCCTTTTTTTATATATTTATATTATTCATGCTAAAATGTCCCTATCTATATGAATGAAATGAATGCAAAGATTAGCAACGGAGTTATTTCTCCGGTTTTGTGAAATCTTCTCTTATGTGGTTTTGATTTGACATTTCCACTCCTCCCTTACTTTTAGCTCCTTGCTGTTGCAAAATTGTGATTTTCGGGTACCTTCAAAAATTAAGGAACAGAAAGTGAAATAACGATAATTAAAAGAAAGGCTATAAAAGTGTTTGGGTTGCCTCCCACATAGTGCTTATTTGTAGTCATTAGCTAGATTGTTCTTCATCTTTACGGTTGAGCTGGAGGGGTGCTGTAGGATTGGGTGAATCCCTTCATAATTGTATCCCCTGAGAAGTGTGGCTTCAATCTTTGCCCATTAACCTTAAAGGTGCCTGAGGTTTCACTCCATATTTCTACTGTTCCATGCTGGAAGACTCGAGTTACCTTAAAGGTTCCATGTAACCACCCTCACCCGTCTACATTGTAGCTGAGCAAGGCGTGTCACATGGAGTGCCGGAGCACCTGATCTTATATGATTTTGTTAAAGTTCTTGATTTACTTGTTCAAAAACTTCATCTAAGGTTTACGTTATTTTTACTGTTTATCAAAATCTGACTAATTTAAAATTTTCAAAAATTTTAACAACAATCCAGCAGAGTGCCGGCTGTAATTTGGACTAACAGTTCTTTTGAACCTGCTAAAAATAATTTCAATATATACTCAAATTCACAACTCAGAATTAGTCTCAAAATTTCTCATACTCAATCTCAATCAGAATCATCATGATCAAATACTTAACTCATATATCAGAATTCTTACATTTCATTAACTTACATAATTTGCCAGCTAATTACATAAGTTTGTCAAGTACAAGATAAACAAATAATTTACAATATTCTTAGAATGAACAAAATGCATAACATGTGTAATATGAGCCCTATCTACATGCATTGCTGAGGAGGTGATAACCTTGAACTCTTCTGAAACTTCTGTAGATCTGGACTCCAAAATCTCAGTCGAAGTACTTGTGCGAGAAAAATAGTTCCATTGCGCTAAGCATTTCTGCTTAGTGGTGCAATAGTATAATAAGAAATAATATATATAAATAAAGAAATAAATAAATCATAATTCGGATACTCAGGAATCCATTTAATTTTTGTATGATATTTGTAGTATCAGCTATCTTATATACTAGTTTGATCTTCTTTAGAAGTACTAAGTTATAACCTTTCAGTAATAATGCCTAGTAATAATGCCTAGTATACAAATTATTCTAACTTGAAATTTTCAAAAATTTTAACAACAATCCAGCAGAGTGCCGGCTGTAATTTGGACTAACAGTTCTTTTGAACCTGCTAAAAATAATTTCAATATATACTCAAATTCACAACTCAGAATCAGTCTCAAAATTTCTCATACTCAATCTCAATCAGAATCATCATGATCAAATACTTAACTCATATATCAGAATTCTTACATTTCATTAACTTACATAATTTGCCAGCTAATTACATAAGTTTGTCAAGTACAAGATAAACAAATAATTTACAATATTCTTAGAATGAACAAAATGCATAACATGTGTAATATGAGCCCTATCTACATGCATTGCTGAGGAGGTGATAACCTTGAACTCTTCTGAAACTTCTGTAGATCTGGACTCCAAAATCTCAGTCGAAGTACTTGTGCGAGAAAAATAGTTCCATTGCGCTAAGCATTTCTGCTTAGTGGTGCAATAGTATAATAAGAAATAATATATATAAATAAAGAAATAAATAAATCATAATTCGGATACTCAGGAATCCATTTAATTTTTGTATGATATTTCTAGTATCAGCTATCTTATATACTAGTTTGATCTTCTTTAGAAGTACTAAGTTATAACCTTTCAGTAATAATGCCTAGTATACAAATTATTCTAACTATATTGTATTTTAAGTCTCTATGGTTCTGCAAATTGTATTTTTGTTATGTTTCTATTGCTAATCTCTTTTACTCATTTCATTCAATACTTAACTTAATTGTAATGAAATTTCATTATACTTAACTTAACTTAATTGCCTGAATTGAATAATGTTTTAATTGACTGCTCGTGTAGCCTATTCACTGACTAGACTGGATAAACGGATATACTAGTACTGGGTACCTAGTACCTTGGCCCGTTACACCATCAGTCATAAAGTATCTCCCAGTGTGCAAACAGTGTCGCTAAAAAGGCATATAATCAATCAGTAAGGCAATAAACCAAGTACAATAACATAATCCATATAGCCATAGGCTATTAAAATTACAGTGTGGCATAATAAGCCATAAAACACAATATAGCATAAAGCTATTTACAGAATAGTTGTCAGAACCCTATTGGCATGCCAACCTATCCAAACTAGTCAACTAGTCAAACTAGGGCATATTACAAGGTTACATATTTAATTCTTTATTCTTAGGGTTTATACGTCTTTATGCCTTCCACTGGTCAACAAAATTGTTGACCTTTTTATGCATCATGGATAGGTTGATTCTAGTATCAACATATCACAATTATTTAGAAGATCATCAGACAGATCACATTTCATATCAATTGTTTTGAAGTACCATTGTGCTCAAAGCATTTTTCCTGTCTCTGATAATAAGGACTAATGTCCCATTCATACATTCATGTGATTTATTAAGTCATTATCTTTCTTATTCATATTACTAATTAAACATAAACATTGACTTTTTCACATTAAACAGATATGTTGGTTCTAGTTGTACTAGGATTCCTCATGTTGAGTTTATACTCGTTGGCATTGATTTCCAAACTTAATTCAAGGCTAATTATATGTGATTCCAAATTTTCAGATTTCATGGCCAATGGTTACTGTTCCATTGGGTTAGGCTATAGGGTGAAATTAGGAAAATTCTCTTCATCAAATTGTTTCTTATTGTGTCTTCTTTAATTCCCGTTTTGAATTACTCCATTTTGAGTTGTATAACTCAAGTTAAGGTCAATTAACCATAACTAGGTCAAATATGAATTTTGGTTCCCATAGTAGTCATTTTGATTTTGGATTTTACTAATTTATTTGGACTGCTTATAATGACATTTAGGCCTAGTGTGCTTCATAGGATTTGTTTCCCTATGTCTTATAGTCATTAGAAATTTTACTTGTAATTTTTCAAGTCTTATAGAATTATTTATAGTCAAATTGTTGACTTGGACTCAAAGGTCCTATATTGGCATGATCCTCAATTAGGTCAATGGTATTGACCTTAAATTCTGGCCTCATACATTTATAATCTGAGGAAGTTGCCTAAAACAAAGTTTTAGGTCTCTTTCTTAGCTTTCCAGATTGGTATGGCTCATTACATTCGGAGACTTCTTGTGGGAGATATACCTATTTGAATTTTCTAGACTTAATGGTCAATTATACCAATTTTAGATTTAGTGCGTCAACTTAATCAACTTAATTGGCCTAGTTCCACTGATTTTTGGGTTCTGGTC
The DNA here is from genome assembly GCF_030052815.1 of Hevea brasiliensis. Lineage (NCBI taxonomy): Eukaryota > Viridiplantae > Streptophyta > Magnoliopsida > Malpighiales > Euphorbiaceae > Hevea > Hevea brasiliensis. The sequence continues at coordinate 63,747,493 of NC_079493.1, forward strand.
AAAATTTCAATATTGTAGGTTTATGTCTTCTTGAACCTTTGGCACTGATTTTAGGTTATTCTGAGTTGTATAGACCAAGATATGGTCAATTTACTAAAGCTGGACAGAATGCATTTTCAATGCAACTTTAGGTCATTTTTAGGTCAAGTTCAATTCTGGTAGGTTTGGTACCCTAACTTGGGCAAGCAATTTGACTTGGTTCTAGTCACTTATGGGCTTTGGTGTCTTCATAAGAGTTGTAGCTCTATATCTAATCTTTCCATTGATATAAATTTCAGGTTATTTGGACCTGTTTTGAGTGAGTTATGGTTAAATGAGTGACTACTGTTCATATGGTTAAATTCTGGGTTGCAATGGTTCTAGACAATTTTGATACCTCAATTTATGCAAGCAATTTGACTTAGTAAATAACATTTTTGGGTTCTGTGATCTTCACCAAAGTTGTAGCTCTATGTCTAAGCTTTCCATCAGTATAAATTTTAGGTCATTTGGAGTTCTGTAGACCAAGATATGGTCATTTTATTATGGCTGGTCAAGTTGCACTTATATTGCACAATTAGGTCATTTTTAAATCAAAGTCAATTCAGCTAGTTTTTGTAACCCAACTTGGGCAATCAATTTGACTTGCTTAATGGCATTTTTGGGCTTGGTGGTCTCTACCAAAGTTGTAGCCCTATGTCTAAGCTTTCCAATGATATAAATTTCAGGTCATTTGGACCTGTTTTGATTGAGTTATGGCCAAAATACTGGTTATTGTTCATATGGTAAAAAATTCTAGGTTTCAAGTTACCAATCCAGATTAGGTCACTTTTTGAGTCACTTTCTGGCCAGATTTTTGGTAAGGCTTCTGCATGAAAGTTGGTTCATTATATGTCTAATTTTACCTCCAATTGGCCTCACACCATTTGGGGCCATACAATTAGGGTTATAGGCTCAAATGCATACTACCCTTATACCATTCTCAAATACCAATCAACTACACGTTCAAATTTCTATACCTTAGCTTCCTATACCTAAATTCTGGATTAGTAACATACTAACATCATTCATTCCATCTCATTTTTGTCAATTTTCCAATAGTTTATATTGGTCCACAATGTTTAATACACAATCCTAAATTAATTAGTCAAAGTCTACAATGTAGACATAAAAACTACTATGCAATACATGTAATCTCAATTAGTAACATGTCTTATACTTTCACCATTCATCAATACCATGATTCATTAATAAAATTATTGTAATTAACCATCTACTAAACCTATCAAAGCTGTCAGAGATTACCACTTGCTCTTAGGTCTCCAAAATTTGTTCAAACCTTAAATTAAATACGCAATCATCACATATTCACCAAATTGACTTACTAGCACATAAAATTACTTTAATCAACCTTAATTCCCATCAAATACATGTAAGAACAACTCAATTACCTTTCACTTCCATGGCTGCCAAAAATTGTACACATCAATAACTCATCAAAACCTTCAAATTTCTTCACCATTCAACTCATCTCAACCTTAAAACAAACTTTAATGAAGTCAGGTAAGGAAAACTAGCACTAACCTTTATTTGGAGCTTGCTAACCTTGAAATTTTCTCTCCTTTTTGCTGCCTATATGTTTCCCATGGTGTAAGGATCATTTTTCTTGAAGACTCTTGCAAGAAACCATGGCTTGATCATGGAGAACTTGAGCTCCATGCGTGGTGCGGCAATGGAGTTTCTTTGGGAGAAAATTTTCACTTCGGCAAGGTTGAGAAATGAGGTTGAAGATGAAGTTTTTAAGTGCTGCCTACTTTGTCCACTTAGTGATTTTTTTTAATATTCCATAATGCTCCACTAATGTCATTTAAATATTCATATAATTAAACTTTTAATTATCTTGAGTTTTACCCTTAATTCTCTCAATTGTTCTACACATGGAATTTCATTTTTCATGGCATTTTCAAAATTTAATTCCACTTATTTTTAATGGACATTGAGTTCAAAAGGCAACTCTAGGTGTCAAATGACCAAAATGCCCCTCTTCGGGTTGCATTTCGAATTTTTCGGTGCTACCGATTTACTCCTTGTACTGCCGATTCCTTAAATTTTTGTTTTTGTTTATAATGACTTACTAAATTTTCCTTGACATTTCCAATATTAATTACACCTCAGTAGACCTTTATTTAGGTCCCAAAAATATTTCTCAGGGTTTCCTGCAGTTCAGGGCTCTAGTCAACGGTCCTTGCCATAACTTACCGGTGCGGTCACCCATCGCTACGAGTTTGGCTCATTTAACTTAGTCACATTTTATCTCTTTTATTTTTTCTTTATTTTTTATGACATATTTCATTATTTTATACTTCCTCACTATCATTACAGTGTAGTTCTAGACATTCTGACTTTTCGGAGCAGACATTAGCTGTCGGAACAGTAGGACGTACGAACTATAAAAATGAGGATGTTACAGTCCAGACCATCTTGATCTCAATTTTCCTGGGAAGAGTTTTAACCTTGAATTGAATAGCAGGACAAGGTGTCCTTTCTTTATTTCTTTCCTTGTTATGCATCTTGTCACACTTTACCCCTCTGTAAGGCATAACATGATCCTATAGAATACCTAAAGAACTACCGAACTTCACCTCCCGATAACTCATTAAGTATCCTATAAGGGATTTTAAAACAATTTTCTTACTTTTTGGAAGTGGTGAGCATTTTCTTACATTTAATAAAAGTTTAAAAACTAGTTCAAATTTTTGTCCATTTTATTTTTATGCAATTTTTGGAAAAATTTCAGCAGAGTGCCGTATGTATTTTAAGAAAACAATTCTTCAAAAACCTGTAAAAACACTTCCAATAATTCTTTTTCATCAAACTCACTACTACCTCAACACAACTTAACATCATTTCTCAATTTAATTGTCATAAAAAATAGTACTCAATAATTCCATTCATATTTCCTTAAAGTAAATTCACTTTGCATTCATCAATCAAACTTTACATTTGCAAATCCAAAATACTATTATTACAAACTCTATACAACTGCTCATAACCAGTTTATACATATACATACATTTACATACATCAAAATAAGTATTACAAATAGGGTCTAAAATATACCCAACAAAACATTAAGGTTATAGCTCCAAGGTCCTCAGCAGCTCACTCTGCTACTCCTCTAGTCTCTATATCTGCGACAGCAGTAACAACCATAGCTGGGTACTATGACTCAGTGGTGCACAATGTGCTAAAATAATGTTTATGCATAATTCAAAATCACATTTATTCAAATACAGTACTGAAAATGAAAGACAGATACAAAACATGATTTATAAACTTTTAGTCCAAATAATTTCTTTTAGGAAGTTTCAAAACAATTTCATAAAAGCACACAGTTATATCATTCCATTCGAAATAATATTCATCTCAATAGCCAGAGGCTTATGAGAAATCACAAGGCTAGCTAGCTCAATCTATGGGTACCCATTCAAATTTCTTCTTCTACTGGCACACACCCAAACACTTCAGCTAGAGAAGGAATCAAAATTCAAAACTAATTACTCCCACTAGTCATGCTAGTGAGACATTCAAATATATGGTCATGACACTATGGTTTCAAAACTATCTTATCAATTTATCAAACATTTACTGATAATCAAATCACATATCATCAAATTTTCAACAATTTAGATCAAAAGCATAATGTACATTTCAATCATTATTTTGCAATATAAATAAACCACAAATCATTTCATGCACTTTGCAAAGGAATTTTAAAGAATGTTTACGTTGTGCACAAACCTTATGCAAGTCGCCTCTTGGCCTTGACTCGATGCTTCGGGTTCTTTCCTGGTATTCTTTTCAACTGAAGCACACAATTTCATAGTATTTCAGTATCATAACTTATAACAAATTCCATAATAGTTTCACATCTATTTATTTCTAACTCTAATGTACTTAAATTAACGTTTTTTGAATTTTCCATTTCGGGGTTACTATTCATGATACTATTCAAGTCAATTTATTAACTTTCTAATGCTTAATAAGTATGGGAATTTCAATTTCACCGACATACCACTTTTTCAATACCTAACTTGTTGGTTTTGGTTGTTTTCCTATAATCTTAAGTCTTTTAGGTGAAATTCCAAAATTTTAGATTTAGTTCCCTTTTTTATACTGTTCCATTGATTATGTTGCTGTAGTAATTTGGCTAAGTTTTCTCCAAAGAAGTTGTTCCTTATTGTCTTAACTTTATTTCTCTTTTTGAAGCACCCCATTTGGAGTTTTGTAGCCTAAGTTATAGCAATTTGAACATGGCTGGCCGGATTTAGTGTTACCTAGAATTCTGGGCAAATTCTAGATTTTGGTAATTTTTGTAGGTTGAATAAAAGTAGTTTTTCAAACAGGTTGTGGTCAAAATTTGGGTTTGTTTTCTTCATGAAAGTTGTAGGGCTATGTCTCAGCTTTCTATCAGTACAAAATTCAGGTCATTTGGACCTTTCTAGACCAAGTTATGGTCATTTGCGTAGCTATTGTTGTAACACCCTCCTGGTAACCACTCCGTACATCCTACTGTTCCGGTGACCAGTGTCGGTCCGGAGAGCTAGAATGTCCGGAAAAATATTTAAACTAAAGTCAGGAACCATAATTAACTCAAATATTAATAAGAAAAATTTAGTAAAAATTTTTGAAATAAAATACAACCAAGTTAAACGAGTATGTTCTAGCGATGGGTAACCAGAGGGAAGTTGCGGTTCTCGCAACGAGGAGCCCTAGACCCGGGGAAAAAATTATAAAATAATTTTTGAGACTCCAAAGAAGGGTCATTGAGGTTCCTATGGCATTAGAATGCCAAGAAAATATTTAAAAAAATATTTCAATCGGTACAGACAATTTTGACCCGTTGAGCCGAACGGAGGGCATTTTGGTCATTTCGCTTTCAGAGGTGATTTTTGGCCGACTTGTCCAGCTAAGTGAATAATTAATATGACATAAAATATGAAGAAACATTACTAGAAATTAAATTGAAAATGAGTAGTGGAGGAAAGAAAAGAAAAATACAACATATGCAATTTATGAAATCATTGTGATGTCATTTAAAATTACCAACCAATCACAATTAAGCAACTATTTGACTAACAAACAAAAGAGACTAATAGAAGACCAAAATAACAAAAAAATGCAGCAGCCATCCCTCTTTCCCATTGCAGCCGAAACCTAGTCCCACAGCCACCCTCCATTAAAGCTTTTTCAAGCTTTAGATTTCCATCATTTCCACCATATTTCCCTACCCTCTAAGTACAAAAATTAATTATTTCACCTTGAGAAGAAGATTGATAGTAAGAAGAAGAGAAGAAAGTGAAGAATTTGAGCATTTGAAAAGCTCCTAAGTGAGGTTAGTGCTATACTTTCACTCTCACTCCTTTAATCCTTGTTAGAGCATCATTTTAAGATAAGAAATTGTAAGAAATTGAAGTAAATCATATATGTTAGGGTATCTTCAATTTTCGGCAGCCCTAAGGAAGGATGTGTTTGATTGTTTTAATGAACTTAGAGTGCCTAGAAATGATGTTTAAAGTATGAATATGCATGGGTGTTGAACTAGTATGCCAATTAAGGTTTATGAGTAATTTGAATTGGACATTAGGGTTTTGAGAAGTGAAAAATTGACTTGGCTTATGAAATTGTTAGAGAACATTTTAATGGTCAATTAGTGACCATTTTAGGTAAGTTGACCATAATATGGACTGAAAAATAGCTTGGCAAAGAGAATGACTATGCTGCCTAGGGACAGCAGTAATGGTGACTGAGATTTCAGTCCAATTACACAGCCATAACTTTGGCTGTGTTGGCCCAATTGGTGTTTGGCCAATTGGACATGAAACAAGGCTTATAATGGCACATTTTTGCTGAAGAAACCATGCCCAAAAGACCAAAGCAAGAGGACCAAAAGTTGGCCCCAATCCGACACTCGCAACAAAGACTGCAGAAATGACCAAATGAACAGTAACTGTTCATTTGGCCATAACTCACTGTAGATTTGGTCAATTGACCTGAACGTTTTACACCAAAAAGTTAAGACATAGAAAAACAACTTTCATCAAGGAACCTACCCCAAATTATGACCAGAACCAATTGAAAAATGCAATCCAAATCACTGTTCATGTTACTGTAGATGTGGTAATTTCTGCAGAATGGGAATCCGGCCAGCTGTGGTCTTTGGGCCATATCTGGAGCTACAAAACTCCAAATGGAGTGATTCAAAAAAGGAAATTCAACTAGACAAAATAAGGAACAACTTTCATGTTTGTCATTTCTTCAAATTCTCACTGAAACAGTGCTTAATGGAACAGTAAATATATGCTTCAAAAACTGAAATTTTCTGCCCTCTTGGTTTTAAGTTAGAAATGGTAATAGTGACCAATTCCAACAAGTTTTAAAAGCAAAATGTGGTATATTGGGAGTGCCAAAACCAATGTACCTAATTTCTACCTAAAAGTCAATATTTTAGTTGACCAAAGAGGTGAATAGTGACACCGAAATTTTAAATTCAAATACTGAAGAATTTTAAAGTATCAAATGCCCTAGTATACCTAACAAGATTGGTTTGGATAGTTTGGCTTGCCAATAGGGTTCAGTTAGCAGTACTGCACATGGCAATTTGCCATTCCGTGATTTCATGGCTTTTAGCCATTCTGACTTTGTATTGAGACTTGGCCTTGTGCCTGATGTTATTACAGCTTATTAGTTGTTCTGTTGCACACCGGGAGATGCATATGTGACCGATGGTGTGACGGCCCGAGGTACTAGGTACCCAGCGCCAGTTTACTCATTATCCAGTCCAGTCGTCTAGTGTAGGTTACTTGGGCAACCAAATGAATGAAAGTGAACAAAGTTAATGAATTAATGTATATACCCATACTAAACAAATGAATCATTCACATTCACAAAATATTTGTTTTCTTGCTATTTTATTTTATTTTATTATTGCACCACTAAGCATTATTGCTTAGCGCGTTGCTTTTGCCACGCGTAGGTACTAGAGATACAGATCGTGAGCCCAGTAGACCGCAGACTGGGTGAGTCTATCCTGCAGTTCTGCTCAGTGTCCGTGTCACCTCAACTTCTGCAGTGCATTGGTAGGACACTAGGTGTCATTTTGACATTTTATAACTAAATTTTGATTTTCTCATATGAAATTAAACTTGTGTAATGTATATTGATGTTTATGTAAATTATGAAAATTGTATTTGTGAATGGAAAAGTAAATGTTTATTTGTGATTTATATGTAATCATCACATGTGATGGATGAATGAGAATTGAAATTGAAATGTTGAGATCTTGATATTGAGTTTTGTGATGATATTGGAGTTGAGAATGAATGAATTTGTTTATTTGGAAGTGTTTTAACAGGTTCCGAAGAACTGTTTTCTCCATTTTTAGCCGGTACTCCGCCGGATTTTCTATAAAATTTTCGGAACCTCAAATAAATTGAAATTTCAATAAATGACTTAAATAAAACATATTTCATAAGCTATAATCAAAATTATTGATGAAAATTAATTAAGGTATAATAGAGTGTGCCGGTACACCGTGTGACATAGCTTGCTCGGCTACACTGTAGACGGGTAAGGGGTGTCACATTTAGTAGGCACCACAACACCAAAGAGGCAACTCGGGAAAGTGAAGAGACGATGAGGCAGCAGTTCCCTCAATTGTTTACATCAGGTAAATTTCGAGGACGAAATTTAAATTAGAGGGGAAGAGTTGTAACACCCTCCCGGTAACCACTCCGTACATCCTACTGTTCCGGTGACCAGTGTCGGTCCGGACAGCTAGAATGTCCGAAAAATATTTAAACTAAAGTCAGGAACCATAATTAACTCAAATATTAATAAGAAAAATTTAGTAAAAATTTTTGAAATAAAATACAACCAAGTTAAACAAGCCGGTGCCCTAGCGATGGGTAACCAGAGGGAAGTTGCGGTTCTCGCAACGAGGAGCCCTAGACCCAGGGAAAAAATTATAAAATAATTTTTGAGACTCCAAAGAAGGGTCATTGAGGTTCCTATGGCATTAGAATGCCAAGAAAATATTTAAAAAAATATTTCAATCGGTACAGACAATTTTGACCCGTTGAGCTGAACGGAGGGCATTTTGGTCATTTCGCCTTCAGAGGTGATTTTTGGCCGACTTGTCCAGCTAAGTAAATAATTAATATGACATAAAATATGAAGAAACATTACTAAAAATTAAATTGAAAATGAGTAGTGGAGGAAAGAAAAGAAAAATACAACATATGCAATTTATGACATCATTGTGATGTCATTTAAAATTACCAACCAATCACAATTAAGCAACTATTTGACTAACAAACAAAAGAGACTAATAGAAGACCAAAATAACAAAAAAATGCAGCAGCCATCCCTCTTTCCCATTGCAGCCGAAACCTAGTCCCATAGCCACCCTCCATTAAAGCTTTTTCAAGCTTTAGATTTCCATCATTTCCACCATATTTCCCTACCCTCTAAGTACAAAAATTAATTATTTCACCTTGAGAAGAAGATTGATAGTAAGAAGAAGAGAAGAAAGTGAAGAATTTGAGCATTTGAAAAGCTCCTAAGTGAGGTTAGTGCTATACTTTCACTCTCACTCCTTTAATCCTTGTTAGAGCATCATTTTAAGATAATAAATTGTAAGAAATTGAAGTAAATCATATATGTTAGGGTATCTTCAATTTTCGGCAGCCCTAAGGAAGGATGAGTTTGATTGTTTTAATGAACTTAGAGTGGCTAGAAATGATGTTTAAAGTATGAATATGCATGGGTGTTGAACTAGTATGCCAATTAAGGTTTATGAGTAATTTGAATTGGACATTAGGGTTTTGAGAAGTGAAAAATTGACTTGGCTTATGAAATTGTTAGAGAACATTTTAATGGTCAATTAGTGACCATTTTAGGTAAGTTGACCATAATATGGACTGAAAAATAGCTTGGCAAAGAGAATGACTATGCTGCCTAGGACAAGAAGAATGGTGACTGAGATTTCAGTCCAATTACACAGCCATAACTTTGGCTGTGTTGGTCCAATTGGTGTTTGGCCAATTGGACATGAAACTAGGCTTATAATGGCACATTTTTGCTGAAGAAACCATGCCCAAAAGACCAAAGCAAGAGGACCAAAAGTTGGCCCCTAATCCGACACTGCAACAAAGACTGCAGAAATGACCAAATGAACAGTAACTGTTCATTTGGCCATAACTCACTGTAGATTTGGTCAATTGACTTGAAATGTTTACAAAAAAAAGTTAAGACATAGAAAAACAACTTTCATGAAGGAACCTACCCCAAATTATGACCAGAACCAATTCAAAAATGCAATCAAAGTCACTGTTCATGTTACTGTAGATGTGGTAATTTCTGCAGAATGGGAATCCGGCCAGCTGTGGTCTTTGGGCCATATCTGGAGCTAAAAAACTCTAAATGGAGTGATTCAAAAAAGGAAATTCAACTAGACAAAATAAGGAACAACTTTCATGTTTCTCATTTCTTCAAATTCTCACTGCAACAGTGCTAATTGAACAGTAAACATATGCTTCAAAAACTGAAATTTTCTGCCCTCTTGGTTTTAAGTTAGAAATGGTAATGGTGACCAATTCCAACAAGTTTTAAAAGCAAAATGTGGTATGTTGGGAGTGCCAAAACCAATGTACCTAATTTCTACCTAAAAGTCAACATTTTAGTTGACCAAAGAGGTGAATAGTGACACCGAAATTTGAAATTCAAAGACTGAAGAATTTTAAAGTATCAAATGCCCTAGTATACCTAACAAGATTGGTTTGGATAGTTTGGCTTGCCAATAGGGTTCAGTTAGCAGTACTGCACATGGCAATATGCCATTCCGTGATTTAATGGCTTTTAGCCATTCTGACTTTGTATTGAGACTTGGCCTTGTGCTTGATGTTATTACAGCTTATTAGTTGTTCTGTTGCACACCGGGAGATGCATATGTGACCGATGGTGTGACGGCCCGAGGTACTAGGTACCCAGCGCCAGTTTACTCGTTATCCAGTCCAGTCGTCTAGTGTAGGTTACTTGGGCAACCAAATGAATGAAAGTGAACAAAGTTAATGAATTAATGTATATACCCATACTAAACAAATGAATCATTCACATTCACTATATATTTGTTTTCTTGCTATTTTATTTTATTTTATTATTGCACCACTAAGCATTATTGCTTAGCGCGTTGCTTTTGCCACGCGTAGGTACTAGAGATACAGATCGTGAGCCCAGTAGACCGCAGACTGGGTGAGTCTATCCTGCAGTTCTGCTCAGTGTCCGTGTCACCTCAACTTCTGCAGTGCATTGGTAGAACACTAGGTGTCATTTTGGCATTTTGTAACTAAATTTTGATTTTCTCATATGAAATTAAACTTGTGTAATGTATATTGATGTTTATGTAAATTATGAAAATTGTATTTGTGAATGGAAAAGTAAATGTTTATTTGTGATTTATATGTAATCATCACATGTGATGGATGAATGAGAATTGAAATTGAAATGTTGAGATCTTGATATTGAGTTTTGTGATGATATTGGAGTTGAGAATGAATGAATTTGTTTATTTGGAAGTGTTTTAACAGGTTCCGAAGAACTGTTTTCTCCATTTTTAGCCGGTACTCCGCCGGATTTTCTATAAAATTTTCGGAACCTCAAATAAATTGAAATTTCAATAAATGACTTAAATAAAACATATTTCACAAGCTATAATCAAAATTATTGATGAAAATTAATTAAGGTATAATAGAGTGTGCCGGTACACCGTGTGACATAGCTTGCTCGGCTACACTGTAGACGGGTAAGGGGTGTCACAATTGTTCATTTGGTCATTTTTGTATAGGTTAGTGTGCCTAATTCCGAATTTGGCCTAATTGTTTACTAAGTTATGGTCACTTTCTGGGCATGATTCCTGAATGAAAAATGTGCCATTTTGTGTATAATTTCATTCCCAATTGGCCTCACACCAATTGGGCTGATAAATTTTCAGTTTTGGTCCCTAAAAGGGACCTAGGTCAAGCTTATCAACTTTTTCTCCAATTTTTCACAAGCTCAAAACCCTAGCTACACATAAAGTTCAATCTAATGCAATTTAAAGTGTATATTTATGATCTATACACCTAATTCATCTCAAACAACCATTCAAACACCTCAAACTCATTCATTTCAAACCCTAACCCGAGCTAGCCAAAATTTCTATTTAATCCCCCAACAAATATTTTGTTTTGATTTTTAAGTTGAAATCTAAGTTAAATTAACTCAAAAGATTTGTTTTAAACTAAAAATTTCAATTTAAATTCTTACCTCAACTTTGGAGTTCACTCAACCAATTTCTTCTCTCTTCCTTCTTTCTTTCTTCTTCAATCTCCTTCTTAAGTTGAGGTAATAAGCTTTTATGAAGTATTTATGGGAAAAATTAAGGTTAAGTGAGGGATTTCAAGCTTGAGTTCAAGCTTCCATGGAGGTTGGCAATGGTGAGGCTATGGGAAGGGTTCGGCTGAAATGAGTGAGGAGAGAAGATGAATGATTTTTCTCTTTTTTTTTTTTGTTATTTTATAAGTAATTAACTTTAATTAACTTGGTCAACAATTGAAGGAAAAATAAATTGGATTTTGACATCACCATTATGTCATCAAGTGATGTAATAACACTTTTTTTTTTCTTTTGCATTTATTTTTTCATTAGTTCTTTAATTTAATTCTTGATCCTGAAATTTTCTTTTCTCCAATTTTATTGGACAGTTAGGTTAGGAGTCAGCTCTAGGGGTGAATTAACCAAATTGCCCCTCGCTGGTTCAATCCGGTTTGCAAGTTATTTGATATTTCTCCCGAATCCCTGACCTAATTATTTGATCTGCTTAATAATTGTTTTTTGTGATTTACTCTTTTCCACTGTGTTCGCAATAGTCCTTAGGATCATGGTGTCACATTTTATGGTTCAAAATTTGAGTTTAGACTGACCTTGTAGTCATTCCCGAGAAGGTCATTCATTCCTGTGACTCCTGGCTCATTTAACTTTTTGTGTTCTGATTTTCTTCTTTATACTTAACTATTTGGCAATTGCTAATTATTTGCGTTAATGCCTTACCTAGGTGTCTTAGACAAGGTTTTAATTCTCTTAATTATCCGGACCGACACCAGTCACCGGAACAGTGAAATATACTGGGCTATGCAATTAGGGGTGTTACACGTCTGTCGTGCCATCTTTTGGTATTGTCCTTGAAGATCTTAGCATTCTCATACCCATCCTGCATGATTTCTTCCAACTCATTGAGCTATAGAAGCCTTTTTTCTCCAACAGCTTTTAGGTCAAAATTTAGGGTCTAAATTGCCCAATAGTCTTTATGTTCGAGTTTGACAAGGAAGTGGCATGATTTTCCATAAACCAAGAGAAAGTGTGTTGTTCCAATGGGAGATTCATATGCAGTGCGGTATGCCCACAGTGCATTATCTAATTTCATAGACCAGTCCTTCCTTGAGTGATTGATCATTTTCTCAAGGATATGTTTTAGCTCCCTATTTGAAACTTCTACTTGACCACTCGTTTGAGGATGGTAAGGTGTTGCAACTTTGTGAGTCACTCCATATTTCTTCAATAGTGTTTCAAATTGTTGATTGCAGAAGTGACATCCTCCATAGCTGATTATTGCCCATGGTATGCCAAATCTTATGACTCTAGTATCATTTGTTAGCATTGCTATTGCTTCTACCCATTTTGACACATAATCAACACTGTCACACCCTACTCCTCCGTAAGATGTAACATGATCCCGTAGTACACCTAATGAATTATAGTACTTCGCTTACCGATAACCCATTAAATATACTAAAAGGGATTTTAAATCAATTTTTGTGAAATTTAAATCATCGATTAAAATCTAGTGTTATAAAAATTTCGGCAGAGTGCCGGCTGTATTTTTAGAAAACAGCTCTTCAAAGTTGAAAAGCAAAACACTCCCAATATGATTTCTCAAATACAACTCCAATAAACTTCATTTCACCTCACAATTCAATCTCAACAATCAAATCAATTCATTTTCAAACCAACCTCATCATAAAAGAAACATTTCATTGATTACAAGACTCAAAAATTAATATTACAAAACTATACAGGTAAATGAAATCTCAAATTTACATTACAATGATTTGCACTAAATTACATGCCAAAATATTTTATAAAAGTTTTTATACAATTGCTCAAATAATTTACATACATATTATTACATGCATACATCAAACCTATTTACATGGGTATACCTATGATATTCCTGGAGCTGATCTGAATGTGTCTTCAAGGCATAGCTATAGAAATTTTCACTCAGTTGCTCTATCCTTACTTTCACCTGCGATAGCATATAAAGCTATCACTGAGTGGTGAATTTAGTGGTGCACAACTATAACTTAAACCATAGTACAATATACCTTAGCAAAATTATAGCAAATAATTTGAAAATCTGGATACTCATCAAATTCCAAAAATTAAAATATTCTTTGCTAATAATATAAATCATTTGTATAAAATGACTTTGATCACGAAATTCAATTTATTAAATCACAACTAAACATTTAAGGTAATTCCAGCAATTTATGGAATTAAAGATTGATTCCAATAAAATCAATTATGCATAAATTCCAATTCAAATCAAAATTCTTTACTATTCAAAAATCCATTCTTTATCTCACTAACTATGCAAGACTAATCCGAAAGGGCCATCTTCGGGGTGATTCTAACTTCGTATGGTCGGGGAGGTCGAATCATCGTGCATAGTACACATCACAAGAATGAAACTTTCAAAAGGGCCATAATAAAAAAAAAAAAAAAAAAAAAAAAAACTTAGATCTAACCTCTAATAAGAGGAGAATCTAAGCCTATGCATGTACCATGGTAATCAAAACAAAGCTAACTCCATTGTCTCCTCAACAAATGAAAGAGACGGGTAATAACCTAGTCAAGCATCCATAGTGAGATATGAAACAATATCATAAATCTCTTTGTCCTTTTTGTGAGCATAAATCACAACACAATTCGATTCAAAGTCAATTCCAATATCCAATAATTTTTATGCTCATCACAATTCAAAACATAAATTTGTATTTTTCCATGCCAATTGGCTATCACAATTTAAAATATATTCTATCAAAATTTTTCAAAACATAATTTATTCAATCCACAACAATGCTTAATACTTGTTGAAATACCATTTCACAAAACTAAACTCATGCATAAGATACCAATTTCAATAATCAGTGAAATAAATTCAATACTTGATAAACATCATACATAGGGAAAATAACGTCATTTAATCATATAAAATTTTCAGGATAAAATAAATTAAAAACTAATTATGCATAAGCCTCTGATGAGTCACCTCTTGGACTTGACTCAGTGGGTCTTTTCCCTTCTTAGTGTTTTTTCTAACTGAAATACACAATTTAAAGTGTTTTAGTAATCATTTAAATTGTTTCTAATAATAAGGTTCAATAATTAAATTTTATTAATACTATTCCTTTCATTAGTCAACCTATAATGTTGACCTTTAATGCACACTAGGTGAATTAGTTTTAATGTCACTAATATGTTCCATTTTTCATTCCTCACATGTTGATATATGTTGCCAATTTCATTTTAAAGCTTATTGCATTTTATTGTAATTATTCAAATTTCATTACCAATGTTTACTATCTATTAGACCAAGCTATAGTGTAAATTTAATAGATTTCTCTTCATTAAATTGTTTCTCATTGTGTCTTCTTTAATTTCCTTTTTGAATCACTCCATTTGGAGTTGTATAGCTCAAGTTATGGTCAATTAACCATAACTAGGTCAAATCTAAATTTTAGTTTCCTTTTTAGGCATTTTCGGTTCTAAATTTACTAATTTATTTGGACTATTTGTAATCACATTAAGGTCTAGCATTCTTCATAAGTATTGTTGCTCTATGTCTTAGGGACATCCAGAAATTTTGCTTACCATTTTTCAAGTCTTATAGAATTCTTTATAGACAAATTGTTAACTTGGACTCAAAGGTCCTATATTGGCATAGTCCTCAATTAGGTCAATGGTTTTGACCTTAAATTCTAACCTTATACATTTATAATTTGAGGAAGTTGTCTAAAGCAAAGTTTTAGATCTCTTTCTTAGCTTTCCAAATTGGTATGGCTCATTTAAATTGGACACTTCTTGAGGGAGATATGCTTATTTGAATTTTCTGGATTTTATGGTTAAATGTGCCAATTCCATATTTAGTGTGCCAAATTAATCAACTTAATTGACCTAGTTCCCTTGATTTACGGGTTTTGGTCAAATTACCAATATTGTAGATCTATGTCTTATTGAAATTTTGAGACTAATTTCATGTCATTTAGAGTTCTATAGACCAATTTATGGTCATTTTATTATTGCTGGTCAAGTTGCACTTATATTGCAAAGTTTAGGTCATTTTTATGTCTAAGCTTTCCAACGGTACAAATTTCAGGTCATTTGGATCTGTTTTGAGTGAGTTATGGCCAAAATACTGACTATTGTTTATATGGTCAAAATCTGGGTTCATATGTTAGGTAATTCTGGATTTGGTCATTTTTTTAAGTCATTTCTAGGCAGAATTTGGGCAACACTTCTACATGAAAGTTGGCCTATTTTATATCTAGTTTCACCTCTAACTGGCCTCATACCAATTAGAGTCATAACTTTACACTTATAACCTAATTTATATACTACCAACAATCATAACCTGCATAAGAGAATTTACACTCCCAATTTGGCAATCCTGCTCCTCCCAATACTTTAATATTCATTCTTGGCACTTCTATATTTATTCAACACAATTCCAGTAAAGTAAATTGGGTAGAATACTCAAGTAATATAGGCTCCCATGGCTGCCTAAAGATGGGCAGTCCAATAACTCAACAATTCCTTCAATTTTCATCACCAATCAACTCATCTCAAGCTAAACATAAACTTTACTTAAGAAAGGAAGTGAATTGGACACTTACCTCTTTTTGTAGCTTGTCAAACCTCTTCAAATCTCTCCCTTTTTGCTACAAAAATACTGCCCAAGGTGTATAAACAACTTTTAATGAAGGAACCTTGAAGATTTCATGGCTTGATCTTGGTGGATGAGAGCTTGAAGCTTTGGCCATCCGTGGAGTTTCCCTTTGGAATTGAATTCCGCTTGAAGATGAAATGAAGAAGAAGAAGTGGCTGAAGTGGGATATGTTGTCCAATTAATGAATATACAAATCCATAGTGCTCCACTAAGGTGGATTAAATGTTTAATAATCCAAATTTTCCCTTAATTGTAATTATGCCCCAAATTCCTCACTATTTACATTTTATGTCAAATTTTCTATTTTTATGACATTTTCAAAATTTAATACTACTAATTTTTCATGGACATTTAGGTCAAAAGTCAACTCTAGGTATTAATTGACCAAAATGCCCCTCTTCGGGTTCTATTTCAGATTTTTCGGTATTACCGATTAATTCCTTAACTCGCCGATTTCTTTAATTTTCGTTTTTCTTTGTATTAATTAATTAAATTTTCTTTGACATTTTCTAAGTCAATTATACCTCAATAGATGTTTATTTAAGTCTTAAAAATATTTCTTAGGGTTTCCCGTGGTCCAGGGCTAGTCAACGGTCTTTGCCGTAACTTCCCGGTTCGGTCACCCATCGCTACAGTGCTGGCTCATTTAACTTACTTTCCTTTCGTCTCTTTTATTTTTTCCTTAATTTTTCTTTTTTTTTAATTTATTTCATCATTTTATGCCTGTTTATTACCATTGAAGTGTAGTTCCAGACATCCTGACTTGTCCAGACCGACATTAGGTCACTGGAGTAGTTGAATGTATGGACTACGTAAAGTAAGGGCATTACAAACACCAACTAGAATATACTTATTTCCAAAGGAAGATGGGAATGGACCCATAAAGTCTATTCCCCACACATCAAATAGTTCTATTTCAAGTATACCGTGCAGTGGCATTTCATTCCTTCTTGATATGTTCCTTGTTCTTTGGCATTGATCACAAGCCAGCACAAAAGATCTCACATTCTTAAATAGATTTGGCCAGTAAAACCCTGTTTGCAAAATTTTGGCTATTGTTTTTGAGGTGCTAAAATGTCCTCTCTATGATGATGAATGACAGTGCTACAAAATGCTCTCTATTTCCTTCTCCGGTATACATCTTCATATCTGCCCATAATTGCATCTTTTACACAATAGAGGTTCTTCCCATGTGTATAATCGTACATCATGCAGGAATTTCTTCCTTTTCTTGTAAGACATGTTGGGTGGCAATACTCTGCATACAAGATAATTAACAAAGTCAGCATACCATAAGGCTTGGGAGAATGCTAATAGTTATTCATCAGGGAATGAGTCATCGATTGGCAGATCCTCAATGTCTCTTATGTCTTCCTGTTTAAGTCTTGAGAGGTGGTCAGCTACCACATTCTCGGATCCCTTTTTGTCCTTGACTTCAAGATCAAATTCTTGTAGGTGTAGGATCTATTGAATCGACCTTGGCTTTGCTTCTTTCTTGGTCAATAGGTATCGGATGGCAGCATGGTCTGTGTATATAACGACTTTTGATCCGAGTAGGTAGGATATGAATTTGTTAATTGCAAACACCACTACTACGAATTCCTTTTCTGTGGTAGCATAGTTGATCTGTGCATCGTCAAGTGTTCTGCTAGCATAGTAAGTGCCTAAGAACTATACCTTCCCTTACCATGAAGTGAAATTTTTCCCAATTTAGAACTAGGTTTGATTCTTCATATCTTTGCAACACTTTGGATGAATTATCTAGGCATTCATCAAAAGTAGTTCCATAGACAGAAAAATCATCCATAAAATCTTCCATAGTATTTTTAATGTAATCTGAAAAAATGGCCATCATGTATCTTTGAAATGTAACAGGGGCATTACAAAGATCAAAAGGCATTTTTTTATCTGTAAAGGTTCCATAAGGGCATACGAATGTGGTCTTTTCCTGGCATTATGGGTGAATAGGAATTTGGAAAAATCCTGAATACCCATCTAGATAGCAAAAATAGGAATGTTTCACTAGCCTTTCTAACATTTGATCTATGAAAGGGAGAGGAAAATGGTCTTTTATAGTGGCACTATTCAATTTCCTATAATCTATGCACATGTGCCAACCAGTAACTACCCTAGTTTGCATTCTGAATGATAGTTGTTCCACCCTTCTTAGGCACTACATGCATTGAACTAACCCATTTACTATCAGAAATTGGGTATATAATACCTACGCTAATAGTTTTAGAATTTCCTTCTTAACTACTTCTTTCATGTTTAGGTTAAGTCTCCTTTGATGTTCAATAGTGGGTTTGTTGTTTTCCTCCATAGGTATTCTATGCATGCAAATTGAAGGACTAATCCCTTTCAGGTCTTCTATTTTATACCGTATAGCCTTGCTATGGGTCCTAAGTTCCCTTAATAATTTTTCCTCTTCTTCATTAGATAGGACAGCATTTGTAATAATAGGATATTTAGAATTTGATTCCAATAATGCGTACCTTAGTATGGAGGGGAGAAGTTTCAGTTTTACCTATTTGGTATCTTCCTGTGACTTGCTTTTTCATTGTTCCTCCTTTAGCTCTTCCACTTGGAGAGCTTGAGCTAAGGGTAGGGATGGGCTAGCTTCTAAAAATCATGCACAAGCTACAATTTTTGTGTTTTCATTATCTACTGTGTGGCTGTGTAATATGCATTCTTCAAGATGATCTTTAGGATGTCTTTTGTGAAATTTCTCTGCAACTAACTTGTCATTTATGTCAACTTTTAAGCGTTCATCAGGTTCAAGTTTATGCTTTATTACTCGGAATAGGTTGAATTCTACTTCTTCATCTCTTACCTTGAGAGTTAACTGCCCATTCTTAACATCTATGATAACTCTGGTGGTTACCTAGAAAGGTCTTCCTAGGATGATAGGTGTCACACCCTACTCCTCTATAAGGCATGGCATGATCCCATAGTATACCTAATGGAATACCAAACTTCACCTACTGATAACCCATTAAATACACTACAAGGAATTTTAAACATTTTCTTACTTCTTTTTACAGTGGTGAGCACTATTGACAGGTGTTCAAAATTTTTTTAATTGAAGTGAAGCTAAATAACACATTTGAAGTATTAATAGTTTCTGTAAAAATTTTGGTAGAGTGCCATCTGTATTTTGAATAAAACAGTTCTTCAAAAACCTGTAGAAAAGCACTTCCAATATATTTTTACAATCCCAAACTCTAATAAATTTGTTCAACACAATAAATTTCTCAACATTATCAACTCAGTTCAATAATCAATTTTCCAGTGTTTCCAAAAGCTGAGATGAAGGAAATATGTCATAATATTTTTACAAGCCAAAATAATTTATAATTTTACTTTACAACTGCTCAAGACCAAGTACAATATATACATACAGTGCACATACATTACAATAAAAACTACAAAATATGGTATACTCAATATACCCGGCGAAATCTCGAAATATAGCACAAGCAGCTTACTCTGCTTTGCTGCATCTGTCTACTGCGACAAAGAATGAAAAGCTATCGCTGAGCCAATGTCTCAGTGGTGCACAACATTAAGAAAATGCAGTTTAAAATCATAAACCATAAATCATATGAACTGTGGATACTTAAAATCATAGTTAAATTAAAAAAACAAAGAATGTCATAAAGAATTTAAACTCCATTTCACAATATCATAATAAATATAAATAAATCACACACACAGCTTAGTAATGATTCCATAGTCCAATTCATCCCAAAAGCCAATGGCTAATGAGGAATAATATAGCTAGCTAGCAATAATATGAGTACTCATCCTATTTATTCTCAATAGGCACACACCTCAACACTTCAGCCAGAGAGGGAATTCAAAGTCAATTTGTCCCACTAGACAAGCTAGCGAGGAATTCAATCAATATACATGATAGCTGTGGTTTTAAACCATTTACAATGATTTTCAAGAAATAAGTATCCATCAAATATCATTCAAACAAATTTTCACAATTTAAACAATAACAGACAAATTGTCATAATTTATTTAAATTAAAAATTCAAAAGAAATAACTGTTGTGCACAAACCTCTGATAAATGCCTCTTGGCCCTAACTCAGTGTTTCCTTCCCCTTTCCTGGGTTTTTGCTAACTGAAACACACAATTTGAAGTGTTTCAGTACTTATTTAAACTATTTTTAACAATAAGGTTTAATAATTAATTTATTTAATTCTATTATTTTCCTTAGTCAACCTAAAATGTTGACCCTCGATGCACTCTAGGTGAATTAGGTTAAATGTTACCAATATGTCAAATTTTGCATTTCAATATGCTACCAATATAGTGCAATTTACCATTTTTACAAGTTGGCATTCATTTCCAAATTATTTCAAGCATCATTGTATGTAAATGTCAAGTTCTCAATTTTTGTGTGCTAGATTGGTCTAGCTTAAAGTCCTATTTCTCTTGGTTTTTAGCTTCTAGTCAAAGAAGCAAAATTGTAGTTCTATGTCTTATTGCACTCGGGGTAAAATTTCAGGTTATTATGAGTTGTATAGACCAATATATGGTCAATTTACAAAAGCTGGACAGATTGCACTAAAATAGCAACTTTAGGTCATTTTTAGGTCATTTCTGGTTCTGGCAGTTTTTATACCTGAACTTGTGCAAGCTATTTGACTTGCTTATGGTCATTTCTGGGTTTTGGTGTCTTCATAAGAGTTGTAGCTATATGTCTACTCTATTCATGGTAAACATTTCAGGTCATTTGGACTTTTTTTGAGTGAGTTACGGCCAAAACACTAACTGCTGCCCAAATGCTCAATTTTCTGGTTTTCAAGTCACTAATCCGGATTTGGTCATTTTTCAAGTCACTTTTTGGATAGAATTTAGGTAGGCTTTCTTCATGTAAGTTGGCACATTTTGTGCCTAGTTTCACCTCCAATTGGCCTCATACCAATTGGAGCCACACACTTAGGGTTATAGGTCCATTTGCACACTGCCCTCTACATGCTTTTCAAACACCAAACCAAACACATGTTTACCAATTACATCTTCACTTCCACACAACATTCTGCATTTGGCACTAACCAAAACCATTCAATTTTCTACATTATGTGTCAACTTGGACAGATTACAACCACTTCAAAATACAACAAACGCAGTCACAATTCACAAAGTCCAATCCCAACAATATATACACATAAATACTTCTAATTATCACACAAATTTCCATCATCAAATTACATACCTATCACTACTATTCCACACAAATATATGCTGCCATTTTTTTGTACAATATTTCAACAACATTTCATGAATTTGAACCTTACCAATTTCCATTTTAAGGCTGCCCAAAAATTACACATACACATCAACTTCCATTCTCACTTTTCAAGCTTATAAATCAAACTTTATACATGAAAACCAACTCCAAGACATTTAAACACTTAATTTAACATCTCAAACAACCATTTACATGCAAAGATAAGCTATACATGATGAAGTTCCATGGCTACTGAAATGCTCCATCACCAATAATTCATCAAACCTCAAACTTCTTCCATAATTCAACTACCCACAACCTTTGTTACACTTATAATTAAACAAGAATTGAAATTAACCACTTACCTCTTTTGGACTTCTTCAAAACTCCACCAAAACTTATCTTTCTTACTCCATGTATGCTGCCCATGGTGTGTAGACAAGGTTTAGTGAAGGAACCTAGTGAAAAAGATGGCTAAATCAATGGTGGACTTAAGCTTGATGGTGGAATTGGAGAAGGAATTCGGCCAAGGTGAATTTGTGAGGAAGAAGAAAGCAAATGATCTTACACCTGTCCCACTTCAATCTTTAGGTGTCCCAAATATGATTTTAGTGGAGCACTAATGTAGTATATTGGTTATTTATTCCAAAGTTTCCAAATTCCCACATTTACCTCATTTCTTTGACTATTTAATTTATGTACCACCATTTTAATTTTCATGATATTTTCAAGGTTTAATATCATTTATTTTTAATGGACATTTAGGTCAAAAGGCAACTCGGGGTGTCAAATAACTATAATGCCCCTATTCGGGTTGCATTCCCGATTTTTCGGTAACACCGAGTTTTATCGTTTTCTCGATTTCTCATTTTTCTTTGTACTAATTAATTAATTTTTCTTTGATACTTCTAATGATATTTATAATTCAATAAGTCTTTAATTATGTCTTGAAACTAAATTTCGAGGGTTCCCTGCAGTCCTGAGGTTGGCTATTGCCTGTGCTGTAACTTCCCCGTGCGGTCACCCATCATTGCGGTGCTGGTTCATTTAACTTAGTTTCATTTCATTGCTATTATTTTTCCTTTATTTTTCTTGTATTTTATTTTTTTTATTTCATTATTTTATGTGTTGTCACTAATATTTAAATTTAGTTCTAGGCATCCTAGCTATCCGGACAGACACTGGTCACCGGAATAGTAGAACGCACTACCGAACATAGGGGTGTTACAACTCTCCCCCCCTTAAAATAAATTGCGCCTCAAAATTTTACCTGACATCAATTTTTGAACAGCTGTGGGTGCTGTCTCCTCATGTCCTCTTCACGTTCCTAAGTAGCTTCCTGGCATGAATGATGGTTCCACAATACTTTAACTAGGTGTGTCTGTTTATTCCTCAGCTGCTTCACCTCGTATGCCAGAATTTCTATGGGTTCTTCCTCATATGAGAGGTCTGGATTTACCTCAATCTCTTCAATTGATAGAACATGAGATGGGTCAGATCTGTACCTCCTTAACATGGACACATGGAAGACACTGTGTATCCTTTCTAGCTCTAGAGGTAATGCCAACCGATATGCCAAAGAACCCACTCTTTCCAGAACCTCATATGGTCCGATGAAATGAAGACTCAGTTTCCCCTTTCTGCCAAATCTCATAATCCTCTTCCAAGGAGAAACTTTAAGGAATACCTTATCACCCACTGCATATTCAATATCTCTTCTCTTCAGATCAACATAGGACTTCTGACGGTCTGATGCAGCCTTGAGTCGATCTCTGATCAATCTGATCTTTTCCTCTATCTGCTGAATAATTTCTGGCCCAATTATCTTCATTTCACATACTTCATCTCAACATAGGGGAGTTCTACACTTTCTGCCATACAAAGCTTTATACGAAGGCATCCCAATGCTTGATTGGTAGCTATTGTTATAAGTAAACTCAATCAAAGGCAAGTGTGTATCCCAACTACCTTCAAACTCAATCACAAAAAGCTGTAGCATATCCTCCAATATCTGAATTACCCTCTCAAACTGGTCATTTATCTGTGGGTGGAATGCTGTGCTGAAGTTCAATATAGTTCCTAGGGCTCTATGAAGACTACCCCAGAATCTAGAAGTGAACCTAGGATCTCTGTCTGATACAATCGATACTGGCACTCCATGCAATTTTATAATCTCATTTATGTACAATCTGGACAATCTCTCCAAACTATAGTCCATCCGGACTGGCAAAAAGTGAGCAGACTTGGTTAGTCTATCAACTATAACCCATACTGCATCATGACTATTCTGTGTCCTCGAAAGTCCTATCACAAAATCCATAGTTATCCGTTCCCATTTCCACTCTAGTACTGGCAATGGATGTAACAAACCTGCTAGTACTTGATGTTCTGCCTTCACTTGCTGACAAGTTAGGCATTTGGAAAGAAATTTGGCTACATCCCTCTTCATACCCACCCACCAGTAATGCTCTTTCGTGCCTCAGAAATTTTAGTTCCACCAGGGTGCATAGTGAAAGGAGACTCATGTGCTTTCTTCATAATGATCCGTCTGAATTCCACATCATTAGGAATGCACATTTTTCCCTGATGTAGTAGTAAACCATCATCTCTCACAGAAAATTCAGATTTCTTGCCCTGCTGGACTTCTTTTCAGTAGCTTTTGATATTTTTCATCATTCTGAGCAGCCATTCTAATCTGATCAATCAACAATGGCTGTACATGCCATGCAACTACTGTCTGTCGCTCATCATCAATCTCCAAACTGGCATGCTGTGCTTTCAATTCATGTACCATAGACAAAGGAGAAACTCTAAGACTTGCCATAGTCTTGTGACTTAAGGCGCCAGCCACCACATTTGCTTTCCCTGGCTGATAGTCTATTAAATAATCATAGTCTTTAATCAGTTCTAACCATCTCCTCTACCTTAAGTTCAATTCCTTCTGAGTGCCCAAATACTTCAAGCTCTTGTGATCTGTGTAAATGTAGCATTTCTCTCCATACAAATAGTGTCTCCAGATCTTCAGAGCAAAAACAATAGCTGCAAGCTCCAAATCATGTGTTGGGTAGTTCCTCTCATGCGGTTTTAGCTGGCGTGATGCATAAGCAATGACATTTCGATCTTGCATCAGTACACAGCCTAACCCATTGTGAGAAGCATCACTATAAACTGTGTATTCTTTACCTAGTGTAGGTAAAGTAAGGAATGGAGCTTCAGTCAAACACCTTTTTAACTCATCAAAACTCTACTGACATTTATCTGTCCACTGAAATTTTACATCTTTTCGAAGCAGCTTGGTCAGTGGAGAAGCTAATATAGAAAACCCTTTCACAAATCGGCAGTAGTATCCAGCTAAACCCAGAAAACTATGAATTTCTGTGATATTCCTGGGTCGCTTCCAATCAAGGATAGCTTCTACCTTGCTGTAATCTACCTTGATCCCTTCAGCTGACACAATATGTCCCAAGAAAGAGATTTCTTTCAAACAAAATTCACATTTTGATAATTTGGTGTATAGCTGTTTATCCCTTAAAGTCTGCAGTACAATCCACAAATTTCTATCATGCTCCTCTGCATTTCTCAAATGTATCAAAATATCATCAATAAACACCACCACAAACTGGTTGAGATATGGTTTGAAGATAGCATTCATTAGATCCATAAAAGCAGTTGGAGCATTAGTTAACTCGAATGACATTGCTAGAAACTCATAGTTGCCATATCGACTTCTGAAAGTAGTTTTTGGAATACTCTGCTCTTACACTTTTAACTGATAATAAGCAGATCGCAAATCAATTTTGGAGAATATAGCTGCACCCTTCAACTAATCAAATAGATCATCAATGCGAGGCAATGGATATTTATTTTTATTGTCACTTTATTCAACTGTCGGTAGTCAATACATAAGTGGAAAGTGCCATCTTTCTTCTTAACAAACAATATTGGCGCTCCCCAAGGTGACACACTAGGGCGGATGAAGCCCTTTTCAAGTAGTTCTTGCAATTGTACCTTCAACTCCTTCAACTCTGCTGGTGCCATTCTATATGGTGTTATGGAGATTAGATCCACACTAGGCATAACATTAATCTCAAACTACAGTTCTCTTTCAGGAGGTAATCCTGGCAATTCAATAGAAAACACATCTAGAAAGTCATATACTGTAGGGATGTCCCTCAACGTTGGACTCCCTACTTGGGTGTCTACCACATGTGCCAAGTATGCTTCACACCCCTTTCTGATCATTTTACTGGCTAGTGTAGCCGAAATGATGTTTGATGGCAATAGCTGCCTTTCCCCATGTATTACCACATCATCAGATCGAGGAGACCAAAAGTGACTGTATACAATCTACAGTTAATCATGGCGTGATGCCTGGCTAACCAATCCATACCCAAGATGATATCATAATCTCTGAAGGGAATTTCAATGAGATTAGACAGAAAAGTATGTCCTTGGATCACTAAAGGACAATCCCTATACATTATATTGACCCTGAACTCCTGTCCTAGCGGACTTGTTACTAGCACCTCAAAATCCATTTTCACACATGGAACAGCAATGCAATCAATGATGCTAGTACTCATATAGGAATGGGTAGAACTCGGATCAAGTAACACAAACACATCTTGATTAAAAGTTGATAAGGTACCAGCCATAATGTCAGATGTCTCTGCCTCTTCTCTCTGTCTCATTGCGTAGACTCTGACTGGAGCATTGCCTTGCTCTGATTGATTCAAAGTGCCTTGAGTGCCTGTTGGACTACCTCTACCCCTGCCTCTACCTCTGCTAGGTGGTTGTGAACCTCTGGTGGCAGGATACTGAACTAACCCTTCAGCAGTAATAGGAGGTGGCCCAACTCTACGGGCACTGGTGCAGTCTTTGGCAAAGTGTCCTGTGTCTCTAAAGTTATAATAGGCTCCTATGGCCTTGTAGCATACCCCACCATGGCTTCTACCACAAGTTTCACATTGATAGGGAGGGTAAGAACTTCTGGTACTCTGCTTACCAGATGGAGGAGGTTTCTATCTTGAATATCTTCACCTATCAGACTTTTTATCACCTCTGTTGTGTCCCCCAAAGTCTTCCTCTTCCCAAAGAGGACCACCGAACTCTGATCTACTGACTTCTCCTCTTTCTCTTTTTCTGTCTTCTCTAATTTCTTTTTCTCTGGGGCCTCTTCTGACTCAATTCTCTCTAATTCTAGTGCTTGGGAAATAAGCTCAGAGAAGTTATTATGTTTGAATCTGACCACTTGTAATCTGATACTAGGCTTCAAGCCGGTTTCAAACCTCTTACATCTTTTCCTGCTGATAGCGAGGAGACTTCCAGCATAGTGGCTCAGGCGGGAAAATTCCCTTTCATATTCTGCCACTGACCTACTTCCCTGTTTCAGACTTAAGAACTCCTATAGCTTCTAGTTCACATAAGCATCTGGGAAATATTTTTGTCTGAACTCTTACAGAAAGTCATCCCAGGTTAGTACTGGGGGTTCCACTAAACTATGAGGAATTGTTTTCCACCAGTCACATGCGTCTCCCAGTAGTAGTGACACTGAATACTCAAATTTGAGCTCCTTTGTATAATGTAGTTTCTTGAACACCCTATCTATTCTCTCTAACCATTATTCTACCTCTAGAGGATCGACTGTCCCCTTGAACTCGGTAGCCCCATATTTAATCAGCTTATCATACTGCCTAGCTAAAGACTGTGGTTGTACCACTGGTGTCTGTAGTGGGACTTGAGTAGGCATGTTACTAGCCATCTGTTGGAACATTGCAGCCATCTGCTGAGTGAACTGAGCAGGGAACTATGGTATTGAGGGGGCTGGTGCTACTGATCTACTCACATTGTGTAGGGCTGGGGCATCCCCTTATACCTCAGCCTCTATTGATTGATCGACTGAACGATCCCCTTCTTCCATAGTCGATTTGAGGATCTTAGATCTCCTAAATAAATAACATAAGGAGATTTCCTCCAGTTAGTGCATATTTATAATGTAATGTACTGTATGTATTAAACAATGACATTGAGCAATTGTACGATGAAGAAAGAATATTCAAATTACAGGTGAAAACAGAATTTAAAAACTAGCTTTGATACCACTAAAACATGTCACACCCTACCCCTCTATAAGGCATGGCATGATCCCGTAGTATACCTAATGGGTTACCAAACTTCGCCTACTGATAACCCATTAAATACACTACAAGGGATTTTAAACATTTTCTTACTTCTTTTTGTAGTGATGAGCACTATTGACAGGTGTTAAAATTTATTTTAACTGAAGTGAAACTAAATAACACATTTGAAGTATTAATAATTTCTGTAAAAATTTCAGCAGAGTGCCATCTGTATTTTGAATAAAACAGTTCTTCAAAAACCTGTAAAAAAGCACTTCCAATATATTTCTACAATCCCAAACTCCAATAAATTTGTTCAACACAATAAATTTCTCAACATTGTCAACTTAGTTCAACAATCAATTTTCCAGTGTTTCCAAAAGCTGAGATAAAGGAAATATGTCATAATATTTTTTCAAGCCAAAATAATTTTCAATTTTAGTTTACAACTGCTCAAGACCAAGTACAATATATACATATAGTGCACATACATTACAATAAAAACAACAAAATATGGTATACTCAATATTCCCGGTGAAATCTCAAAATGTAGCACAAACAGCTTACTCTGCTGCTCTGCCTGTCTGTCTACCTGCGATAGTAATGAAAAAGCTATCGCTGAGCCAATGTCTCAGTAGTGCACAACATTAAGAAAATGCATTTTAAAATCATAAACCATAAATCATATGAATTGTGGACACTTAAAATCATAGTTAAATTCAAAAGACAGAGAATGTCATAAAGAATTTAAACTCCATTTCACAATATCACAATAAATGTCAATAAATCACACACACAGCTTAATCATGATTCCATAGTCCAATTCGTCCCAAAAGCCGATGGCTAATGAGGAATAACATAGCTAGGTAGCAATAATATGAGTTCTCATCCTATTTGTCCTCAACAGGCACACACCTCAACACTTCAGCCAGAGAGGGAATTCAAAGTCAATTCGTCCCACTTGACAAGCTAGCAAGGAATTTAATCAATATACATGATAGCTGTGGTTTCAAACCATTTACAATGCTTTTCAAGAAATAAGTATCCATTAAATATCATTCAAAAAAATTTTCACAATTTAAACAAAAACAGACAAATTGTCATAATTTATTTCAATTGAAAATTTAAAAGAAATAACCGTTGTGCACAAACTTCTGATAAATACCTCTTGGCCCTGACTCAGTGTTTTCTTCCCCTTCCCTGAGTCTTTGCTAACTGAAACACACAATTTGAAGTGTTTCAGTACTCATTTAAATTGTCTCTAATAATATGGTTTAATAATTAATTTATGTAATTCTATTATTTTCCTTAGTCAACCTAAAATGCTGACTCTCGATGCACTCTAAGTGAATTAGGTTTAATGTTACCAATATGTCACATTTTGCATTTCAATATTCTACCATTATAGTGCAATTTACCATTTTTACAAGTTGGCATTCATTTCTAAATTATTTCAAGCATCATTGTATGTAAATGTCAAGTTCTCAATTTTTGTGTGCTAGATTGGTCTAGCTTAAAGTCCTATTTCTCTTGGTTTTAAGCTTCGTCAAAGAAGAAAATTGTACCTCTATGTCTTATTGCACTCGGGCAAAATTTCAGGTTATTCGAGTTGTATAGACCAAGATATGGTCAATTTACTAAAGCTGGACAGATTGCACTAAAATGGCAATTTTAGGTCATTTCTAGTTCTGGCAGTTTTTATACCCAAAATTGTGAAAGCTATTTGACTTGCTTATGGTCATTTCTGGGTTTTGGTGTCTTTATAGGAGTTGTAGCTATATCTCTAATCTATTCATGGTAAAAATTTCAGGTCATTTGGACTTGTTTTGAGTGAGTTACGGCCAAAAAACTAACTACTGCCCAAATGGTCAATTTTTAGGTTTTCAAGTCACTAATCTGGATTTGATCATTTTTCAAGTCACTTTCTAGACAGAATTTAGATAGGCTTTCTTCATGAAAGTTGGCACATTTTTTGCCTAGCTTTACCTCCAATTGGCCTTATACCAATTGGAGCCACACACTTAGGGTTATAGGTCCATTTGCACACTGCCCTCTACATGTTTTTCAAACACCAAACCAAACACATGTTTACCAATTACATCTTCACTTCCACACAACATTCTGCATTTGGCACTAACCAAAACCATTCAATTTTCTACATTATAGGTCAACTTGGATAGAATATAACCACTTCAAAATACACCAAATGCAATCACAATTTACAAGGTTCAATCCCAACAATATATACACATAAATACTTTTAATTATCACACAAACTTCCATCATCAAATTACATACCTATCACTACTATTCCACACACATATATGCTGTCATTTTTTTGTACAATATTTCAAGAACATTTCATGAATTTGAACCTTACCAATTTCCATTTTTAGGCTGCCCAAAAATTACACATACACATCAACTTCCATTCTTACTTTTCAAGCTTACAAATCAAACTTTATACATGAAAACCAACTCCAATACATTTAAACACTTAATTTAACATCTCAAACAGCCATTTACATGTAAAGACAAGCTGTACATGATGAAGTTCCATGCCTGCCAAAATGCTCCATCACCAATAATTCATCAAACCTCAAACTTCTTCCATAATTCAACTACCCACAACCTTAGTTACGCTTTTAATGAAACAAGAATTGAAATTAACCACTTACCTCTTTTAGACTTCTTCAAAACTCCACCAAAACTTATCTTTCTTGCTCCATGTATGCTGCCCAAGGTGTGTAGACAAGGTTTAGTGAAGGAACCTAGTGAAAAAGATGGCTAAATCAATGGTGGACTTAAGATTGATGGTGGACAAAGAATGGAGGATTCCATGGGCGAAGGAATTCGGCAAAGGTGAATTTGTGAGGCAGAAGAGAGCAAATGATCTTACACCTGTCCCACTTCAATCTTTAGGTGTCCCAAATATGATTTTAGTGGAGCACTAGTGCAGTATATTGGTTATTTATTCCAAAGTTTCCAAATTCCCACATTTACATCATTTCTTTGACTATTTAATTTATGTACCACCATTTTAATTTTCATGATATTTTCAAGGTTTAATATCATTTATTTTTAATGGACATTTAGGTCAAAAGGAAACTCGGGGTGTCAAATGACCACAATGCCCTATTCGTTGCATTCCCAATTTTTCAAGAATAAATCAGTTTTATCGTTTTTCGATTTCTCGTTTTTTTTTATACTAATTAATTAATTTTTCTTTGATATTTCTAATGACATTTATACTTCAATAAATCTTTAATTATGTCTCGAAACTAAATTTTGAGGGTTCTCTGTAGTCCTGGGGTTGGCTATTGCCTGCGCCGTAACATCCCCGTGCGGTCACCCATCGCTGCAGTGCTGGCTCGTTTAACTTAGTTTCATTTCATTGCTATTATTTTTCCTTTGTTTTTCTTGTATTTTCTTTTCTTGTATTTCATTATTTTATGTCTCCTCACTAAAATTTAAAATTAGTTCTAGGCATCCTAATTGTCCCGCATGCATAATCGTCACCTAAACAAGAAACACACTACCGAACATAGGGGTGTTACAATAGGAATTTGGACATCCTCTTCCATTTCCAGGATAACAAAATCAACAGGAATGAAGAATTTTCCTACCTTGATGAGGATGTTTTCTAAGATGCCAATCGAGTACTTGACATACTGATCAGCCAATTGCAGTGAAATTGTTATGGGTTTGAGCTCCCCTACATCTCGTTTTTTACATATTGATAGATGCATTAGACTCACACTTGCACCTAGATCATAGAGTGCCTTGTCTATATTCATGTTGCCAAAAAAACAAGGTATGGAGAAACTTGCTGGATCCTTAAGCTTTAGTGGCAGCTTATTTTGGAATATGGCACTGTATTCCTCTGTAAGAGCAATAGTCTAATAGTCTTCCAACCTTCTCTTCTTTGAAACAATTTCTTTAAGGAACTTAGCGTAGGATGGCATCTAAGAAAGTGCTTCTGTGAAGGGAATATTAATGTAGAGTTTCTGTAAAACTTCTAAAAACTTTCCAAACTGCTTATCCAATTTAGCCTTTTGGAATCTCTAGGGAAAAGGTAGAGAAGGTTGATATGGCTCTGGTAACTTCTTTTTATTCTTTGTTTCCTCTTCCTGTTCCTTTTTAGCTTCTTCCTCCTTTTCCTCTATTTGGTTATGTCACACCCTACCCTCCTGTAAGGCATAACATGATCCTCAGAGTGTACCTAATGAATTACCAACTCCTTCATCGATAACCCATTAAATACACTACAAGGGATTTTAAAAACTTTTCTTACTTCTTTTACAGTGGTGAGTACTATTTACAGGTGATAAAAACATTTTTGAACTGAAATGATATAACTAACACATTTGAATTATATGGAATTTCTATAAAATTTTGGCAGAGTGCCATCTATATTTTGGATAAAATAGTTCTTCAAAACTCAAAAAGCACTTCAATATATATTTCCAAATCTCAACTCCAACATGTTTCTCAACACAACATATTTCTCAACTCAAATCCATAGTAATTTTTCAAAGACTGAGATACAAGAAATATAATACAATTTTTTTTTTTACAAGTCAAAATAACTCATAATTTACTTTACAACTTTAATGTACAATTTTAATTTACAACTGCTCAAAACCAAGAACACTATATACATACAAAGGAACATACATTACAATATAAAATGCGTAATATGGTATACTCAATATACCCGATGATTTCTCAATGTAGTACTAGCATTTAGTTCATCGCTGTCACCGTTTCACTGTGATAAAGAATGAAAGCTATCACGAGTAAAATTTACTCGGTGCACAATAACAATTTGAAATGCGATATATAAATCTTTTATTGGCTTCACAAATCAAATGATTCACAATTCCATTTCGCAATTTACAAAATTCATCTAACACAAATTTGATCAAATAACTGAGTAACACAATGTTGCCAATCGATAACATAATTTAGGCCATGACACAATTTTTTCCACACATGCCGTGTTGTACACCACGACAAGACACACTCACCCCAATAATCGAAATCAATGAGGGAGGAAGCTAATAATAATGAGTACTCATCCACACTCACCTCGCATCGAAGTCAAAGAGGGAGGAACATAATCACACTCACCCCAGATTGATAAGTCAAAGAGGGAGGAATATATCAACAGTGTCATGCCAAATGTGAATCAAAATAATTTCAAATCACAATATTTCATACAAACCATAAATCACATTTTATCTAAAAATTTCCATTTGCAAGTTGGCAATACAATAAGTTCCAAATAATATTCCCAAAAACAAAGCAATCAAAAATTATTCATAAGTCATTTCTCCAAATAAATTTGCTAGTAAAAGCAGTGAATATAAAAGTATTGTGCACGGACACAATTTAAAACAAAACATACAAAATAATCATAATTTATTTCAATTGAAAAATTCAGAAGAAATAGCTATTGTGCACAAACACAATTTAAAATAATAACATAGAAATAATCATAATTTATTTCAATTGAAAAATTCAAAAGAAATACTTATTATGCACAAACCTCTGATAACTATCTCTTGGCTCTGACTGTTTCTTCCCTCCCTGAGTCTTTGCTAACTAAGAAACACAATTTGAAGTGTTTCAGTACTCATTTAAACTGTCTCTAACGATAATGCTTGATAATTAATTCACTAAATTCATTTATTCGCTTAGTCAACCTACTATGTCGACCCTTGGTACATTCTAGGTAATTTAGGTTTTAATGTCATTAATATGTCACATTCGATAGTCTTTTAGGGTTGGTACATGTTACCAAATTCATTTCCGTGTATACTGCATTTTCTTGCGATTTGCTGGATTCTGGGATACTAGTTTGACCTAGCTGGACCACCTAGTTCCCTCAGTTTTCGGGTTTCAATCAAAACTACAAACTTGTAGATCTATGTCTTATTGCACGCGGGGCAAAATTTCAGGTCATTCTGAGTTATGTAGACCAAGTTATGGTCATTTTACTATTGCTGGTCAAATTGCGCCAAAATTGGTCACTTTAGGTCACTTTAGGTTCGGCCAGTTTTTGGACCCAAACTTGTGCAAGCTGTTTGACTTACTTATGGTCATTTCTGGGCTTTGATGTCTTCATAAGACTTGTAGATATGGATCTTAAATATTTATGGTTAAAATTTCAGGTCAATTGGACCTGTTTTGAGTGAGTTATGGCCTAAACACTAACTCCTACCCAAATGGTCAATTTTCAGGTCTCATTTGCACTTAATCCGGATTTGGTCATTTTTCAAGCTACCTTGAAAACAGAATTTTGGCAAGCTTCCTTCATGAAAGTTGGCACATTTTGTGCCTAGTTTCACCTTCAATTGGTCTCATATCAATTGGAGCCACACACTTAAAGTTATAGGCCTAAAACTCAAACTGCCTTATTGAAATTCTTGCATACACATCAAGCATCACTTTTAACACTCACCAAACTTAACATTCAAATCAATTCTGGTTGTACCACAATCTAAACATAATTCACAACACATTATAGGTCATTTTGGCAGCTTACAATTACATTCAACATACACCAACAAGTGCAGAATTTTTCAATCCAATTTACAACAATTCAATCACCTTTTTATGCTCATTTACATGTCCCACTTCACACCACCTTACACACACTCAAACTGCCATAACAACCAACACATTTTAACATCATTATTCCATAAACCAAGCATGAATTCCAGCATTCTTCAAGGGTTAGCAAACTGCCACAATGGTACACTTACATTCCATTACTTTCCAAGCTTTAAATTTCATTTTACCTTTACATATACTAAGTATACATCACCTAAACAATTTCCTACACAATATATATTTAATCAATCATTTAATTCACCATTTACAAGAACAATTAAACTGCCTTCAAGGTGCTTCCATGGCTGCCAAAAGTGCACATTCCCATTCAACATCAAAACTCAAAAATTCCTCCATAAATCAAACACTCATAACATGCTTACAAACTTTAACAAAGCAATATTCAAAAACTCAAACTTACCTATAGATGAGACTTCTCAAATCTTCACTAAACTTCTTGATTTTGGTATCAAACTCTTCCTTGTGATGTGGGGATAAACTTTAATGAAGACAAGTGTGGGAAAAGATGGCTTGATCATGGAGTTGTAATGGTTTGAAGGTGGGTGGCCATGGGAGGGTTTGAAAGCTTTCATGCGGCAATGGAACTTTTAAATTGAAGAAGATGACTTGCAGATTGGTTAGTGGATTTACACCTGCCCATTGAGTATTTAATTTAATCCATAGTGGTCCACTCACCTTAATTAAACTATATTATATGTTTTAATTGATAATTACACCATTTACTCTCCATTTTTGCTATTTACATTAGGTACCCCTAAATTAATTTTTCATTATATTTTCCAAGTGTAATATTATTTATTTTTAATGGAAATTTAGGTCAAAAGACAATTCGGGATGTCAAATGACCACAATGCCCCTGTTCGGGTTGCATTGCCGATTTTTTGGTAACACCGAGTTTTGTCCGTTTTTCGATTTCTCACTTTTCTTTGTACTAATTATTTAATTTTTCTTTGATATTTCTAATGATATTTATACTTCAATAAATATTTATTCAAGTCCTAAAAATATTTTCTAGGGTTCCCCGCGGTCCAGGGCTAGTCAACGGTCCACGCCGTGACTTCCCGGTGCGGTCATCCATCGCTAGGGTTCTCGGCTCGCTTAACTTAGTTGTATTTCTTTACTATTATTTTTCCTTTATTTTTCTTGTATTTTCTTTTCTTGTATTTCATTATTTAATGTCTCCTCACTCATATCGAAGTGTAGTTCTAGGCATTCTAGCTGTCCGGACAACACCTGTCACCTAATAAGAGAATGCACTACCGAACTTAGGGTGTTACAATTTCCCCTTAAAATAAATTTCGCCCACGAAATTTTTCCCAATAGCCATCTTACAATAGTCATACGCTTATTTTCTCCTTTCTATATGATCGTATAATCTTCTTTCTCGAATTTGTATAAGACTTTTAACAATCTAATACAACATTTAATTTGTTTGTATAACACCAATCTTCTCTTACTATTGTCCTGCCTAATATTTCGATTCATGTCCTTCTCGAATGACCCTTGAGGTCATGTTAGAATAATTTATCTAATCATTGGTCCTCCTCGACCATTCTAGTCCATAGTGTTCCTCACATTCGTAACATTTCTTTGTTATATTTGAACCAACTGCTCAATTTTTACTTCCATAACTCTTTTATCTCACAATATTCTATAACTTACTTCCTTTTGTACTCAACTATAACCTTCGATATTCTAACTTTTAAGTTTTAGATCCCTAAGTGGGATTTTCAAACTTATTTCTAACAATTAAATTCACATGGCATAACTATACTAAAACAGATGCCGTTGGCAACTATTCTTATCTAGGTGTACTATCTGCAGTACGTAGCTCTACACAATAATCTCAAGTCAAGATCAGAATCTGCAGCTTACAAAGATAAATATCAAGAAC
The DNA here is from genome assembly GCF_030052815.1 of Hevea brasiliensis. Lineage (NCBI taxonomy): Eukaryota > Viridiplantae > Streptophyta > Magnoliopsida > Malpighiales > Euphorbiaceae > Hevea > Hevea brasiliensis. Next base: position 63,783,476 of record NC_079493.1, read on the forward strand.
ATTGCATAGTTACTACGATACATCCCAATAGATCAAATTTTCCTATCTTTTATCCTTTTCGAATTCACTAATATCCCGAACTTATTATGATTACAATATCCATTAACAATTACTAACAGGTCAACATCCTTGCCCTCATCTAGAGCAATTCCATTATCGTGATCTTACTTTTACGTCCTCTTGCCTTACATTAAGTAGGCTCGCCAATTAGCTTTATAATTTATGGTGTGTTAGAAAATACTTTTCGCCAATAAACTCTTTCAAAACTAATTTCACTTATTATGACAATCCTTATTTTAAAGGGCTAATCACTAATGCATCAAAATTTATTTCCCTATAAAGGAATAACAATATAACATATAGTTCTAACACTAAAATAAAAGTATGCAGACTTGTGTCAAACAATACATATATATATATATATCTTAGTTACTATTTGAGAAAGTACCAAGAATAATATCAAAAGTCTAAGTCTCTTCTCTCGCCAGATAGCGTATACTCCACTGGAGCATCACCTGCTCGCCGATTCACAAGATTCGACTTCTAGGTGTACTACCCCTACCTCTACCTTTGCCTCTACTAAATGATGGTGAACTCTTTAGGGTAGAAACTTGGGTTGATCCCTTTGGTGTAGTAAATGATCCAGAACGACCTGGATTTAAACAATCCCTAGCAAAATGGCCAGCCTCCACGCTTAAAACATGCTCCTACCGCTTCTATAACATACCCCACTATGTGGTTTACCGAGTTTCACAAAGTCGATCCGACAATGCATTCCCGGGTTTCGTTGAGTTTGCCGATCGGATCGGTGGTTTCTCATTCAAAAGATCTATCTCTACTGACTTCTTACTATCTCTGTTGTATCCCCAAAGTTTTTCCTCTTTCCAAGAAGACCACTAGAACTCGTTTCACCGACTTTCCCTCTTTTTCTGCGTTCTCTGATTTCTTTTTCACAAGAGCCGCTTCAAATTCAATTATTTCTAATTTTAGTGCTTGAGAAATAAGTTCAGAGAAGTTGTTATGTTTGAATCCGACCACTTGTAACTGATACTAGGCTTCAAGCCTGCTTTCAAACCTCTTACATCTCTCCCTCGTAGAAAGTAGACTTCTGATAATGTCTCAAAGTGGAAAATTCCCTTTCATATTCAGCCACCGATCTACTCCTGCTTGCACTTAGGAACTCTTGCAGCTTCGATCTACATAAGCATCGTGACATATTTTTGTCTCAATTCTCGAGAAAGTCACCTGTGTTAGCATCGCAGTTCTACCAAATCGTGGGGAATGGTTTTCCACCAATCATAAGCATCCTCAGAGCAAAGATACCGAGTATTCAAATCTGAGCTCCTCCAGGCAAGTGCTTTCTTGAATACCCTATCCATCCTTTCTAACCACTGCTCGCCTCTAGAGGATCTATCATCCCCTTGAACTCAGAGCCCCATATTTCATCAATTTGTCATATTGTCTAGCGTAAGACCGTGGTTGTACCATTGGTGTCTGATTGGGGCTTGAGTAGGCACATTACGCCATTTATTGGAACATTGCAACCATCTATCGAGCGAATCGAACAGGAATCATGCATCATGGGTGCCGGTGCCAACCATCGACATTATGTAGGGCTGGGGCATCCCCTTGCACCTCAGCCTCTATAGATTGATCGACTGAATGATCACCCTCTTCCATAGTCAATGCGAGGATCTTAGACCTCCCGAACAATTAATATAAGGATATTTACTCTCGTTAGTGCATATTTATATTGTAATGTACTGTATGTATCAAACAATGATATTGAGCAGTTGTACTATGAAGAAAGAATATTCAAATAACATGTGAAAATGAATTTAAAAACTTTGCTCGATACCACTAAAACATGTCACACCCTACCCTCTGAAGGCATAACATGATCCCGTAGTGTACCTAATGAATTACCAACTCCGCTTCATCGATAACCCATTAAATACACTACAAGGGATTTTAAAAACTTTTCTTACTTGTTTTACAAGGTGAGCACTATTTACAGTGTTAAAAACCTTTTGAATCAAGTGATAGAACTAACACATTTGAATTATTTGGAATTTTTATAAAAATTTTGGCAGAGTGCCATCTATATTTTGGATAAAATAGCTTCTTTAGAAAAACCCGTAAAAAGCACTTCAATATATATTTCCAAATCTCAACTCCAACATGTTTCTCAACACAACATATTTCTCAACTCAAATCCATAGTAATTTTTCAAAGACTGAGATACAAGAAATATAATATAATTTTTTTTTTTACAAGTCAAAATAACTCATAATTTACTTTACAACTTTAATGTACAATTTTAATTTACACTGCTCAAAACCAAGAACACTATATACACACAGTGAACATACATTACAATATAAAATGCAGAATATGGTATACTCAATATACCCGATGATCTCTCAATGTAGTACTAGCAGCCTAGTCTCATCGCCTGTCGATCTGTCCACTGCGACAAAGAATGAAAGCTATCGCTGAGTAAAATTTACTCAGTGGTGCACAATAACAATTTGAAATGCGATATATAAATCTTTTATTGGCAGTTCACAAATCAAATGATTCACAATTTCATTTCACAATTTACAAAATTCATCTAACACAAATTTGATCAAATAACTGAGTAACACAATGTTGCCAATCGATAACATAATTTAGGCCGTGATGCAAATTTTTCCACACATGCTGTGTTGTACACAACGACTAGACACACTCACCCCAATAATCGAAATCAATGAGGGAGGAAGCTAGCTGAATAATGAGTACTTATCCACACTCACTTCAGATTGGGAAGTCAAAGAGGGAGGAACATAATCACACTCACCCTAGACTGATAAGTCAAAGAGGGAGGAATATATCAACAGTGTCATGCCAAATGTGAATCAAAACAATTTCAAATCACAATATTTCATACAAACCATAAATCAGATTTTATCTCAAAATTTCCATTTGCAAGTTGGCAATACAATAAGTTCCAAATAATATTCCCAAAAACAAAGCAATCAAAAATTATTCATAACTCATTTCTCCAAATAAATTTGCTAGTAAAAGCAGTGAATATAAAAGTATTGTGCACGGACACAATTTAAAACAATAATATACAAAATAATCATAATTTATTTCAATTGAAAAATTCAGAAGAAATAGCTATTGTGCACAAAAACAATTTAAAATAATAACATAGAAATAATCATAATTTATTTCAATTGAAAAATTCAAAAGAAATACTTATTATGCACAAACCTCTGATAACTGTCTCTTCGCTCTGACTCAGTGTTTTCTTCCCCTCCCTCAGTCTTTGCTAACTAAGAAACACAATTTGAAGTGTTTCAGTACTCCTTTAAACTGTCTCTAACGATAATGCTTGATAATTAATTCACTGAATTCATTTATTCGCTTAGTCAACCTACTATGTCGACCCTTGGTACATTCTAGGTAATTTAGGCTTTAATGTCATTAATATGTCACATTCGATAGTCTTTTAGGGTTGGTACATGTTACCAAATTCATTTCCGTGTATACTGCATTTTCTTGCGATTTGCTGGATTCTGGGATACTAGTTTGACCTAGCCGGACCACCTAGTTTCCTCGGTTTTCAGGTTTCGGTCAAAACTAAAAACTTGTAGATCTATGTCTTATTGCCCGCGGGGCAAAATTTCAGGTCATTCTGAGTTATGTAGACCAAGTTATGGTCATTTTACTATTGCTGGTCAAATTGCACCAAAATTGGTCACTTTAGGTCACTTCAGGTTCGGCCAGTTTTTGGACCCGAACTTGTGCAAGCTGTTTGACTTACTTATGGCCATTTCTAGGCTTTGGTGTCTTCATAAGACTTGTATATATGGGTCTTAACTATTCATGGTTAAAATTTCAGGTCAATTGGACCTGTTTTGAGTGAGTTATGGCCTAAATACTAACTGCTGCCCAAATGGTCAACTTTCAGGTCTCATTTGCACTTAATCCGGATTTGGTCATTTTTCAAGCTACCTTGCAAACAGAATTTTGGCAAGCTTCCTTTATGAAAGTTGGCACATTTTGTGCCTAGTTTCACCTCCAATTGGTCTCATACCAATTGGAGCCACACACTTAAAGTTATAGGCCTAAAACTCAAACTGCCTTATTGAAATTCTTGCATACACATCAAGCATCACTTTTAACACTCACCAAACTTAACATTCAAACCAATTCTGGTTGTACCACAACCTAAACATAATTCACAACACATTATAGGTCATTTTGGCAGCTTACAATTACATTCAACATACACCAACAAGTGCAGAATTTTTCAATCCAATTTACAACAATTCAGTCACGTTTTTATGCTCATTTACATGTCCCACTTCACACCACCTTACACACACTCAAACTGCCATAACAACCAACACATTTTAACATCATTATTCCATAAACCAAGCATGAATTCCAGCATTCTTCAAGGGTTAGCAAACTGCCACAATGGTACACTTACATTCCATTACTTTCCAAGCTTTAAATTTCATTTTACCTTTACATATACTAAGTATACATCACCTAAACAATTTCCTATACAATATACATTTAATTCACCTTTTACAAGCACAATTAAACTGCCTTCAAGGTGCTTCCATGGCTGCCAAAAGTGCACATTCCCATTCAACATCAAAACTCAAAAATTCCTCCATAAATCAAACACCCATAACATGCTTACAAACTTTAACAAAGCAATATTCAAAAACTCAAACTTACCTATGGATGAGACTTCTAAAATCTTCACTAAACTTCTTGATTTTGGTATCAAACTCTTCCTTGTGATGTGGGGATAAACTTTAATGAAAACAAGTGTGGGAAAAGATGGCTTGATCATGGAGTTGTAATGGTTTGAAGGTGGGTGGCCATGGGAGGGTTTGAAAGCTTTCATGCGGCAATGGAACTTTTAAATTGAAGAAGATGACTTGCAGATTGGTTAGTGGATTTACACCTGCCCATTGAGTATTTAATTTAATCCATAGTGGTCCACTCACCTTAATTAAACTCTATTATATGTTTTAATTGATAATTACACCATTTACTCTCCATTTTTGCTATTTATATTAGGTACCCCTAAATTAATTTTTCATTATATTTTCCAAGTGTAATATTATTTATTTTTAATGGAAATTTAGGTCAAAAGACAATTCGATGTCAATGACCACAATGCCCTGCTCGTTGCATTGCCGATTTTTCTGAACACCGGTTTTGTCCGCTTTTCGATTTCTCACTTTTCTTTGTACTAATTATTTAATTTTTCTTTGATATTTCTAATGATATTTATACTTCAATAAATATTTATTCGAGTCCTAAAATATTTTCCAGGTTCCCGCGTCCAGACTAGTCAACGGTCCACGTGACTTCCTGCTGGCCACCCATCGCTAAGGTTCTCGCTTGCTTAACTTAGTTGCATTTCTATACTATTATTTTTCCTTTATTTTTCTTGTAGTTTCTTTTATTGTATTTCATTATTTAAGGTCTCCTCACTCATATCGAAGTGTAGTTCTAGGCATTCTAGCTGTCCGGACAACACTGGTCACCGGAACAGTAGAACGCACTATCGAACTTAGGGGTGTTACAGGTTATTAGATTCATCAGAGGTTTTCTCAATTGATTTTTCCTCTGATGGTTGTTTTTTTAATGTTCTGCCGTTCCTCAAGGTAACTGCCTTTAGTGCTCTTTGGGGTTCATCTCTAGTTGAATTGGCAGTTTACCAGTAGCCTTGCTTGAAGAACTTGCTGGCTGCGCATTTTGGTTTTCAAACATCTTATTGTATCACACTTTACCCCTCTGTAAGGCATAACATGATCCCGTAGAATACCTAATGAACTACTGAACTTCACCTATTGATAACTCATTAAGTACCTTAAAAGGGATTTTAAAATCATTTTCTTACTTTTAGAAGTGGTGAGCATTTTCTAATAGGTATTAAAACATTTAATTAAAGTTTGAAACTAGTTAAAATTTTTGTCCCTTTTTATTTTTTCACAAATTTTATAAAAATTTCGGCTGAGTACCGTCTATATTTTGATAAAATAGTTCTTCAAATATCTAAAGAAAAAAACACTTCTAATGATTTATCTCATGAACTTAACAACTTCAACATCCACCATAACAAATTTCAACATCATTTCTTAAATTCCAAAATTCAAATCAATAATTTCCAATTCAAAGATCATCCAAAATATTACTAAGTAATTTCATTGAAATTAAAACAAAATACTTTGATTCATATTTCATTAAAGTTAAAACAAATTACATTAGAAAAATCCAAACTAATATTTAATACAAGCTTTATGCAACTGCTCATGACCATTTCTTACATTTACATACATTACATATATCAAAATAATTTTAATAATCAGGGTATATTGTAACACCCCTAAGTTCGGTAGTGCGTTCTGCTGTTCCAGTGACCAGTGCTGTCCGGACAGCTAGGATGCCTAGAACCACACTTCAATGAGAGTGAGGAGACATAAAATAATGAAATACAAGAAAAGAAAGTACAAGAAAAACAAAGGAAAAATGATAGCAAAGAAATGTGATCAAGTTAAACGAGCCGGGAAACCTAGCGATGGTGATCAGACGGGAAGTCACGGCGTGGACCGTTGACTAGCTCCTCGACTGCGGGAACCCTGGAAAACATTTTAGGACTTAAATAGAACCTTGTTGAAGAATAAATCTCATTAGAAAGATCAAAGAAAAATTAAATAATTAGTACAAAGAAAAGTGAGAAATCGAAAATGCAGATAAAACCCAGATATCAAAAATCGAACGAATCTAACAGGCATTATGGTCATTTGACACCTCGAATTGTCTTTTGACCTAAATGTCCATTAAAAATAAATAATATTACACTTAGAAAATAAAATGAAAATTTAGTTTAATGGTACTTAAAGTAAATAGTTAAAATCATGGGTTAATGTGGGATTAAGTGAACAATTAGATTATAAAATGATTAAATTTGTGAGTGGACAACTAATGCATAAATTAAATACATAATAGGGCAGCTGTAACTCCACTAAACCAGCAGAAATATTCATCTTCTCCAAAGCATTCAAACTTGCCGAATTGAAGGAAAGGAGAAGAACTCCATGGGCGTTTGCATGCAAGCTTGATCCATCCTCCATTTTCAACTCCAATCTCTTAGGTTCCTTCATGAAACTTTGTCTACACATCACAAGGAAGATATTGACACCAAATTTGAGAAGTTTGGTGAAGGTTTAGCAAGTTACAATTAAAGTTAAGTTTACATTTTTGAGAATTCCTTTGTTAAACTTTATGTTCATGTTATGGGTGTTAGTTTTGTGAAGGAAATTTTAAAGTTTAAATAGTTATTGAGATAGCCATTTTTGGACAGCCATGGGGTCACGCATTTAATGATTTATTATGCATGTAATTGATGAGAAATAATGTTGATCATGGTGATTTAATATCCTAGTGAATTATTTCACATATATATGGTGATTTATGCACTTGGATGGGAATTGGTAAATTGTAGGGCACTTTGATGTTGAAGGACAATTTTCAGCAGCTTGGGAACACTTGAGTAAATGTATGTATTCATGGAAGTGTAGGCAGAATATTGACCTAGAAGGATTGATGGATATGTATGGAGATTGATATTGTAAAGTGTATGTAAGATTTGTAATGGTTAGGTGTGAATGTAATGGTACTTAGAACTTGTAAATGTGAATTATATTTGGTGTGTTGAGGGTTATTGTAATCTGCCCAAAGTAATGTTAGTGTAAAGTAGAATATGCTTTTGGTAATGTACCAAAACAGATTGGTAGAGAAGTAAACAAATTGCAAGGTAAATGTGTGTAATTGATGTGTGTTAAGCAAAGTAACCAAGGGCAGTGTACATTTTAGCCAATAAGTTTAAATGTGTAACCTCAATTGGTATGAGACCAATTGAGGTGGAACTAGGCACAAAATGTGCCAACTTTCATTGAGAGAACATACCAAAATTCTGCTTGCAAGGTGATGTGAAAATGACCAATTCGGATTAGGTACACTTGAGACCTAAAACTGACCATTTGGGCAGCAGTGAGTGTTTAGCACATAACTCACTCAAAACAGGTCCAATTGACCTGAAATTTTGACCAAGAATAGTTAAGACCCATACCTACAAGTCTTATGAAGACACCAAAACCCAGAAATGACCAGAAGCAAGTCAAAAAGCTTGCACAAGTTCGGGTCCAAAACCTGGCCGAACCAAAGTTGACCAAATTGACCAAAAATTGACCTAATTTGATACCAATTGACCAGCAATAGTATAATGACCATAACTTGGTCTACTTAACTCGGATTGACCTGAAATTTTGCCCGCGTGCAATAAGACATAGATCTACAAGTTTGTAGTTTTGACTGAAACCGAAAACCGAGGAACTAGGTCGTCCGCTAGGTCAAACTAGTATCCCGAAATCCAAAGAATTTGCAATAAAATGCAAGAAAACGCAATATACATAGAATTGAGTTTGGCAACACGTACCAAACCTAAAACCCTATCGAATGTGACATATTAATGACACCAAAACCTAATTTACCTAAAAGCATCGAGGGTTGGTATATTGGGTGATTAAGCAAATAAAGGTATTCAGTGAATTGTTTAGCGAACATTATCATTAGAGGCAAATTAATTTAGCACTGAAACACTTCAAATTGTGTTTCCCAGTTAACAAGGACTCAGCAAAAGGGAAAGAAATACTGAATCAAGACCAGGAGACAAATATCAGAGGTTTGTGCACAACAACTATTTCTCTTGAATTTTTCAATTGAAATAAATATTGACTATTTGTATATTATTGTTTTAAATTGTGGAAATGTGTTTGATGAACACTTATTGATTGAAAAACATGGTGAATGGTTTGAAACTGTGAAAAATTGTTTGAATGATATTGATGGATACTTATTGATTGAAAAGCACTATAAATGGTTTTTGTGGAAATTGAAGTGAATTACGAATTGTGTTGCCATTTTGTGAATGAAATTATAACTTTGGAAATTTATTGGATTCTTACGGATCATTTGAATAAAATGTTTGGAATTGTTTTGACTCACAATTGGCATGACACTGATACTATGTTCCTCCTCCATTAATGGGGTGAGTGTGATTATTCCTCCCTCTTTGACTTATCAGTCTGGGGTGAGTATGATTATGTTCCTCCCTCCTTGACTTACCAGTCTGAGGTGAGTGTGGATGAGTTCTCATTATATAGCTAGCTTCCTCCCTCATTGATTTCGATTATTGGGGTGAGTGTGTCTTGTCGTGGTGTACAACACGGCATGTACGAAAAAAATTGTGTCATGGCTCGAATTGTGATATTGATTGGCAACACTGTATTCTTCAGTTATTTGATCGAATTGTGTTATTGATTTACAAAACGATATTATTCAGTTATTTGATCGAATTGTGTTATTGATTTACAAAACGATATTATTCAGTTATTTGATCGAATTGTGTTACTGATTTACAAAACGATATTATTCAGTTATTTGATCGAATTGTGTTATTGAATTGCAAAACGATATTATTCAGTTATTTGATCAAATTGTGTATGAATTGGCAATACGGTATTCTTAAACTATTTGACTAAATTGTGTTATTATGAATTTTGATAAGTTGTGAATTGGAGTTTAAATTCCTTATGACATCCATTGTCTTGAATTTAACTATGGTTTTACGTATCCACTATTTATATGGTTTATGAGTTATGATTTAAAGTTGTATTTGGTTAATGTTGTGCACCACTGAGACATTGTCTCAGCGATAGCTTTTTATTGCTGTCGCAGGTAGACAGACAGATAGGGCAGCAGACTAGGCTGCTAGTACCGCAATGAGAGAGATTTGGGTATAGTGAGTATACCATTTTGTATTTTGTAATGTAATGTATATTCACTGTATGTATATTTTGTTTTTGGTTTTGAGCAGTTGCAAATTCAAATTGTACCTTGAAGTTGTAAATTAATTATGAGCTATTTGACTTGTAAAAACTGTATTATATTTCCTTATCTCAGACTTTGAAAAATTTCTATGGAATTGAGTTGATAAATTGTTGTGTTGAGAAATGTATTGGAGTTGAGATTTGGAAAATTATTGAAGTGTCTTTTTACAGGTTTTCTGAAGAACTGTTTTATCCAAAATACAGATGGCACTCGCCAAAATTTTTAGTAAATTTCAAATAAATCAAATGAGTTAATTGTTTCACTTCAGTTCACAAAAGTTTTTAACACCTGTAAATAGTGCTCACCACTGTAAAAGAAGTAAGAAAAGTTTTTAAAAATCCCTTATAGTGTACTTAATGGGTTATCAGTAGACGAAGTTGGTAATTCATTAGGTATACTACGGGATCATGTTATGCCTTACAGAGGGGTAGGGTGTGACATATATAATATACCCGATAAACTTCAGAGTAGGTCGCTCCTCAATCCTCAGTAGCTCACTCTGCTGCTCCTATAGTCTCAATATCTGTGATAAAGAATAATACCATCACGAGTACTATGACTCAATGGTGCACAACATACTAAAATACATTTATGCATAATTCAAAACACATTTATTTAAATATTGACTGAATATGAATAATGTATACAAAACATGATTTATCAATTTTTAGTCCAAACAGTCTCATTTAGGAAATCTCAAAACAAATTTCATAAAAACATACAGTTATATCATGCCATTAGCAATATATTCATCTCAATAGCCAGAGGCTTATGAGAAATTATATCACAAGGCTAGCTAGCTCAAATATATGGATATCCATTCAATTTCTTCTTCTACTGGCACACACCTCAACACTTCAGCCAGAGAAAGAATTAAAAATCAAAACTAATTTCCCCCACTAGTCATGCTAGTGAGGTATTCAAATATATGGTCATGACACTATGGTTTCAAAACTATCTTAACAATTTATCAAACATTTATTGCCATTTCAAACACAGACAAGTAAACTTTCAACAATTTAAGTCAAAAAGCATCATAAACATTTTGCAATATAAGTAATTCATTTCATGCACTTTGTAAATGAATTTTAAAGAATATCAATGTTTTGCACAAACCTTATGCGAGTTGCCTCTTGGCCTTGACTCGATGCCTCGGGTTCTGTCACACCCTACCCCTCAGTAAGGCATAACATGATCCCGTAGTATACCTAATGAATTACCAACTCCGTCTACTGATAACCCATTAAATACACTACAAGGGATTTTAAAAACTTTTCTTACTTCTTTTACAGTGGTGAGCACTATTTACAGGTGTTAAAGACTTTGGTGAACTGAGTGAAATAACTAACTCAATTGGTTTATTTGGAATTTCTGTAAAACTTTTGGCAGAGTGCCATCTGTATTTTGGATAAAACAGTTCTTCAGAAAACCTGTAAAAAGTACTTCAATAATTTTCCAAATCTCAACTCCAATACATTTCTCAACACAACAATTTATCAACTCAATTCCATAGAAATTTTTCAAAGTCTGAGATAAGGAAATATAATACAGCTTTTACAAGTCAAAATAGCTCGTAATTATTTTACAACTTCAAGGTACAATTTGAATTTACAATCGCTCAAAACCAAAAACAAAATGTACATACAAGGTCATACATTACAAGACAAAATGCAAAATATTGGTATACTCATTATACCAGAAATCCTCATTGATGTATATGCAAACTTAGTCTGTCACTGCTCTGTCTCTCTACCGCGACAGAATAAAGCTATCACGAGACAATGTCTCAAGGTGCACAACATTAACCAAATACAATTTCAAATCACAATTCATAAGTCATGTAAATAGTGGATACTTAAAATCATAGTTAAATTCAAGACAATAAATGTCAACAAGAATTTAAACTCCATTTGTCAATATCACAATAATTTTCCATAAGTCAGATCATGTTTGAATTCAAAAGATAGTATATGTCAATGAGAGTTTAAATCAATTTCACAATCTCACAATACATAATAATGCAATTTAGTCAAATAATTTAAGAATACAGTGTTGCCAATTCATTCACAACTTAAGCCATGACACAAATTTCCGATCAATGC